>NW_026936003.1:0-681560 GCF_032062105.1 Saccostrea cuccullata | reverse complement strand
AAGAGCTATTTTACCTTCTGAACTTTATATAGGAAACATTCTAACAGAAGTATGATAATAGTTAATAATTGAATATTTAAAAAAAAATTAACGCAAGCTTCCAATTTTGATAATATTGAACTTTTCATAATTTATTGGGTAATGATTTAAATGTTGCTGGAATATCTCACGTATTAATAAGCTCGTGGTGGAAAATTCCACGGATAGATGTAATTGGAGATAACAGGCAAATTATTGTAATTAATTATCAATTAAGTCTCCTATTTTGATAACAGTAATTAGGGAAAAAAACTGTAGATATTGAATTCAAAGGACTTTTTTCTACAATAATGTTTATTCAGAAGTACAGGATAAATAATGGTAGCGTGAAATAACTAATATACACACTGGCTGTAAATCAATGAGTTCTCGCCTTTCGTTTGAGCATGCATCCCTAATTTCAATGTTTAATTTTCACCTTTATTTGATCCTACTTACACAGAGTGCAATTTCATGACTATTTCAGGAATTTTCTAAATTATATATTTCATTGTTTATCCTTTTCCTAAAAACTGTTTATTCAAATCCGTATTCATTGTATCACGATCTAAATGAAAATAAGTAACATGAAATACGTTATTTGTCTGACTTGCTCTTCGACCTGAAAAGGACCAATGAAAAGGCACTGTCACAGTTAAAGAAACTTGATTTTGTTTATAATGACCTTAATCTCATTTAGATCCATATATGATTGAATTTTCGGGTAAAAAGTCATCATTACATGACTTGAGATTTAGCATGTGACCTAGAAAATAATTTAAACGTTTTCAATTAACGTCATCTGAATGAAAAGTCGTTGTAGGTCATCTAAACTTATCTTCCTAGATAATCCACTTCTAAAACAAATACTTCATAGAAATAAATTAGTTATTTTTGCATGATATTTTACATGTTCTTGATTTTCATTTATTTATTTTTTTTTCTCTATTTTCCTTTTAGTTCACACAAGCCACGTTGAAGACAGATTCGCATTTAATTACTAGTAATTTGGTCTGTCTATAATCGTGCAATTTTCGTCGATCCTGAAAACTTTCAGTTAATTTCCATGGAATTTTAAAAGAAATAACCAGAGGTACTGTAAATAATGAGCTCCCTAAATGAGACCCTCCGTCTCCCATATGAATATAATTCCAGTGTCCATGTATTGCTATGAGAAACCCAAAATATGTTGGAACAAAAAGTAAAATAGAAGGTGCACAATGGCAATATTTAATCAAGATTCTGTGAAAGTCTCATCAAATTTTATTCAGTGGTATGAGAAGAGTTGCGGATAAGAGATGGGTACCCAAAGTGTAATAGACAGACGGAGAATGGACGGTCAGAAGGAAGGACGGACGAACATCCCAATTACGATATACCCTTCCGCTTTTCAAGCGGGAAAATTAAAATTCTACTTTTTACATAAAGAATTTCACCATTTCTCTCATCCACGGGATTTATGTATACGATCAGAACCTTCTTAAGCAATACATTTTTTGTTTGTTTTATATGTAGCAAAGGTAACTGTTGATATGACTGTCTTAGTAATGAACGCAATCAGTGCTTTACCGAAATTTGTCAAATTTATGGCTTCGAAATGAAGAGTGCAATTAATTGTAAAATTGACCTTTAGTTTTGTTAAAATGCTACATGTATATTGAACTATGCCAAATTCTCTCCCCTTGTATAATTAAGCCATCATTCCTATCTTTTTCACATCCCACTTTTCTTATATGTTGCAAACAAGTTATTTTTTTTTATTATTATAATCTTCAAAATGCACCAAAGTGATATAATTCGAAATTCCTTTAGCCCATCTTCAAAAAAATGTTGATTAAATAATTAAAATTTTGATTTCCTTAGTAACGCAAGCTTTTGAAAAGCTATTGTGTAGTGTGCGCTTCACTGTTTAGGTCCACCATTTTGAAAAACTGGAAGACCTTTGTCATAGGTTTGTACTACAGCAGTTATGAAACTTTCTTTTATTATCTTTTCCGTAATTTTAACTTGATTAATGCTGTAGCAGGAAAGGAAAAATGACTGACTGAACTGAAAATCAAACTTAGAGCTTCTTCTTCGCTGTCAGGTTGTTTCAGCCACAGAGCTACTCACACCGAACAAAGCGGTTGCCCTTGTAGTGCAAGTGGTTATAAAGGAAAGGCGATAATACTGTGGTTTTTTAAAAATCATACTTTTAAGAATCACGGGTCCAAAAGGGACGAAACATATTTGAATGATTCTTAAGAAGGTAAAAATTCATGTTTTAACTCCATGTCAATGGATCTGTAGTAAGGGTCAGGTCATCATAAGGAAGCATACAGTCATCCAATCAGTTTGCATACTTATTTATCAGAAAAATGATTAAATTAGATATTGCGAATTCCTTTAATGTAGTAGGAAAAAACAAATTAGTTTGTACGTTTGCACCCCCATATTCTCACCTATCCTTAATGTCCATCAAACATTTCTTACGTCAAATCACAATTGGATAAAAACATGTTTTCTTATATGATTAACACATGGACACACTTCTCAGAGGTTTCAAATGATTCAGTCTTCAAAAACATCAATTAAATAAATTGATGTACTGAGGGTTAAGACTAACTATTCAAAGAAAATATAGAAAAAATATTATTTTCATGAAATATTTCAAACTTTGTAAGATTTTTAAAGGTTTTCAATCATTATGTAAGACCTTTACGAAATTCTCGAATCAAGTAATGCAACCTCTATACATGTACATACTTATCTTCACCAAAAACAACATAATCGTTTCTTCTTTCCTCGTAGAGATATTTACTTTTAAAGCGATCTCAAGACATAAAGACCCAAAAATATAAATTCAGACCCATTTTCATGATTTTTCTGTTAACTCTAAAAAGGATATGGAGATAACGAACAGTATTCAATCTCAAAGACCATAAAACAATACAAAATTAGAGCAGAGCAAACACGGACCCCCGAAACATCAGAGGTGGGATCAGGTGCCATGGAGGAGTGAGCTTCCCCTGCCGACCGGTCACACCCGCCGTGTGCTCCTTGTCATGATCAGGAAATAACGGAAAAAATCCGTCGTCAATTCAGTGTATAAATAATGGACTAACAATTGGTATGAAAAACGTCAGTCAGCATTTGACTCAATGATAAACTGTATTTGCTGACAAGGTCATATATCGACCATAGAACTTACGAAATGATGACTTCAAACGAGACTGCTGATATTCTTGTTTTGTCAACTTGCTTGTCAATAATTTACCTCGTTTTAGAAATTGTTCATACGTAGAGCATGCTCTTGCGTATCGAATCAACTGAGTTATATATACTCCGTATGCAGGTGATGAAGGTATATTGCTGCATAAGTAAGGGAAGTTGACGATAGCAAAGTTAAAGTCATCACGTTTATCATATAGCTTGGTTGTTAGATTACCATTAGTGTCTTTTTCAAGTAAAATATCCAAGTATGAAACAGAAGTGTGTCTTTTATCTCAAGCTCACCAGGATATATCGTATCGACGTAGGAATGGAAATTACCATTATTAATTGACAATACGTCGTCGATATATCTAAATGTCGAGTTGAAGGCCAAAAAAAAGACATCAATGATCACAGATTCAATTGTTGAAAGACATACCAAGAAACTAACCTTCATGTATAACTACAACAGATTTTAAAGTTTTGAAAAAGAAATATGATAAAACAATAAAAATTGATTAGTAAGAGAACAAAACGTTTTCATCTCCTAATTTATCAATAAATAATTCTCCAGGAAACAAAAAAATAAAACAAAATTCGAGGCAATCTTTTTCAAAGTCTTAAATTATCAATAATTGATATTGAAAATAAAGTATATGTAGTCACTGATGTGTAAATCATTTGGTGAACAAAAATTGCATTGCATTATCGCATGCAATCATTTTTGCTGAATTAATATACTGTGCATTGCAAAATTTCATAAAATTGTAAAAATTAAAATGTTTACTTGAGAAAATTTTATATTTTAAAGGAGCCAACTTGGACTTATTGTGTGAAATAAACAGTAGAGAAAGTATTTAATTAATAATTAATAATGTATACTTAAGTTATATTGTACTTGTTAAGTTTACTGAAATTTAGGACCGCTTCAAAGAACATAAGTCGTCCGCGTGGCCCAGTGGTTAGAGTGTTTGCTCAAGAGTTGCAAAGTAAAGAGTCACTCCACACGTCGCGGGTTCAAATCCCACTGTGAGACACGAAGACCGGTCCTTAAGATGAGACCATATAAACAGAGGTAGACGTCCCGTGTCGCAATAGGTGCTGACACAAAAGATCCCTCCCTGCTCAATGGCCCTAAGTACCGAGTATAGGACAAAACTTACAGTTCTCCACCAGCAAGTTGTGGCGTCTCTATATAAGTGAAAATTCTCGAGAGGGACGTAAAACAATATACAATCAATCATAGAAAATTATTTAATATTAATTATGGGAAATTGCTACTTTCTGCATTACACGGTAAATTATACGAATACTACAATAGATGTTTTGCTTAAAATATCAGATATCGTGAGTAATACGAGGGTTGATCGAAAAGTTCGTGGACTCCTGTCATATCTTTTTTTTTTATTTAACGTCATATGCTTACAAATTTGGTAGAAATATTTTAACAATAAATCCAAAATATTTGTATTCAAAAATTTAAAATTATCATGATTTATTTTAAAACTGCAAAATTCGGATCGCGGAGCAGGTCAAAATTTAGTAATGAACAAACAACACACCAAATAAATATTACAATGTCTGTAATCATATTCTCTGTAAAATGGAGTGAAAATGGGAAAAGAATCCTAGACTTTTGAATTAAGTATACTGTTACATCGATTCATACCGGTATTCCAAATTATGGCTTAATATTTTGATTCGCTGAAAAGAAATCAATATGAGAAGATAGGTATAGTCCTCATTGAAAGTGACAAAAATGATGACGTTGTTGAAGCATCAGATAAGGATGCAGTTTTGTAGTATACTCGGGAAAAATCCTGATGAAACTGAGGAATCAAGAATTATGTCACAATTAGGTCGTGCATATGTTTATAAATGGTATTGGCGGTTTTTGAATGACAAATACTCTGTAACGAACGAGCACAATCTATGAAGAAACGGTTTATCTGATCAAAATTTTAAAATAATGGAACTTCATGGAAAGACGTATGCGTTTCGTAGTTGCTGATTGTGTGAAAGCATAGTTAGATGTTAAATGAAATTAAAACATTGACGAAGGAAATTATACCATGAAAACAATTGTTAGAAAATGAATGTCAAGTGCTAGAAAAAGGTTTTTAATAAGTGATTATTGAACAAAACTGTGTGAAATGTATAAGGATAGTATTTTTAAGATATTCTTGACGCTATGTTTTGAAGTTACTTTGCCCTTAAGTCTGCTCCACGGGTACAAAACATGTTGATTTTAAAGTGAATTAAATTTATTTCTATTAAATCGAATGAAATTAAACTTCATACAACAACAATATAAATATTTTTACACATGATATTGTGCTTATTTTGAATTTCTTAAAAGTGGTATAATGAGGAATTATATTGTCCACTAACTTTCGAACAACCCTTGTACTACATGTATATAGTGCGTATTAATTAAACATGAAAAAATAGACCTTCTGGTTTCAAGAGGGGACATCTCAAAATGTCAAAATCTTCTTGTCT
Organism: Saccostrea cuccullata; assembly: GCF_032062105.1. Lineage (NCBI taxonomy): Eukaryota > Metazoa > Mollusca > Bivalvia > Ostreida > Ostreidae > Saccostrea > Saccostrea cuccullata. The sequence continues at coordinate 675,848 of NW_026936003.1, read as the reverse complement.
TTATGGAGTACTCTAAAATAGAAAAGATAAAGAGGATATAGACAAGAAATAAAAATAAAGATAAAGATATCTAAAAATTGCTGTGCTTTAAATTTTGTATATCATATTGTCAAACACACTTTAACGCCGTCAATTTGCATCTACCTATTAGCTGAAAAATTGTCTCAAAATCACTTTGCGAAATAATTATCAGATTTTAATAACCTGTGATTTGTTAGTATCATTTCTTCAAAAGAGTAAATACCCTCCTTTTATTATGATGCGCGAAGCATTGTACAATGAAAACCCCAGTCTCCCCTTCCCCCTCCCTTTTAAATTAAAAAATTCTCTCTTTTAACAATAGAAGGTGGCAATATAAAGGATATGGAGATAACGAACAGTATTCAATATCAAAGTCCATAAAACAATACAAAATAGGAGCAGAGCAAACACGGACCTCTGAAACATTGGAGGTGGGACCAGGTACCATGGAGGAGTGAGCATTCCCTGCTGACCGGTCAAGCTCGTCGTGTGCTCCTTGTCATGATCGGGGAAAACCGGAAAAATCCGTTGTCAATTCAGTGTACAAATAACAAATAATGGGCATATCCACGCAGTTCTCATATTTCATGAATTTTCTCAATTTTCATTGTTTATCCTTTACTTAAAAACTGTTTTTAAACCCTGATTCATTTATGATATTAAATGAAAATGCATGTAAGTGACATACAATTTATCATTTGTCTAAGTAAGTGACATACAATTTATCATTTGTCTAAGGTGCTCTTCGACCTGAAAAGGATTAAGGGTCAATGAAAAGGCACTGTCACAATTAAATTAACTTCAATTTGTTTTTGTTTTTTTTACCTCCGCCTCATTTACATCCATGCATTGTATACATGTACATGTATGATTCAATTTTCGATAAAAAAAAAAATCATCAATGGATTGATATTAAGCATGTGACCTTGAAAAATAATAAAAATTTTCAATTAACAACATCTGAATGAAAAGTCTTGGTAGGGTCATCTGCATTTATCTTACTAATCCACTTCTAAAATAATAAATAGCGATAAATTTGTATGATACTTTACGTGTACTCAGAGTTTTCCATTTTCTTTTTAGTTCACTCAAGTCACGTTGAAGACAAGTCTTGTGGTACATTTAACTGGGTCTGCCCGTAATTGTGTGATTCCCGTTGATCCTGAAAACTTCCTTTTATCTTTCCTGGAATTAAAGGACCAATAAAATTCCATTTTGTACATAAGGAACCTCATCCGCTTTTGTTATTCAGGGTGTTAATGTGAAATATATGGAGATAACAAATATTCAAGCTCAAAAGTCCATAAAAATACAGGTGAGCAGACATGGAATTCCAAAACATCATAAGTGGGATCAGGTGCAATGGAGGAGTGAGCATCCCTTGCCGACCGGTCACACCCACCATATGCTCCTTGTCATGAACGGAAAATTCCGTCGTCAATTCTGTTTGTAAATAATGAACCAACAATTAGTATGAAAATTTTAAGTCAGCTTTTGACTCAATGATAAATTTTATTTTGCTGAGAAGGTCATTGTATCGACCATGGAACTTACGAAATAATGACTTTAAACGAGACTTCTGATATTCTTGTTACATCAACTTGTTTGTCAATAATGTACGTCTCAATTGTACATACGTATAGCATGCTCTTGAGTATCGAATCAACTGAGAGATATAAAACTCCGTATGCAGATGATGAAGGTATATTGTTGCATAAATTAGGGAAGTTGAAACGTTAAAGTCATCATGTTTATCACAGAGATTGGTTGTTAAATTACTAGTAACTCTTTTTCAGTTAAAATTTCAAAATATGAAACAGACGTGTCAGACTCTGTGGTAGCTTTTATCTTAAGTTCACCGGGATATACCGCATTGACATAAGAATGGAAATACATCTAACCATTGCTGATTGACAATCCTTCGTTGCTATATTGAAATGTCGAGTTGAAGGCCACAGCAAGTGTTTTCTTCTTTCGCGTATAAGATTTTGGTCAAATTCTGCTTCATATCATTACAAAAAAGGTCTGCTAACTATACGAGTTGGGCCAAAACCTTCTTATGCAATTCTAAAACAATGTTCTTGTTTTCTCATTGTTTAAACGTTAAGCATCGATGTAAACTGTTGGTATGATTGAGTGCTTTACCAAATAAATGTATGGCTTCAAAATTAAAAGTCCGATTGTTGAAATAGGCCTTTATTTATAGTGAAGTGGAAATGTCTCAATTATATTGAATTATGTCAACTTATCTCCCCCTTGTATTATGGGGAAGCAAACCTTATGATTAGTTATAATGTGCAATGGCGCTTCTTTCAAAATTTTCAAATCCGTCACCCTTTGGTCAGGGTTTTGTTGATCATATAGTGTATTAGTTCTAAATGTTAACTCTCCTTTGGATATTCGAAATTTCGAATACAAAATCAGTGCCTGTTTTGATGTAACTGGTTGCTTTAACCCATATTGCTGTTTTCACTGCGCCAAAATATGGGTTATAGTGTAAGGGTGGAGCATAAACAGGTGCTAAAATATTATTAAAAAGAACTTTTCTACGTTTTGGCATCTAAGATACAAACTTAATAAGATGTTTTGATATACTAAATTGCCCGTATCAAAGAACAAGATACAGTTTTGAATACAGATCTGGTCCTTTTTTCTAAAATATGGATGTGATGCAAAAATGTTTGTGATTAATCTCTTCTGAATTATAGACATTCTATGCAGTTAGAGTGTATAAAGTATTTTTCTCATTTGGCGTTCTGTATGCTAACTATGACGCCATGACTTGTGCATTCCCCCTTTATTTTCCGAAAAAAAAATTGCAGAAGACATGTATATAATTTCAGCACGTGCATCGATCGCCCACAACGATTTTGAGAAACGTGACTTTTGAAAAGGATTTCACATAACATATAATTGAAGTGGGCGACAGATGTGGACACTGTTTTCTGTTTTGAACATATTTTATTGACAACATGTTTTCTGAAGGGACATTGCCACTGAAATGAGTCATTTTGAGGCTTTCTCTTTAAAATTCTTAACATTATCTCGTGAATGTCCAGAATAGTCCTCCTTCATGTTCTTACAGTGTATCTTTCATCCTTTAAAACATTCTCATATGCAAATCCTGCTAAGCCAATCATATAAATTTTCGAAAACATTAAATTTTAAGGGCACATTGAAGCCCAAACTTTACCTTCTTCTTTGTAAAATATCATTAACGACTAATTTAATGATTCTGTTGCTAGAGTTAAGGTATAAGGATCATTAAGGGAAAATGTCTTTGAAATACCGTCTTTTTCTGTCTTTTTATCCTTCATTTGATTTCAAAAGTCAAGGGGAGAACTCTACATCATAATAAACTTCAAAGGAATAACAATCATATTGAAGTCCAGGGTAACAGTCAAAGATCAAAGAACGTACGAGTGCATGTTAAGCGAAGTATTTGATTCTAGATGAACGAACAGAAGTTCCTCATATCAAAGGCCAACGTTAAGAAGTGAAATCTTCTACTCTCAAGATGCTGAATTTTAAGGACAGATGATATAAACAAACTTTTGTCTTTAAAAAATGAAAATAACAAGTAGAGTCATGTTTTAATGGATAAAATGAATATAGTTTTTCGTATATTATTAAAAAATTCACAATAATGGAATTTGAACTGAAAAGTATTATTTTGTTTAGCTTAATAAGGAATGTTGCACACCATAGACGTGTAAATTCCTAATATTCTAGGAAATTCTTTTTTGCATCATTTGCAACAAAAATAGACACAGAAATATATATCAATCCAGGCATCCATTTTTTGTTGGTATCAACTTTCCTTCAAAATTTTCTTGGTATATAGGATCTTAATGTCCAGCCTAGGGTTTATCTTTTCATCTAGGGGCAAAAATAATTATTTAATTTTTATTTGTTCATTTATATTAATTTTCATCCTGTTTATTTACTTATCTTTTTTATTTATAAATAAAATAATTTAAATACGGTGAAATCACTTTTTTCTGGGGATTTAATTTTCGTGGTTTTCGACGTATGAAAAGTCCCACAAATTCATGTCCTCCAAGGAACGTTATTTTTGACAGATACATTGTATTAGGACTCAACAATTATTCATCCACGAAATCAAATTTCCACGAACCCATAACCCACCCACTCCCAAACCACGAAAACTTGACCCCTCGAAAATATGTGATTTTACGATAAATGAATGAATAGTCAAGAGAACATTTTCCAATCCTTTAATTATAACAGATATATTGTTTTAATCAAAAGAATGATGTCAATCTCACAATCCTGATATACACAAAACATTTATATGAGAAAAAACAATCAATGCTGGACAACAACATATTAATTCAGTAATTAACATCTACGCCTTACACTGTTCAGAACTTCCTACTGAATCACTTTTTGGTAAATGCTTTAACATTGAATTGCCATCAGTAAAGTCCGTGCACTAGTAATGACTCAAAATTTCAGAAACATAAACAAATATTCATATATTTAATTATGAAATATTGTTTCTTTGGGTAGAAGAGCAATTCACATGAATTACCGGTATCCAAATTATCTTTATAGATAAAGTATACTTCTATCATTACATCTCAATTCTTTTTTGGGTGTTTTTCCCCTAATTTTATATCTCCATATTATGATTTTATTTTGTTTGATTCTTTGGTTTCAATCCAATCAGTTCAGTGTTAAGAACAAGATTATTTAATGCGACAGATGGTTGACCTGTGTTCTTTCAATATATTTTATTGGCTTTCAAGGTTGGACAATGATTTTATTTAGAATTATGAAAGTGTGGGGATATTTTTGAACCAGAAGGATCAAAACAGATGTGAGCTGTCAGCAGGGGATGCTTACTCCTCCAAGGCACCTAATCCCACCTCCGGATGTTCCAGCTGTCCGTGTTTATGCCCTCATAACAGATCTATATTGATTGTGGGTTTCTTTCAGATCAGTCATTGTTCGTTATCGTAGCCTTTTTCATTATTAGAATTAAGCACTATATTTCATGCAAGACGTTACATGTTTACAAGTGTCAACGACAGGGTATGCCAAATTTGATTTCAATATCACATACTTGTATTATGCAATTACATGTATTCTTATGAATGTATGTCTTACCCATGGAAATGCAATACTTTTAACTTTTCTGCTGGCCGAGATATGTGATTTTCATATATTTATTTTCTTTCTCATGTACCATGATAAGTTGAATAAAGAATATAAAACGCATTGATTCATATCCTTAGTATTTATTTCTTTTTTAAGTATTTCAAAAAATACTTCGAATTCTTTCCATAGACTTCAATGCACTTTTGCCTTAAATTGTTTTCTCAAATTAAATGAGGAACACTTTACAACACTTGTTTTCCATGACTGCTTGTGGACCTGACGACAGTTTTGAGTTTAATGGGATTTATTGAATTTATATAATGTTGGGCCATGTATCAACATGGCATGTTAGATGTTTGAGGTCGAATTAAAGTTCACAGCAAAATACTTCTCCTTTTCATGAAGTTTTTTTTAATTTTAGTTCATATGAATACAAAAATAGATCTGCTAATACGGGGTACAGTTAGTGCCCATTGGTACTCCAACGGATCGTTGGAAGACATGGTCTGCGAAAACAACCCACATCAGTAGTCAATGCTAAAATCAAGCATTTTTTTTATTATTCTCAAAGTAGAGTGGCCAATGGCCAGCTTAATTGTTTCTACAGGACATTTTGCCCGCTTTATTATACACTCCACTCCTAAAGTGGGAGGGTTTATAATGATCGAAATGTCCCTCCATCTGTGCGTCCATCCGTCAGTCTGTTACGCTTTGGGGTACCCATCACTTATTAGCAACTCCTGAATGAAATTTAATGAGACTTTCAAGGTTTGGATCTTTGTTACATCATGCCACTGTGCGCCTCCTATTTTTTACTTTTTGATCCGGTGTAAAGACGAATAATGACCCCCATCGAATAATGACCGGGGGTCATTTTTCAACGACAAAAAATGACCCCCACCCGTAGAAAAAAAATCATTTTTTGTAGAAAAAGAGTCCTAGGGGTCATTATCTTATATGTTAAACCTATAAAGAATTTACCCCCATTGAAAAATGACCCCCTTTAATTAAAGTGATACAAAATTTATAACAGGTGAAAGGGAAAAATATGCTGTATATTATAATTTTTTTCCTTCGAGTTATTCATGCATTTGTTCGAATAGATTTGATCATTGTTCTTCTTAGGCTACCACGTAGGGGTAATAAAGTTCCTCATTTCTCTCTACCGAAACATTGACAAATCAGTTTTATGCAATTAACAATCAATCAATTAATCTTCATTTCTCTGATAAAGGAGCAAACCTAGAAAATCAAAGATGGTAAATGTCAATGGATCAAACGCACGCTGGAGATGAAATTTATGAATATATATATTTTTTTGTTTACTGACTCCATTTATACGTTGTTTCAGAAAAAAAAAATATTTGTTGGGGAAAAGTAGAACTTTGCAGCAGACGAATTAATATCGGTGCGTACAAATAAGTAATTTGTTCGGACGAGTGAGTAAAAATAGAAATGGATGACAGGACGCCTCCATGCTATATATTTTTTTTTTATATATTCCATCCTATACATGCAGACTATCACTATATGATTAAAGATATTTTAAATCTTTGCAAATACATATTCTTTTTATACCCCCCCCCCCTTCGGTACAACAACCAGACTTGCCATGAACATTTTCCAGTGAGATATACTTGAAAGTATTGTGGCAAAGTAACAGTTGAAAAATAGTAGAATAGTAGATTATTTTAAGCTTATTTTTAGTCCCTCCTTATAGAAAAGTAAAGGTAAGGTTTTTTTGTTTTTTGTTTTGTTGCTTTTGTTGATAATTGACTTCCTCCTAAATAAGTAAGGGGGTGGGTGGGTATAACATCTAAAATTATGCAAAATTATGTAAAACTAGCTATTCCCACTTTTTAAAAATCTCAATTCCACCTATTCCCACGTGCAAATAACAATAGATGTTTAGATTTACCTGTATTTTGTACATTTTAAGACAGAAAATAATGAATACATCATGAGAAAATATTATTTATTTCTTTTTGAAATAATAATAAGATCTTACAAGAAAAAGCAACTTAAAACCTAAATTCAAGAACATAGTTAATTATTTGTTTACACAAAATTCCACCTATTCCCACATAAAATCTTACCTTTTCCTACATAATTTTCAAAAAGTGGGAATAGGTAGAATTGTAAAATACACATTTTAATGCAAAAACTATACATGTAGACATAACCTTTTGATTTAGCACACAGTATTCCTTACATTTCTTCATTCTTGTTTTACCCTACCTTTTACTCAGTTCTGAGTATATTTTTTCAGAGAATTTAATATGAAAATCAGAACAAACATTTTCATTTTTGTAACGTCTTCTTTATAGTGTATCATAATATGAAAAGTTAATTGAAGACCATTTCTTTCTATGTCCGCGTAATCGAAGATTCGGGGGTATATAGTTTTATCGTGTCCGTCTGTATGTCTGTCTATCTGGAGGTCTGTTTGTCCGCAAAAACTTTAACCTTGATCATAACTTTTCATTTATTGGATCTATGACTTTCATAGTTAATATGTGTATTCCTTGTGACAAGACCTTCCTTTGGGTACCACCAAATTTGACCTTTTGACCTTTACCTTGGAGTTTGTCCCATTTTACACAAAAATGTCAAATTTTTACTTTGGCCATAACTTTTAAACTAGTACTAGTACTCTCATACTTCATGTATGTATTTTTTGCCATGACCTTTCATTGGATACTAAAATCTTTGACCTTTTGACCTTGACCTTGGAGATTTCCGTTCTTAGAAAAAACTTTAACCTTGGCCATTTTGAACGGTGAGGGCTAGGGTTTTCATACTTCACATACGTAATCCTTGTTACATTAAATCTTTCTTAAGAAACTATCAACTTTGACCCTTTGACCTTTGAGTTTGACCTACCTTTCAAAAGCTTATCCTTAGCCATTACTTTTGAACAAGTGGTGCTAGGGCTTTCCTATTTTGCAATTGTATTTCTTGTGAGAAGACCCTACTTTGGGTACCAATATATTCAATTTGCATTTAAGAAAAGTTCAATCTTCGCTAAGTTGCCATACAGGGGCATAGCTGTTTCAAAAACACATCTTTTTATATATAAGAGGAGTTGCGGATAAGAGATGGATACCCCAAAGCGTAACAGACGAACGGACGGACACCCCGATCACTATATACCCTCTCGCTTTTTAAGCAGAGGATATAATTATATATAATACTGCTGATTTTTTCTGTCAGTACGATGATTTCCACCATCGAAAAACAATGTTTACCTAATCCTTTAGGCTCGATAAATCTTTTACTCCTTTAGATTCTGAATCATCACATTGACCTTAAAATATAGCTATAATTGTATAATGTTATATGAAATCAACATATCATCAATTTATTCCCAATTAGCTCAGGTGAGCATTTTGGCCAATATGCTTTTTTTATCTATTTTTTTTTTTTTTTTTTGCCCCCTAAAAATTCCAAAGGGAGTCATTTTTTTACGGGGGTCATTTTTCTTCACGTGGGTTCTGTGAATTTTCAGGGTGGTGACACTTTTTCTACGGGCAAAAGGGTCATTTTTCGACGTTGAATAATGACCAGGGTCATTTTTCGCTGTCGAAAAATGACCCCCGGTCATTATTCGATGGGGGTCATTATTCGTCTTTACACCGGCACATATTTAATTTGGTCTTCCTTAGCAAAATATGGACACTGCCATTCTTTCTTTAATATTGAAGGGTATCCATCTCTTATCTGCAACTTCCCACAAACCACTGAATAAAATTTAATGAGAGTTTTTCGGGCTATAAAGCATCACCATATTCTGAAATAGTCTTTGATATGAATAAATGTTTCTTAAGTCTTTCTTTATGTTTCATGCGTATAAATTTAATCATATAATTATATTTGTAAAAAACAATGTTTCAGTTGTAAAGCAAATCAAAATCGCTGGGGAAAGTAAGCATTTTTGTCGCTTTTTGTCTATAAACATATGCTCCCCACCCCACCCCCCGAAACTTAAAAGGAATTTTTGTTTCACTGGGGGCGGGGGGTAGAAATATTTTCCGTTTTCTGTTGATTTCTATAGTGAAAAAACTCCAGTTTTACCAAAATGTTAGAGTTATTTCTTGTTGTTTTCCAGATAAGAAATGTGTTATGAAAATCCATATAAATATCAATACAAATATTAAAAATCATTCGAATACTCTTTACTTTTGAAAATCAACTTGGAGGCACTATCAGGTGCTATGGAGGAGTGAGCATCCCCTGTCGACCGGTCACAACCGCCGTGTGCTCCTTATCATGATTCATGATGATTGGAACATAACGGAAAAAATCTGTCTACAATACAATGTGTAAATGATGGCATAACCATTAGTATCAAAAACTCCATTCAATATTTGACATAATGATAAATTGTATTTGCTGACAAAGGTCATTGTATCGACCATAGAATTTACTAAAATGATGACTTTAAGCGAGATTGCTGTGATTCTTGTTTCAGCAACTTGTTTGTCAATAATTTAACTCGTTTTAGAAACTTCAAATCTAAAAATGATGAATGAGTTCATTTACATGAATCAATGATCAAAATGGAGATGAGAATAATTAATAAATGATGAAAATATATGCATATGGCATTAAAAAAGTAAATGAAAGAAAAAAATAAAATCCTCAACAAAATTATAAATTCAAAACAATTTAAAAAATTATGAACAATTGATTGTAGATGAGATGATGACTGATAATAGATTGATGATATTATGTTGATGATGATGTGTGATGAACTGTTAATTTTGTGATAATTATGATGTGTTATGATGATGACAATATGATGATGATGGATAGTAGTGATGATGATTTTTATGTATATGCGATGATGATTAAGGGGTGATGAGCTGATGATGATATGATGATAAGGATAATGTGTGATGACGATACAATATGACGATGATGTGATGCTATAGTGATGATAATTTTGAAGTGGTGATGATGATGATGAAGTCTTGTTGTCTCTAACAGTTCTATATTTCCACAAATTAATTCACATCGTTAAACTTGATCATAAAGAAGTCCCCCCGGATCACGCTGACCCAGCAGTTTCTTTAGCTTTGTGGTTGTCCTCTCAACAAAGTTCGATCATCTAAACCGGAATGTAGAGCTTAGCGTCTGTGGTAGAGGGTCCTTGCTCAGGGCCAAGAAAGCTTTGGTGTTACTGAGGCGGCGCTGAAATCTTTTGATCTAAATGATAAAGATTGAAGTTTTAAAAGCAATTCAAATTCAAATCAGTAAGAAAAAATGTATAATATTTTAATAATAATAATGCTCTAACTAATTCAAAATCGTTATCTCCCTTGTAAATACATTAACTTACATTAATAGTTTCATCATTGTCTTCTAAGATCCTTTGATAATTTTCAAACTACTTTTACTGAGCCTAAAAATAAAAAAAATATGTATTATGCGAATAATTTATGTGGCTTTTTTTCAAATGCGAGATATATCGTATGAGAAATACAATATATTATTTTTTTAAAGTTTGATCTTTCTTTAATACTAATATATGATTTATTAAAATCGTGTAGTAGTGTCCATAAATGTTTTCCTGTTTTAAATGTTTAAAAAGTAGGCCACCAAGAATTTAAAAATAAAGTTTGAAGATCGAGTAAAAAGTTTAAAATGTTCAATTAAATTTTGAATTTGCTTACACATAGACCTGAATTAATTTGAAATCGCAATTCGCATGAAAACCGACAACTTATACATTTTCCTAATTCAATTTTTACATAGCCCTCTATTGCACTAAAATCCGTTTGTAATTCACAATGTATACTGGCCTTTTCTGTAATATTTAGAGTATAAATAACGTAACACTTTTGGCCAGGTTCAGAACGTGTTGGTCCCACATTCTTTGAAGAGTACACAAGTCTGTCGTCGTAATGGAATTCTTTTTCAAATCCCTCATAAATAAGTAGGAGAACAAAATGTACTTAAGCTTCTTCTGTTGATCTATAAAGAAATGATAAATCTAAAATAGCAAATATATGCACAATGCCACAATAAATGATTATAAAAAGCGTTCAGTGGTATTAGAATAAAGACCATTGATTCAGTCATGTACACGTAAAAAATTATGGAAAAAGTGAGATCGATACATAATAAATAAATCTCACCAGAGATGTCTGTGACGCTGGAATAGGAAGACCAAACGTGTTTGCTTGTAGTCTCTTTACCGTATAGAAAAATTAACATTTGAAGAATATATAGAGGATATTCAATGTTTTGTAGTTGAATATGTATTTATTTCACTAGTGGGACCGGATTTTCTTATATTTTCATGAGTGCGATTAGCACGAGTGGAAATTCAAAAAAAAAATCCTGTTTCATGAGTGAAATAAATTCCATATTCAATTACAAAATATTGAATTTTCTGTTTATTACATTTTTAAACAAAAATCTTTGATTTTTCCTTTGCCTCTGTCTTTTTGTAATACAATCATATTCTCGTGACGTCATAATTGAGCTGTTGAGACGTCATAGCTAAGTGAGGTGAAAACACTGTAAACATGGATTTAGCAACATATTTTTGTAATTTTTGACAGTTTTATTCGCTGTCAGAATGGTTTATTTATTTCCATTTATCTTATATTATGTCAAGAAAGCTTTTTTACAACAATCTTCGTTATGGGAAGGGAAATCGAGAGTTTTCCTGCACTTCTGATATTCGTCACACTGTGACAGCATGCGCGGATATAAGAGGGGGGTGGGGGGTGGGGGGGTCAGGACCCCCCCCTGGAATTTCCACGGTTAAAAAATGTATATATTAAAGCAAGAGAAAAGTCACCTTGGACCCCCCCTGGAAAACGCTGACCCCCCTGGTGAACATGAATATGTGTGAAATGGGCATGAAAAGTGAAAGATTTGAGGCAATAGAACTCACAAACTACCCCCCCCCCCCACGAAATAGGTTTTTCACGTTTGGGCGAGTTAAAGTTTTTTTTTTTTTTTTTTTTTTTGCTTGTCTAGAAATTTCTGGGATTGGAATTTTTTTTTGACTGGGTGGACCCCCCCCCCCCTGGAAAAAATTTCTGGATCCGCGCCTGGACAGGATATCATTTTGATATCCTTTCACACTGTGACAGAATATCATTTTTATTCAATGAATAAATTACAGTATTTCACGGGTAAAAATGTAATAAAATTATTTTCTCTGAAAAAAATAAATCAAAAAATGTTAAGCCATCTTTCATCATTGGGCCAGTTTTTTTTTATCATTCTTCTGATAGAATTTCATTCCCTAACCCGAAATTAATTAATATCTACAATCACTGTGAATGAAAAATACAGTGATATCGTTTATAGTTATCTTAGAAAACATCAGAAAACATATCAACAAATAAAAAAAATTACCAACAGGCGTCAATTGTCGTCCTTGAGTTTCCATTTATGCAATCAAGGAATCTCCTCTGATAAAGTCTTCGTTTGCTAAACTCAAGAATGGTTTGCAACCTTTGTGACGCCAATATATTATGACGCATAGTTATTATGACGTCATCAAAAGCAGTTGAAGCTGCGACTGAAGTATTCCGTCAACTTTTTTGTTCGTATTCAGAATCATTTGCAGCGGTATTTTCATTTAATTTATTTTATGTTTTCATATACATGTATGATATAATACCCAAAATTATGATCCCCCTTGTAACATGTGTAATGAAAACACATCAACATCATCAAAATGCAAGCTTTTTCTGCATGACATGTGTGGATTTAGAAGGGGGTTCGGGTTCTGACCCACCTTCCTCTAAATTTTTCAGTTTTTTAAATAAAAAGACAATAAACCATTCCCCACATTGTTCCACGTCTGTACCAAACTTCTTTCAGTACATGAACCTTTTTTTTTTTTTCAAAACCGCATTGCACATGATGCATTAACATGCAATAAAACAACAAGCTCAGTATATTTACATTGAAGCTGAAACCCATTGTTTATAATCACTACATTCATTGCTACAGGTATTTGCATTTATCGTTGTCATTGTCTTATTTATTTATTTTTTTTTTTTTATAGTTCATTCTGCGTTGATCTGAATTTATCCGATCCTGAAAATTCAGGCCATTCAGAACCGCCTCTGAAGAGCCAAAAGTTGCACAAAAAGTTCAGTGTTCTGCCTGTCCAAAGTACAGTGTTCACAAAGGTTTTAGTCGACTGGTCTAAGTTGATCATATTGGTAATTGTCATGTTTTAGGCACTGTGTCTACATTGTAATTAGTAATGGATATGGACATGATGCGAACTTCTCTTTTTTGTTCTACTTTCACAGCCGATAACGTTACTCTGTTAATATATATATATATATATATATATAAAAAAGAAATAGCAATATTGCATGCAAATCAACATAAGGCCTAACACTTTTAAACTGTTGAAATAACTTGAGATTCAGCATGTTTCTAATTCTATTTCATATACTCCATGAAATGGTTTCAATAAATGTTGCAATGAAAAGTGTTGCCATGGTTACCAAATAGAGTTGTTAAATTATGAAACATATGGAGATAACGAACAGTAGTATTCAAGATCAAAAGTCCATAAAACAATACAAAATAGAAGCACAGCAAACACGGACCTCCAAAACATCAGAGGTGGGATCAGGTGCCATGGAGGAGTGAGCATACCCTGCCCACCGGTCACAACCACCGTGTGCTCCTTGTCATAAAATTCTTTCAAAATGCATCTCCATCCTCAAGGCTCATGCAGGTAATTAACTTACCTGTAGTACAATATATTATAGGCCTACATTGTATATATAGACGATATAAAGACATATAATTCAGTTTTCTTTTTTTTCAATGAACAGTGTTTCCATGGATACAATGTACAAAAAAAAATCATTAAAATACTCTCTAAAACAAACACCTCCTACAGTTATGGTCTGATCATAGTGCTTGCCCCAAAGTGTCACACTGTAAAACATATTACTACTGTTTGATATTAAGGGAAAGCACAGAACTTTGAGCACAAGTAGACCTCACTAATACATAAGTCTGATTTGGGGGTTTTAATTTAGATCAAGATAGTTGCCATGGTTACTTACATAGAATTTTTTTCTCTGAAATATCTACTCATGCTGTATATCATTTTTTGGTCTGTTTTCTTTTTATATTTAACTTGGCACACATGCAGTTAAAATAAAGATACATCTCAGTGATTTAGATGTTCAGTGTTGCCATGGTTACTAAAATATCTGTATAATACTTTCAACACACTAGCTACTGCCTCTTTAGTTTAGGTCTGATTTCTATATTACCTGGCACACTAGAAGACTGCTCTAAGATATAAAGTCTAAAATAAAAACCAGGTTTTTCATTTTAATGAATGATATTGCCGTGGTCACAAAAAATAATATTTTTCCTTAGAGAATGGGCTATAAGTAAAATCCCAACCAGAAAGCACTGAACTTTATCAGCAAAATAAGCAAGCAAACAAACAATTTATATACTGAATAGCCTTCAAATCCCTACATGGCTGGGAAGAAAATGTGTAATTTAATCCATCCCACTCATTATCAAATTGCAGGGACAACCTACATACACCTTAGAATAAAAAAAATGACAAACTTCAGAACCATGCCAAGCTACTTTCCCGATTTCTGCCCGCACATAGAACCCTGTGAACTGTTACTCATACTAATGGCAAGTGTTTTAATGTCATATGACACATTAAACAATTCTAATGGTGAAAATTCCAGTATCCATAGAATAAGTAATCTTTCAGCTTTATTTTGCATTTAAGTCTCATATCAGTGCAATAATTCTGCTTGTCAATGATTGCATGTAGTCTACCATTTTGACAAGTAATTTCTGCAATTCCAGTTTTCTAAAGTGATGACTATTGTCTGATAAAATTCATACTGTATACATGTCTTACAGGTCCTAAAGATTCAATTGTTTTTAATATTGGAAAGGTTAGAGAAGTTTGTTTGATATATTTTGGGGAGAAAAATTGGGCTTATCTTTGAAAATCAATTGAGAGGTCTTGTAAATAAAGTGAACTAAATCAGAACTGCAAACAAACTTCTTTAGCTTTTAAAAATGTTGTTTAAAATTTAGACATGTTAGATCTTGGTAAAATGAATAACAAATTAGGTACATGTAATTTATGAAGAGTTTGATTATTTAGGTGAGCGTTGTCCTGTATGTCATTTCTATTGCAAAGAGAGGAACACTTTCGAACAAACGGACAAGGACAAAACTATCACAACAGAGGGATACCAACACAGAGAAAGGGGACCATCACACAACAGCACAGCATTTTACTACAAGTATGGATTGTGAAAAATTCAGTCGCTTACTCCAGTCTGAAAATTTGGGAGAATTTGCAGATTCTCTGTTTAAGACTGATGATTGTCAAAGCAAGGAGGAGGATGCTTCCAAGAATTCACCAAAACCCAGAATGGAGACTTCGAGACTCAAAGGGAAATGTAAACAAACGCAGACCTTGTCAGAAATGACTGACCAGCAGTTAGAGCAGTACAAACATTCACCCGAGACGGAGCTGGCAGATCTAGTATGTAGTGCCTGCAAGACAGACAACTCCTCAGAGCTCAAGGATTATTTAGAGGTATTACACACCTACGTATAATCATTTCAGCTTTAAAATTCCCTATCTTACCTCAATTGCAAAAATATTAGATTTTGAAAAATTCAGGGCTAGAAGGGCTATTAACAACAGTTACAAGGACTAATTTGCTGTGGGTGGCAATACTCTCCTGATCTTTCAATATTTTTTTTATTTGGAGAGCTTGCAGTTCTGTAGCTATGAAGCAATACATGCGTAAGGCAAATATATATTGTAGCCTGGCTGTTGTGGCTTTCTATTTTGTAATCTGTGAAGATGATATATTTATAAGTTGTGGCTATATTTATACCCCCCGCAAACAAAGTTTTGGGGGGGGCTGTTGACCCTATGATTAACGAAACAGACATGCACCTTGTCCGTGTCCTGTAAACATGTAAGGATTTCTCCTTAATTCCTGTCTGTGCAAAAGTGTGGTTTGTTTTATCATATCATTTTGCAAAATGTGAACTAAAATTCTTGCTTACAAATTGTATATTAAGTCAATTTTTGCGCTGCCTACTGAATACCCATCTTCACTAGCCACACAAAGATTGCCCATGACCGAAGGGTGTGTTATTACCTTTTCTTGCACTGTAAGGTCATGATCCCTTAGTTTACACAAATGGTATATAGGGCAAGTTTTTACAAAAGTTATATATTCGTTGATGTCCGGCTGCATGTATATGCTGATGAAATCTTATGGATAAACTTGGTAGGTTCTCCCTTGTTTCTGACCACAGGTATATATCCATGACCTGTTAAGGGTGTGTTATAACTTTTTGATTTCTTAATAGGTCATTGTTAATGGTGAACTTCAAGGTCACTGGACTAAGTGATTTGTGTCCGGTCCATATCTTTCTTATGGATAAGTTTGGTAGGTTCTCATTTCACACAAAGATTGTCCATGACCCAAGGGTGTGTCATGACCTTGACCCAAGGTCATTTGGGGAACTTCAAGGTCACTGGAAGAAAAATTTCATAATTCATGTGTGATACATATCTTTAATTATGGAAAAACTACTTCTGAAAAACCCAGCGGGGGGTTTTTCCCGTTTGGACAGTTCTAGTTTATAGATTGTGATGATGTTTTGTAGGTTGTGATAGCTAAGTTGGCAAACAGTGATTAACGAAACAGAATTCAGTGTATCGGGGATGAACGGCCCTTCATTTCGCTGTGTCCTGTAAACATGTAAGGATTTCTATTTTTATGCCTTAAAATTCAAACAATAAGTAATGAACTATGAAAAATAAAGTGAGGTTTGTTTTATCATATCATTTTGTAAAATGTGAACTGAAATTTTGGTCTTGCTTACAAATTGTATATTAAGTCAATTTTTGTGCTGCCTTTTGAATACCCATCTTCACTAGCCAAGGGTTTCTGATCCAAATTGCTACTCAGACTATATTTTGGAATCAGAGACCCTTTCTGTTTAGGTTTTTGAAGATCGATGAATGGTTTTGTCATGTATCTTGTACTGTAAAATCCATGATCCCTTACAGTTTACACAAATGCAGTATATAGGGCAAGTTTTTACAATAAGTTATATAGTAGTAATTGATGTTAATTTTGATGCTGCATGTTAGTAAGCATGCTGATGAAATACGGTGCTGATATAAGAATCCCTGATGGACTTGGGTTCACTCCCAAGTTTCTGACCACAGGTATATATCGTTAATTGCATTTCTGTTAATTGCATGTCATTGATAACTTTTTGATTTCTTAATAGGAATTGTTAAATGGTGTTTTTAAGACTTTTTTTTAAGTCTTATCATTAAGGCAGTTTGATACTTGTTTCAGTGATTTGAATTTTATGCCACAAATCGGTTGCTTCAGTAAAAGCACCCGTTACCAATTTTACTTTGTTAAACAAGTTTTATGCATTTTATTTTTGTTTCAGGAGGTTATGTTTATACTAAACATTCATTAGTACTAACAGCTAATAGGTGGAGGAAAATAGGTCAGTTCAAGTAATTTTTGCAATTTCTAGATTATGATCAAATGTTCATTGAGTATGGTATTTTGAAAATCCTTAAAATCAGAATTTTCCTCAAGTAGTTTTCATTTGCTTAACTTTTTTTTTCAGCTGAGGTATTTTTTCCAGAGGGTTATAATTCTGTGGAATCACACTTTTCTAATCAATCTGTGAATAGAAAATTATGTGGATTTCTTCAATTAAAAGTAGTTGTATACAGTGCTCATCAATTTTATTTGAGCAAGAGCAGACAATTGGTCATTGGTCTTTCTTTTATTTAATTTTACAGGGCGTTATCCATGTGAAAAAGTGACTGAGTTTCTGCTAAAGAGCTGTGAAGTTTCCGATGTTAACCACCAGACCAAAACGGGGGCCACTCCCCTCCACGGGGCTGCTCTACAGGGAAATCTGGGTCAGTATCCCCGTGGTATAATAGCTGATCTCTTGTTTAGGTTAAATAAGAAGAATGTACTTAGTGTAATAATATGATGTATCATCACTGAATGGGGCAGCTCTACAGTGAAATCAGGGTCAGTATCCTTCTGATATGATAGCCACTGTCATGTTTTGGCTAAATGAAAATGGAACTGTGATACATGTATCAACATTGAAAAATATTTCCACAGAATCGAACTTCAAATTAATTGAAATACATTTGCACATACTAGACATGTTGCAGTAAAACTTGTTTATAACAAAGTTACTTGGACCTATGAAATTACTAAGCTATATCCATAATTTGTTATATCCGTAAAAGGAATTTGTTAAATTTATATAGCTGGGAATCCAAGATAAATTTGCTATATCCGTGAATTTGCAATATCCATGTTTTTACTAATTGAGTTTTACTGTATCATTGCATAAAAAATTTTAAGTACATTGTGATAACAGGTTGCATGATTTCAGTCAATGTTTCAATTTATCACTAATTCTTAATATGAAAATAAATTGTGATATCAGGTTGTATCAAGTTGCTGCTGGAACATGGAGCTGACCCTAAACTGGAGGATGAAGATGGCACCACAGCCCTGGAACTGGCCAAGGATAGTGCAACAAAAGCAGTCCTACACATGTACCTAATCCAGTCAGATATCAAACGGGACACAGTCGGTAAGAACACATGTACTTAATCCAGTCAGATATCAAACGGGACACTGTCGGTAAGAACTGGTGTACCTAATCCAGTCAGATATCAATCAGGATACTGTCGGTAAGAACTGGTGTATCTAATTCAGTCAGATATCAAACAGGATACTGTCAGTAAGAACACTCCAGTCTGATATTAAACGGGATACTGTTAGTAAGAACACAAGTACTGAATCCAGTCAGATATCAATGAGGATACTGTTAGTAAGAGTAATCCAGTCCGATATCAATCATGGATACTGTAAGTAAGAGCACATGTACTTAATCCAGTCAGATATTAAACCGGATACTGTCAGTAGGAACTCATACATTTAATCCAGTCAGATATAAAACTCTAGCTCTTAACCCATTCAGACACCAAACAGGATACTGTTGTGTATGTAAGAACTTGTGCAATTAATCCATTCAGATATCAAACAGAATACTGTTAGTAAGAACACTCTATTCAGATATCAAACAGGATACTGTTAGCAAGAACACATGTACTTAATCCAGTCAAATATCAAACGGGATACTGTCAGTAAGAACTCTAGCTCTTCACCCATTCAGATATCAAACAGGATACTGTTGTGTATGTAAGAACTTGTGCAATTAATCCAGTCAGATATCAAACACAGATTCTGTTGATAAGAACTCGAGCAATTAACCTGCTTAATCCAGACAGATATCAAATGGGATACTTGTAAGAAGTCATGCACTTCAATCTTCATCTTCTAAGATATCAATTAGGACACTATTTATTAGAAATAAAGCACTTCATCCAGTTAGATATCAATTGGGAAATCATTTTCAAGAAAAGAGTTCTGCACTTCATCCATGCAGTTAGAATACCTGGTTGTTTTTGGCAAAGAATTGAGTGAATTGAGAAAAGGTTGCATTCTGCAAATATTTATTTCCTGACAAATTAAAGTTTGTTTAAGGTTGTATGTCTGTAGATGTAAAAACTGTAAAAGTTTGTTTCTTTCAATTCTTGCATATTTCAGATACCTTAATTTTTAACCTGTAACATGATAAATACAGTAAAATATATTGATACTGTTGAATTTTGTTGAAGATGCTGTATGTGTGCAATGTAAACAAATTCCAAAGGAAGGTCTAAAGCGCTGTGGGGCGTGTCATGTGACCATGTACTGTGGCAAGGCGTGTCAGGTTCGTCATTGGCGGGAGGGCGGACACAAGAGAAACTGTCCAGGTCAGTCAAAGTCTGATTATAGGAAAGCTCAAGTACTGTACAGCAGGAAGTAAATGGGGGAGGGGACTTTGCTGTATTTTAAATACTTGTAGTTAATTCAGTATGAGCCTATTCACTGTAACTGTGTTTCACTGTAATCAGCTTTCTTTGCTCTCTAGTCAGTACAATATATTTGAAGCCGAGTGTTAATGTATTTTACAATGTAAGCTTGGTGTATTCTAGACTGTAAAGATAAATACGTACTGGATATGATATAAATACTCATCTTTTGGACAGGATCTGTGATTGCCAGACCATTCCGTGTGGGGGAGGACCCAAGTCAAAACTGTGTTCAGGTGTCATTTTACAGGGTCATGGGGTCAAACAAACCAAATGTCAAGGTCTTCAAAAGGACAGCAAAGGATGCTATCCAGAAAATGAAATTCATAGAGAAGAAGAGATTTGTGGTCAAAGTTCAGCTGCCTTTAAATGCAGTGGGTAAGGCAAAGTTTTGTTTCACAGTGAAAATAATGCAGAATTACACATTTAAATTTTGATTTAACAAAGCTTAAATTCCTCCATTACATTTCTTTAAACAAATACAATGTAGTATTTAATAAAATCCTTTCTAGATTTCAGTATTTTTAAGCTGTTTACATTATACTAGAAAATGACCCAGACCTATACTTTTTTATAGCAGTAGTTGCTAAGGAAAATTTTAATTAATAATTTTGAAATTCACAGTATTTGATGTAACCAATGGCATGCCTGCAATCAGTTGTTATTAAAGCACTTCCTTTTCAAGTTTCATTAGACCATTTTAGTACATATATTTTGATGATGACTCCCTCTCAAAAATCAAACACAGAATTAACTTGTTTGTAAGATTTTGAAACTGTTCGTCATTGAATAATTACAAGTGTACTTTGATCCCTTTAAAATAAAATGTCTTTAACTTTGAGTAGGTAGCTAGAGAGTGAAAGAGACACTGTGATGCACAAAGGGGAATATTAACAAATGTAGAATTTTTGCATGACCCGTGTTAATTTTGTTCAATTGATAAAAGTATTAGGTTTAAGAAAATTACAGGTTTCGGAACCTAAAAATTCTATTTTTATGGAGAAAAATTAAAAGTAAAAATAATTTCAGCATGCCCCATAACGAAAATATTGCAAAAATACTTCTTCCTCCCTATTGTACGCGTGTGCAGAAAAGTTGAATAAGTTTCCATAGTTACCATGGTCTAAAGTATCCACGAATGAATGTTAGTAGACCAAATATTTTGATGAATCTCATAAAAAGTTGTTTGAACATATTCTCACCTTTGCATGCTCCAGTTGAATGTTGTTTACAAGTTTGAACTAAAGATAAAAGTGGCCTGACCTTGACATACACGAAACAACAAAACAGTAGATACATGCAACCTTTGTTTTTCCGGCACATATATTGTGCAGTCTTTTCTTGCAGTTAAATTGTCATATCTTAGCTACATACTCATAATTTTCATAAGTTTTTCTCTGTATGCTACAGATATCTTAAAAGAAAGACGTGATTTTGACTCATTGTGTCCTTTTAATAGGATTAAAAAATGTCATTGAAAATTGAAGATGGAATATGCTGCAATAACATGATTTTGATAATCTAATTAACACTTTGCTTCAAATTTTTGCAAAAATACCTGTTGCATTTATCCAAATTATCACACAAGCAAAGAGTTGGATCACATAATAGAACCAAAAAATGAGATAATAAAATCATACAAACTTTGTTCTACTTTTTCAGGTAACAGTGAGATGATGGTTTACAATGCTGACAGAACTGTTGAAGGATATGTCTATCCTAATGAACCAGGTATATATCTAATACTGTGCATTTAATAGAGATTTTAATTGAGACATTGATTTTTTTACACCAAATTTGACAATTGACACGTATGTTGAGTTTAGAGATACATCTCAAAATTTATTTTTGAGACACCTTGACAAGATTTAATACTTTAAAATTTACTCTTTATTAATAAGACAAAATTTTCATGAATTATGGTACTTTGCTTTATATAATCTTTAGGAATTAGTGGAATACTAATATATACATGAGAATATTTTTATGAGCACACTATCTCTCCTAATTATGCAAATGAACTTTTTGCAAATAAAAAATTATTAATTTAAGTACAGTATTCCTCTTTTTTTTTAAATTACATATGTAACACAGTTCTCATCTTAAATTAAATTGAAGACAGTAACTAAGAAGAAATCCAAATGTTGTGAAACTTAATATGTAGACTATAACCTTGAACTTATGGAGTTAAGTGATTCAATATAAGAGTTGTACAAGAGCTGTTTAATTATGTAAATAATGTTTTTGTTTAATCAGAATAGATATTGGAATATGTAGAGTTCATATAACTACAATCTCATCAGAATTATGTTGGTTGGTCATTTCATTAAAGTCATTTTTTACCAATTTCATATACAGGGTATTTAAACCTGCAGAAAAAGATTCAGGTAGATGGATATCGTGGAATTAAGGCGTTTTTCTGGGCAGAACTGACAGATAAAAATGACGGCACGTTCCGCATCTTTGGTGGAAAATGTGCTCCCTACCAGACTTGGTGAAACAATGGCTAAGGGGAGTAATACTCCTTGTTGACCAGGGAAAGGCAAAATATTAAAACTTGTATTATCAATATTTAGACTTCAACTAAAGGTGATCTGCTTCATGCTCACAGTGTTATGTCAATTTTGGAGGTCAAAATTATAGTAGTGAAACTAGTGATTAAGAATGAAAGCAAAAATTGGTAGTGACTAAGATGGAAAGTAATCATTCATTGTACTAAAGTTATAGTATTTAGTTATTATAATCCTTTTGAACTAATAGTGAAAATCTTGAGTTAAATGAAAAAAAAATTAAATGGTGTGTAATTGAAAAGTAGCTTGATATACTGTATACAGATATTTTCGCCCATGTTTTTTTTTTTCGCCCTTTTGCAGTTGCAAACAATTTTGCCCCGTTTTAAATTCGCCTTGTCATAGTTTTGTTTAATGCCCTGTTCACACGGAGAATTTAATTCGCAGTAAATTAATGCGAAGTAAACTTATGCTAATCAAACTAATTCAAATTAAATTGCGTTCACACGACAGCTAATGCGAAGTAAACTAATGCGAATTAAAATTTTACTTCTGCAGCCTGGCGTCAGCACGGCTATTATGACGTCATTTGCAAATCACGTCACCTTATGCAGAAGCACATCCATTTGACATAATGGCAAAGTGTCTGTATACACAAATTTAATAATTAACACAATTTTTCTTAGTTTTTCACTCAAAAATAGCACAAGTACCTATAGCTGACCACCGACAAGTGGCATTTGACTGAATTTTGCCATTACGCATGCGTAAGAACTTAATTCGAATTAGCTTCGCTTAGCGTTCACACGGAGCTAATGCGAAGTAATTTAATGCGCAGTAAACTAATTCGAATTAAACTACGTGTAATTCGCATTAAATTCTCCGTGTGAACGCTAAGCGAAGCTAATTCGCAGTAATTTACATTCAATTTGAATTAAACTCTCCGTGTGAACAAGGCATTAGAAATTCTACTGTGTAATTTGAATTCGCCCCATTTTAAATTCGCCCAATCAAGAAGAGGGTGAAGGGGGCGAAAATAAAACGGGGCGAAATTTTCCCTGTATACAGTAATTTAAAAAGAATGTGACTGGTCTGAATGATGCATATTTTGGAAATTATTGTTTGAATAGTGCAAAGTAGCAGATTGTAGAGCAGTGCTTTATTTTTTACTCTGATTTTTTCTTATTTATTTCTATTACAAAGTTCTAGATCATATCTTTTTTTTATGCTTATTTATAAGAATCATTTAATTTAATGTAAGGATTACTATTGTAATTTTTTTCCCATAATTATTTATTTGTAACATTTTTTATGATTGTTGATTTTTTTTCTATAAACTTAAAAAAGATTTGTTAATACAAATAGCCCATAAATAATGGGTATGGCTTATCAAAGTTATATTTTTTACGCAGAATTGAATTCTGTGCGCATTTGTTTCTTCCCACTTTCTAAGATAAAACTTAATAAAGTCTTGTTGAAAAAATATTGAGTTTGTATTTTTTTTTTAGAGTTAAAAGTCAATTATCCTGGTATACATGTACAGTGAAAACAGTCTAATCTGACACCTGAATAACCCGACACACTATGAATTCCGACATTAAATTTCTTTCCCATTTAACTATTTATCATGTTTTTAACACTGAGCAATCTGACACCCTGTCTATTCCGACACAATCTTTGTCTCCCAGTGCATGTCAGATTAGACATGTTTCACTGTATCAATACAATAAAGTTTGCATTCTGATGACAGTTAGGCCCTGCATCCAAATGTTTGCTCTACATTTGAGGAGAAGGAGTTGAATTCTACATCAGGATGTTGAGACTGGTCCTGTGGATGAAATTATATATAAACTGAGGTCCCATGTCACAGTAAATGCTGACATGAAAAAACTGTCTTCACTGCTTCATGGCCCTGAGTGCCAATTTAAGGTGCAATTTTTAATTTGCAGCTCTCCATGGCATGTGGTGACATCTCCATATGTGTGAAAAATTCTTGTGAGGGACATTAAAACAACAAAATGTGAGTTTCCAATGATTATCATTTGTGTTTATTACATATTTGAAAGATGGAATACTAAATTCATAAAGGTGAAGTACAGCTTGAGTATTTTGTCAGAAAAGTCAACGAGGAAAAGTTGAAGTGATCAATTCGTTCATCACTTTCACATGATGTGATACATAAGAACTGTAAAAAAAAATTCAGTCCACTGAGTTTTGTTAAAAAAAAAAAACAGGAACAGAGCCTATTCAGGGCAAAAACTAACTCATCTTAAAGTGGAAAAATTGCTTCCTTTGACTGATACATGAAACAAAGAGTCTATTACAAGGAGTCATGATAATTTGTAGAAATAAACATGGTCAAGTTCTTTCATTTATGTTAGCTGGGTGACTAGAATCAATTCCATTTAGAGATTCTGGAGACCAGGTAGGTTAAATTTTGACAATAACCTTGAACTGCTTGACCCCAGAGGGATTCTTTAATAAAATAATTCCAATTTATAGTGTAATGAACAATGCTATGAATTTGGACTGATGGATTGTTTTTATTTTTGGAGGGTCATATTTTCCAAAGTTGATAAGATACATATACACTTGAATCAAGCCTCTGTCCTCTCAAACTTTGCCTCAGGAAAATGATACCTTCTCTTGAAACCATCACGTGGTAAATCTTAATACTATAACAGATATTATAACACTTTTTGTGATATCTAAGTTTTTATATTTTAGTAATGTCTTCTGAATAGTCAAAGGGAAACAAAATTTTGCAGCATGCACTAGAGTTGTGGTCAGTTTTACTAGCCCGTGTATTTCCCTGCTCATGTTTCCATAGTCACTCGGGTATTTACAAAACAGACATACACTCTTTTTATCTAAAATAAAAATTGGAAAACAAATTAAACTAAATATATGTCCAGAGGACATGAATGACCCGCAAAGTGTTACATGAAAAATTGTATTAGTGTATGAAGTCTGATGAGAATATCTTGAACAGTTTCTTTGAAATCGAAATCTAAAAAATGGATAAAGATTCTTACCAAGTTATGTATAATGCATGTTAACATGAAAATATCATCTTGAAAGGCTTCTTTAAAACTAAGCAAAATACAAATCAAAGAGAAGGGAAGACAAGGTCACGGGAAAGTGCAAGGTGAAAAGTTTTTGATGCAGTTGAATAGCTCTTACTGAAACGTATCAGTATATCATGTTTGATTAAAATATCTTAATTGGTTTACATGCATTTAAAACTGAGCTAAACACAAATAGAGGTCAAGGTTAAAGAAAAGCCTGAGGTCAAAAATGTTGATGTAGTTGTAAAGCTTACATGAGTATCTATTAGCGTATGAAGTTTGATAAAAATATCATAAATGGTTTATTAAAAACTTAGATGAACACAAATTTTAAAAAGTGAGGTCAAGGCCAAAGGAAAAGTCAAGAGCATAAAATACTGGAGTAATTAATTGATAGCTCTCATCAGTATGTATCAGCTTATAATGTTTGATAAAATTATCTTGAATTGTTTATTCAAAACTGATCTAGACACTTAATTAAGAAAAAAGAGGTCAAGATCAAAAGAAAAGTCAAGTTTAAAAATTTTGATGCAGTAGAAAAAGCTAACATTAGAATGTATCAGCATATGAAGTTTGATTACAGTAACTTCAATGGTTTTCTTTAAAACTAAGCTAAATAGTAATTTTTTTATTGAAACTTTCGCACACATTCGCTAATTTTTTATGCTTATTTAAGAAAGGTGAGGTCAAAATCAAAAGAAAGATCAAAGTAAAAATACGTTGATGCAGTTGAAAAGCTTACAACAATATGTTTCAACATATGAAGTTTGATAACACTGTCTTAAATGGTATCTTCAAAAATTGAGCTAAAACTTATTTAAGAAAAGTGAGGTCAAGGTCAAAGGGAAAGTAAAGGCTAAAAATGTTGATGTAGATGACAAGTTTACATCAGTTTGTATGAACATATGATATTTGATTACATTATCTTGTTATCTTGAATTGTATCTCTAAAAGTGAGCAAAACACTTATCTAAGAAAAGCGTGGTTAAGGTAAAACAGGAAAGGGCAAAGTCAAAAAATGTTGTTGCAGTTGAATAGCTTACAACAGTTTGTATCAACATAAGTTTCATTACGCTTTTTTCACTGAAATGTAAATAATTTTTTGAATTTTCTTTGAAAAAATACAACAAAAAAAACCATATAAAATAATTAAGAGCTAATGTCGGCCTTTCAATGCTGAAAACATTGTTTAAAAAGGTTGACTCAGAGATCTATATATAAAATAAAAAGTTGGTGTGGCTTAAACTGAGCTTTGAACTAAGCTAAATGGAAAGCGCGACGGAAGATGAACAGAACAAATGTTATATGCTCCGGCCATATTCATGGCGGGGCATAATAATAACTTTCTATTCAAATTAAAATTAGGAAGATAATTTTCCTCAGTCATATATAATTTGATTATATGATTTACAATTTATATTTGAAGAATCGCTAAAATTTAAAATATTAATGCCCCTTTATGGCAGCTTATGGTGTAGGTCAGAGATTATACAGATCCCCACTGAGAACTGCTGATAACGAATAGCATCATCACTTGCCGATTTGTGGACGGTGAATTACAGGAGGGAGTTTTAACCAGTATACTGCTAATGTTACTGACGGGTATTAGTCAGGTGTTTGTCGGGTACTTGAAATTAAAAAAAAAGAAGTTAGTTTTGATGTGGTACAGGAGAAGGAGAAAAATTGACCAGGACCTCCATACGCCATATTTAAACTCCATGATTTTAGTGATAAAATGGAAAAATAGGAAACTGATTTTGTTGTAGTATATTCAAAAAGATTAATCTATTTAAGTTACAAACAGATTTATAATTAATAAAAGGCTAATTTTAATACGGCGAAAGCACAAATCTTCTGCATTCTACTCACAGGTAACAAACAAATTTACACTCTGGTGCTAAACGGAACAGCGTTATTGCAGCATGGTGATCTCTATAGAGAAACGATCAACCGTGTTTCAGAGCATCTTTGTAGAATAGAAAAAAAGTCCGCATTTTAGTGAATGATGCAGAATAACCTCTTTGGTCTCGAAATGTTGTTTGAAATATAAAAGCCTCGGCTAACGCCGCGGCTTTTATCTTTCAAACAACATTTCTCGACCTCGGAGGTTATTCTGCAACATTCACGAAAACGCGGACTTTATTTCTTAAGTTAAAAAAAAAGATAAAAATAAAAGACACAATAAAGTTTGAAGTATTTGTTATTCTACTACGATTATTGCCGAAATCAAAGAAATTCCGCGGACATTATTCTCCAATAAATCACGAATGTCAACAAAAAATTACCTGATCTGAAACACGTATCAAACCGTGCATTTGAAATGTACATTTGACTTAAAATGAAATACATATTTAGATCACATCGATGTGTTGTCTTTTGCAGTCTAAACACTGTATATTGCAGAAAGTAGCTGATGAATGTAGGTTTCTAAAGCTAAGCGGGGCTGTTTCACGGACCTCCCTACGCCATATTTAAACTCCGTGATATTAATGATAAAGTGAAAAATAGGAAACTGATTTTGTTATTGTATATTCAAAAAGATTTATCTATTTAAGTTACAAACAGATTTATAATCAATAAACAGCTAATTTTAATACAGCGAAAGCACAAATCTTCTGCATTCTACTCACAGGTAACAAACAAATTTACACTCTGGTGCTAAACGGAACAGCGTTATTGCAGCATGGTGATCCAATTCGTTTCTTAATAGAGAAACGATCTGTCGTATTCTAGAGCTGCTTAGTAAAATAGAAATAAAGTCCTTGTTGTCGTGAATGATGCAGAATAACCTCCTCGGTCTCGAAATGATGTTTGAAATATAAAAGCCTCGGCTAACGCCTCGGCTTTTATCTTTCAAACAACATTTCTCGGCCTCGGAGGTTATTCTGCAACATTCACGAAAACGCGGACTTTATTTCTTAAATAACCTCGTACTGGAATAATAAAAATATTATTTGAGCACTATATAAGTATGAGTGGGGATGGAATTTTTTTTAAGGAATTCGAGCTCGCTTTCAAGAGCTGAATATTGTACGGGGTATATAATTACAATTTTCGGTACGATATGTCAAGATAAACGAAAAAGTAAAATTAATACTACAAAACTATAACTATGGCAAGCCCTGTTGCTATTATTTGGAAAATAAAATCTATCTAAAATTACAGAGATATCTCTCATTTTAGAGAGATATCTCTTGAAAAATAGAGATATCTCCCAACTTAAAGAGATATCTCTCATTTTTAATAGATTTCTATTGAGAAAAGGATATCTCTTGAACTTAGAGAGATATCTCTTATATTTAGAGAGATATCTTTTTATTAGAGAGATATTTCTTCCACTTGAAAAGATATCTCTTTCTCCTTGAGAGACATCTCTTTCGTGAAAAGAGATGTCTCTAAACATTAAAGATATCTCTTTCACCTAGAGAGATATCTCTTTCACTTTTGGTTATATCTCTTAAAGTAAAAGAGATATCTCTCTTAGTTTATCTTAAGAGATATCTCTTAAAGTGAATGAGATATCTTTCAAAAGTGTCTAAAAGAGATAGCTCTCAAACAAAAAGAAATATATTCTTATTGCAAAGAGATGTCTCTCTTCATTAATTTTATTTAAATTCCATTTAAAATGACTTCTCCCTTTACCGGAAGTAAGCTTTTTTTATAGACGGACGTACATTAAAGTCTTTTTAAATTCGACACATTCATGATATTCTACACTATACTATATCTGTCTAAGTTAAAGAGATATCTCTCTTACAAAATGAGATATCTCTCTAACTGGTATAAAGATATCTCCTTAAGTCAGAGAGATATCTCTATAAGCTAAAGAGATATCTCTCTATGCTAGAGAGATATCTCTCTTATTGATTGATTGATTGATTGTATATTGTTTAACGTCCCTCTCGAGAATTTTTCACTCATATGGAGACGCCACCATTTGCCGGTAGAGAGCTGCAAATTTTGTCCTTTACTCGGCACTCAGGGGCATTGAGCAGGGAGGGATCTTTTTCGTGCCAGCACCTTCTTCAACACAGAACCTCGGTTTATACGGTTTCATCTGAAGGACCGGTCTCCACGTCCTGCAGTGGGATTCGAACCCGGGACGTAAGGTTCAACTCCTTACTTCGCGACTCCAGAGCAGGCGCTCTAACCACTGCGCCACGCGGGCGCCACGCGGGCGACTCTCTCTTATTGAAAGAAAAAGTTTATTTCAGGAATGAATAGTAAAAGGGCTTGCCACACAAAACTGTTAATTGCTGTATAGAAATGCTCGACGCCAGACTGAAAACCCCATAAACTATATATGTATGAACTTTCTACAGTGTAAATCATAGGTGCTAATGCATAAGCTGTTAATCGTCAATTCTACTTCTGATACAAATTTTAAAATTTTATTTTATTTTTTGAATTAAAATTTCATATAAATGAAAGTGTAAATTGAAACTTGTGAATTAAACAGCCATGATAACCCCATTGTCTCCGACTTCCAGGATTTCCTTCTTCTTTGTTAGAACAGTTTACGTGATATTTTGCTACATCTACCAAGACCTACATTTGAAGAAGTCTGGCTGAAAATTCTTTGACTTGTTAATTTTGCCTCATGTGTGACCCCTCGATTTTCAAACAAGTTTGGTGAAACTTTTAATTAGCTCTACTGTTTTGTAACGGACTTATCCTAAGATATTGGAAGAAAAAACTGACAGATTTGTCATTTCCTTTTATTCTTACGTTCATCTTGATTTTTTTTTCTAAAATAAATCAAAATCAGACCAAAAATGTCCGAGGAGTAGAATTTTGAAAATCAGCTTACTGTTATATCTAAAACATATCGACATTTATTGAAAGTATATCTGTGAAACAAATTTACCCGAACATTAAAATCGCAGCAAGAACTGTCACGGAAACAGACTTTTGAAATATTTCAATGAAGCACAGTTTTAGAAATTGTTCCCTGCATTCGATAGCCGAAGCGAGAAAATTGAATCTCACTCATCTGCCAGTCCCTCTTTCACAAAAACTTAAAACCTTTGTCATGAATTTTGAATAAGGTAAGATAATGCTTTCATATTTTAAATGTACGTTACTTGCGACAAAATCTTTCTAAATATACTATGATTTTTGGCACAATGACCTTCCTTGAAATTTGTCCTCCTTTTCTAAAAATTTAACATTACTTTTACGTTGTTCATAACTTTTGATAGCGAATAGAAATTGCTTTCACATTTTACATGTACAATCCCTGAGACAATATCTTTCAAAATTTACCATGACATTTGGTCCCCTGACCTTGACCTTAAAGTTTATTTAAGTTTTAATTTTTTCATTGACTATAACTTTTGAATGAGAGAAGATAGTGCATTAACTGAGACTAACTGGTTTCAAACATGCTATGATTTTTTTATCCAGTGACCTTGACCTTGGAATTTCACTTAATCTAAAAAAAAACCCAAAACATTGTTTAGAACTTTTGAATGACAGAAGAAAGGGCAAGTGCATTATCTGTTTCAAGAAGTTTCCAAATGCTATGATAACACCATTACTTTGACCTTCAAAGTTTGAACTAGTTTTCAAAAATTTTATCATACTGCTGCAATTTTTTTAAGGAGAAGATAGACCACTTGAGTTTTGCTCAAATGGAAAACTTTCACTTCTGAAATGGCAAAGATTCTTTTAGCCATGAACAATATGAGGATAAGATGAAATCTGCACCCATTTCACTTTAAGATTCCATGTACTAAGACTTGATTGGAAATCATTAAGTTGTATTAGAGATGAAGTTGAAATGTGACATACATTTCAAAAACAGAAAAAGGTGTGGGAAAGAGTCACCTTATAAACTCAAGATTGCCTACACAAAATCATATTCAAATAATTAGGAAGAAATTAACACAATGCATGCTCAGGAAAATACATCATTATATTCAGTAGGTTATGATTACATGATAATAAGTATTTGGCAGTCCACATAGGTTAAAAGTGCTTGGATGGTCTGTAAATTAGCATGATAGGGCATTGTGTGGTGTATTTCTTATTCTAAGTAAAAAAAATTGCACATGCTTGCTTTAGCAATTTGTGGTTAAAAGCAGGAAAAAACAGATTTCTTGCATTGACGTACATTACTAGGTTCTTTTGTAATTCAATATTACAGTAAATTAACTGTCGTCAGCTCTCTGAATATGAGTCTTTTGGTAACCATTTTTTTGATAAAATACTTTGTGAATGATTCGTTTTGTGTACTCTCAGATTATTTTATAAAAAAAAAAATGTCACACCTATGGAAACAGTTTTCATTGCTCAAATTAGGAAAATGAAGAAATCTCCCTTTTTCAACATACATGTACATGCATGTATTATGCCAATTCAGGCATCAAGGATTCTTTTCATCTTATATATTGAGATTCGCAAAGTTTTGGAGAAAAAAGCAATTAATTAATTGCATGTGCATAAACTATTGGTTAAGGGAAAGAAGGGGACATAATTTGGATTTTTTTTTTCAAACCTTCATTTTTTGCGAGTGATGTCCCTGAAACAGTTATCACACACGCGGACTGGTTTTTTAGCCAGCGCGAGCCTCGCTTCTTTGGATGAACAATCGTTACAGAATATATTTCCACAGTTTCTACAGTGATGCTAAAGAATATACAAAAAAAGAAGAAACAATTACCAACACTTCAATGAATTTTATATCACAAAATCATTATGCATAGTTTAAAATGTAAATCTGTATGTCAAATAACAAACATCATTTTAGATGCTAAACATCATGACATTTTTTTTTTTTTTTTTATAAAATTACATCATGACATTTCTATATAAAATTAATAATTACTTTTTTTAATGACACCAGTTTAAAAAAAATAATTATGGACAACCTGTTACATGAATAATGCAATTTGGAATGTATTCAGCACCATAAAGATAGAAACAATATTCCAACATACATAAACATAGGCAAGAAATTATATAAGATCTCCATTCATTATTTGCTTGAAAAAAAAAATAATGACACTCTCTTCCTAAAATATAGAAATATAAAATTAATGTAAAATAATTTCTAAGTATCTTGCATCCACAAATCATTCATTTCAAACTAATTTTTCTTAAAAAGTATATCGGTGTTACATGTAATTTCACATTTTGTCTCCTTGTCCAAAAAATATAATTTTGCATGTTTTTAAAACCTGTAAAGTAAAAAATCATGAAATAAAAAAAATAGTTCTTATCAAATATATTTGAATAGAAATATAAAATGCAAAGATCAGAAATTTAAAATAAAACTATATTCAGTTCCTTCAATGCTCTACAATGCAATAATACTTAAATGCAATAACAGTATGCGATATTAACATACAATATGCTGCCTATGTATATATCATAACATAATTGGGGATATGTAATTATAATTCATAAATCCTCCACAAATTTTTACAAAAATAATAAAATTCTAAATTTTAAATCTTAACAACAATTATTATCATCTTTTGCCAATTTCAATAAAACAATTGTCACACACTCGTACGGGTTTTTTGGACGACACGATTTTGGCCTCTCGTGAAGAACAGTCATTACAAAAAATGTTTCCGCAGTTCCGGCAATGATGCTGAAATCAAAGAATACTTAACATTTAGGTTTTTCTCAAAAATTGTCATTTTACAAAAACAGGAACCTCAGCACTGGAATCCTACACGAAATCTAAAGCAAATTCTCCAAAACAAATTTGCCTCATTATGAAGGCAAAGTGAAAAAATAAAGGAAATTTTGATTAAGCATCAGGAAGGGACAAGGAAAAAAGCTTTACATTTCCTGCAAGAAATGGGAATTAAAGCTGTGGGCATGATACAATATAGTAATAAGTTGTGGGTGGAGTTATAAAGAAGTGTGTGTGTGTAATGAACAACTGACTTACCCGTCTGACCGTGACAGAGAATCCTTTATTACACCCCATACACTCTTTGACATCATTGTCATCCGCCCATTTCCTACTGCTCACCTTTGTAGTGGTGATCTATTACACAAAAAAATCAAATGTAAGGTACTATATCCTTCTAAGCCTCTTTTCAGTTTTGTATTCTTTGCAAGCTAGCTCTTACATCAATAATTTTATGAAAATATTTAAGAAACGTTATCTTTCTGAGCAACACTCAGGATACAGTTTGATAAGAATTGATAAACATACATTATTGGTATATTTTTTTTCATGTTTATAGACAAAATTTGCAACAGCAATGAATACAATATCTGGCATGACTTGTCTATAGATGTACCGTATTTATTACAATTCAAACAAACCCGAATCTAAATCTTTCATTTTTCTCTTTCTTATCTTATTTCATTTTTTTCACTCACAAGCAAAAATCACATGAACTAATGGCTATAAAAGACTATGTTGACAGGAACTAAAATTCCAAGTCTGCAACACTTCCCAGTAAGTATATGTTTAACTTTAGATAAAAAGAACAATCTAGAATGGTTTTATGTGCTTTAATACAGTATTATTTAATGACCAAACTAAACTGGTACCTGTAGAGACTGGTTCTCTCTCCCCAGTTCCTGTAAAGCCGCCTGAGTATCGTCTAGTTTACGTTTCAGATCTGTTGACTTCTGTCTCAATTTTTCACATTCCTCTTCACTTGTTAAACATCTGTATTGTATAAATATTAAATGTGCTGTTAAGGTTCTTGTTTTTTTTAGGGGGGGTATTGTTAACGTACTGGACAAAATATACTCTGTTACAAAATGTGTAACTCTACTGCATCCCACATCCCACTATGTTGTTGATATTTAATTAAAATTCACATTCAATCAGGTTAGAATTGAATAAGTTTTCTGTTGCTTTTAATTATTAATTTATCTATTAATATCATTTCCATTCATTCATCAACAGAATGAGCCTTATGCTTTTGAATCTGCTATAAAGCTTTCTACAGATTTCCCTGCTTCAGAATGTTAGGTAGTGCATGTAGACATCATTTAAAATAAACATGTACCTCAATAATAATGACTTATTATATGATTTATTTTTTATCAACCAGACAGAATGTATACCTGATATATGTAACTCACCTTTCAAGTAAAATTCTTCTTTCATCATTGTTATTTTCTAATTTGGCCTCCATTTCTGCAAAAAATTTAAGTCTAAAGTACCATATTTGTTTTAATGCGTATATTTTCATTGCAATAATTTATCCAGTTCCTCTGTTCTTAAAAATTATCTTTCTTGAGAAATGAGTTTTAATTAAGAGGACCACATTTCTCTACTCTGAAATCTGAATTAATAACTATATAAGCTGAACATTAAGTTAACTTATTAGCCTCAGGGTTATCTCATCTGAGTTGATCAATCAGTTGACTCACCAAGTTTCTCCCCTATTATGTGTAGATTTTCATTACCAAGTTTTCTCCTCTGAGTTGATTGTTTAATTGATTTACAATGTACCATGTTTCTCCCTCTGAGATATTCAGCGAGTTGACTCAACAAGTTTCTCCCCTATGGGTTATTCATTGAGTTGACTTACAAGGTTTCTCCCCTCTGAGTTAATCATTGAGTTGACCTACTTAGTTTAGCCCTTTGAGTTGATCATTGAGTTAACTTACCAAGTTTCTCCCCTCTGAGTTGATCATTGAGTTAACTTATCTAGTTTTTTTTTTTCATCTGAGTTGTTCTTAGAGTTTACTTACCAAGTTTCTCTCCCTGAGTTGCTTTTTAAGTTGACTCACCTAGTTTCTCCCCTCTGAGTTGATTGTGAGTTGATTGTTGAGTTGACTCACCTAGTTTCTCCCCTCTGAGTTGATCGTTGAGTTTGTTCGCCTCGTCGTAAGCTGTCTGAGTGGACACAAGATCTCCTCGTATAGTGGTCAAGTTCTCATTTAGAACTGACATCTGAACTTCGAACTTTGCCCTTTCTTCATCCGCTTGTCTCTGAATGGCCTCGCGCTCTTCTTCAGCAGCAGTCTAATGAAAACAGAATGCGGATCAGCATTGAATTGAATACTGTAAATCACTTTTTATTCGCGAGAACTTTATTTTCGCGTAATTACGCGAGACAGTGTGCTCGCGAAAATTTAATTCTCGCGTATAATAGTATTCCTTAGGATTATATAGAGCATTAACCACAATTCGTGAAAATTTTGTCTTGCTAATCAAAAGTCAATGACTATCTCGCGAAAATAAGGTGTCGCGAAAATTTAGTGATCTACAGTACTGTAAACCAACTTTTATTCATGACCACTTTATTTCGCCCTTATACCAGGGGTTAACTAGTTCGCGATGATTAATTTTTGCGATCAAGCCTTTTTTGGATCTGTTATTAATAAAAACAGAGATTTAAGGCTTGTTTCATGGCGAAAAATATTTGTGATGATGAGAATCTCACAAAACTCGCGAAAATTTCTAATATGCAAATAAAAGTTGGTTTACAGTAATAAATTAATACTGTATACTGATGATAAACCAAA
This sequence comes from Saccostrea cuccullata, assembly GCF_032062105.1. Lineage (NCBI taxonomy): Eukaryota > Metazoa > Mollusca > Bivalvia > Ostreida > Ostreidae > Saccostrea > Saccostrea cuccullata. The sequence continues at coordinate 639,675 of NW_026936003.1, read as the reverse complement.
TTTTTGCAACACCTTTGTTTGAAAAATAGTTATTTCATATTTATTAGCAAGATACTATAAAATCACATATTTTCAAGGACTATATGAACTTAATGAACTAGCTTGCCACTTTAGAGGAAATAACATGCAGCAATTCAACATTTGTCTGTTATAAGGAAATGTATTAAGGCACGTAAATATAATTAACTGATCTATTACTATAATCTGATAATTGTTTGAAATAGTTAATACTTTAATAATGATCAACTTGTCCATTTTTGATGTTATCTGAATGGCCAACTTTCAATCAACTAGTACAATGTATGTGGGTGTTGATCATAATTATAGCATAAAATACTTTTATATATCCTGTTTTATTTTTAGTGATTACAATGTAGAATGCAAAGTCATGCATGTACCCGTACTAACATTAGTCATATAAGGCCTTCTTAGTGAGGGGATGTCTGTGTGTGTGAGGGTAAGGCAGGGGATGTGTGTCTCTGTGTGTGTGAGGGTAAAGGAGGGGATGTGTGTCTCTGTGTGTGAGGGTAAAGGAGGGGATGTGTGTCTCTGTGTGTGAGGGTAAAGGAGGGAATGTGTGTCTCTGTGTGTGAGGGTAAGGCAGGGGATGTGTGTCTCTGTGTGTGAGGGTAAAGGAGGGAATGTGTGTCTCTGTGTGTGAGGGTAAAGGAGGGGATGTGTGTCTCTGTGTGTGAGGGTAAAGGAGGGAATGTGTGTCTCTGTGTGTGAGGGTAAGGCAGGGGATGTGTGTCTCTGTGTGTGAGGGTAAAGGAGGGAATGTGTGTCTCTGTGTGTGAGGGTAAAGGAGGGGATGTGTGTCTCTGTGTGTGAGGGTAAAGGAGGGAATGTGTGTCTCTGTGTGTGAGGGTAAGGCAGGGGATGTGTGTCTCTGTGTGTGAGGGTAAAGGAGGGCATGTGTTTCTCTGTGTGTGAGGGTAAAGGAGGGGATGTGTGTCTCTGTGTGAGTGAGGGTAAAGGAGGGGAAGTGTGTCTCTGTGTGTGAGGGTAAAGGAGGGGAAGTGTGTCTCTTTGTGTGAGGGTAAAGGAGGGGATGTGTGTCTCTGTGTGTGAGGGTAAAGGAGGGAATGTGTGTCTCTGTGTGTGAGGGTAAGGGAGGGGATGTGTGTCTCTGTGTGTGAGGGTAAAGGAGGGAATGTGTTTCTCTGTGTGTGAGGGTAAAGGAGGGGATGTGTGTCTCTGTGTGAGTGAGGGAAAAGGAGGGGAAGTGTGTCTCTGTGTGTGAGGGTAAAGGAGGGGAAGTGTGTCTCTGTGTGTGAGGGTAAAGGAGGGGATGTGTGTCTCTGTGTGTGAGGGTAAAGGAAGGGATGTGTGTCTCTGTGTGTGAGGGTAAAGGAGGGAATGTGTGTCTCTGTGTGTGAGGGTAAGGCAGGGGATGTGTGTCTCTGTGTGTGAGGGTAAAGGAGGGAATGTGTGTCTCTGTGTGTGAGGGTAAAGGAGGGGATGTGTGTCTCTGTGTGTGAGGGTAAAAGAGGGAATGTGTGTCTCTGTGTGTGAGGGTAAAGGAGGGGATGTGTGTCTCTGTGTGTGAGGGTAAAGGAGGGAATGTGTGTCTCTGTGTGTGAGGGTAAGACAGGGGATGTGTGTCTCTGTGTGTGAGGGTAAAGGAGGGGATGTGTGTCTCTGTGTGAGTGAGGGTAAAGGAGGGGATGTGTGTCTCTGTGTGTGAGGGTAAAGGAGGGAATGTGTGTCTCTGTGTGAGTGAGGGTAAAGGAGGGGAAGTGTGTCTCCGTGTGTGAGGGTAAAGGAGGGGAAGTGTGTCTCTGTGTGTGAGGGTAAAGGAGGGAATGTGTGTCTCTGTGTGTGAGGGTAAAGGAGGGAATGTGTGTCTCTGTGTGTGAGGGTAAAGGAGGGAATGTGTGTCTCTGTGTGTGAGGGTAAAGGTGGGAATGTGTGTCTCTGTGTGTGAGGGTAAAGGAGGGAATGTGTGTCTCTGTGTGTGAGGGTAAAGGAGGGGATGTGTGTCTCTGTGTGAGTGAGGGTAAAGGAGGGAATGTGTGTCTCTGTGTGTGAGGGTAAAGGAGGGGATGTGTGTCTCTGTGTGTGAGGGTAAAGGAGGGGATGTGTGTCTCTGTGTGTGAGGGTAAAGGAGGGAATGTGTGTCTCTGTGTGTGAGGGTAAAGGAGGGAATGTGTGTCTCTGTGTGTGAGGGTAAAGCAGGGGATGTGTGTCTCTGTGTGAGTGAGGGTAAAGGAGGGGAAGTGTGTCTCTGTGTGTGAGGGTACTGGAGGGGTTGGGTGTCTCTGTGTGTGAGGGTAAAGGAAGGGATGTGTGTCTCTGTGTGTGAGGGTAAAGGAGGGAATGTGTGTCTCTGTGTGTGAGGGTAAAGGAGGGGATGTGTGTCTCTGTGTGAGTGAGGGTAAAGGAGGGGAAGTGTGTCTCTGTGTGTGAGGGTAAAGGAGGGAATGTGTGTCTCTGTGTGTGAGGGTAAAGGAGGGAATGTGTGTCTCTGTGTGTGAGGGTAAAGGAGGGAATGTGTGTCTCTGTGTGTGAGGGTAAAGGAGGGAATGTGTGTCTCTGTGTGTGAGGGTAAAGGAGGGGATGTGTGTCTCTGTGTGAGTGAGGGTAAAGGAGGGAATGTGTGTCTCTGTGTGTGAGGGTAAAGGAGGGGATGTGTGTCTCTGTGTGTGAGGGTAAAGGAGGGAATGTGTGTCTCTGTGTGTGAGGGTAAAGGAGGGAATGTGTGTCTCTGTGTGTGAGGGTAAAGGAGGGAATGTGTGTCTCTGTGTGTGAGGGTAAAGGAGGGGATGTGTGTCTCTGTGTGAGTGAGGGTAAAGGAGGGGAAGTGTGTCTCTGTGTGTGAGGGTAAAGGAGGGAATGTGTGTCTCTGTGTGTGAGGGTAAAGGAGGGAATGTGTGTCTCTGGGTGTGAGGGTAAGGCAGGGGATGTGTGTCTCTGTGTGAGTAAGGGTAAAGGACGGGATGTGTGTCTCTGTGTGAGTGAGGGTAAAGGAGGGGATGTGTGTCTCTGTGTGAGTGAGGGTAAGGCAGGGGATGTGTCTCTGTGTGAGTGAGGGTAAAGGAGGGGATGTGTGTCTCTGTGTGAGTGAGGGTAAGGAAGGGAATGTGTTTCTTTGTGGGTAAAGGAGGGGATGTGTGTCTCTGTGTGTGAGGGTAAAGCAGGGGATGTGTGTCTCTGTGTGTGAGCTAGGGTAAAGGAGGGGATGTGTGTCTCTGTGTGAGTGAGGGTAAGGGAGGGAATGTGTTTCTTTGTTTTAACAATGTATTCTTTTGATAGAGACTGGTTCTTTTGGTTAGCACAGGACACCTAATATTTCAGAACCTGCATCCTCAGAGATTGCCTAATGTTCATGATACTTTACATAATTTTAAAGTTTGATACAAAGAAGAATACTAGTTTGGTTGTTTTCATCTTTTGAGTCTAAATTTTGCTTTATCAAGCTGTGCTATCTACCCATTAGAGCATTATTTTCGATCCACTCAAATTTAGCTTCTAGGACATAATGTGAAGAAACTAGGGATGTCAACGAGTACCCGGTTAACCGGGTACTCGATCGAACCACAGGGACCTGTAACATACTGTATTTGATTTTACATAATCACTATATGTATACAAAAAGAGACCTGTAACATACTGTATTTGATTTTACATAATCACTATATGTATACAAAAGATCCTTTTTTGTATACATATAGTGATTACGTAAAATCAGAAACAGTATGTTACAGGCCCCTGTGGATCGAACGTCCAAGTATCGAATACTGAAATCGGTACTCAGTTTCTCGGATGTATATTTTTGAATATTTCTAATCTTATTTATTAATGCATTAAACAATCTGTTTTAAAACGTAAAATGCTCAATGCACTTGTACATACAGTAATTAGGGTTTACTACGACTCTAAATGACCGTTATCGCCTGTGGCAGTAGTTTATACAGTAATTATCGTGACCAAGTACCTGGGGTACCTGACTTTTCTCACCTTCGGCTGCCTTCTTCCCTTATTTTTGGTTTGGCTTTAATTATTTGTTTTCACTGAACATCGTTTAAGATCCATTATGTTTAAATAAATGAGATAATTTTGTCAATTCTATGAAAAGTCGTAAATTCTCGGGAAAAGAGCGGATGATATTACACATGCGATTGTTGATATGTTTGTGTTTGATTACATGCCAATACAACTGGTTACAGGCAAAGGCTTTAAAAAAACTGATGTCCATTGTTGCATCAAAGTACAAAATACCGTCCCATAATACCATATAAATCTCGGATCGAACAAGTGTACGAAAATCGTAAATCCGCGCTGTTAGGAGAACTTGATCAAGTTCAAGTTGATACTCTGACGACTGATACCTGGTCATGAAACATGACAAAGGGTTACATTACAATTACGGAGCAGATTATTTCTTTAAACAAAAACACTGTGAACAACTTATGATTTTATTTCTTGTGTTTATCTGATAAATAAATTGAATTAAAAAATTGTTATATTAAATTTCGTCAGGCACGAAGTGCTCATCATTGTTACAACAGAAATACATTTACGGATAAGCCTCCTATCAGAGCATCTAGTTTTATTTCTACAAGAGTTTACAATGTTTTACAGTCTTCAAATTACTTGTTCATATTTATTTACACTTTTACCGAGTACCCGGGTACTTGATCGGAAAAACGTCCGAGTAACTGAGTACTGAAAATTGACCGATTTGACATCCCTAGAAGAAACCTATCGAGCAAGACAAAATTTCAGCAATTTTAAATTTAATCTAAATGTAAACAATCTGATGGACTACAAACAGCAGATTGGACTACCAAGAGAAGATACTTTGGTATCTCTAACATTGCAAGTTGATGTGCAAGATTCTTATTCTCTAAGTATTTCACCCTTGATATCTCAAATCCTCCAATACATGTATCTTGAGGCAATCTCTCAGCCCCATTGCTTATGAGATAACAAGATTTTACTGTATTTTGTGTATCTTTTTTAAGGTACTCCAATCCTCAGGTTCTGAAAATCAAGCATTGACTAATTGAAAATGCTCACAAAAATGTCTCTGAATTTTCAAAGTGACGTGTTTTTACCCATAATAACTCCTCAAACTTCATCTTTCAATTTAATCATATTATATAGAGAAAATTAGTAAATCTCAAATATACTTTCAGGAATTGCAAATAAACACACCTTCTATACATTTTCCAATTCAAATTTGATCAATTAACACATTTTAAAAATAAAAATTATAGGTATCCAGGCTTTTGAAGAAATTCCACAATTTTTATACATATTATGTTGTTTCTTTTATTTACTTTGATCATTTTACAATGCAAAGTGTATAAAGATTTTCCTATCGTTGCAAAGCTCCATAAATCACTTTTAATTTCATATCATGTTAATAAACATTGCTATCTATGGTTAGATTAAAATGAACATTAATTTGTTGATATATGCAATTCTAAAATGCCTTTACGGTGTAAAAATTTTGACTTTTAATTAGACCTTTCTGAGAACTTCAAAGAATCTTGAATCACATTGAGAGGCATGTAATGAAAATTGTTGCATGAAAAGATTTAATTTTCAAGCTTCATTTTGAGACTTTTTGAATTAAATTATAAATTAAAGAGTTGTCCTTCCTAGCTGAGGATCGGAGTCCCTTAAGTTTGGTGCAATGAAAATCATTTCGGTATACAAAGTTATACTGTATATCAAGTAAGTGGAAATTTTAGAGCGAGGCAAATTTAGCGATTTGTCCTTAAAAATTGATAATTAATTTTTAACGAGATGTAATTTTAGCGATTTTAAAAAGCTCATTAAAGAAACTATTACAAATAAAGCGCAATTAAATTTTAGTGGTATTCAATTTTAGCAATCTTGGCACCCTCGCTAATAATGCCAAAATTATATCCTCACTAAAAATTCTGCTTATATGGTAGTTCTTTACCAGTTTAGTGTGCAGTTTGGTGCTTTCTTCTCGCAAGGTCTGTTGTGTGTTTCTAGATGCCTCTAATTCCTCTTTTTGTTTAGACTTCACCTAAAATTAATTTTTAAAAAACTTCAATCCAGAAGGGTTCTTGTACACAATTTATTGTCTTGGTCATATTTTATATATACAGTAATATGTAAAAACATGAATATTTACTGTTAAATACATGTGATAACAAGTTTCTAAAAGACTTAGTTTTAGCAGGATATAAGTTAAAGTGCTAAAAATTCATAAAGGCAATTTTTAATATGATTTAGTCACATTTACATCTGACCAGTTTTATTTCAATCAATTTTCAATTTCAATCATCTTTCATTTTTACCTTATATGGTAAAAACACTCCTACCTGTTCTAGTTGTTGGTTAAGATCTTTAATTTGATTGGACAATTCCAGTTTCTGGCTAATAAGGAGATCTTTAGCCTCTTCAAGACTTTTAACTTCCTGATAATGAGATTATGGTTAATACATTAAAATTAACCCAGTTATCAATAAAAAATGACAAATGAATGTAGGTCATGATGGCCTATTTCACCCTTCATCATTTCAGCTCCTTTGGTGTCTTAAATTAAGACCTAAAATATTGAATTCCAGTCACATATCAAACACACATGCCTTTGTTTTAAAAGATGAAATATTTGTAGTTATCTCCTATTCACATGGAGAGTTTAATTCAATACATGTATATCAAAACTGTTCAGTGCAGTGTCTAGCAGTATATAGGTGATAGGTATTTGTATTTTACACAGGAGGTAAGAGGTTTATTAATCAGTAATTAATCGGTTTATTTGAAGCCCTGACCTGTTTCCTCTCGGACTTTTACAGTGACTATTATATTATCTGTAATTGATCAGTTTAACTTGAGGTCTTGACCTGTTTCCTCTCTGACTTTTGCAGTGACTATTATATTATCAGTAATTGATTGGTTTTACTTGAGGTCCTGACCAGTTTCCTCTCTGACTTTTTATAATATTATCGGTAATTGATCAGTTTTACTTGAGATCCTGACCTGTTTCCTTTCTGACTTTTCTTTATCCAGACTCTTGGTCAGGTTCTCTATATCTTTTTCATAGGAATCACTGGTGATTTTTGTCTCTCCATATTTTTTCTCCAGTTCTTCAACTTCTGATTCCAAACTTTCCTGAAATTGACAGGTAGCAGCTGTTAGTATTAATTGTGAAACATGTTAGATGGTACTTAGTGTGCTCTACTCTGCCAAGAACCTATATGTTGTAATAACCACACATCCTGATTTGAATACACAAATCTAAATACATGCAATATATAAAGGTATCTATGTCTCTACTGGCAATAATTCAATGTTTATAAAGAAGAAGGTATAGTTTGGGCTTTATTGTGCCCTAAAAATTTTATATGTTTAAAAAATTGTCAAATTGGTTTTAACATGAGTTGAGTGATGAATATGATAATTCAAAATCATTAAAGAATATGGAAATATGACATCATAAATATGGTGCATTTCTAAGTTTTATGCAAAAAAGCCTCAAAATGATTTATTTCTGAGCTTTTTTTTCCTTTCACAAATAGTATCTGCAGCCATTGCCCACATCAATTTTTGGATATATTGTGTAAAATGCTTTGAAAATTCACAAATGCATGAACCGTATGTTTTCTGAAAGAAAATTCAATTAAAAAATTAATGTTTTCTGCAACTTTTACGGAAAAATTACGGAAAATGCACAAGTTCATGACATCACAATTAGCACTTAAGAGGTCATATTGGAAAAACAATTTGCACGTTTTTACTGCATGGAATTTCAATAATTCAGAAAGGATGAAAAACAGTGTTTTGTATTGAAACTGTACCTTGTTCTTTAACTATGTACCTTTTCTCCTTTGTATTTTTCTGCCTTTTCTTTGTATTCCGACAGTTCTTTGTCTAATTGAACCATCTGTGTATTCATGGCACTTCGAATCTGAATTTAATATTTTTTACATGTAATAATAGGGGTGAATTATTTACATGTGTATATAAATTAAAAGTTGAATATCCATAAGTTAGCACATACAAATTTGCACTGCTGTAATATGTACATATCAGTTCCTTATTATGCTCATAAACATATTCCATATAGGCATACTGTATTGTCTTTTTTAAAACTACTTCAGTGGAATCATTTGAATTTACCTTATAGGTCACTTTTTCTAAATACATGTGCTGTACTAGTTTAAAATACACTGGATTGTAGGAATATTAGTGTGAGCAAATGCCTCTTTTTTATGAAAGACATTGCAAGTAGATCATAATTCTTTACCATTATGCGTCTGAGTAAAAGATCAAAGAAATCCAAAACGAATTACACCCCCACGTAATTTCATGATTTCCCTCTATTGAACCTCACAGGGCTTTAAAAACAGACATTTTTTGCAGCTCTCCTATGCTATGCCAAAAGATATTCAAAATGAGTTTGCAGTGCAATTAACTTTTTTCAAGGTGTATTTTAACCTCCATTTATCAAATCCTAAGACATCTCAAAAGTTTTTTTCTCAGTATCATCATTTAAAGATAATGAGACTTGACTTTACTTAATTGCTTTGCCTAAAGTTCGCCTTTTCTATACCTCACTCAGCTCATCAAAAGACTGGTTGAGTTCCGTCGTTTTTTCTTTGGAGTCAGTTAGCTCCCTTTGAAGATCTTCCATCTTTTTTTGAAGATCTGTATTTTCTGATTTCAGTCCTTCAGCTTCCTTTACAGATTTCTCTAACTTCTCTTGGAGGTCCTAAAGAGTGAGAAATAATTATAGGATTTTTTATGTTGTTTATCTTGGCTACTGTTTACATGTACATGTATGAAGCATTTTAGAGAACAAATTTGTTCCTACTACAGAAACTCACCAAAAGAAAAAAAAAAGGTAATTATGTTTTTATTTGTTTATTGTTTAAAGAAAAAAAAGGAGCTTAACGATCACCTGTATCCCATAAAGACAGCATTCTAATTATTTCCTCAAAATATTAAGAAAGGGATTTATTTTTATGACAATAATGATTTGAGATTTGAACTAAACAGCAAACCCTTATACTATGACATTATACCTGTTTCTGGTACACTGTCAATCAACAATTTGAGATCCCCCCCCCCCCCCAACACACACACACACAAATTTTCAGAAAAAAACTCATTTAAGTTACATATCTTTTCCTACCTTAGTCTGTTCCTGGAGTTTTTCGGCCTCGGTCACTTTCTCTTGTACCATACTTTGTAGCTCCTGTGTCTTCAGATCACTTATTTCCTTCTGCAAGCAAAATTTTCAGTAAAAGTTGTAAAAATTAAAATGAAAACTTCCCTGCATTGACTGGAATTCACTCCAATTAATAACATATACACAAATTAATTCAGGGTTCCCCATCTTTTAAAAGATTAGTTTCCTGTGGCTAAACATGCTTGAAGAGAGTTTTACGAGATCAATAAAAATTTTGTCATAAAGCAGACAAAACCAAATGTTGGGGTAAATATAACAGGTTTTAATTCACATTCTTTTTCTTTGCAGTCAAGACGGTCCATTGAGACCTCTGCAATTCATATTGATAATCACTGAGATTGAATTGATTTAATTCATCCTAATTACAAAGTTTTAATTCAAAGAGTCTTGTACTAAATAATTTCCAGGACATCAAGCGATCATCTACCTGCTGAGCCAGATTTTCTTTCTCATCTTCCAGTTCCGACTTCAACTTCTCAATGGTTCCTTCCAAGTCTTTCTTCCTTGACTCAAAATCAGAAATCTGAAAAAGAAAATAAGATACATCTTTTTCAAATTACACTATCAATGACTTTACCTAGCTAGCTTCTTGGATCTTTACTTTTTCTGGTTGAATATAGCATTATACTGTACTATAAGAAGAACTGAATGGTGACAGATCATAAGATAAAAACTTGGTCATATTTGTGGCAGGGCAGAACAAATAGAAGCTTTCCTGACTTTTAAATGTGTATATCATAAGTTTTTTGAAGAGGAAAAAAAAACCCACAAAAACTTGATAATGTGAAGAATGTTTGGTCATTATATAAATTTGAACAATTCTGACAGCCACATATTTAATCATTTTAAAATAGTTTATCTTTACTTGCTATCATTGACAAAATAAAAGGTTTTAGACTATAGAAAGTTCCTACCTTGCCCCTGAGAGTATTTTCAGATTCTGTCTTGGAAGAAAGTGATTCCTGAATCAAAGAAACATCAAAAGTTTTGTTATTAATCCATGAAACCAACAGTGTCTTTCTTACAAATATTTTATCTCCATACTTTTAATATGATAATAAAATTGTAGAGAAAATACAGTGAATCTTGCCTAATCTTGATGTTGTGTGCTCTAAAATCTTGCACAATGCAATGTAAACTTTAAGTAATTTTCAATAAATTCAATTGTTTAACAAGTTGTCTAAGTAACCCAGAATGTTGTCTACTCCAGCCAGTTTGTTTGGGACCAGCCGAGTGTGGATCAGACAAGTTTTACAGAATATGATGAGAAAAAATCTCAAAGCGAACTACAAGGGATTCTCTGTTTTAATGACTTGTTCCATCAAACAAACCATCAATCTGTATAATTGTATACATGTATGTACATGTGCATATACATGTACATGTGCATATACATGCATTAAACATAAAATCTTTTGGGTTTTATTTGTTATAGCAAAACACAAAATTAATTATTGCCTTTTTAAGGAGAAATCGCTGTAAAATCCAGCCTACCTTCTCCTTGTTGAGCTGGGACTTGACATCATTGAGTTCCACTGAGATGGCATTTATTTCTGATCGCAGTTCCTCCTCCTTCTTTTTGGATTCACTCTCTAATGTTTTCTGCATCAAAAAAAAAAATTAAACAACACCCACAACAATGCTGATTGAAAATACTTTTACAGTCTCCAACATGGTATTTGTTAATGGCCACTACTTTAACAATATCCCCCATACTGGTCATGAAAAAACAGTTCAAAAATCAAAACAATCACTGTAAATTTGTGTATAGCAAACAGGCTTGAAGCAAATATATTTCCAATAAATAGTATACTTTCAAACAGCAACAAACAATTAAAATATGATGACAATTGTAATTTTGCCCATCACTGAGGATTCACAATATCCACATTTTATTTATCAAACTCTACCCACCTTCTCCTTGGCATGTGTGTTCAGTGTATCCCTGAGTTCCTTTTCTTTAGTTTCGATGGCAGCTTCCTGTTCCACAATCTTTTTCTCTAATCCGGACTTCTCTTCAATTAATTTTAACTTCTCATCTTTGACTATGTCAATCTAGAAACAGAGTGAATAAAATTCTCAATGCAGGTAGTCTTTAGCATCTACCTTTTAATACAGGTTATCAGCATACATGAATGCAATCATTACTAGTTATCAGTGTACATGTATGCAATTGTTATTACTATTATTACTGTTTAAATGTGTATATTTATACAATGATTGGGTTTTTTATGTACATGTATAAAATTATCATGCAAGCCAATTGGTGTACATATGTGGAGGTTGGCCAGATAGCTCAGTCGGTAGAGCACCTGACCAGAGTTTCAGGGGGCCCGGGTTCGAATCCCGATCTGGTCCACTGCATTCTTCTCCTCTCCCATTACACTTACATGAAATTATTACTAGAACATTGCATTGTATAAATTACACAAAGTGCCCATGTGTAATAATCTACATGCAAGTATACTCCACTTAGGTCAAATATGCTTAGCCTAATTACATATAACACCTTGACCTTGATAATTTATTGGCTCCAGAGTCCAGACATGCTACATGTACGTAGTTATACACGCACCAGGAATTTCTGAAGATAATGTGTCAAAGCCCAGACTACAAGATGACATTCTCTATTAAATAATTATCACCTCTACTCAAAATAACTAATATTAAATGAACAGAGATTCTGTGAAAAAGCAATGTTAATGAATATTACATGAAGTCTGTGGGCTGATGTTCACTGAGAAAACTGCACCTGTTATTATATGTATGTTACCAGGGCTGTTAATTCATGTACTGTACCTGTTGTTTTCTGTAGAGCACATTGTTTTACATAATTATTCAACCTGTTGTCTAGTAGTTAACCTAAGGTTAGAGCACCTGAATGTGTTTTTTTGCACTGCATCTTTTGTTTTATGTATCGCACCTTTGCTTTTATGTACTGTAACTGTTGTTTCGTGTATTGCACCTATTGTTTAATGTACTGCATCTATTGATTTGTTGTTTACTGTAGTTGATGTTTATGTAAGCCTGTTGTTGTGTGTTAACCCCTACCTGCTGCTGTAGACTGTCTTGTTTCTCCTGGGCTGTCCTCTGAGTCTTCCTCCCTTCCTCCTGTAACCTCTTCACTTCTTCAGCATGACTCTGCTCCATCTGAACAAACAATAAAGTGCCCCGCCACAGCATGATACGCCCATCAAATATTGTTCAATAATCATACATTGGTTAGGATGCAAGAAAATCAGGTAGCCTTGATTAACAGATTGACACAGATTTCAATTATTTAATTTCCTTTTCTTATTATACATCTCTAAGAGACTTACAGTGTAGGGATATTATAACAAATAATACTAGTGAGACATGACTGCAATTTGTTGCAAATATATAAATTTAAAATTGAAATATAATTTTTTGTATTTTTCAATGAACATATGTATAATTATTTTTAATCATATTATACAATACTAATTTAGTTTTAATCATACACTAGAACATCAATTGAAAGATCTTTATCTGGACTAGCCATTTAACACAAACATCTTTTTGCCCAACTCCCTGGATAAGTTAAGATAACAGCTGCATCAGATCAGAGATTTCCTGACAATAAACTCATTAATTTCTCTCTAATTTGTCATGCAAATTTCTGCTATCAAAATTCTTCCCCAGTGCTGTGGGACAAACTGAATTCCTCTCAAAGCATAACCATTTGTTACAGATTGCTGTAAAGTATATAATGAAAAAATAAGTTTTTACTTAATTTAATGTTTTTTAATAAGCATACAACTATATTTTTACATTTTTTAGGATTATGAAATTTAGAATTTAAAAGACTTAAATTTTTTAAAAAATTCACTTTAATTAAAGGTCACAGTGACCTTGAAATAGGCCGCGACACACCTTCTACTTTAGATGTATACGTTTGCCAAGTTTGAAAGCTCTAGGTCTAATAGTTTTCTAGTTATGAGCCGGACAGGATTTTTCCATATTTGGCTATAGCATCTTTATTAAAGGTCAGAGCGACCTGTTTTTGTGCGCGACACACCGTCTACCCAAGAAGTATAAGTTGACAAAGTTTCATAATCCTAGGCCTAATAGTATTCAAGTTATGAGCCGGACAGGAATGGACAGCTAGACAGACGGACGGACGGACATAAAGCCTATAACATAATACGTCCCGTCTTAAGACGGGCGCATAAAAAAAAAATCATGAGTGCACAATTTACAAATAAAATTTATACATGAACATTAACACTGTGAAGTCTTCAACAGATAATTCTTTATGGAACATTTTCTCAGGTTTACCTTCTTGACAATAGCCCTTTGTTCTTCTAACTTAGTCGCGGCATCATCCCTCTCTTTTGTGAGGGTCTCCAGTTCTCTGGACTTCTCTTTTATGACTTTATCCTTGGTGTCCACATCAGATTTCTGTTAATGAGAAAAAAACACACATAAATGAACCAGAAGTCTCTGTCGAGACTGTAGCTCTACTGTTTTGTACTTATACCAAATGAAGAGAAAAGCAGCCATTTGGACTTGAAACTTTACAAAAGCAGTAAATATAATAATGATCCTTGAATAAGTCTCTCTTTGAAGCAACTTGTGTGCCAAATTAAATTGAAATAAGACCAAAACTGTGGGAGAAGTAGCATTTTGAAAGCATTTCAAAGAAATTTCTATTTTTAGTTACCATGGCAACACCGTTCATTGAAATCAAAAACCGATGCACTACATCACTACATTACTATAGACCAATACTGTAGGAGGAGTAGCGTTTCAAAGGAATTTCACAGAAATTTCTATTTTTAGTAACCATGGCAACACCGTTCAACGAAATCAAAAACCGATGTACTAAATTATGTATCTTGGTGTTGTCTACTTGTATGCCAAGTTATATTGAAATCAGACCAAAACTGTATGAGGATTGGAATTTTAAAGGAATTTCACTGAAATTTCTATTTTTAGTAACCAAGGCAACACCGTTCATCGAAATCAAAAACAGATGCACAACATTGTGTATCTTAGTGTAGGCTACTTGTGTGCAAAGTTATATTGAAATCAGACAGCTAGACGGACGGATGGACAACGAACACCTTACTATCGCATTAGCTCTTCTGGTCTCTGACCAGTAGAGCTAAACTATTACTCTTCAAGTAATATTTTACGAGAATTCAAGTTCTTTAATATTCTACCTTAAGTTTGTTTTTTTTACTTTTAGGACAATCAGTTTGTGCTTCTACATATTTCTTACAGTCAAGATGGCCTTTTCTATACCCATTTTAACAGTTACAGAAAGAGGTCATAGCTAAATAATAATGAAAGTAGACATAGAGTTAGCTGACCAGTTGAGTTATCTGTATTCCTAGAGCCTTCTTTTCTGTCGTATGCTTCTCTACCTCTCCTTTTAACTTGCTCACGTCTGTTTCATGTGCTTTTTTCTCCTACAAAGAAATTCATTTTTTTTTCCAAGATTATTTTACTTTGAAATTCCTTCTTAACAAAGATTGTTCATATTATGTGAACTGAGTGTTACTGAAAAGGGCGGCCATTTTTTTTTGGGGGGGGGGGTGCCATTTTATTTATTATAAGTTCTTTTCAAAGAGGAATAAAACAGTGAAAACACTGCAATGAAAATCACAAACAAAATGAAAACCAATAAAAAAGGTATAGAACATATTGTAAATTCCAGTGAAATCAAAAGAAATATTGTTTTGAATAAGCAAAATTACTCTAATTGACTTAAGACTGTCTCAGGTTCCATGAGAAAATACAATCAAATTCCTACTACTTACAAAGTGCTGGACATTAAATTAAATATTTTTTTATATATATAAGAGTACTCATTGAGTAGTACCATGTTATGTAAGTAAAATAAATTGGCAACTTTTGGTGCATTCCTACTCTTATGATAACTAGAACTGTCCAAACGGGACAAAATACCCCCCGCTGGGTTTTTCAGAAGTAAGTTTTTCCATATTAAAGATATGTATCACACATGAATTATGAAATTTTTCTTCCAGTGACCTTAAACTTCCCCAAATGACCTTGGGTTAGGGTCATGACACACCCTAACGTCATGGGCAATCTTTGTGTGAAATGAGAACCTACCAAATTTATCCAGAAGAAAGATACGGACCAGACACAAATTATGAAATTTTTCTTCCATAGAACTTGAAGTTCCCCAAATGACCTTGAGACAAGGTCAAGACACACCCTTAGGTCATGGGCAATCTTTGTGTGAAATGAGAACCTATCAAGTTTATCCATAAGAAAGATATGGACCGGACACAAATTATGAACTTTTTCTTCCAGTGACCTTGAACTTCCCAAAATGACCTTGGGTCAAGGTCATGACACACCCTTGGGTCATGGGCAATCTTTTTGTGAAATAACCTACCAAATTTAATCCATAAGAAAGATATGGACCGGACACGAATTATGAAATTTTTCTTCCAGTGACCTTGAAGTTCCCAAAATGACCTTGGGTCAAGGTCATGACACACCCTTAGGTCATGGGCAATCTTTGTGTAGAGTATTCTACCATGGTTACTGAAAACTTCTACCAAGTTTATCTACAAATCACGAACGTCATCAAAAAATTATCAGACACAATCAAATTAACAATTCAAATGCATGTTTGGCTGTAGAATACTTGTTTAGACCGCATCGATGTGTCGTCTTTTGCATTATAAACACTGTAAATTGTATAAAATTGCTGATGAATGTCGGTTTTTATAGCTACACACCCTATTCCACGGACCTCCCTACACATTAAACAACGTGATTTTAGCAGTAAAAAAAGAACATGATTTTGTTTTTGTATATTCATTTTAACTGATCGATACGTATTACGAACAAATTTGTAATTTAAAAAGACTATTTTTAATGCGACGAAAGCTCAAATTGTCTGCATTCCATATATAGGTAAGTCAACAAAATTTCTCTCTGGTGTTAAATAGAACAGTGTAATCGAGACATGGTGACCTAATTCGTTTCTCTATAGAGGAAACAATTGGCCAAGTTTATCGCCCTTGGTAGAATAGAAATAAAGTCCTTGTTGTCGTGAATGATGCAAATTTTTCCTCGGTCTCCACTGTTGTTTGAAATATAAAAGCCTCGGCTAATGACCTTGGGTTTTAGGTCATGACACACCCCTAGGTCATGGGCAATCTTTGTGTTTAGTAGTAGATGTCCCTCCATAAGAAAGATATGGACCGGACACGTTTGCACAGACAGATGGATGGACGGATGGACGGACAGCTAGACAGCTGGACGGACGGACAGACAGATGGACAGACAGACAAGGTGATTCCTATATACCCCCCCAAACTTCATTTGCAGGGGGTATAAAAATATTATATAAACATGACGTATTTTAAACAAATAATACTTATTAACAAAAAGCTGCAAGTCACTAATGCAATAAATACTCTAATGAATTGTGTAATGAAAATCTCCAATCACATTTTAGAATATTCTGTTGAAGTACACAAAATTAACACTTTGATACAGTAGGTTTCCTTATACTTACAGAGTTCAGGTTCTTTTCCATTTGAGCCTGTTGTTTTTTCAGCTCCTTGTTATTCCCCTTCTCGGTGCTCAGCTGACTTTCTAGATCTTTGACTTGGGATATACTTTTGTCATAAGCCGAGGTCTAATTGATTTAAAATGAATAATTCATAATATAAATCTATTTCACATCTTTTCTATTTGTTGTCATAAACCAGGATCAAGTTTCTTTTTTATCTAATACATGTACAGTATAATCTGTCTATTAAGAATTTATTTACAAGATAATTTCAATTATAATTTTTTTTTATTCACATGAATCTCTAGGCAACTTTTCATAATGTTCCTTATGCAAATATAATGAAACCTGGTTTTTAAGACCGTCACAGTAAAATTTATCCCAGGGACTCCCTTAAAATTAATTTAGTTTAACCGTACTTGAAATTTTAAATTTAAAGGCATATAGTTTGATATAACACTGTTCTGTGCAGAGTACCTTCTCTTTGAGCTGACGTTCCAGTACTACAGTCTGTTGTGACAGTCCGTTGATCTTTTCTTGATGTTCCTTAACAGAGCTCTCTAAGGCTGCAATCTTCTCTTTCTTGGAAGTAACTTCCTGTGAAATCTGTAATTTTTTCAAAAGAAATAAAATTCTTCACCCCTAGCTGTGAAAGTAAGACAGTACAGCAAAACTCTGTTATAACAAAGTCACTGGGACCTATGATATTACTTCGCTATATCCATAATTTGTTACAACCGTATAAGAAATTCATTAAATTTATATAGATGGGGATCCAAGATAACTTCGCAATATCCGTGTTCATACTAAACGAATTTTGCTGTATACATGTATACAGTATTGCACATTTTGGTGCTTATTCTAATGGTATACAGTAAAACTTGCTTTAGAGTTAAACAACACTTAAAAGTATTGAAGCGATTAAGTACTTCTACGAACAATACAACTGTGACCTTAAAAATATTCTCACAAAAAAATAAATGTCCAGAGTGTGGATTCCAGATGCTTTATATTAGCATTAAATAACTGAACCTGTTCTATCTGTTTCTGAGCCTTGGCAAGTTCCCCAGACTTTTCCTCTAACATGTTCTGTGACGTTTTGATGTGATTTTCTAAGTCGGCCCGTTGACTTGTCCGGGCTGCTTCTGCTGCTATAAGGAGTTCACTCTGTTAAAAGAATCCACAAATCAAGGAGTGTACAACATTGCTTTTTTAATCTTTGATATGAAACATTTTAAGAAAATCTCCCCTTTCTCCCTCCAAAGAAAAAAACCAAATAAAATAAAAAGTGGGGAAAATTGTACAGGAATACAGTTTACCTTTGTATTTAAGTCACCCTCAAGCTGTTGAATTTTCTGCTGTGCAGCCTGAATTTTCTCTGATTTTTCTTCCAAAACTGACTTCTGTTTTTGTGCTTTGTCCTGAGCTGTCTGCAGTTGACCTTTGACCTCATTCAGTTGTTTGTGCAGATTTTCCATTTTCTGCCCACTCTCTGACTTTTGTGTGCTCAGTGTCTGCTCCAGATGAGATATTTTGTCTTGGAGTATTGTCTGGAAAATACATGAAAATCCAGTTTATCCCATTTAATATTGGACAATACAGTAGAATTTTGGTTATCTTAGATACTGATGTCTCTAATACCATGGATATACATGTATATGTTGAACAAATTTGAAAGTCTCAATCACTTATCCTTTATGCATACATGTATTTTACACCCAATATCTGACAGCTCTAACTTTTTTCTCGGTCGATCCGTAGTTTGAAATAAAAATCGAGGTTTGACTTTATTTGTATGTATGCATGTTTCAATGAAACAAATATGGGTTTAATTCTTAATTCCAATACCTTTTCTTGTTTTAATTGATTAATTACAGTCTCTGTTCCCTCACCAGCCTCAATCTAAAAGAAGAGGTCCATTATTAATTAATTAAAAACAAATTCAAATTAGAAAAACTCCATATTCACACCTACATATTATAACATAACATAATCTCTGTACATCTGTACAAAGGAAGATAACTCAGAAATTTTCAGATACATGTCGTCACTAACCTTGGCTATGAGATCGGTCCTCTCTGACTCCAGTCTACCCATCTCTTCCCTCAGTGATCCAAGCTGCGAATCCAACTCTGATATCTTCTGGTCTCTGTGTACATCATTTATTATCAAGGTTAATTTTGTATTAATATTTTGAATGTTTTTAATAAACAGTTTCACGGATAAACATGGTTGTAAATGAAAATATATATGAAACACTCCATAATATGCAATGCAATATGATATTAAAATACTAGCAATAATTGAATATTTAAGCTTTTCCTTAACTCTTATCTTAAACTGTTAAAGAGTGGGAGGGTGGGTGGGGGGGAGGTCAGTTATCAGTATCTTTACCTGGCTGTAAGTTTCCTAGTCTCCTCCTCTAACAGCTGTTCTTTGTCTCTAAGGTTTGTCTTCAAGTCATCAGATGCTGCACACTAACAACACAGATTTCATAATATACATAGTGACAACAATAAGAGTCTACTTTGTTTAGGATGATGAAATAGAAATTTAAAATTGTGTCAAAGATTTTCTGACCTACCTCATTCTGGTAGTGCGTTGTCATTGTGTTAAGCTGCTGCTCCAAGTCTGAAAGCTGGGAATTTTTGGTTTCAGAAGTGGCCTGGATCTGAAAATTAAGAACGTATAAAGGAAGTTTCTGTGAAATTAGTAATATGTGTACAATACATGTATCTATGATTTAAAGTTTCCATCTGACATCTACTTGTAACCTTAACTCATCATGCTTATAGTCTTAAAGGAAACATTGGCACATGAAGAGAGGATTATATAATGATTTTTGTGGATGTTGTACTAATCAGTTGAGAGGACCTTCAGTTTGCAAAATTATCTCCAATTTAATATAATAACATTCATCAAAAAATTAGAATTGAAGACATAAAACAAAGAACATATTACGCCCATCATCTACCTTTTCACACTCTGCCTTGACCTCATTAAGCTGTTGTTCTTTCTGATGCAGTTGTTCTTGTGTCTGGGACTTAATTTCTGTGAATGTCTTTTCTAGGTCACTCAACTGTTTTTCTCTCTCTTGAACAATCTCCTGAACCTATATGTATAAACAATTTAATCTATCAGTCTAAAATATCAAGATATCAAATTTCTGTAGTATTTCTTCTCTCTACTTTCTCTAGAAACAAAAAGTCAACCTTTGATAAGAGCAGTCTAAAAATGATATACATGTACATTTGAAATTAAATTTAACAGAGAGACTGAAGGAAATACACTGGAAATACATGTACCTTTTGTAACTCAGCAGATGTTTCATCCAATTTTTTCTGCAGAATTTCCAAGTTTTGTTGTGATTTGTTAAAATCTGAATCTCGACTGTCCAGCGCCTTCTGTAATTCAGCAATTTGATTGGACTTTTCCAATAACATCTGATTCACTGAAGTGTTCTGTTCTTGGCCCTGTTTCAAAACGTAAGATAAAATAATAAACAATCAAAATGTCTTTCTAATATTCATGGAAAAATTCATTAGATTCTGAATTCTGTACATAGATGCAGAAACATACCGAGTACCAATGACGGCAAATTCTTTACATTCACATCTGTCCCTAATAGACACGTTCATGACATTCACATATTATTTCCATGTCTTATTATAATTAAAACAACTTATACCTATGCATGCATTACTTGAATTTGATTTGGGAAACAAGATCAATTGTGCAAATTAAGAAGAATACGTTTCCTCTCAAAAGAGATCAAAATCTTATTGCTCTGTATAAAATAATTCTAAAATTGAAATTAAAATTCCAAATTGACCTGTTGAAGGTCAGACTGCAGCTGATCAAACTGGTTCTCCTTCTGCTGTAGCTGTTGCCTGGTCGTCTCCAGCTCTCCATTCACTTCATCAAGGTCACCCTGAAGCTTGGATAAACTGGTATCCCTCTCTTCTATAAGACTGTGTGATTTCTCTAATTCCTCCTTCACCTACAAGAAAAATTTCAAAAACTATTGTCAATTTTTTAAAATTCTAAATTGTTATTATGACAACACTTTATCTACCAATCATGATTTACCCAAGGATGTGACCAAGAACTAACTGCGTTTTTTTTAAAACAACAACTACATAAACATTGAGCAGAGTGCATTATTTTCAATTTTCAGCTGCAAAATTATTCATTCATTCTGCATATTAGATGGTTTATGATATATTTATGGATCTCTGAATTTCTCTCTACTAAGTTAATAAACTGTATTAAAAAAATCTTGGATCCACACCTTATTCTGCTCCTCAGTCAGACTCTCTATTGTGGACTGTTTATCTTTGATTTCAGACAGGAGTTTTTCTGTGTATTCAGACTTTTCTGATACTGCTGACTTCAATCTAGGAATAAAATTCACGAAAAAAAACATTACAAGGAAAAGACGTTAGTACATAAACTAATATATGTTTTCTTAGATTAATAAAATGTCAAAATTTATCAGAGTTTTTAAATGAGAGGCCCATGGGCCACACTGCTCATCCTGATCTCTATTAAGGAAAATGTAAAAATCAGTTTCAAATATTTAATTACAATTATGGCTACATAATGCATGATGCCAACAAATTTTCTTAAGAAATTATCTACACTTTATAAATTTGATTCCATAAAATATTTGACAGATCAATGCTTTACTTCTCTATAGAAGATTTTTAGTATTCCTTTGTAAAAATTTTATCCCCCATTGTGGCCCCTCCCTAATCTGATGGGCCATGGTTTGAACAAACTTTGAAAATGCTTACACCTAAGATTTATATTTTCTGTTCAAGTGGAACAGAGAAAAGATTTTTAAAAGATGTAATTGATTTTTCACTATCCAAAATTATCTCCCTTTAGATGAAGGCTGTAAAAAATGAATTTCGCAAACTTGATCATCCCCTATTTCCGTCAAGAAAACTCTTTACACGGAGAGTTTCTTTGAAAGACTGGCATTGTTAATATTAGTTTATGTATGAAACCTGAACATTATGTGCAAATTTTTATAACTGGTTAAAACGATAGACAAAATGTGATCAGAAAATTTCATTGAACTTTTCAAGCTTTCTGTTCAGGAGACCTAACACTAATCTGTACATACACTTTTCATTCTGTCTGTAGACTGTACTTACAACTGAACTTCCTCTGATTTTGGAGCACTGTTCAACAGGGTTTCCAACTCTGCTATTTTTTCAAGTTTTCTGTTGGAACAACAACAAAATATTAAAAAAAATCACAAAACAAACTTTGAAAATTGAAGTCTATATACTATTTACATGTACATCTATGTACTTTCTATAATTTTCTTTAATCACCACTAATTTCAACTTTAATTCTTCCAAAATAATTTCATTTACCCCTATTCTTTAACCCCTTTCATTTGTCCATGGTTTGAACAAACTTTGAAAATGCTTACACCTAAGATTCATATTTTCTTTTCAAGTGGTACAAAGAAAAAGATTTTTAAAAGATGTAATTAATTTTTCACTATCCAAAATTATATATCTTTAGATGAAGGCCTCAATGCTCCTCCTCCAGAGCTGTCAAGTTTGTTTGAAATTTTTAACCCTGTGTAAGAGATTACAGAGGTCCTCCTCCAGAGCTTTCATTGAACTTTTTAACCTTTCTGTTCAGGAGGCCTAAAACTCCTCCTCCAAACCTGTCATTGATATTTTAACCCCGCCTACTCTCTATGCTACTCCTCCAGAGCTGTCATTGATATTTTAACCCACCAAAATGATAAGAAATTCACAAAACAAACTTTGAAAATTGCTCCTCCTCCATGTACATCTAGTCTTTCTATAATTTTTTTTAACCCCGCCTTTCACTCTCTAATTTCATCCTCCTCCTTTAGATCTGTCATTGATATTTTAATCCCACCTACCCTCTATGCTCCTCCTCTAGAGCTGTCATTGATATTTTAACCCCGCCTATCCTCTATGCTCCTCCTCTAGAGCTGTCATTGATATTTTAACCCCACCTACCCTCTATGCTCCTCCTCCAGAGCTGTCATTGATATTTTAACCCCGCCTACCCTCTATGCTCCTCCTCCAGAGCTGTCATTGATATTTTAACCCTGCCTACCCTCTATGCTCCTCCTCCAGAGCTGTCATTGATATTTTAACCCTGCCTACCCTCTATGCTCCTCCTCCAGAGCTGTCATTTTCTTCTTTAATTCCTCCTTCTCTTTCTCTTGCTCCAGAGTCATGTTGTCCATCAGCTTCTGTACAGATATCAATTCCTGCTTTAACACTAGGACATCCTCTGTGCCAGGCCTACAAATCAAACATTAAACATATGATGACTGAATGTAAAAAGTCGTCTGAATAGAATTTCAGCTTTTTAACTTTGTGCCAGCCATGTTTTTTATTTCCTTTCTTCCTGAATAGAAAATGAATTCAAAATATCTGCCTTCAAATGAAAGGTATGCAAGTTAAAAATTTAAAATACATGAACATGAGCATATACATGACATTGTACAATCTATACACTATATTCCTGTGTGGCAATTTGGATATGTGGTGCATGTACATGTATCTACTATTACTGTATACTTTAATTAATGTAAGACCTAATTGAACAATATCTAAATTAAACCAATGTATCTACACCATTCAATGTTCATGCAAACATCAATCCTTCTATGTACTATCAGATTAACAATGAAGCAAGCCCACTGATGCCCCCACTTAACATGACAATTAATGTATACAATAGATGATTTCTTTTACATCCATGAATATTGGGCGTCCTGGGGGATAGGGAGGGTGTGACTGTTTGAAATGTGGTGGTCATTAAGTCTTAACAATGATAAGCATGTGACCATTTGTGCAACATTTTGACATTTATTATATACTCAAGTATACTGTTACTTTTTTTCCGCACTGAAAAAAAAAATCATGCAAGTTCATTTATTTCCAGTGATTAGTACCTCCATACATGTATATATCACAAATTAATTTCACTCTGAAGAAACATGAGTTTCTATTATACCAGTAATAATAAATTATTGATTAATATGCTGAAATTTGCAAAACTTTCAGTATCATGTGGATTTTTAATACAGTGTACTGAAATTGTAAATTTCATTGATTTCACAAGCTTAGAGTACCACAGTACATGTACTAAGCAGAGCTACCTTTAGTAGATAGTACCTCTGATTAAGCTGTATTTCTAAACTTTTCATCTGATCTTCTTTCTGTTCCATTTGTTGCTGAAAGGAGAAAGTAAAATTATGCTTTTTAAAAATCTGAATTGAAAAAAAATATGATTCAACACTGATTATCAAAATATATTTTTGTTTAATTTGAAATTTTAAAAAAATGAGATTCAATACTGAATTTGACATTGAGAAATCAGTTACAAAAGATCAGATTTCTTGATAATGTTTGGACGAAAAATGAACCTTCAAGGTAAAAATGTGATCTTCGTGTGCGCCTCTCTGACTCTCGATCTCATCGGCCCGAGCCTTAACAGCAACTAGTTCTGAAGCCTGTAAAAAGTTATAATCATTATGGAAAGGTTAAAATCAATACAGCTGAATTTCCATGTCTAGAACATCAATTATCTCAAATACCATGGATATGTCAAAGTGATTTGAATGTCCTAAGCCCATAATTAACTTAACTTCTCTAAAATCACATATTTTCGAAGGGTCAAATTTTCGTGGTTTAAGAAAAAAATATGAGTTTGTTGGGATTTAATTTCGTGGACAAGGAATTGTTTAGTAGTCATATCTATGAAAAATTACATTTCATGGTAGACATAAATTCATGGTTTGCTTCATACCTTGAAAACCACCAAAATTTAACCCCAATGAAAATTAGTGATTTCACAGTATTTAAGCAATTTACAGAGGATATCTGTAATTTTTGGATATTTTCAAAGTTTTTTTGCTCTGTCTCATTGAGTTCAAGATAATGAGGTTTGATTTTTCTTAACAAATTATTTTATAACCTTTAAGTTAAGAAAATATTACTTAGTACTTTCATCATTGCCAAATTGTAATAGACGTCAAGTTTGACATTAACATAAATTGTTTTTTCCTTTTAATTCTGTATGAATGAGTACAAAAATAATGAAATTTTTATCCTAGGTGGATATTACATGTAAATATAATTCAATTTATTTTAACCTTTGGTTTATCTAGAAATAATTACATCTGAACCTATCATGACCACATCCTTCAAATGTGAAAATTAAATTTCCTCTTAAGAATTTTTCCCTTCTATTTTATATGTACTCTTGACTCTCAGTCTAAAGCAACAGCAACCTTTTTTTCCTATCCCAAAACAGCCTAAAGCCTTATTAAAATTTAGCACTTTTATCCTTTTATTTTATAAACAATTGATAGATAAAATGCTTTTAAATTTTTTGCCCTAAATTGCCTCCACATTGCAGAAGGAAATTTGCAACAACATATAGTATTACATGTACTCATGAATAAAATATTTTAAAGTGCATGACTTGGAAAAAAAGAAATACACTCAGAAAAGAATTATTTTTTTAAGTACTGCATTAAGATTAGAACTTTGAAATGGTACGTTTTGATTTGAATCATCTAAACTTGGTGTTGTTTGTGCAGAAAAAAGAACTTGACATGTGTGTTGTTTGTCAGAGTGATTACATTCTTCGGTTTTTTTCTTTCTTTCAAACTCCTGCCGTGGGTGGTTTTTATCCTTGACACAGATGAGTAAAATTTGATAAAAACAGACTTGTTTGGGATTTTTCTCTAAAAAAAAATTGATTTACACTTAATGCATCACGGGTATAAGAACAATTTTTCTAACATTTATGATATATGTCAACTAATGCGGCAAGAAGATTGATTCATACACTCCAAAAAGAATTATTTTGTCAAGTACTGAAGATTAGAACTTTGACATGGTATGTTTTGATTGAATCTTCTGTACTTGTTGTTGTTTGTGCAGAAAAAAGACCTTGACATGTGTTTTGTTTGTCACAGTGATTGCATTCTTGGGGTTTTTTTTTTCAAAATCCTGCTGTGGGTAGTTTTTATCCTTGACACAGATGAGTAAAACTTGATAAAACTTGATAAAAACAAGACTTGTTTTGAAATGATTTACACTTAATGCTGCTTGCATCACGGGTATAAAAACAATTTTTCTAACATTTATGATATATGTCAACTAATGTGGCAAGAAGACTGAAAAGTTAGATCTCAATTTTACTAAGAAACCTATGTCAAATAGCCAGATGCTTTAGTCAAACAATAGAAAGTTGACCACAGAGTATTAATTCATAGATTTTCAAATATTTTTGTGGATGGTACAGTAATTTATAGACTGTTACTAAACAATCATGTAAATAATAGCAACAAGCACTTATACATCTAATGAACAGGCTTATAATCACTAAGGGCGAAACGATTACACGTGTAAACGGCGACGTTTCGATTAAATGCTCTAAACGTTTACAAATTGAGTAAACGTTTACACGAAGGTTAATGTCAATGTCTATCAGAAAAAAAACCTTTTATCCAAACAAGTTGTTTTATTTCATATTTACCAAAGAAAACACACTCCGTGTCTGTTACAAACATTTTTTTCTGTTAAAATATTGATACCAGAAACGTAAAATTAACGAGAAGTGAAAACTAGCGATGTATTATTTTATTTTTCCAAGTTTATGTTCTAAAATGAATTTATTGATTAGAAAATTAAAAGTATCATGCTTATAACGGTAAAATGTTGAATATAGAGCTTTGAAAAATTGAACGTAAACTGGAACCCTCAATCTTATATATCGTATTAGGATTACTATCTCATTTCAGTTTTGACGCTTCCTACTCTTTCGTCATAAAAACCAACAAATAAACAGTAATGACAACTCGTACTTACATTATAGTGAAAGAATGGTTTATTAAAATAGTTTTTCATGAGTAAGTAGCCATAAAAATTCAACACAAAAAATTCTCCCGTTTAAACGGTAACGTTTCGTTTACTGCTGTTCGTTATACTTTAAACGTTTACAAAATTCAGTAAACGTTTCACCCTTAATAATCACTGTACAATATTTATTCCCTAGCTGCTCAGGCACGTAGCAAAAGGGGGGGGGGGAGCTGGCCCCCCCACTTTTCCCCCAACATTACCTTTACCTTTACAATTGAAAATGTCCATTGAAAGGTTGGTTGCCCCCCCCCCCCACTTCTTACCACAGTATACTAATATCAAGGAAATGTAGTATTGTATGGGAAAGAATTGGAAGTGAAATGAAGTTGGCCTTGAAAAAGTTGGCCACTACCCCCCCCCCTCCCCCCCCCACACACACACACACATACAAAGGGATTTTGGAGTTTGGGCAATGACCTTTTTTTTTCTTTTTTCTTTTTTTTTTGCTTGTCAAATTTTACAGGTAAGTAAATTTTTTTTTTCTCTGGTTGGCCGCCCCA
Source organism: Saccostrea cuccullata (assembly GCF_032062105.1). NCBI lineage: Eukaryota > Metazoa > Mollusca > Bivalvia > Ostreida > Ostreidae > Saccostrea > Saccostrea cuccullata. The sequence continues at coordinate 612,534 of NW_026936003.1, read as the reverse complement.
CTTTCAGAAACAATGCTACGTGCCTGCTGCTACCTGCATGTACTTCGTATCCTTGAATCATCATTTACAAATAAATTTTGAATGAAATCATTAAATGTATTTTTCACCATTTTATATTAATTTTTTTAACACATAATTATAATGTTTTCTAAATACTTGAAAATGATCTATCAGTCTATCACCTTAATTCATTAACACATACTTAGATCACTAAATTTTCGCACACCTTACTTTTGAGAGATAGTCATTGGCTCTTTGTAAGCGAGACATAATTTTCACAAATTTTGTTGTTTTTTCTCTATATAATTGTATGGAATACTTTTAAACGCGAGAATGAAATTTTCGGGAGCTCATTGTCTCACATAATAACGCGAAAATAAAGTTCTGCGAATAAAACGTGATTTACAGTATTCAGCCCACGCAGCTAAAAAAAATTCACCCATGTCACAATGCACTTTGAAAAATTACGCACTTTGAAAAAAAATTGCAAATTGTGTTAAATTGGTTTATTCCCCGACACACACACACAACACACACTCAATTAAGGGGCCCTTTTACAGGTAGACTTACCTGTATGAATAATCTACCAGAATTTAAATAAAATAATATGGATTTTTAATTCATTTTTTTTTTAATTTGAGCACTAGTAGGAATAAATATTTTGTATACATATTATTTAAATAAATAATTTTAGAAGCACAAAACGTATTTATTTAAAAACTATGAATTATCTTGAAGTTCTATCGTTTAGCAGCACTGATTTTTACATTATATATTAAATAGCACTGTTTCACTTTCATATCTGACACACATATTTACAATATTTACAATTTATTTAGCCCATCTCCATATGTTTCAACAACTAAATTTATAAGGGATAATACATTAGCCTGTGTTTTCTTGTATTTACAGCTTGGACTGCATTTTATATTAATTTTTTTAACACATTACACTTATTACGATACTTTTGTTTATTAAAAATTTCAAAGTGAACTGATACCAATTAACAGGTGCTTCATCAATTAACTTATAAACTTAAGAATTCCTTAAAAATCAAAGTGATCTGTTTTTATCTCGAATCATCTATATTTATCATAAAAATTGAAACATAACTTCGGTATTTTATGATGGTTTAAAAGAATGTTTTAATAATTAAAAATGATAAATAAATGAATTAAATTATACAAAACTTTATAGAAACACTTTATTTATCATACATAAATATCTATATTATTTTAAGAAAAAAAAATCATTTTTGTTAATTTATTAAAGAATTTGAGAATGTAACACAAAAAAGGGAATAATAATTTGTAAATTCTCAATCAAATTACTATTGAATAGTTTGGAAAAAATAAAATTAAAGGTACAATAATTTTTCTTAAATCTTAATTTTATCTATCTATCTATATTTTTTTCAGTATATTTTGGAAAATTAAAAAAAAACAACTCTTAATGAAAATGAATGAATAGATATCTGATTTATTAAATATTGCATCCAGTTTAAACACAAAGTCTACCTGTACCCCTTGAAATTGAAAATTACTAGTTGTTTTTTCAAATTGCACACCGTTAAATTTGGGACCAAATCAACACACTCTGAAAAAATAAAATTTCTTTTCAAAATGCATTCATATCTACCATATTAACGCACTCTGAAAAAAAAAATGGTATATATGGCCTGGTAAATATTCTTGCAAATTTTAGGTATGATAAATATGCACACAAATGCATGTTTTGCAAAGATATACATAATAAAGGCATTGAAAATCGGGGCTTATCTTAAGGGGGGTCCACTTTTAATACGCTACTGACAGCTATGTACAATGTATGAGAAAAAATAGTTGGGCTGAGAGAAGAGACCTTCTACTCGTCTTCTCCTTGTTCTCAATGAGGGTATATCAATACATGAAGATTAAAAACTTCCCTTGATTAGTAAAGTTGTATTAATACAAGAATGAAGTCCCCTATCATATCCCCTGATTTAATCTAAACTGTCACACAAGGTACTCCCCTTACCATTTCGCCAGATCTGGTCTGTAGTTTATCCCTCTCCTGCGTTATATTCTCCAGTTTACTGTTTAACTCCGAGACTTTGGTTTGTAGATGGTGGACCTCAGAGCTCACTAAAGAAATCACAAGATTCAGATCAGAAAACTGTATTGAAAGAAGGAATGAATCTGACACTGTGTATGACAATAATTCTGCTACATTTTTTATTTATTTTTGGCTGCTATTGCAGGGGGATTTCTGTGATATCAAAATGTGTCATAAAAGAAGAGAAAGAAAGCAAACTAGAAGAAATCTTAATTTGATTTGATCAAAAGAGCACATAACATTGGGTAATTGTTAGAAATAAAAAGCTCTAGATGCTGTAAAACACATACATGACAAAGAGTGTCTTAACATGAAAAATTGTCTTGTTTGTTTTATAAAGTCATAACTTTCATTGTTTCATCTAAGCTATAGCATAAATCAACAATTATTCACACATCTATCATTTCCAAAAAGTCTCCCAGAAATTCAATGTTGCAAGGTTCAAGCAGCCAAATATTTTAAAATACATATAAAAATGTTACATATAATTCATGCTTGTTCAAAAATCTTGTAAAACCTTACACAAAGTTCGACTCTCTTCTGACCCCCTCAGCTGCAGTCGATTCATCTCCAGCTCTGATCTTTCCTAAATAAATATAAATTTATTATATTTTTGTTTAATTGTTGTAATTTTACTTATTTTCAAAAATCTTAATGGCACATTGACACTCTTGTTTGAGCATTCAGCAATATTTCATGAATGCAAAATACATGTATATAATATAATTGTAAAGTTCATGAGAGATTCAAAACAAGAATTTCTTCCTCTTTAAATTTTTCTTTTACTATAGTGCTAAAACAAACAAGATCATACCTGAGCAGATAATGGAATAGCCTTGGCCCCTCCCTCCACTGGGACCCTCCCCAGTTCTTTTTTCAGTTCCTCTGTGTACCATCTCTCCTCCTTTAGGGAGGTTTTAAGATCCTCAATTTCTTGTCTCATGGCCAAAACATCCCCATCTCTGCAAAATAAAAACATACAGACACCCTTTAATACACAAAATACAATTGAACTAGGGTATCTTGAACACTGATATCTCAAATATCTTGGATATGTTGATAATTGATGACATGTCCAACAACTTTTTTTGCAGAATTTGCTTTGTATATCATCAGATATATCATAGTTCCTCCTTAAGGACATACGCAAGGTACCTTACCTACTGATAATTTTTCAAGATATTCTATATCTAAATTTTTAATACCATTACATGTTCTTATACAAAAAATCAGAGTCGTTACCATTTTAAAGTTTCGTGCAAAAATTTAGTTGCATTTTTCAACCGCTTTGAGAAAAATTACAAAACATAAATCCCAATTTTTTTCCCACAAAAATTGTTTCAAACGAGGTTTTATCAAATCCATATATAGACATTATTAGTAATGACTTTGAAAACTCTTTCAGTCCAGGGAAGAACCCAATAAAATTCATATGTTCATTAGCCTTAAGGATTTTTGAGATAACCAGATTTGACTGTAACACTTCTTAAATAAATATCTATCTGTGGTTATAAATGGGAAGCCCTCCTGAACAGTTAACACAAAATACTATTTACTGGATGAAAATGTTTTGGCCTGTATTATTTTCGCCCTTGTCCCTCAGGGCAAATTCAAAATAAAACAACATTAGCTCTTAATTAAACAGAACTTTAAATTCAAAATAGGGCAAAATTGTTTGCAGGTAGGAAAGGGCAAAAATTAACCCTGACTGTATACAGTATTCATTTTGAATAATATTAAGTGATTATCTTAATTATTTTCCTATTATGGAATATAGCCATTTTCTTCATCTTTACCTGTTTTCTGATGTGACTGCCTTCTCATCATGAGTGGAATCAAAATGGGCCTGAAGCTCCTCTGGAGAGGGCAAAGATTTCTTACAAATGGGGCACAAAAATCCCTCCTGAAAAATTAAACATCAAACTTGGAATTCAATTGTCTTTAACTAGAGCTTGTTACGTTTTAAAATAAAACATGCACAATTTCAGATAACTTTACCTATTACTTCCATTTAAAGTTTATATTACAAATAATAAAGAAAAATTTGAATCAAAATTTAGTTTTCACAATGCCATTTACTTTGAATTTCCAAGGAAAATTATATTTTAGCTTGATTTACATCATTTATTTTAGTCTTTAACAGAGTTATACCCCTTGGCTCTGCTTGCTTTCATCATGAGCATCTTCAAAGTGTCTTTGTAAGCCCTCGGCTGATTGGAGGGAGATCATACAAATAGGACAAACAAAACCCTACAAAGCAAATGTTAATACATTAATATGTACATGACATTGTATTAACTACAAAGAAAAAAGGGCATAAAAACCGACAGAGTTTTGGCATCAAATTATTTCTAAATTCTTACAAATACTAAAGCTTTTAACATGTTTAAAGCAAAAATTATAATTTTAACTCATAAAATTATGTTTCCATTCATGGGTTTTGAGGATTTTTTTAATTAATTTTTATATTACATGTAAGTCTAATTTATGCAAATTGAAATTCTGTAGTTTGTAAAAGTTTTCTTACCTGTGCCTCCTCGGTGGAAACTTTCTGGGGTGAGGCTTGTGGAGGCTGTAATGTAAATTACAATTTCATATTATTTCATTCCATTTATTCATAGTACTTGATTAATGCCAGCATATGATCACAGAAAAATTTTTCTATAAAAAAATTATTAAATGACTTGAATGTATCCTACAGACTCTGACAATAAATTTTCATATTTTTCTTGTCTTTGAATTAATTTATACAAGTATTGACAATTTAGTCTGTGTACATGTATTGTATGTCATCTCATCTTCAAGATTTGTGGTTTTCTTGTGCTAGAGCTGAAATTTCAAGAACACATATCAAGTACAATACAGTACACTTATAGACTAATGCGTCTTCTAATCTTGTAATCATTCACATTTCATCAGATTTTTTTTGTACATTGCAGTCTACAAAAACAATAAAGTGGGGTAAACTAAGATTGACATGTTTGTTTAAAATCAAAATAACTTTTCTGTAAAGTGTCAATTTGAAAATGAACATTGCCATCATGTGTATCTACAACAGCATGCAATTATGCACAAAAGATTGAAAGTAAAACAGAAGAAGCAGACAAAGCAATGTGCAGACATTTTTACAGTTCATAGTTCAGAGTGAAATGCCAGAACCAAACATAATTCAGTAAACCCCAAACTACTCCACCCTTCTACATGTTTTACAAACTGATTTCAGATGGGGGTTAAAAACTTATTACTTAAACCCATCCCACCCCCTCCAAAAAAATTGATTTCCTGAAAAAAAAAATGATGATCACTGATTGATTTGTGAGTGTAAATAATTTTTTTTTTTTTATCAATGATGGTGAGTAGATTTTTAGTAAGTATAAAAGGGAATGATCTTAGTAGATTAAGAATTATTATGACCATTTGCAGGCTGTACTTAAATTGCTTCCATGCCCTCCCCCTTTTTATCCAGGGGAAATTGATTCCTCATTTCCATTTCTGGAATGAACACCAAGTACATTATGTACATATCATCCTTTTACATTTTACTACAATAAGTGCATGCGAGTGACAAAAACTGGAAGCTTTTCTTGTAGAGAAAAAGCATTTCAGAAATCTGCATGTTGCGTTAAACAGAGGAATTCTGAAATGAAGGGAAAATACCTTTGAATCACTGCCTTCTGTGGATATCTAATTAAAGAATATAAGATACCAGCTAAATTTTGTCATTTTATAGTTGTGTATTTTGTTTTCACTATTGGAACATGTGCATTGGTGTATAAAGTTTTCTTGCCTTGGAATTATCGAATAGTTTAATAACTGGTTTGTTTACTATTAACATGATTAAATTTAGGCCAAATAAAATTAAATTTTTAATTCTCATCAACAACTGCCCCTCTCAAAGTGCCCTGTCCAAAATTTTCAATTTTTATATTTTGTTATCAAAAGTATCTACTCAACATGCTCAATATAAATGTTAGATTTGATCTCAAAATCTAAAGTTTATTGGCCTAGTACAAGTAGTACTAAGTTAGAGTACTGGGCTATTTAAAAGTAAATTTCACAGTTTAAATATCAATCAAGTTAGTTTGAATCATCCAAGATATAAATTAATAGCTACAGAACTGTAGGTCTTTAAAAAATTGTATTGACAGACCGGAGAGCTACAGTGCTACCTTTGAATAAAGTGTATATTTATTGCACATAAAAAAAGTGCTGTTTCTCAATTTATTTCTCAATGTTTTTAAAACCCGCTTTCTCAAATTATTACTAACCATCTGTTCCTAACTTATCGGCTTTTTCAATTTCCACAACAAAAACGTATAAATAGCATCCTGTGTTTGAAAAGGAAACTATCAAAAAAGTTTGCCTGTGTTCACTGCCATTTTGGACGACAAGTTAATTAGGTACAATGCGCTTCATGTATATATAAAATGTGAGAGTATTGTTGAAAGGAAAATTTTTTTAAATGGAGTTTATACATGTAGTACACCTACGTAGAGGCTTAGGCCAGACTTTGGAGAAATTAATAAAAAAAAATTAGTGCAACTTTTAGTGTGCACTAAATGTGAAGTTTTTTCTATGGTTGGCACTGTAGCTCTCTGGTCATCCATCCCATTTTTTTCAGACCAGTGAGCTACAGATCTGCAGCTAATAAATTTAGTGAAGTCAGTGCATTCAGTTAGTGGAAACTACTTTTACACAACCCTTGACACTCCCCCTTCCAAATCCTGAGCGCGCAACTTTAATTTTTGTTTATAGTAAACTTCATAGTCATTGTTCATAATCTTGATATACCTTCTCATTTTCCTTTCTATTTAACAACCTTTTAAACATCTTCACTGCATGTGGTTACAAGAAAAAGGTGACTTGCGACAGTTTTACTTTTCCCGGAAGTTGTCAGTCTGTTAAACTGGTTCTCTGCAAGTTAGGAGAGAAACCAATTTATTTGGAAACTGCGCCCTCTCGTGGCAGCTGACGATATTATTCATTTTCAAGGAGAGCAGACATCATCATGCTGGCATCGACAGTTCACAAATTTCGGGTAAATAAGTTTATAAATTTAACATGTAATATGGTTTGCAGATAAAAGTTACTCTGAACTAAAAAGAACAACGCTGTTAGTTCGTTCAGACATCTAACGTTATGCATCCGATCAGACATTTTTGATTTACATGATTTTGTTTGTTGATGTTTAATTAGACAAGTATTAGAGCTTTTTATGAGACTTTTACCTGGTTGAAACACTGTGTCAAAACTTGTAACAGTCTTAGATTACATTGAAGACAAATTTTACATAGTTGGTTCGAATTTCCTCTAAAAGCAGAACTGCGTATGAAGTTATGCAACCTTTTATTTTGTTTTGTTTGTTCCTTTCCTTTCCATCGTCACATTGATTTGACAGATTGGTTCCAGCAGAGATGTGATCAGATGCTTGACAGTGCAGCACAGAAAATACTCAAATGGAGGTAAAAATTAACAGATTTGTCATGGCTATGTCATAAGATTACATTGATGTTATGTTTTCCTAAATTTTTTGAGAGTTTATTGCAGCCCGGAGGACCGGGCTGCTCTATACATATAAGTTTAAGTGTTGGTGTATGGGGATTGGGGTGGGAGTAGTTATTCAGAATTAAAGATTTTCTAAACGTTGAAAAGATTGTTAATCAGAATGTTTTTCCCTTTATAAATTACAAGATACATAATGTATTTACTTCCATAAAGTGAATCTGTAAAAATATATATGTTTTTCATATTTAATATATAAAGTTGCTTATCATTTACTATCATAAAAACGACAGGCCCCTCTTTTTAGAATATCGAATTTTACTTCTCGCATAAAAACGTACTATAGATGTACAGTTCGTGTTTTACATTCTAAAATTGAAAAATTATACACTTTTGAATATAGGTGATGCATGTGTCTAATTTCAATTTATATTTTATGCAGCCAACATTTACTTGAGGAATTAATCAAGTTTTAAATGGTATCGTTTTTGTTTGATTTTTATCCGACTATAAGTTTTCAAAATATTCGTGACTATTGTCTCCATCAATTAGACGCACGTCTTTTCACACATATCGAAGCGGTTTGATGATCAAGACTTATTTGAAGTTATTTCCATTGTTTACTTTATATATTTCCCGGGCGACAATTGATGGTTACATCAATATTTTCTTGTTAATGTATCATAGAACTTTGATAATAAGCTCCTCTTGCAGATTTTGTTTAATGTGCATAACTTCTAATATATTATAAGACTTTCATGGATGAGTAAATCATTTCGTAATTAAAATCTGTTCAGTATCTGGTATGGATAAGCATTCACATATGAAATTTTTAACATCTAACAGACTGTTTTCTTGTTGCAATTTTTTTGCAGGAATAAAATGAAACTTTGATTTCTTTTTGTGTTATCCATTTGAATCTTTTATTCCTGTCTTCAATAATTTTTAGCTGACAATGACTTAGTGGTAATTGGTTCTGGCCCAGGGGGATATGTGGCCGCAATCAAAGCTGCTCAGCTTGGAATGAAGGTATAGTATGTTTTTTGTTTATTACTTAAAAATGAATAAAAACCATATGAACTCTAAGATAAGATTATCAAAAAGTAAGATATTTTAATCAATGTCAAGAAGCAGGAACATTTGCTGAAGAATATTTTAGTTTTAAATCTGTTCATTCATTAAAGATGTATAGAATGCATTTTTATTTCCATCGAAGTCTGAATAACTTGAAGATTTTGTATTACAGACAGTTTGTGTAGAGAAGAATCCAACACTAGGGGGCACTTGTCTGAATGTAGGCTGTATCCCTTCCAAGGCCCTCCTCAACAACTCCCATCTGTACCACCTAGCCACATCTAAAGATCTCGATAACAGAGGAATCGAATGTTAGTGAAGCATATTACTGCAAATAAACAAAGCGCATTATAATGTACATATATATGTCATGCCTCAAAATCACAAAGCAGACTAGGCTTATGCCAAATGTTCAATTACATGTTAAATATTCATAATTTATTGAACTAATCTACAAATTTGCAGAAAACAACACTTTTTTAAAAGAAAGTAGAGAAATATTTTAATTTTGATCTCCTAAACATCTTCAATATTTCTGTGTAACATAAAGGATTTTGATTTAAACTGAACACCTTCATAACCTTGGGGCCTGTTGTCATGAAATCTTTGTCTTTATACATGTATTATGCATTTATAATATGCAGCATACGTATTTTATGTGCAAAAAATGTTTTCAACACTAGCAATATAAACTTGATTGATTTCAAACACCAAAATATTGAACCTGGCCACTTTTACCAAAGTCAGTATTAAGCTTGAACAAAATTTTTTATTTTAATAACTTTTTTTTCAGTTGATGGCATTCGTCTTAATCTTGCAAAATCCATGGCCACCAAAGAAAAGGCTGTCAAAGGTCTTACTGGAGGAATAGCTCACTTATTTAAACAAAACAAAGTAAGAGCTTTCAGAAATAAATATTAATGTCGATAAAATACTCTGTTCTGGATTAATGTTTTGTTAAAGTTCATCGACCCTATGATAAGGGAGATAACTCTCCCTCGGACAAATGACTGTTATAAAATTCTACCCCCGCTTGAAAGCAGGAGGGTATGTAGTAATCGGTCTGTCCGTCTGTCAGTTACGCTTTAAGGTACCCATCTCTTATCCGCAAGTCCTCTCATACCACTGAATGAAATTTGATGAAACTTTCAAAGAATCTCCATTACATATTGCCATTGTGCACCTTCTATTTTACTTTTTGATCCGACGCATATTTATACCCCCCGCAAACAAAGTTTGGGGGGGTATATAGGAATCACCTTGTCCGTCTGTCTGTGCAAACGTGTCCGGTCCATATCTTTCTTACGGAGGGACGTTAGAATCTACTACTCCACACAAAGGTTGCCCATGACCTAAGGGTGTGTCATGACCTTGACCCAAGGTCATTTGGGGAAGTTCAAGGTCACTGGAAGAAAAATTTCATAATTCGTGTCCGGTCCATATCTTTCTTATGGATAAACTTGGTAGGTTCTCATTTCACACAAAGATTGTCCATGACCCAAGGGTGTGTCATGACCTTGACCCAAGGTCATTTGGGGAAGTTCAAGGTCACTGGAAGAAAAATTTAATTATTCGTGTCCGGTCTACATCTTTTTTATGGATAAACTTGGTAGGTTCTCATTTCACGCAAAGATTGCCCTTGACCTTAGGGTGTGTCATGACCTTGACCCAAGGTCATTCAGAGAAGTTTAAGGTCACTGGAAGTAAAATTCATAATTTGTGTCTGGTCCATATCTTTCTTATGGATAAACTTGGTAGGTTCTCATTCTACACAAAGATTGCCCATGACCCAAGGGTGTGTCATGACCTTGACCCAAGGTCATTTTGGGAAGTTCAAGGTCACTGGAAGAAAAAGTTCATAATTCATGTCCTGTCCATATCTTTCTTATTGATAAACTTGGTAGGTTCTCATTTCACACAAAGATTGCCCATGACCCAAGGGTGTGTCATGACCTTGACCCAAGGTCATTTGGGGAACTTCAAGGTCACTGGAAGAAAAATTTCATAATTCATGTGTGATACATATCTTTATTATGGAAAAACTTACTTCTGAAAAACCCAGCGGGGGGTATTTTGTCCTGTTTGGACAGTTCTAGTTTGGGTTTCCCATAGCAAAACATGCACACTCCCATTATATTCATATGGGAGGCGGGGGGTATCTTATTTAGTGAGCTCATTGCTCACAGTACTTCTAGTTTCATTTTAAAATTTTCAATTTAAAAGGCCACTTCTCTCAAATCTTTTGCCTAGAAGGTATGCTGAAAATGTATGCAATTTAATTACAAATTATTAGATTTTGATTTTAGCAAATCAGAAGTTCTAAAGCAAAGTTTTGTTTGAGAGAATAGAGAGATGATGAACCTTTACGACTTCAATATTAAGTTCACCATAATTCGTTACAAACAAACAGAAAAAAAACATTTATTGTAAATGAATCATCTTTCTCTAAACAAGGTTAATTAGTTATGAGGTTTATTTTTTATCACAGGTTACAAGGGTAGATGGATTTGGAAAAGTCACAGGCCCAAATGAAGTAACAGTAACCAAAGCTGATGGGACAGAGGAGAAAATCTCCACTAAAAACATTCTGATAGCCACAGGATCTGAAGTTACCCCATTCCCTGGAGTGGAGGTGAATTATAGTCAAAAGTGGTCGCATTTTGAAAAGGGGGCAGGGGTTAATCTTTAAAGAAAATTCATATTGATGTATTCTCTTAGACAAATTAATTGTCAATAATTATGAATATTTTAGTCAACAGTCAACAAAATAAGATTTTACAAACTTTACATGTACAATATGTAATACATTTATGTATAAGAATGGTAGATATGCATGTAGCTGTCATAGTTCTGCAAGTATACTTGTTAATTTACTATGCTGATGGTAATGGAAATCATAGTTAAAAATATTAGATGATTACTTCCTAACATTGGAAGTACCGGTATATGTACTCATTGAGGAATAATTATTTTTTATCAACAGATTGACGAGAAAACAATAGTATCCTCAACAGGAGCTCTGTCTCTGGAGAAAGTCCCAGAGAAGATGGTGGTCATTGGTGCTGGAGTCATCGGAGTAGAACTGGTCAGTAGCAGCCTGTAATAAGATTAGAGTGAGGCAATTCCTTGTGTTTAGAATTCATTTATGTTAATTCGAGTCAGCTATTATATACAGTAAATTATGCCTATAACCACACGTAAGTCCAATCACAGATGACTCTGCTTCTGTATAAGTGCAATTCATTATATCAGTCTGTTAAGTTCACAATATATAATTAGTCATAGGGAATGAAAATGACTTCACTTATTAAGCATCAGTTTGTTAAATAAGCATGTTTTACTGTACATTAAATTAGATACCATTGAAACCCTGTTCAACTTTCCTGATAATATTTTTCAAATTTCCACTTCTAAAGATATTTATAAAGCATGGTTCGAATTGTCTGAAAAATTCAATTGTTTTTCGCAATTTATGTCACAAAGCAATCATTACTTGTTTGTTTTTCTAGGGTTCAGTGTGGCAGAGATACGGAGCTGAAGTCACCTGTGTGGAGTTTTTATCAAACGTAGGAGGTGTAGGTATCGACTTAGATGTGGCCAAAAACTTCCAACGCATCCTACAGAAGCAGGGACTCAAGTTTAAGATGGACACCAAAGTCACCAGCGCTACTAGAGCCGGGGACAAGATTAAAGTAGCCATTGAGGGAGTGAAAAATCAAAAACAAGATGAGGTAAATTTATTTTGTAATATTGTAGGTCAAAAAACTTTGCACAAGTTTTGTAACTTGTCAAAAAACTTTGCTCAAGTTTTGTAACTTGTCAAAAAACTTTGCACAAGTTTTTTAATTTGTTGCCAAGAAGTCAAGTTACATGCATTAGAATTAGTTTGATAACTCTATCAGGAATGGAAGGGAATTGCAAGGTGTTGGAGTTGTTTTTTTTTAATGTCTCTTTCTTTAAGAATCATGTTGAATATTTTTAACAATTTAATAAATTTCAATAAATGAATTCTTTTGATTACTAGTATATGACTGTTAATACCACAATTTAATATTTTTGAGTTGGCTTGCGTACAAAAATTGACTCCCTGTTAATTTTCAGAGCTGTAAAATTTTTCACGCATTCATCAAGGTGATCCATACGCCAAATATTATAGTTCTAGCAAAAAATGCTTTGGTTTGAGTGATTGTATAAACTTAAGAGGTAAAAACTGTATAAAATTTCATACTGTAACATTATTTATGCCTTCATGCTTTTAAAGAAATATTTGATATAATATCTGTAGTACGATGTACATGCAATTACTGCGTATGAATATATGTTCAAGCATGTTAGGTGGATCTAATCTTCCCATCTGAAGTTTATTTATAATTGACATTAACACAAACACCTGCTGCTCGCATTAGCTGCAGCTAGTTGCTGTTGAAAATCTATTTTTAGAATCCAGATTTGCTGTGGGAATCTTTAACCTAATTATTCCATAACACTGACCACTTCAGCTAATGTGCTTAAATTCATTAAAGAATCCAGTCAAAATAATACGGAAGGCCTTTAGTGCCAACCTGTATATATAAAGGAAAAGCAATATACACTTTATTTATGAACCGAACATGGATCAGACATGTAATATTCAATCTCTTAAGATGCAAAATAAACTGAATATAGTAAGGTATGGTGCCCAGATGTATGAAAAAGCTCAATTGACTCAAGCGAGTCAACTCGCAGGCCCTTCAGGCCTTTTTTACTAAGTTTTTGTAATGCAGCATATATATTTTGAGGCATCACCTCAAATTTTATTAGTGATGAAAATACACCCAGCACTGTATAGTTGAAGAACATATTTGATAACTTACATGTACTATAATGACAATATAATTTGTATTTCAGATAGAGTGTGATGTTTTACTGGTGTGTATAGGCAGGAGACCATATACAGATAACATTGGTTTAGAAGAACTTGGAATTCCTAAGGACAACAGAGGAAGGATCAATGTTAACTCCAGATTCCAGACAGTCGTGCCAAGGTACGCTATGTATACTGCAAAAGCATAAATATTCCTGGGGGATTAAATTTAATTTATTTCGAAACTTAAAACAAAAAAAATTAAATAAGTAAGATTGTAGCTGCAGATCTGTAGCTCTCCGAAAAAATATATATTGATAGACCGGGCGGAGAGCTACAGTGCCACCCATTGAAAAAACTGTATATTTATTGCGCACAAAAAAATTGTTTCTTCCAAATTCTTACCTCAGTTGCAAAAAGGGAAGATTTAAAAAAAATTTCTCTCTCCTCTATCAAGTACTATCATAGTTGACATCTGAACGAAGCATATTGGACCGAATTATCTTTGAAACCAAAATGGCAGCATAAATAAGCGAAATGTTCGATGATTACAATATCAGGGTCAGGAGGACTATTAACAACAATTGTGACGAATGTTTTGTTGTGGAAAGAGTCAAAGAATATGTTAGGAACACACGGTTAGTCATATTTTGAGATAACAGTTTTAGGAACAAGGAGAAATTAATCGAAAACCGAGCGCACTTTTTCGTGCGCAATAAATATACAGTTTTTTCAATGGGTGGCACTGTAAAACTCCGGTCTAAATATATATTTTTTCGGAGAATAAGTGCAGCTAGTAAGATTGGTGAAATTTAATATAACTTTTCTATTTCAATTAATTTGAAATTTCTGTATTTTTTTTGGGGGGGGAGAGGGGGGAGTAAATTAGTTTTTTAGTAAATTTCACCATAATTCAAAATTTACCTTTTGTGTGGTAAATCATGCTTCAGTGTTTTAAATCAATCCATTTTAGTATTTATGCCATTGGTGACTGCATTCAAGGACCAATGCTGGCACATAAAGCAGAGGATGAAGGTAAAATACTCATATTTCTCCAATAATGAGAAATGAGATGTACATGCATCTCTGTTTTAAAAAGCGAAATTAAGTTTCAACTGATGTAGGAATATGCAGATATTTAGACTTCATAAAATAAAGGCAGTTTGGGATTGAATAAAAACATGTGTATATGGTATGAAAATTGTATTAATTTCCACAGGCATTTAGTATGACAATTGTGTTTCCTATTTGAAGGCATTATCTGTGTGGAGGGAATGATGGGTGGGGCTGTCCACATTGACTATAACTGTGTCCCCTCCGTTATCTACACTCACCCCGAGGTAGCCTGGGTCGGCAAAACAGAGGAACAACTCAAGGAGGAGGTAAGCAAAGGAATGGAGTTTAGTTATTATCAAGTTTTATTACGCAGTTGAAATGGGTATATTAATAGTTTTTAATGAAACTATAGCTTTTCATTAAACATAGTTATTTATCCATTCATGTGGAAAGGGGGATGGATTGAAGGTAAAAGAGATAACTAGTTCTAATTTATGCTTTATGCTACATGTAAATGTTTTTAGTATTGATATGAAACTGAATAACTGCTGTATAGTCTACTTTTAGACTCATGAAAACTTGATTGTTGATGTATGAATTTCAGGGTGTGGTGTACAAAGTAGGAAAATTCCCCCTGGTGGCCAACAGCCGAGCCAAGACAAACGATGACACAGACGGATTTGTCAAAGTTTTAGCAGATAAAGACACAGACAGGTTACTGGGATGCCATTTCATCGGATCTGTAAGTGTTTCTTTTAAAGATGGTTCCAGAATTGTAGTATTGTAGCTTCGAGTCTTGTTTGATCTGACAATTCATGCCCATCAACTTGGCGTGATATGCCTCGCTGTTATAATGATATATATACATGTATTGTATATCTATTCATCATACTTTACAATCAGCTCGTTTTCAAAGATGTTTTATCCAACAATCATGCTATAATGCACATTTCTTGGACCTTTTCATAGTTAAATATGTGATTCCTGATTGATTTTCTTCTAATTTTCCCCTATATTTATATTCAGGTGGCTGGAGAACTTATCAACGAGGCTGTATTAGCGATGGAATATGGAGCTTCCTGTGAAGATATTGCCAGAGTTTGTCATGCACATCCAGTAAGTCATTAAAAATTATAACTCTGGTCTCCTTTTATACACTGTACTAAACTGAAAAATGGAAAACTTTCAAATGTATTCAAACACTGAATAATCATTTTAATTTGTGATTAATGTCTATGTGCAACCAAACTTTTACTGGTTTAAGGGCACATCATTTCATGCTTAGCTCCCTTTATAAATGGAAGAATGTTATTAATGGATACTTTCACAGAACACTGGTTCCCATCAAACTGGTTACACTGTATTTTTGCCCCAAAGATTAAATATACATGTACATGTATATAAATTTAACTTACTAAGTTAATAACAATGCTATTTTTTACAGACTGTATCAGAAGCCTTAAGGGAAGCTAACTTAGCAGCATATGCAGGGAAAGCCATCAATTGTTAACATCTCATCACTGAAGATTTTATAATTTATTGACAATTTTTATACATACACCTGGAACATTGAAGAATTATGTTATTGTGGTTCTTGATGAACAGAAGTCGTCTGTTTTCATTGTTTTACAGAGTTCTTCAAAATGAGTTGAAAACCACTCTCTCAAACTGTTAATATTAATAGTGCTTTATATTGTTACACTGAATGCAAAGTTTCGATCGTATCTGCAGTACTTTTTGTTTTTTTCCTCATGTACTAGAAAGGTTTTATGTAGAAACCCATGTTGAGCTCAGAATCTCTTTAATTCCAATTGAAAATATACTGAACTTGCTTGTTAAAATTAAGCTTGGCTGAATTTTTTTAAATATGTTTGTAAATAATGAAGTCTTGAATAGAGAATAAATATTTATGAATATTCCCAACTTTTTATCCTCTTCTTTGACAATTGGAATCTGAAAATTTTGTATGCATTGTCCCTCACTTTCCTATATGGTTATGTCAGTGTCAGAAATGATGCAAATTTTATTGAAAACTAAAAACTCTGTCCCAGTTGACTAGTTTGAGTGTGGCACTTCACTAAATATAAAAGATGAAACAATGATTTTTAAAATTATCTGTTAATAAATTTTTACTGTATTATTTTTTTTTTACATTATCAAAGATTATATTTGAAGTGTTTAAAAAAGTAAAAAAATTATTTCTCTATTAAATGTATTTTTAGCTATTCTGAGCCAAAGGCTCAAAGAACTAATGCTATGGCCATTTGTGTGGTGTGCGTCAACTTTTTAGAATATGGGCCATAACTCAAGAACTCCTTGGTCAATCATTGTCAAATTTGACACAGGGTATCCTTGGTTGAATGGCTACCATTAAAACCGACTGGTTGCTAAAAATTCTTCTTTAAAACCATCAGGCAGATCACCACCAAGGATAAGTATATGTTGAACATAACACATTGTTCAAAGCATCACCCTGGGGCAAAGGGCATAGTCTCAAGGTCGCTTCAAATTTGACCAAAAATTACACTATGAAAACGTTTATATTTTGCTTACTTTAAAGATCATCAAATCTTGTAAGTTGATGCATCTTAGGACTTCACATAATGTTAACTCAAAAAGAGGTCACAGTGACCTACCTTTTGAATTTTGGGGGCATTTGTTTTAAAATTGATTTTGAGGCATACTTTGGACTCATTAAGGCCTATGATCATCAAACGTTTTCAGTTGATGAATCTTGGGTCCTTGAACAATGTCAACTTAAAAGTAGGGACCATGACCTACTTTTTGAATTTTATGGCTTATATCATCTAAAACATTTTTAAAAGGTAATTATTTAGATACTGAGGCATTTAGAAGACTTGTGAATGAAACACTGATGCCCCCATATGGCAGCTTATGGTGAGGATTGACATATCTCAAATGCAAGTTAATGGTCAAGGTCAAAATTGTTGGTACTCAAAGTAAGGTCTTCTCACAAGGAATACACCTGTGAAATATGAGAGACCTATTACTTATGGTTCAAAACTTGGTAAAGATTAAAGGTTTTTAAATGGGTCAAGCTCTTAAGGTCAAGGTCAAAACTGTAAGTATCCAAAGGAAGATCTTGTCACAAGAAATACACCTGTAAAATATGAAAGCGATAGCACTTAACAGTTCAGAAGTTATTGTCAAGTTTAAAGTTTTTATTAAAAGTTTACCAAACTCTAAGGTCAAGGTCAAATATTTTAAACCCAAATAAAAGGTCTTGTCACAGTGAATACTCATGTGAAGTATGAAACCCCTGGCACCAACTATTTGAAAGTGGTCATGTGTAAAGTTTGGGAATTTTTGTTAAAAGTGGGTCAAATTCCAAGGTCAAAAGATCAAATTCAGTGGTACCAAATGAAAGGTCTTGTCAAAAGGAATATACCTGTGAAATATGAAAGCCATAGCCCCATCCATTCAAAAGTTAAGGACATGGTTAAAGTTTTTGTTGACAAACATTAATGGACAGACAGGGCAAAAACTATTTACCCCGGAATTTTCAATTACGGGGGCATAAAAATGTTTACACATAATTTTAACAATGACTATTATTAAGGACATATGATTCAAACAACTAGATGGGTTTGTGAAACACTGATGCCCCAATATGGCATCTTATGGTGAAAATTAAAATTTTTAAAAATGCAAGTCAAAATCCAAAGTTAAGGTCAAAAGGTCGAAATTGTTGGTATCCAGAGAAAGATCTTATCACAAGGAATACACCAATGACATAGGAAAGCCCCAGTACTAACTTTTCAAAAGTTATGGTTTAAATTTTCAAAAAGTATAAAAACCCTAGCACCAAAAGTTATAGCCAAGGTTTAAGTTTGATATCTTTTAAGTTGGTCAAATTCCAAGGTCAAGAGGTCAAATTTGGTGGTACCTGAAGAAAGGTATACACCTGTGAAATATAAAAGCTATACTCCCAACCACTCAAAAGTTATGGACAAGGTTCAAGTTTTTGCGGACATATATACTGACATTTATAGTTTCAACTGAGGACTTTATATCAACCACCAAAAATCCTTGACAAGCCAAAAAAAAGGTCACCAGACGTTTCAACTTAGACACAAAAAGCCCGGAAAACGTCAGATATTTCGGACTTATTCCCGATTTGACACAGATGAATTTTCATAAGTGACAAGTGCAGCTATATATTTGCAGACGACTATATTTATTGACCTTTTAGCATACATACGAAGATAACTGACAACTTATCTACCGAAGAACGAGGACTTGCAGACCTGTTGCAATGGCAAACATAACACTTTGTTCTTTTATTCTGCTTTTTTGTAGTTTAACTGTCTTTGCAGATGAAAATCTCAAAATACAACGTATATTAGAAGAGCTCTCAGAATTAAGGACTCGGGTTGATAAGCAGGATCTCGAGCTGCATCAGTTAAAACAGGTTGTAAAGTCCCAGAGTATGGAAATTCAGCTCCTTAAGGGTGTCCGCCTTACTGATGACGTCAGTCCTGAGTTGGAGAGCAATTCTGCTGACAAAGCTCATGAAACAGTTTCTTCTCAAAAATCGACGTAAGCTTTTAAAAAGTCCTTAAGATAAAAGTTTAAATTACTCTGTCATTGTACTTTAGATCGCTAGTTTGACTGCATATAGACTACCGGGTATTTGAATCTGTGAGCCTAAAAGCTGAACATTCAGTTTACTAAAATTCTATCTAGATGTAAGTTTAAAGGAAAAATAAACTTAGACCCCCCCCCCGGTACCCCCCCCCCCGGTACCCTACCTCAAGGAAACACAGACCTTTGTTATAGTTAAATCGAAAGGGAAAGTCATGCACTAGTATTTGAAGAAAATTGATTTAGAAAGCCACGAGACAAGTTCTTCATTTTTGGACAAATTAATTGGTTTATTGTTGTTTACATTTTATTTTACTTGTTTTATTTTTTTAAATTTTGCTTGTCAAATATCTCTTTAAAAAGAATCTTTAAATTGTATTATTGGGTTGTTCGTTACATTGATGGAACAGAACGCGCTGAAGGGGGGGGGGTTGTTTGGGGAAGTTGAACCCCCTCTTTTGGTTACCCCTTTCCCCTCCACTTCTCAAAACTGTTATTTAAAAAGTCTATTAAATTCATTGAGTTTAATCGTTACATCCTATTTTTTTCTAATTATATATTATACCCTCCTCCCGCTTGAAAAGCGGAGGGTATATATAGTAATCGGGATGTCCGTCTGTCCGTCTTTTACGCTTTAGGGTACCCATCTCTTATCCGCAACTCCTCTCATACCACCGAATGAGGTTTGATGAAACTTTCACAGAATCTTTATTATACATTGCCATTGTGCACCTCCTATCGTACTTTTTGATCCGACGCATATTTTGGGTTTCCCATAGCAAAACATGGACTCTGCTATAATATAAGTATGGGAGGCGGGGGTATCATTTAGTGAGCTCAATGCTCACAGTGCCTCTAGTTTATACATGTATCTTTTTATGCAAGCCTTGTGCCATTCCGTGCAATAAAGTAGATTTATTACAATAACAAAAATGTATAAGGCGTTCTATCAGAAATTAAACAGCATGTTCGTAAAGTTCATCAGAAAAATATATTCCTATCACGTTTTCTTTTACGTATATTTATATCCCCCCACACTTGAAAAGTGGGAGGGTATATAGTAATCGTTATGTCCGTCCGTCCGTCCATCTGTTACGCTTTGGGGTACCCATCTCTTATCCGCAACTCCTCTTATACTACTGAGTGAAATTTAATGAAACTTTTACAGAATCTTTATTACATATTGTCATTGTGCACCTCCTATTTTACTTTTTTGATCCGACACGTATTTTAGGTTTCCCATAGCAAAACATGGACATTGCCATTATATTCTTACCTACGACGTACGTCACATATGCCGGCTTCTGAATAACATTTGATACAACGAGTTATCCCTCTTTACACATTACCGTAAAACAATATATAGCAAAACATGGACATTATGGGAGGCGGGGGTATCATTTAGTGAGCTCATTGCTTACAGTACCTCTAGTTTCCTTTGTTTTAATTTCAGAGAATTGCTGAATGCAAGTGCAAATCTCACAAGAAGAATTCTACGAAAGGATCGTTCAAGTGTATTTGTTACATGTAATCCATTTTTTCTTTCCATATTTTAAAACGATTCTGATTATACAGTGTAGATGCATATATGTAGTTAACTTTCATATTTTTAATTCAATTTAGCTCATCTAAATCAGTGACCGAGCTTTTCTGATCATTTGTTGTACCTGTATGTCTGTTTGTCCGTCTGTCCCTCTGGTAAAATATTTTCGACTTCTCTGGAATCACTGGGCGAAACGCTATAGAAACGTAATTATATGTGCTTCCTTTTTAAAAAAATCAGACTTAGCTAACCTCTACTGTAATTAAGGGCGTTTTCTCTTGCCAGCAAAACCATATAACGTTAATATAAACACAGGAAAATACAAGGGATAGCTTATATAGTGTATTCCTAAAAAAAATCGATCCCGAGTTTTGGGGCAAATTCCAAGGATTTTTATACCCCCCGCTTGAAAAACGGGAGGCTATATAGTAATCGGTATTTCCGTCCGTCTGTACGTCCGTCCGTCTGTCTGTTACGCTTTGGGGTACCCATCTCTTATCCGCAACTCCTCTCATACCACTGAAGGAAATTTAATGACACTTTCACAGAATCTTTATTATACATATTGCCATTGTGCACCTCCTATTTTACTTTTTTGATCTGACATATATTTTGGATTTTCCAGAGCAAAACATGGACACTGCCATTATATTCATATAGGAGGCGGGGGTATCATTTAGTGAGCTCAATGCTCACAGTACCTCTAGTAAATTTTAACAAACACTGTGATATTGTTCTGACAATAAACTTAGATTCTACAATGCCAAGTAAACTATAAATAATTGAAGTCAAAACAATTCAATTCCTAGCTGCAATAATGTAGCCCTTTTTTCCAGAAAATATCCAGATTAAAAAAGTCAGTGAGGGCTACATTGTTGCAGCTATTCCATTCCAAAAAATTAGGCGAAGAACTAAATTTGTGGCCTTTTTCCTCTTTTTCTTTCTTTTTCTTTTTTTTTTTTTTTTGGAGAAAAAAAGATCATTTTTTTCAGACTCCTGTGACATGTGCATGTAGAAAAACAAATACAACTCGGTTTATGAATAAAATTGAATGTTCTTTTCAGTAAGCCCAGGTTCTGTTCAGATGACCCACCGCATTGGTTTGACAGCCTACAGAGATTCGAATGATCCTGTTGTTCCAAGAGAAACCCTGATTTTCAACCACGTTCTTACAAACACCGGGAATCGTTATAATCACTACACTGGGGTATTCAGTGCGGATCAGGATGGTCTTTACGTTTTCTATTTTGGTCTGGAGTGCAAGGGCGCAAAAATACAAGCAGAAATAGTTAATGACAACGTTGCCTTTGGTTTTGTCTACTGTGATGCCACATCAGGTGGTTATCACAACAGCGGAGAAATGGTTGTTAGAGAAATATTTTCTGGTACTTCGGTCTGGGTACGCGTTGTCTCGTCAAGTGATCATAATAAAAACACTCTCGGTGACAAAACCATATTCACAGGTTTTCTGCTTTACTAATTCATTAAATTGTATTGTTGAAAACATGACAGGTTTTTTTTCATATTAAACTGTTAAAATTTATAAATTTTCTTCGATTTGTTAGTCAGCTTGATTTGCCTTTTTAGACGGAGGCTGTATGACAGCCTCCGTGTATAGGGATTGTCTTGCCCATGGAATGTAAACAGGAAAGATTTCCCAAGCACCATCTATCGGTGGAATTGTTTTCATTACCTTGAGAATTCTATTTTTAGAGCGACTCTGCGTTACACCGACCGCAAGGATAGGCATAGTCTAAAACAAAGATCGCGTCACATACAAGTATAAACAAACAGTTCTACTTTTTCTAAATAAACAGGATTTGTCTAATATTTTTTAAAATGACGTGTATATAAATACATTTCCTACGGAATATGTAAAAAAAAAAAGTGATTTACTATTAATTTTTTATCAGACAGAATATTAGGAGATTTTGTTCCAACAGACGATGATAAAGCATGTTTTACAATATGCCGAGCCTTTTCCCGCCGGTTCTCACACCAAAACAAGAACGAGAAGAAATGAAGTGGCGGATCTAGAGAGAGTTGGGGGGGGGGGTTTACATCCGCGGAGAGTGATCGAGGAACCCCACTTATCAATTGCTTCTTTTATTAAAGTAAAAACTATCTCTAGTTACAGATAAGTTTAAACTTTAGTTTTATATTTAATTGTAAAAACTTCCACCAGAATTCGCCTGTGTATCAAACTAAGTGTGGAGACGCAGATGTACCTGTATTATGTATTGAAGAAAATCCTGCTATGTCGCATGCAAATGTTTTATGTCGCAGGTATAAATATAAGATATTTTAATAATAGATCAAGCATTTCAGTTTTAATGGAATTTTTTGTGTTTGATTGTTGTTTGTAATCTCATTTTCATTCCTTTTCTAATTTCTTTTTGAAAGGACCGATAAATTGGTTTGCGGCCGATTTTTGACGCTTGCATCAATAGGTTTCATGGAGTTTTTTAATCTGACAAGGATCGATGAATAAACAAATGCATAGTATTTTTATATGTAGGAATATTAACAGTCTAGTTTTGAATTGTTTATTTGATATTATGTATAATTTCAGGAAACACATGAAAATAGATTTACACTTTCTACAAGCGGTTTGAGTGTTTGGGGTACCCTCACATTAGATAAGAGAGAAACAAACGGCAACTCTGATATTGAGATCAAAATGCATTTGTAACGTTTGACCCTTGGGTACAACCCAAATCTTGGTTCATAGGATTTACTTGATTTATCACATAATATCCTAATTAATAAATAAAAGTCATATCTTCTGAAATAAGTTGTCTTATTGACATATCGTTGATCCTTATTTGCATTTGATACTTGTGTTTTACCTCTTTCACATCCCAAACTTTAATTATTTTTTATATACAAGATTACATGTATTTCTGATCATTGGTATTCATGTCAATTTTTTTAACCTACATCATTGGTAAAGTGATTGTTTTAACAGAGTTACTGAAAAGCAGAAATCATAGTTATATATTTATAACTTTTCTCTACGTAATTTGTAATCATGTCTCATTGTTAATGATTGTTTTAAACAGATAAACTGAAAAGGACAACCATTTCCACTGGTATACGAGTAAAGAAAGACATTTTTTGGGTTAATCTGTCATATGATAAAATACTACATTTAATAATTCCAGAAATATTGGTTGTCAAATTTGTCAAGATATATCTTTGTTATTGTAAGCAATACTCCAGTTCTCCAAAAACAATTTAAACTTGTGAAATAGCAAGTCTTAGGAACTTGATTGTTCTGTTTACATAAAGTAAGAAAGTATATTTTATTCCACTCAAAAAATTGTGTTCTGGCAAGAACATTTATTGCATGTTAATGAAGTTGTATTACTTAAAGAAAATTCTGTGTTGCTTTCAAGCTAGGTCACCCCATTTTGTATCACAAAGGTTTAAGACAAACTGTACTATATTATGTTGTTCATGTCCAATTACCTGGCTGCTTCTTTTTCCATGTTAGCTCATATCATAACATTATAACAATAAGGCCGACAAATTTTGATTTTGGTAGCTGTTACATGTCATAATTATGTTAACAGTAGATCTCTGTGACCTATAAATAAGATATCTTGAAATATGGAGACTGCTGACAGGCTGAGGCCTAGTGCTGAATCCAGAAATTCTGAAATAGGGGGACCAGTTTGAGGTCAGGGAAGGGGCCCACAGCCACAATTAAAACACTCATTTATCAAATATTGCGTATTTTTTGGACTCAAAAGGGAGGGGGCCAGGGGCCCCTTTTAATTCCGCCAGTGGGCTCATGACTAGAACATATTAAACCTACATTCATCAAACTGGGCCTGGGGGCATACAACTTAGACAAGCTCACTTTTGATCTCAGTCTCACTTTTCCACTATATATTCCTTAAGTGAGACTGGGATAAAAAGTTAGCCCGTCTAAGTTTTATGTCAACCAGGCCTAGTCAATTACTGTTTCTTACTTTGAAAGGTTTAATATTGAAAGTATCTCATCTAAATAACAGTGAACTTTAATCAAGCCGAAGTTTACATTACAAAGATGAAATTATAATATCCCAAAAACCTCATGAATATTGGAGTATCTTTTGAAAAAAATGTTGAATTGAAAAAAAACCTACACATTATTTCTCATAATATTCTTTACAGCAATGTATGACATATATATTTCTTTTGTGTTCTCTCATACATGAAGCCTCCGTCTAACAGTACTTTCAGTACTTTGATTTTGTATAAACTTTGTTTATTTCATGGTCAAAATGGGCAGCAACAAGCTGCAGAACCATGCAGAAAGCACACGTATCTAAAAGAAATATTGAATGTACTACTGGATCAAAGAAACAAAAAACAAAACAATTTTGGAATATTTTTCTGTTTGAAAAAAAAATCACTTTATGTTTTGGATTTGATAAATCTGCTTATTTTAATATGTTGCATCATAACAAAAAAATTATACTTTTTTAGTTTATAACAAATTTGATAAAATTGAAAAGATTAGATGCCATTTAAAGCATTTTCAGAAAGAAAAATCCACTAATCATTATAAAAGAGAATAATGATAAAATATTAGAGCTTTCATATTTCATATGTGTATTCCTCATGAAAAGACCTTGACCTCTTGATACCAACAATTTTGACCTGTTGACCTTGGATTTTGATTTGCATTTGAGAAACTTTACCCTCGCCATAAGCTGTCATACAGGGGGTACATGTCAGTTATTCTCACACACATCTCGTTCTACGTGTAAAATAATGGCCAGGTATGTTGCTTTGTCACAAAAGTTACCTGTTTGCAAATAAGTTTGAGGGGATATAGTTACATGCTTGTGTGTGGGTTAGTTTGTTTTTGTGTGCATAACAGAAGTGAGTAATTTGCATTGGAATAGACCTGAATTTACTTATATCCTCTTTTGTAAGTGGATGGTCTGCTTTGTGGTGCCCTGTTGTTTCAATAGTTATAATGGAGATTATTTAATGGAGTCTGGTAAATAAAAATGTACATGCAAGTATTCAGTAATTACGTATATTTTATCAGCACACTTATTTCTCAGTTGAAATAAAAATGACCTGAGAAAAGAGACCATTTTATTTGAATTAGGTATTAAATATAATATAATCTGTAAAAAAAAAACATAAACAAAAACAAAGGAATGGACACATAATTATACATTTATATAAATAAACTCAAATCATAAACAAGAGACCCACTATGGGAGGCACTTTCTAGCTTTTAACATCTAAGAAATTCTCATAAGTTTACAAGCATCCCATGAATTGCTGAATATCAAAATGACATGCACCTTTGATTTTCTGACATTTAAAGATGATAATAGAGTAAAACTAGAAAACTGACCAGTCAGCAAGGGCCCCGCCATGGGGTAGAATTACTAGGGTGCAGCTTACGGAATGATTGAAAAATGTACGAAGAATAAGCAACAGCAACTGTATTCTTAAAATTTCAAGATAATTCTTGAATATTAAAAAAACCCTGAAAATAATATCCTTGTATTTACATTAGGCAGTAAAGCACAACTTAAAATTGAATGTATATTTAAACAATTATGAAGCTTGTGTTATATAAAATGCCAGCCTTCAATGAATGCAAATATCATGAAGGCTTGACCTTAACTTCAAACAAACAGCAGTTGCAGACAAAGGTTTTCATTAATCTTAAAGTGACAGATAAAGAAAAGCCTACTAAATTTTCTGCAGCAGGCTAGATAATTAATCCCAAGGGATTAATTGTACCTCTCTCATCATTTTCTTCTTAAGTTACAATAAGAACTTTTTCAGTATTAATGATAGAATGGGGTTTTTATACAACTATCCTAAAAATTAGTAATATTCTTGAATTAACATAAAGTGAAAAAAGTAAATCAAAAAATCTTCTTTAATCTATTTCTTGTTATTAGAATTCAATGAAATCATAACTATTAAACAAAAATAAATTATAAAAATTTATATTTAAATCCACATTTCAGAGTGTTCATAGCATTCCAAATTTACAGACTTAACTTCAAAACAAACTTCATTTGCAGACAGAGGTGGCAATTCATCTCAATCTGACAGATAAAGATAATGCTCTGGATTTTCTTCAGGAGGAAAGCTAATTAATCCCAAGGGACTCATAGCAGCATTCAGTTTACAATGGGAACATCTTCAGCAGTTATCTCTCTTTGCCAAATTAATGCTTTTGTATATAAAGTTAAGGAATCTACCCCACCACCCCAGCTCCAAACCAGGGGACATAGAGAACCAAACTTAGCATCAAAATATGTATTTCTGCCTACTGAACTAACATACCAAATTTGTACTTGATTGGGCAACCATAAAAAAAGTTGCCCATTCATTCTTATGCATAGTTAAGGAATCTACCCCACCACCCCATCTCCAAACCAGAAGACATAGAGAACCAAACTTAGCATCAAAATATGTATTTCTGCCTACTGAACTACCATACCAAATTTGAACTTGATTGGGCAACCATAAAAAAAGTTATTAGAAAAAAACAGAAAATTTGTGGACGGAAGAGTGACAGACGGACAGACAGACAGACAGACAGACGGACAGACGGACGGACAGAGTGATTACTATAGGGCACCCGCAAATCCTTGCTGGGCCCTAATTACTTATTTTTGTGAGTCTAATTTTTAATGTTTAGGAACAATTTCTATCTTTCGTAATCTATAAAAAAAAAACCCATAGAAACTTACCCCCCAACAAACTCTATCAATCTTTTATCCTTAGTATTGACATTATACATGTAAATGTATTTTAGAAGCATTTAAGAGTTATGGTTCATGCTACATTAATAATCAAGTACACGAACTGTACAAGGAGATTTAAATTTAACGACACCTAAATCTACTATCAATAGCTATTTTGGAAAAATTCTTGGTATTCTTC
This sequence comes from Saccostrea cuccullata, assembly GCF_032062105.1. Taxonomy (NCBI): domain Eukaryota; kingdom Metazoa; phylum Mollusca; class Bivalvia; order Ostreida; family Ostreidae; genus Saccostrea; species Saccostrea cuccullata. Next base: position 584,899 of record NW_026936003.1, on the reverse strand, counting down.
GAGACTTAAGATGTGATACAACAAAATAAATATAACACTATTATCAAATACAATCAAAGAATATTTTTCCACCTCTTTAGATTCAAGTACATGTATAACTTGAACTGACTTTTCAACTGCTTTCAAAAAATGATGTCTGATATTTAAAAAAAAAATGCATGTAATCGGTTTGCTTAAAAAAAATAATAATAAGATGTTAGAAAGAAAAGTGAAATTAGCATTACAAATTGTTTTCCTTACAACGTTTATTTTTTTATCCTTCTCAAAAAGACATTTAACAAACAATTATTGACTATAAGATTATATTATACTTGTATAACATGTAAAATATATATTTCTTCTCAAAAGGGCTGTAAAATTCAACATTTGATTAACTTTTATATAACATGCACCATGTATATCATAACAAAAACAAAAACATGTATCATTCAACATCAAATACAAAACAATAACTGCTATTTCTCGAAAGCTGAGAGCTTTTGTTAAAGTAGTCCAATTTTTCAATTTTTTTTTTTTTATTGAAGATTAGGGGAAGGGTAGCAAAAACTCGAAAGTCAACATATTTAGTTCTGCAATGATGGGTTTCACATAACTTTTTCAAAGTAAATGTAAATCAAGCTTTAAATACCCGTTAAATATTTCCCCCTAAAATTTGAGCCATTAAATATAAAATACCTTCATGGTACAAAATGTACTCATTTGAACAATGCTGAAAGTACATGGATAAAAAGATACAATTTACTTGCGTTTGGCAATTTGAAATTAAACAACATGAATTTCTCAAATATGCTTTAAACAGACTAATTGTATAACAATTAATATAAGATTTGACCAAAAAAAGATGATAAAAGAGTGTCAAATCTAAAGTACATAATGCAAATGGCACATAAACGATTAGATATTATACAATACAATACAATACACATAAAATAACAAATTAATATAAATGATTGTTGGCAATATGTTAAATGAAAGAGTGAAGATGGAGGAAGGGGGTTAAAATTTTGAAAGGACATAAGGCCACTTGAATAATTTCAACATAATCTATCATAAATATCTAGATAATCTTCATACAGGTTTGTTTCTTAGCAGTTCAATTTTTACAAGATATATATATTCTGAACACTAGTATATTTCTTAAATAGCAACATAATTAAAACATTTTCATATTACAATTTATGTTGAAAAAAATTGGAAAAAAAATACAACCTAATTTTAAAGAGAATGGTAAACTTTGCAGGAATGATAATTACACGTTCAATGCATGTAGATCGAATCAATTCAGATCACGATTGCTAGCAGTTTATGACAGCTTATTCAATAATCATATAAAATGACCATTACACTTACAGCTACACAAAACATTCCCCCTCACTGGGTTCCAGCCTCTGTTTCTGCCAGTGGGGAGGGGGAGAGACTTGCTGTAGTTTGATGTCCCTTTCTGTTCCAGCTGATGAGATTGGTGAGCTGTTTTTACTGTCTTTGACGTCTGTTGTAGAGGCACCTCCTGAAATCACACAGTTACTTTTCTGGCCGAATATGCACGAGTTAGAATCACGTTTCTCACCGAATAACCTTGAGTTGGATGTTTCTTGCTCATTGAAAAGCTGTGAATCTGACACAAAATCGTCAGACACCAAATGAGACGTAGAATGTGTGTTATAACCTTGTGTGAGAATGTCAGAGTCTAGACTACCACTGTCGTCTGCAAAGAGCCTGGAGTCGTTTTCTCCACAGTCTTCCTCTGTGGTTTCTGTTGGGCTGGAGGGAGCGTAATGGACAATGCTGGGGGTCTGATGATGGGGAACATCTGGCACAGGGGGTAAAACTTCAGGGGTCACCAAATCACTTTCTCCTCCATCCACCTCCTCCACAAGGGTATCATCATCCTCCTCTTCCTCATCTTGTTGCCCATAGCAACTATCTTGTCCATAGTAACCATCTTGTTGTCCATAGCAACCGCCTTGTCCATAGTAACCATCTTCTCCTTCCTCCTCAACTCCATTCACCAATTCATCCTCGTACTCTACCGATTCTCCAGTGTCATATTCTTCATCCTCTTCTCCCTCCATTTCTAGAGCCTCCTTGTATTTCTCAAAGAGTGACATTGCACCAAAAGACTTCTTGCCAACAGCTGCTATTTCCTGGGCCAATCTTTCCTGATTTCCCCCTGGAAGATCATTAATCCCCTCAGCATTTTCAGGAGTGATTTCAGATTCAGATGGATTTTGTACGACAGTGGCAGATTCAGTGTATTCCTGTGCAGGGGTATCAGTGAGTGTCATTTCCTGCATACCAGAAACAGTTATCTCCACTTCTGTGGGATCAACACCACTAGATGGCTCTGCACTCACACATTCCTGCTGCACTGTTTGTGCAGGTTGTGCCTCGGGCGGAATGTGTAAACTCTCCTCAAAGGCTTGTATTTCCTCTAGTTTATGCATGTCTGATTGATAAATATCACCCTGACCCAGAGTTGGCATCTCGTGTGAGGTAAGTGAATCCGGCTGCTGTATCTCCTCCTCTTCTAACTTCTGAAGTTTCTGGGGATCTGATGGATACTCAGATTCTAAGTCCTGCAGTTTCTGTGGGTCAGATTCATAGGTAGGATGTGTATTTAAATACCCAGGTATCTCATCTGATTTTAATCCTGAATCGTAGCCCATCTGTAACCTCATGGCCTCTGTCATTGGCTGGCCTGCCATGCCTCCTACAAAGGCCTGCTGGTAAATAATGCCTTGTGGAGGCACCCCTGTCATATACACCTGCTGAGGCATGCCTTGTGGGAAGCCTTGCTGAGAGATCATTGAGGCAGGTTGTTGTGGGACAGCCATTAGACCAGGCTGGTGGTATCCATTGCTTGTGTAGGAGAATTCATCCATTCTGGTGTCCCCCTGGTCTGAAACAGGTCCAAATGGAGGGCATCCATTGTACATCTCTGCATTTTCTACAGAATAATGAAATAAAGTTTTTAGCATTCCTCACAAGTCAATATTTACAGAGTACTCTACAGAAGAAATTATCTCAAGGTGCAAATGCAAAAATTAAGGAACTTTTTTCCACGAGAGGGGGGTGGGGTTCAACTAAACTCAAATTCTATCCAATCCCACCCAAGATTTGTGCACATATACAGTCAATTCTCGAATTATCGCCATTCGATTCATCGCCATTTTCGCAATACCGCCATGATTTCCCAAGAACGTTTTTCCTGCTATATAAAATTCTCTTTATAACGCCAAATTCGCATACCGCCATCTGCCACCCTGTTTTCACAACAAACGTCCATTTTTAAGTGTCAATTATCTCGATATACCGCCACAGGTGCGTGCGGTCAGTGAAGCGGGGCTAATTGGTTGACACTATCCCTGTTGTAAAGCATGCAAACACAGACAAGGTACATGCAATTAAGTAATTAAACAAGAACTAAATAAACAATAATTTTAACATGAACTGTTATAATAATTTTGTTTTCTGTTAAAAAAAAAATTCATTTAGTCACGGCTTTGCCACAAAAACGGTCGTTGTTAAAGTACGCTGATAACTATATTATTTAGATGATCTCTGCTTTAAACAATGCAAAGGTTGCTGAAAAAATAATTATACTGTATAAATTGTGAATGTTAAATTAACAATGTTGCCATAAACAATTAATTTATTCAAGAATTCATTTTACTTACTATCGGAAATGTATATCACGACGATCGACCCACCATGTTTTTTTTTTCAACAGCAGACGTGCAGATTTAAATGCACACCCATGTACTTGTCTTTATTTCAAAACTGCACATTTTGTTTTTGCGAATTTGTACATAAAAAAATTACTTGAAGTATTTTCAATCAGAAATATGTTTTTATATACATGTACATGTAATAATAAGAATCGAAACGCTAAATGGTATTTCTAAGAACGGTAACTCTACTTCTTGTTTTCCAGAAGATGGGAAATTCAATTCATCGCCAAATTCGTTATACCGCCAAGATTTCTAAATTACAAAAGGTGGTGGTTTATTGAGAATTAACTGTATAACAACATATGGAATTCCCTATATGGTAGTATTGGTACTTTACGCTGTACATGTATACTGTAAACCAACTTTTATTCGTGTGCGAGTAATATTCGCCAGTTTCGTGACCTACTTTAAGTCGTGAATATTAATCACCGCGAACCATTTATTTTGCTTTGTTTTTGTAGAAAGTGCTTCCTATTTCGTGAAAATGAACTGTCGTGGATTGATTTCTAACTGACAAATCAAGAATAAAAGATGACGCAAATAATAGTTGGTTTACAGTATGCAATTTAGTGCATTCTGACGATTTTATCATTTTTATGCATTTATTAACAATTATTTACTGATTCATATATCCTTTCTGAAATTAATTTCTGTCTGCAAACCATGAAAACTGACCTTGGCATTTTGTGGTGTATTTTTGACTAAGGGCTGCCTCCATTTCACTCAATTCTGTATGGACCTTCAAAAAAAATTAAGCAAATGTAAAGAATTCAAAAGCTTTTTATACCCGTAACTTTGAATATCTGTCTTTGAACTAAACGAATTTAACTGTATTAAGTTAAATAATCAATTTATACCTGAACCATATCAGGCCTCTCCCTCTTCAGTTGAGATGTACACCTCATGGCGGTACGGAAGAAATGTTTAGCTACATCATCTGCGACAAACCCCGCCTTCTTGTCTCTCAGCTCCATACATTTCTCCTCAGAATCACTGAAGTCTTTAATGTAGTCCTTCTACAAAGACAAAATTCATCTCTGTTATAATACAGTCAAACACTGATATCTGGAACTCAGTGGTGCCAAGAAAAAAACTTAAAGATATTTAGGGATTTGGGATTCTGAGACTAAAAATTAAAATACAATCCAGTAAATAAAAGTTTTCAAGCTCACTTCAGTGTATGGTATTCTAGACATCAGTGTAAATACAATGCATCTAAAAAAGGACTGATTTATGAATTTTACCTTGATTTTTTTTTTCAATAACTACATGTATTCTATTGACAAGTACACTAACAGAAAAAAATACAGGAATGATGAATGAGAGGTACATAAATACAACACAGAACACGAAACACTGAATACTGGATAAATGTCTTACCAGAAACTGACCGCCTTCCCTCTTTTCATCATAAGCTCCCTCTCCTGTGAACACCTCCAACATAACCTGCAGACAAAATAAGTTCTTATTACAAACCTGATTTGCATGTGAAGCATTACAATTTTAAATTCTCTTTATCTCTTTCTTTGTTCATCAAACTTGTTTCTATATTTATAGGTGTTTGACATACAGTTCCTACAAGCAGGTGATGACTTGCAATTGTGGATAAACCATTTATACAAGAATTACCTCTGACAGTATTGGCTATATGCAATGATATTACACTCCAAGGTTGGTTATCACCTTTAAATTATGGACCCTAACAAAAGGCACTTATTCCAGATTTAAAATGGCTTGGGATCTACTTACCACACCAAAAGAGAATGTGTCCCCTTTGATTGACATGGCGTTCCCTCTTATGACCTCAGGTGGGAGGTAGGCCTTGGTCTGGTACTGTTTTGTGCCTGTCTGTTTCTTGGTGATATGTGTCAGCTTTCCTGATTGGCCACTTCCACCTGTTGCATGCTTAGCCAATCCCAGGTCTCCTATTTTGGCTTCCATGTGTTTGTCCAACAGAATGTTTGAACTACAATATAATAATAATAACAGTTTCAAAAAATCAATTTTTTGGTGTACATACTGTAAACAAGGAAATTTTTACCCCCATTTTATTTTTGCCTAATTCAAAATGGACAAAATTATTTGCAAATTTAAAGGGGGGGGGGAAGTATGAGGTGGAAAAACCCTGTATACAGTATGCATTCTAATGTATTCAGTAAGCATGATCTACCTAACCTTTTTCTAAACTCTAAAACTGAGTAGTTTTTCTGTTAATTAACAAACTGCCTCTACACTAGCCACCCACCATTTAATATCTCCATGTATGAGAGGTTTCTGGTCCAATGTATGGAGGTACTGTAATCCACAGGCAGCCCCCTTCATTATGTCTATCCTCTGCGTCCACGTCAATGACGGGGTGTTATTCTGTAAAGTCAGGTAATCATAAAAATTCAAGTTCAGAGAAAACTGCCTAATTTGACACCTGTGCAATCTCTTTCACTGAAATCTGATCCATTTTCTTTGCACTGTATAATCTGACATCCTCTATATTCCGACACCAAATTTGTCTCAAAGTGCATGTCAGACAAGTTTCACTGTACAAACACTTATAGCTTTAAACAAAAGCCTGAAGCATAATCAACAAAATTACAAATGTTAGCTACATCTTTGATGTTCACTTTAAACAAATTTGAGATATAACAATCAGTTGGAAAGCTCCAACAGGAACCACTACCTGTAGAGCTCTCCTCCCCTTTTCTGGAATTTGATACTTTACCTTACACTTGAGTCGGTCATCCAGAGAGCCACTCTGCATGAACTGGTACACCAGACAGGTCTCCCCCTCCTCCAACGTGTAACCATACAGAGGTACAATGTTCTCATGTCTGTATCTATATAGATATGATCAACTATGATTGCTCAAAACTGTTAAAATTCAGGAATACATTTCATGGTATGCAAATAGTTTTATAGATGAGCAAAATATTAACTGCTGTTCCTTTCCAGAAATATAATTATGCTTTAAAAGACAACTTACTTTATGAGTGATTTCAGTTCTGACGTCAAATGCTCCTGATAATTTAAACTTTCATCCTGTTTCTGTGTAAGATAAACAGTATAAATGTAAACTTCTATCATACACATGTAATACAACATACTTCTTTTTTTAATAAATGTAGCATAATAAAGAAAATTGTAATCTAACTTCACAGTAAGTTTTAATCAGAACTAGATGGCAGTGGACTCACAGGAAACAGTCTCTTGATTGCACAGGAGGATCTTTTAAGGAATCCCTTGAACACCTCCCCGAATGCCCCCTCCCCAATCTTGTATTCCTCGCTGAAGCCATTGGTGGCATGGTTCAGTTCCTTGTTGGTAAAACTCTGGGTTCCCACCAGGGCCACTGCTACGTCAAAGTCACATTTTCCTTCCTTTGCTAGAGAGGAGTAACCCTCTTTATTTCTGTCAAGATCGATGAAAAAATTCAAATGCGAGTCATTTGATATAATATATAATATATTCTTTTTTAGAAGGAAGACAATTGTTAAACAATACCATCGAAGAATTTTGTTAAATTTTTATATTTTCTGTTTAAAAAATTAAAGTATAACCCTGAAGAAAAAAATAATACATCCCCTCCAAAAAAAATTTAAATAAACAGAGAAAAACCACAACCCAAAAAATAATAAAATAAAATTTTAAAATAAAATGTAAATCAAATGTTTCACAAAATACACCTAAATACAGTGCCCACTGTCCAATCCGACAACTGTGCAATCCGGCACACTGGCACTTCCGACGCAAATCTTTATTCCCAAAAAAATCTTTATATAACTTATATAGAAAAATACTTTACAATCCGACCACTGTACATTCCGAATTCCGACACCTCTTTGTAAACACGGCCTATTAATTGCATTGCAGTTTCACCTGTGTTATCCGACATAATTACACGGCTGGTTAAACCCCAGGTAGGTATATCATAATTAGCCGCTGGCCAATTACGGGTCCCAGCTGTGATTTTAAAGTCCCGTTTGGTCAATTGGTCAGCTGAGAATGTAGTCAGTGATTCATGTTGAAGTTTGCAGGTGTTTTGTTTATGTACACAATAATTGATTAAAACTCAAATTAAAAAAAGACAAATCCATTCTCTTTGTTGGTATTATTCTTACACGAAAATGGCGTCAACGCCTCAGAAAAGAAAACTTTTATGTGAAATGTCGCCGTCTCCTAAAAGGAAAAGAATTGATTTGGGACTGGAAAAAAAATTGAATTAATAAAAAAATCAGAGTCGTTTCCAAAACCAACACAAGAACAGCTTGCAAAAGAATTCGGAGTTGGACGTACCACTGTATCTGACATTTTGAAACGTAAGACTTTTTTAATGGAACAATATGAAGGAAATATTTCATCCAAGAGAAAACGATTTACATCTGGGTCAAAGTTTTTTGAATTAAATGAATTGGTGTTCAAATGGTTTGGACAAGCTAGGGCAAAAAATATACCGCTAAGTGGCCCGTTAATACAGGCAAAGGCTATTGAATTCGCCGCCGAGCTTGGGCTGGATGAATTCAAAGCATCTAACGGTTGGCTCGAGAGTTGGAAAAATAAATACTCTATAGGTTTTTTTAAAATCTGTGGTGAAAGTGCAAATGTCAATATTGAGTGTGTTAACGAATATCAGTCTAGAATTCCGGATCTCGTGCGTGGTTATTCAGCTCAAAATATTTTCAACTGTGATGAAACCGGTTTATTTTTCAGAGCGATGCCTGATAAAACATTTGCCGAAAAAGGGAAAGAATGCAAAGGGGGAAATTAGCTAAAGAAAGAGTTACAGTCATGATGTGTTGTAGTTGTACTGGAGAAAAACTAAAACCGTTAGTTATTGGTAAAGCCCGCAAGCCCCGTTGTTTTGGCAGTCTTGACCCGCCAAAACTTCCCGTTATTTGGCGCTCAAACAAAAAATCATGGATGACCGGGGAAACATTGAAGGACTGGATATTCGGTGTAAATAAAGAAATGAAAAGACAAAACAGAAAAATTCTTCTTTTTCTGGATAATGCCACATCTCACCCACATGATTTAAAATTAAGAAATGTTAGTGTTCTTGATGCAATTCACTGGATCAACAAGGCATGGGATGAGACAAAACAAACCACAATTGAAAGTTGTTTCCGCGACGCAGGTTTCCCGGTTGAAATTACCGAATCTTTATCATCTGAGATTTCTGACGATGACGACGACAATGATCTACCTTTAAGCATCTTAAAAATGAAATATGAAATGGCGGACGAAAACAACTTGGACATAATAACAGACACGGAAAATGACTTGGAAACAGAAGAGACGTATGATGGAGACTGGGAAATAAAGATATTGTCTGAATATAAAAACGACAATACGAAAAATGCAAGCAGTGATTCTGAAGATTCCGGTGATGAAATTATTCAGAGTGATCTGACCTATAATAATGTTCTTGACATGCTCAGAGAAATGGGCAAATTTGCAATTGCTAAGGACGCCCGATATTTCGAAAGCATCCAGTATCTTACAACTCTGACGGAAGAGACTTTAATTAAACAGCGACTTAACAAAAAACAGACAACAATTGACACTTTTTTCACCAAACCTCAGGAGCTGTAAATATACGTTGCATTGTTTATTGTCTGAAACTGTAAATAGAAATGTACCATGTCATTTAATTATTTATTGAAATAAAATCACATCTTCATGTATAAATCTTTTATATGAAATAAATATGGAGGCCATAATCAAAGATGTACCTTTTACTGATAATGTTGGATCTAATGCCATACTTGACAATGTGACAGAAATAGCCAACACTGAGTAATCCGACACACTGTTTAATCCGACATAAATTTAATTTCCCATGGCATGTCGGATAAGACAGGTTTCACTGTACAACTGCATATTTTCCTTCACAATTAAAGCCCCCCCCCCCAAAAAAAAAAATAATAAGCATTAGCCTTCACTAGCTAATGCACTGAAAGTTAAAACTGTCTTTTGCATATTATATCATTGCATATCATTTAGGAGATAAGTAAAATCTCAGTTCCACTTACTTGAGGGTCTCCATCCAGCTTGACTCCAGTGACCTCTCCCCCAGGTCCCCCTTCCCCTGGGGCGGGCCGCCCATCTCACACTTGTCCACCTTGACAGAAGACATGGACTTCCCCACACAACAAGAAGAGGAAGTGCTGGAGAGGCCTGATGTCTCTTTCATGATTCCCTGGCAACCAATCAAATCAATCCTTTCATATTATACAACCAATCAAATATCAAACCTTCTATATTATGCAATCTATTAAAATTAATCCTTATGCAACCAAATAAAATTATAAACATATTAATATTAACACTATGGAGAACAAATGTCAGTCTTTTAATTGTATTGTACCATAACATTTTACAGTTTTGGTATTTATAGGAAAATTAATTTAAATAAAACATGATGTGTTCAACAGATTCATATCTCTTCACAGGTAGGCTCAACTCCAAATTCAAAGCAAGATATACATGGACCTTGCTGTAGACATTAATTACAAGCACTCCCACTCACTCACACAAAGTCAAATGTTACATGTTGTGTAGTATGGTAATCCTATTTGAAATAATCCATTGCATATTCCATTGTGAAGTCCCTAAATAATTGCATAAATTTACAGTAAAAAACAACATTTAAGGAACTTGTATGAAAGGAAGTCTTGGTGAAAAGGAAATTATGTCTTTTTCCTAATGGCTATCCCTTTCTTGCATGAATATAAAGAATTCTGATTTTTAAGGAACTTTAAGAAATCATGTCCTAAGAACTTCCTTATCATCATGCAGGTTCACCACTATGGTATTTTAAATGCCCCATTCCCAAATAAATGAGGACCACTCAGTTAACACGTCATCTCTAAAGTTCCTTGATAATTTGATAATACAGTCATTTATAAATCACTATATTTACCAGGTAGTCATGCTTCTTCTGCGGGTAGAACCTCTCGTCCGTCAGTGACGGAATAGCCTTGTACTCGGCGTGTTTCTTCGTGGCTTTGTCTTTCGGGTTCTCTGGAGTGTTTAGATTGACGTTCTTGTCCGACATAGATGTGGAACCATTCATGGATGACGTACTCCACGCTCCACTGCTCACTTTTGTGCTATTCTTACTTGGAGGGGCTGGGAGGTCTAAAAAAAGAAACATAACAATTTTTATTGTAGATACATACAAATCCTTTTGATTGGTCAGTCATTCTTAACAAATACGTCAAAAGACTTGATTTTAAAATAACTTATTGGGTATGAAATATACAGTGTGCAAGCAGTAACATGATCGGGAATGGTTAACTTTGAATCTTCTATCATTCACTGCTTAATATTGTAATAATACATGGATCAGAGTTTAATATCAATGAAAGTTTAACATAAAGCAACAAGTGCATTTGATGTATATATTAAGTAGGCTGGAAATTTTCATATCCCCGTGTATTTGAAGTACTTGATACATGTACATCTGCATTTTACATAAATCCAGTCAAATAAACTATTATTCACTATATGAAATAACACAGAAAAACCAATCATTCAACATTTGGTCAATGATTTGATTGAACTAAGAATAAAACCATAAAATTTTTCCTTAATTGTGTGGGTGAGTAATGGACTTTTTAACAGGTGACAGTTATTAATTCTGGGAATCGTTGACACAGGGAAATAATATTACTCAATGAGGCTAAGCATAATTTGGAAATGATTCATCTCAAATTGTTTAACATGAAGGGATATAAAATAAATCAAATTCACTCCTCTTTGTCATGACTTCATTATAGTGCAAAAAACAAAAACAAAAAAAAAAACAGAGGGGTGGATCAATCTACTTTTCAAATTTCAAAAATTGAAAAGTTGGTTTTAAACTTCTGAATATATTTTTTTACCTTAAAAGTTCAAGCACAAATATTTCATAAAATGCTAGTGATTTTATAACATTCAGCATCTACGTACAATACAGAACTGTGACATAGCCAATCAAGTCAATATATATGTCATGTGTCCTGACTCCCTTATTTATATATGGACACACATCTAAATAGGTAAATACACACTTGCTGAACTGCTTTACTTATTTGTTGAAAAAATCTCATATACTGCAAACATATTCCCCCCCCCCCCCACCGTTCCCCAATTTTGCAAAATTTTTTTTTTTTTTAATTGTTTGATTCGCAGGTAGAAAATCATGTAGATTTCTTAGACTGTCTTTATAGTTCCTTCACTAATAAAATTTCAGTAAACTGTGATCAATTTTCTTGGACAAAGCATAAACGCCCTCAGAAAAAAGTATGACTAAAGTATGTGTACTCCATAGGGTTGTCTGAGTGCGAGCGTACTTACTGGTACTGTCTAGTGCCCGGAGGATCATAGAGGGCGTGTCTGTCCCGTTACAGGGCGGGTCATCACGACTCGGAAACGGAACCTTGTTCTGCTTGCTGTCACAGTTAACTGAAAAAGGAAAGCCAAAGGTGTACATGTATGGTTAGTGTTCAAGCCTTCACTAAAATCTGGCATATTAACATGATTTAAAACTGAAAATGAAATTTTACACAGTCAAGGATATGTCAAAGTGAGCTTGCAGTCTTTCACCATTTATTCTTAACTCTTTTTCCCTTAGATCATTCCCTCCTTTACCCCTTAATGACAACTTTTGACGCCTAGCCCCCAACCCTTAATGACGACTTTTGACGCACGTGTATTTATTTGTTGATTTGACTTGAAATTACAGCTTGTTTACAAATTATCAGAGCACAGGTGGCCACCTGCAGGTTAACAATAGATGATTGCATCATACTACAGTTAGAAATCACGTGATTTACCTGTGTAAACAAACAAAAGAATCTTGGAAAGTCCCACCAAAATTCAAAATGGTGAAAAAAATAACTCAGTCAGTATGCAATATTTTCTCATCCAGTAAAGCATTACATGAAATTCAAGCTATGAACTACCTATTTTTCGAAAATTTTGAAAATAATAATGATCTAATAGTATAATTAACTTTGAAATAAGATATGCAGTGCCGATTTCGTTACCTGTTTCTCAGAAATTCAGAAGATACCTTCCATTTTACACATACTGTAAAAGTACTTTTTTCCGCGTGGTATTAATTTACGCTATGTACGCGGCCACAAATTTTCCGTGGAAATTTGTCCAAGCGTACTTAATATAAATATAAGGCATAAAAAGACAGTCTAAGAAATCCGCATAATTTTCTACCCGCGGATTAAACGGAAATTGAGATTCCGTGGAATTATGACCCCGCGGAAAAAAGTACTTCTACAGTATATATAAATAAGAAGATGTAGAAAATAATTATTTTATTAGAATTTGATCATTCAAGTAAACAAAAACATTCAGAAATCAAGTTTTATCACCCAAGTCTGAAAATTTGTTGGCGAGATTGACATTGAGGTAGCAAAACAATTTATTGATTTCTGAGATTTTAAACTTATTAATTTGATAATAAATTATAATTAAACCATCAATCATATTATCACACATAATTTTTATTACTTATACAGATGATTTTGGCTTATAAAAAGCCGTTTTACATGTTGAAAATATCAAATTTGTGATTTACACCTGATTTCACCTGAATTAATTATTTACAGAAAATTTCGATCAAAATTATGCCGATACATTTGAAAAATTTAATTTATTACGAATCCAATGATATATTATACATAACATAAATTAAATAATTTGACCCTTATTAGTTCAGTTTTAAACTGCACTCCAATTCATCTAAAACGGTCCAAGGGGCAGCCAGGCAAACACTCTAAGGATATGGCCAGTGCGTCAAATCGTGGCATTAAGGGGTAAAGAGTTAATTAATGTTCTCTTTTTCCCCTGGTAATCATCCCATATCAAGTTTGAGATTGTTAGGTTTGATTGTACAAGTTGTCGCAAATTGGATTCAAACTTACAAATCACACAGAAAAGGTAGAGCAAACAATTATGATAATACAATGTAGCTCATTTACAGTGCTTAAAAAATGTCACTCACAATATGACTCCAGTAGCTGCATCTCTCTCCTCCTGCCGATCCTCTGTAATATAAGATACAGGTCCCTGGCCGTGGCGTTCTTAGATCCCCAGTCACTCAGTACCTCCTTACAAGGGCTGCCGTGATGGTGCTGGAAAGCCATCTCAAAAATTCTCACATCCTGAATTGTGTACCCTATCTCTGAAGCTGTAAAACATTCAAATGAAACAATGACTTACAAGTGTACACCTGTGATGGTCAGATGAGTTCGATTGCCAGTGACCAGACTAAGCTCAGTCGGTAGAGTACCTGAGTGGAGATTCAAGGGACCCAGGTTCAAATCCCGGTCCGGTCCGCTACATATTTCTCATCTCCCTTTACAAACCATTTTAAAAAGTTCACATAAAAAAAACCACTTTACTAAATTTTTTCAGACAACACTCAACATGCTCAAAAGTAAGTGTTTAAAGTCATACTGTAACCAAATCTTTACTGTGATTCTTGATCAAATTTCCTTAATAGAAACCCGAAGTCACGATCATGCATTTTGTTTACTTGTAACTACTCTAAGAAACATTTTCAAAAGTAGAATAATGTACAGCTAATAAACGCAATACACAGAAAATATTGAGGTCACCATTTCAGTATCATCTTTGATAGATAGTTCTCTGATTGATTCTGATATTTACCTAATTTTTCCCATGCTTTATCCAGATCTAGATTACAACATATTTGTCGAGTAATACTGAATGGAAGGTCGTAAATAAAATGACTCTCTCGACTTCGGTGATGTTTTTTCCCCGACGCCATGTTTACATCTCTGTCATCGGGAGAAGGAAGTAAAAAACAAGCTCGATTGGTCGATTGAACAGGTGTATAGTCTAATCGTCTCCCGTGTAAATTTGTCCAGGTGTGTCTGATATCCACTAAAAGTTTTCAAACGTACACTCTTAACTTTGGGATAGACACTTTTTTCTTCCTCTCTTTGATTCAAAATAATTTAACAGAAGAATTCAGGTAACGAACTAATAGCAGGTAGAGAAAAATATGGATTTAAAATACGGGTAGTTTTGAAGTGGGGAATTCCCTTTTCTGAATCACTCATGAGTGACGGGGGATACCCTGGTATTTATTACATGAAAAAAAAACCCTTTTGCTATTTATAAATGATGTAATTTTGACAAACTCATAGACCAATTTAGGTCTATAAAAAACTCAAAATGGGTTTACACACACACATTCATGACATTGGCTTAATATATGGATGGTAAACACTTGGTAAAGCCTGATGAATCTAATTTAAAAAATTGTAATTTTGACAATTAAAAAATTAATAATGCAGTAACATTTACATTTTAAATATATCTAAAGGGTCTTTTTTTAAACTGAACTTTATATTATTTCTCTCTTGATTCCAGCATTGAAAGACTGATAAGCTCCTTTAAATTAGATTTTTCTTCTCTTTTTTTGGGGGGGGGGGTTGAGTTGGGTTATACATGTTATATTTTTAGAGAAAATGACATTATTAATTTAGTTATTCAATTCTGTTGTAAATATTAAATTCCACTGTTAAAGGTTTGAGAATAAAAAATGCTGAATTAATGCATAATTTTTTTTAATATTCCAAATAAAACTTGCCAAGAATTAGACACTACATATACAAGTCATGTATATTTTAAAAAAATATTTGGAGAAAAAATGTGTACGAAATTAGGAGATTTTTTGTGAACATTTTTTTTTATGCGTGGGTAAATATTAATAATTAATATCAATAATCACTCTTGATTCGATATGCAAGAGCATTATAAACTATGTACCAACCATTATTAAATTCAAAAACGAGACAAGTTATCGACAAACAAGTTGATAAAACAGAGGTATAGACAGTTTTGTTTAAAAATTCTGTGGTCGATGCAATGACCTTGTCTGCAAATATTATGATGGAATCGAATGTTGACTGACGTTTTTCAAATTGTTAGGCCATTACCGATCGGAGAAAAGTGGCTCAAAAGGGGATGTAACTGGCCGAAAGGGGATGCGTTCTCCCCCATGGTACCTCAAATTATGTTATACGTCTTTCAATTAAAAAAAAAAAAAAAGAACCGCCATAGATTCATTTACCAGTATTAGTCATCTACTGGTGAAACAGGAGGGGACTGCAGGTTTCCTGCGCGTCTGTCCGTACCTCTTGCACATGTATCAAACGTTTCTCGATTTTTTTAAACACTTGCACATATTGAGCTGATCATTTCAGTGTTAAACGATATAACATTACTACCTTTTTGATGGAGGTGACGCTGAGAAATACCCAGTCATAGTGTTTATTAATTTTAACAATAATTTTGGACCCCCCCCCCCCAACACACACATACACACACCATGCAACCATTATTTAGGGGGTCCTGTCCACAAATAACCAGGCTTGGTTGGGGTGACCCTTCTTTCCATCAGATTGGTCGATGACTAAACAAATTGTCTGTCTGTTTGTCTGCAAAAACTTTAACCTTCCTCATACCTTTTGAGTTGGCGTGCCTAAGACGTTCATATTTCACAGGTGTATTCCTTGTGACAAGACCTCTTTCTGGGTATCACCAAATTTGACCTCTTGACCATGAAGTTTGAAGAAATTTCGCAAAAAATATCGCACTTTACCTCTGGTCATAATTTCTGAACAGTTGGTTCTAAGACTTTCATACTTCAGTGTATTCATTCATTGGGACAAGACCTTTTAGTGTGTATTTAATATTTTTTACCTTTTAACCTTGGTCTCAGAGTTTGACCCGCTTTTTAAAAACTTTAACCCTTGACATTATTATGTTACTTTTGAACAGTTAGAACTAGGTCACAGGCACCTGACGTATCTTATTTTTCTTTCAATAAAAAAAATATACGCATACCTAATAATAAACGTTTATTATTAGGTATGTGTATATTTTTTTTTATTAAAAGAAAAATAAGTTACGTCAGGTGCCTGTGAACTAGGTGTTTTATGATATTTCACGTGTGTATTTCCTGTGACAAGATCTTCCTTTGGGTACCAAAAATTATTACCTTTTTACCTTGACCTTGGAGTTTAACTTGCATTTGAGAAAATTCAACCCTCGCCATCATAAAGGAGCATCAGTGTTTCACAATCACATCTTGTTTTTTCATGTGTATTTTATTTTGTATTGTTCCCAGTTGTTAACCAAGAGTTAGTTGTTATAGCTAACAGTTGTCAAAATATTGTTTAAATACATTTTTGCTTCATAAAATCATGGAGAAAGTACCCACTTTACCTTAATTAAGAGCTTATTTTTACGTAACAGAATTAGTGTCTTTACAAGTACATAACTTCCAAGTCCCCTTCAAAGATCATATCACAACAATATACAAAATTGTAGGCCATATTGAAAGCACCGTCTCAAGTCGTGGTCTAACTCCGATATAGCTCTGTTACAACGCAAAAGGTAATAACGATGCAAAATGTAATAAACCGGGATTATTGCATTTTGCGTTATTACATTTTGCGTGGACATCAACGCAGAATGTAATATCGCAAAATGTAACAGCACACGTTTTAGGATTATTACATTTTGAGTCGAGATCAACGCAAAATGTAATAACGCAATATGTAATAACACGATTTTTGGATTATTACATTTTGCATTGTTATTACATTTCGCGTTGTAACATAGCTCTCTCCTTTATGAGGAATAGTTCATTTTGGCCAGTTTGCGACGATGATCTATGAATGACTTACATTATCATTTTATCATTTGAACTATGTGGCATAATGGTTAGCTAGTCAGTCTTATGGTTTGGGTTCAATTTCCAATAAATGCTATTCTCTCTCTTCACTATTTAAAAAAACGGTATGTCTTCTTGTAATATAACCATTTGGAAAAACGTATAACACATATATACATATTGAATTTTTTTTTTTTTAAAAGTCAATTCTATTTTTCTTATTTTATGGCCAAGGGACTTGATACGTTGCGGAAACATGTGTTATTTACATGAATGTATGATCCTGCGACAACGTAACAAAACGTGCATTAAAAAAAATTATTAATATGCAGAAACAGTGGTGGATATGGGGAATATATCCTCCAAGAGTCCAAAATATTTCTTAGAATAGTTTTTCTATAGAAATGGTCAGCTAAAGGTATGAAGAAAATTCGAATGAACACAAACCAACCCACCCAACCCCTCCTCAATGACACAGATTTTTTCCCCGGTTCGGAGACATTTATCTCTTTTGTAACAATTTTTTTAGGTAATCCAAAAAAAAAAAATTCCTAGCTGGTTTCCACTTTCAAAAACAATACTACGCCCCTGTATTATTCTTATCAGTTTTCACATACTAGTGTCTACTGTGTAAACCTGCGTATTAATGCTCTTCAATACACATTTTGAAAAAAATCTAGATCCGCGCCCGAGAAATATTGGAAAAAGTTTCAAACTGTTAAAGATAAGTTTAACTTGATAAACTCTAAACTTTTTAATGCATGTAATAATGAAATTAATGCAATCAGCATTTTCAGGTAGTAAGTGGTCCTTATAAATTCACACGAAAATGAGGTTCTCGCTACTAAAAAGTGAACAACAGTATTAACATTCATCTAACAATTAAAAATTTTAATATATTCATAAATATATATACATGAAAGTATAATAAATATAAGTTCTTGTAAAATGTTTTTTGTATACTCGTAAATACCATAAAAATATTTTTTCATCTTTATTGAATGATGAAATATAGGAACTGTTTTCAGTCTCTATAGAAACTGTTGAGCTTCTTCAGGAACTATTCAGTCTCTTCCCGGGCCAGTACTAGAAGTGGATCTTACTTTCCATGCCGAGAAGTCTATTCCGGGAAGCTGATCACATCTCCTCCAATCATTTCTAGAAATTTAGAATATAAATATGTTTTAATAAAATCCTTGAAGTACTTCATTCAAGCAATAAATACCATTACTCGTTATACATGTCCAGCAATTTAAATGTCCGGAAAAGTCTAGTAATATGTTAGCAACTTTCACACCATTTGATTTCATTGAATTGACACCATTATTAGGACGGCACTCACAACAGAATGATGCAACTGTCGTTCTTAATAAGCCATTCCTTTTATTTATTTCATGTTTATTATTTATTCCATATCTTGCAAGCCAGCCAATATGGTAAATGTTATTTATCAGGCACTGACAGTACTATATAGGTTAGGTACACTGAACTTAGTTGGAAGGGGTAAAATTATACTGAATATAGATTGACATTTCTTTGGTTGTTCTAATCTAGAATAATTTAATTATGGTTGTAAAAAATTACTTTATATCGTATAAAATGGTTGCCTACATCACAATGACTTGTGTCAAAAATGTATCAATCCGCCTGACGTTACATTCAAATTTTGCACAAATTGAAGTCATTTTGTTGGAACAATAATCTTTTTTTCTTACATCAGATGAATGAAAATTAAATTATAAGCAATGAATTAAATAGCTACCCATTTTATACGGTATAAACTGGGTTGGAACAGTTTACGCTTTTTTATAAACCGCTTCGCAGTTTATAAAGCGTAAACTGCCCCAACCCAATTAATACCGTATGAAATGGGTAGCTATTAAATTCATTCCTTAACGACGTTCGATCCTGATATTTAAAGTCTTAAACTTTTTTTGCCAAGTAAATTTTTAGTTTTTACATAAATAGCTTAATTAAAATTCAAATTAAAAAATGGGGGTCAATACGCTTCTTTTGGCGCTACAGTACATTTAATATGACATTTTTGCACTGAAATTTGTGTCTTAATTAAAAATTATATTTTTGACGTTTTCCCTCCAATATTTTTATCCAATTAAAGCATGAAACAAAATGAACTCTAAGTTTGTTAAAAAAAAAGACACTTAAAAATTGTGACTAAGAAAAAGTTTTAAATTGCTTCGCATAATCAATTATTTGACCTTTCTGCACAAATAAAAAGTGATTTTTCTGGCATTGAAAATTTAATAAGCAATAAAATTATTAAAGTCTTAAACTTTTTCTGATTTTAAGCAAATAGGCCAAATTTATCTTGAATATTTAGAAAAGAACATAAAAAACGGGGGTATATGATGTAAATTTTCAGATATTACTAAAAAAGTGTCAATTTTACGTTAAAATTGGCTCAATTTTTTCCCGGATTTTCAGAATATATTTACTATATTTGTCACACTTTGTTGATAGAATTCATAAGAAATAATTTAATAGATATTTCAGAACCAGCATAACACATTTAACTGCAAAAAACAGCTTTTTGTGCAACTAGGATGGAAAAATAGGAATCCAAAATTAACAGTACTGTTATAGTTCAAAATGGAAAAACTGTTCATTTTCGTCTAAAAAACCTTCCGCCACAAAATATAGTCCCTATCTTAATTCTACTTGAATGGAATTTAATCGCTGTTTTTTCATTGAATATAGTTACATTTGCACTGTAGAATTCAGATTTAATGTTAGAACTTAAAAATGATGCAGAAAGGAGATGGGTGAACATGACGACTCACGAGAGATAAGCCCATAGCGCGACAAACATGATGGTGAAAAATTAAATCTCAATTTTATCAAAATTTTCCTTAATATTTCATCTAACATTAAAGTATACTTTATGTAATTCTCAACAACTTGCACAAATCTAATGAGAATTGAAGTTATTTGCCTATGAAATATTATACACACACGAAAGAGGACAAAACGAGTCATTTTTTTCACACTATAACACTATTTTTCGTTATGAGTGGGTCTTCTCTCCATTTTTTTGAAAGGTAATCCTCAAAGTTTGCATAAAAACATACATATTTTGGTTTCCAAAATTATGGAGCAATGACCCACTATACCTTAAAAATATAAGTTTATGACATAACTTTCGTATCTTTTCGAAAAATACTTGAAGTCCCTTTAGTCAATGGTCATATCACAAACATGATTTAAATGCCACACTTCATCAGGACTT
The DNA here is from genome assembly GCF_032062105.1 of Saccostrea cuccullata. Classification (NCBI taxonomy): domain Eukaryota; kingdom Metazoa; phylum Mollusca; class Bivalvia; order Ostreida; family Ostreidae; genus Saccostrea; species Saccostrea cuccullata. The sequence continues at coordinate 564,216 of NW_026936003.1, read as the reverse complement.
GTGTAGCGTAGTGGTTAGCGTGCTAGTCTCAAAAGAGAATGCAACTCAGGATTTTTATTGCCAGGGTTCGAACCCAATGGATACCAGATTATTTTTCTTTATAATAGAATAAATTTTAATGAAAAATTTTCCTCAAAGCTGTTTGTTTATCATGATTTTACAAAAATCAATGATGAGAACTTTACTCTAAATACTAACATCACAATTTGAATATGACTTTTATATATCTAAAGCTTGTGGGTTTTTTGCACGCTAAGTTCCCCCCTCTCCTTTATAAATAAAGGACCTGACCAAATTATGCTCAAAATCTCAGGATCGAACGTCCTTAATTAAACGCTATAAATTCTCACATTATAATTCTAATTGATTCAGAAATTAAATATTTGCGGTACAATACCTTGGAGTTGGAACATGGAATACGTCTGGTTGGATTGGATCCACGCCGATATTATCACACAGAATTTTAGACAGCTTCACTTTGCGGATTTCTCGCAACTGAGCTGAAATTTGAAATGACAATTATAATAATTTCTTGTTTCATCACTCTGCATTAGGAACATTGGTTTAATGAAATACATGTAGACGTGCTAGTTAAATTTTCAAAAAGGCAACAGAAGGGGTATGGAAAAAGAATAATGATTTATTTCAAGAATAATTATTTATTTGATAAACTGACGGAAGCAACTCGTAAATCAGTCAATTACCGGGATGTTAACTTTTTTTAAGTTCAAAGTCCTCGTATATTTATTGAAAAAAAAAACGGTCGTCCATGTATCAGATACAGTACAGATGCATGCTAATGGAATCCATTGGTACTGGTAATAAAATAGCCTTTTCCGTCCTTTCCTTTTTAACGGAAACTTTTATAGCGTCAAGTTGAAACATCACACCAATACGGCTATGGCAGAGGATTTAGTCTATACTGAAAAAAAATCACATGTATTACCTGCACTGAATCCCTCTTTCCCTTGCCTCTCGTACCAGTATCTGTCGCCGTCTTTCAGATCTTTGAACTGGTTACCGATAAGGCACGAGAACAGGGGCCCTACACTAGCCCCGGGCACCGGTATCTCGGCCATCCCGCCGGCATAAACGTCAATATCATCTACGTCACTGTTGGGAAGATTGGAAGAAAACAGATTTATATTGCTTGTAATGAACTGTTTTAGGTAAAATTAATTCATTACATCATTTAACAGTTTAAAGAATATAGGTCGCCGACTTATCGATTTTTCGGAATAATTAAATTATCATTGATGTGCAAAATTAAGAATTTACTCCCAGCAATTAATCCTTGTTGATTCACATTGAATATAAAAAAGTTTAATAAAAAAAAAAACGTGTATATGTGTGGTCCTAAGGATTTATTTCTATAAGACTGCATTCAGAGCACCAGACACTCAGGGGAATAGGTTGTTGGAGGAAAAATTATCCAAAAAAATAATGGAGAAAAAAATTAATTATCTTGAGGTTTCGGGTGGGGTGTGTGTGCAAAAATAAACTTTGTACCTTCATAATCATAAATTCTTAAATACTATTACTTGTTTTTGACTCACCTATACACCTCTGCAAGATTTTGTTTGTTGCTTTCACTAAGATCAGGCAAATCACTGAATGAGGTACCAACAGGAAGTCCACACCACCTCCGCCAGGAGTTATACGGCGGAAGTCCATGATCGCGACCTCTCTGCATGTTTAATGCGGCGAGGTCTAAAGCTATTTGCGTTCGAATTAAACCGCTGGTTCAAAAATAAAACATTTTTTGCTACTTACTGGTTTGTACTGATCAAAAACCGATGCACAGAATTATGTATCTTAGTGTAGTGTACTTGTGATAAGTTATATTGAATTCAGAAATCAGACCAAAACTGTAGAAGGAGTAGCATTTGAAAGGAATTCCACAGAAAATTCTACTTTTAGTAACCATGGCAACATCGTTCATCGAAATCAAAAACCGATGCACTATCATATGTAAATTAGTGTAGTTTACTTGTGTGCCAAGTGATAAAGAAATCAGACCAAAACTGTAGAAGGAGTAGCGTTTTAAAGGAATTTCTCAGAAAATTCTATTTTTAGTAACCATTGCAACACCGCTCATTGAAATCAAAAACCGATGCACTATTTTATGTATCTTAGTGTAGTCTACTTGTGTGCCAAGTGATATTGAAATGAGACTAAAACTGTAGAAGAAGTGGCGTTTTAAAGGAATTTCACAGAAAATTCTATTTTTAGTAACCATGGCAACATCGTTCATCGAAATCAAAAACCGATGCAATATTTTATGTATCTTAGTGTAGTCTACTTGTGTGCCAAGTGATATTGAAATGAGACTAAAACTGTAGAAATTATGTTTTAAATATTTCTAAAAAATATTTTTAGTAACCATTGCAACACCGCTCATCGAAATCAAAAACCGATGCACTATTTTATGTATCTTAGTGTAGTCTACTTGTGTGCCAAGTGATATTGAAATGAGACTAAAACTGTAGAAGAAGTGACCACAGAAAATTCTATTTTTAGTAACCATGGCAACATCGTTCATCGAAATCAAAAACCGATGCACCATTTTATGTATATTAGTGTAGTCTACTTGTATGCCAAGTGATATTGAAATGAAGACTAAAACTGTAGAAGGAGTAGCGTTTTAAAGAAGTTTCTCAGAAAATTCTATTTTTAGTAACCATTGCAACACCGCTCATCGAAATCAAAAACCGATGCACTATTTTATGCATCTTAGTGTAGTCTACTTGTGTGCTAAGTGATACTGAAATGAGACTAAAACTGTAGAAGGAGTAGCGTTTTAAAGGAATTTCTCAGAAAATTCTATTTTTAGTAACCATGGCAACATCGTTCATCGAAATTTTTGCAAATTTTATGTATCTTAGTGTAGTCTACTTGTGTGCTAAGTGATATTGAAATGAGACTAAAACTGCAGAAGGAACCGTTTTAAAGGAATTTCTGAAAAATTATTTTTAGTAACCATTGCAACACCGCTCATCGAAATCAAAAACCGATGCACTATTTTATGCATCTTAGTGTAGTCTACTTGTGTGCCAAGTGATAATGAAATGAGACTAAAACTGTAGAAGGAGTAGCGTTTTAAAGGAATTTCACAGAAAATTCTATTTTTAGTAACCATGGCAACATCGTTCATCGAAATCAAAAACCGATGCACTATTTTATGTATCTTAGTGTAGTCTACTTGTGTGCTAAGTGATATTGAAATGAGACTAAAACTGCAGAAGGAGTAGCGTTTTAAAGGAATTTCTCAGAAAATTCTATTTTTAGTAACCATTGCAACACCGCTCATCGAAATCAAAAACCGATGCACTATTTTATGCATCTTAGTGTAGTCTACTTGTGTGCCAAGTGATACTGAAATGAGACTAAAACTGTAGAAGGAGTAGCGTTTTAAAGGAATTTCACAGAAAATTCTATTTTTAGTAACCATGGCAACATCGTTCATCGAAATCAAAAACCGATGCACTATTTTATGTATCTTAGTGTAGTCTACTTGTGTGCTAAGTGATATTGAAATGAGACTAAAACTGCAGAAGGAGTAGAGTTTTAAAGGAATTTCTCAGAAAATTCTATTTTTAGTAACCATGGCAACATCGTTCATCGAAATCAAAAACCGATGCACTATTTTATGTATCTTAGTGTAGTCTACTTATGTGCCAAGTTATATTGAAATCAGACTAAAATTGTAGGAGGAGTAGCGTTTCTGAAAAATTGTTTACATGACGGACAGACAGACAGACGGACAGACAGACAGACAGACAGATGGACGGACGCCGGACGCATTACTATGGCATCAACTCTTCTGGTTCAAAATAGAGCTAAAAAAATTAACAGAAAAAAATAATTACTAGAATGTAAGATAAAATGTTGTTAAATATAGAACTTGGAAAAGTTAACAAATTTCCTGACTTATTTTGGACACCTACTTGTCTGCTTTCATTCCGTTGGAAGTAACGATAAACCGCGTGAGATCGTCCACCCTTTTACCACTCTGTGTGGTTAACATTTCTGGATCAAGGAATGTGGATTCGATGGGAGCAGCCTGAACACGAGTCATGTAGTCACGAAGAACGTATGCCATTGTTGGAGGAATCTACAATGAATTACAAATCGAAGTTTAAGTACAAACAGTTTTAAAAGTGTATTACCAATACTTACAAAACAACACAACAAATCTGTTAATTACATCACGTTAATTAACTTAATTAACGTGAGGTAATTAACATATTTGCTGTGTTGGTTTGTTACAACAAGAGTGCGCCAAATAATATTGCTTGGGATTATTTATTTGTGGGGCTTTCTTTGTATTCATACAATGTAATTATTTTAACCGTGAATTTAATGTTTTCAACATAGACGAATCGAATCGTCGATTATATAGATCTCACAAACAAAAGTGTATTCATATTGCAATAATAAATAAATACACATCGACTTTTCTTAAAATATTATTTTAAGCAATCATATATATAATTATACGAAATTTAATCAAAACGAAGTTAACTCACTTGCGAATGTCCAAATCTAAATGCGGCTGCGTTGAAAACATTTTTAGCAGCTGGGTTTAAACTGGCATTGTAGCTATTGCTAAAGCCCCTCTTCTTTAATTTAAGGTTATATTTTACGAGATCGCTCTCTGCAAGAATTGCAGGTAGATATTCTCCATAAGTAATTTGCTGTAGAAGAGCTCCTATAATTTTCCTGGCTTCTTGATATATTTTCCATGCGCTCCAGTCCGGCCGAACTTTCCGAAGTTCCTCTGCTATTCTGTTGTGTTCACGTGCAAAAACCAGATGGCTTCCTCCCAATGACGGCACGACATTGACACGATGATCGCCTAGAATGAAAGATTAAATTTTAAAAGAAGTTGTTTTGAATACGTTCTGAGTAAACATGTGACCAAAATGCTCAGAATTTTACAGGTATAGTGATCACTGCACGTAAGCAAGAACTGAGTATACTTAATGACCTAGACGGCTGCTTTACACTGCAGATTTGCAAATAAATTTATTGAAATCGTCTAAAATAAATGGACAACTATGATCTAAAGGTATGGTAAGCTTATATACCGGCCAGTTGGCACTGAGTTATTGTGTTACTAGGTCTACAGGTTCCTCCCACCGGTAGCATGTTACCATCCGACATCATCATGCTTCCTGTAAATTAATTGCAGGGAATGAAATACTAAAGAAATTACACTTTACATTTGTACATCTACATTTATTATTGTCTGTTACAGGTAAAATGTAAGAGAGAGAGAGAGGGAGGGGGATATTTTGATTACTATTGAAAATGTTCATTAATTCTAAGTTCCCCTTTTTGTTACAGTATAATCAAAAACAGGGTTATGTGTTATAGTGTATGAATAAAATTTGGTTTTAATAAAAAATAAATTCTTTGATTATGAATAAACAAAATACATATAACGACTTCATCATGATGTAAAAAATTGTATTCAAAGACTCATTTTAAAAGTTTATTGTTTTTTTTTAAAAATCAGATTTGTATTTGAAACATTTATGTTAAATTTCTCTCAGAAGTTAACATATTAAGCAGTGACAATGTAATTTAAGTCAAGATCTAGTAAATGAAAGATGCCTATACATACATGTATTTATCAAATCTGAGAAATATAACTTTTAATGATGTTTTAAATCTTTCGCTTGGCCAAATTAGGACTTTTGGGTCATAGATTGTTGGTAAACAAGATGAAAAACCATATTTTAAACTGTCACTTTCAATGAAAAATTAAGAAAACCAGTCATGAAGTTGGGAGGTTTTTTTTTTATATATATATTCACATGATACATGTATTATACACAAAGGAAATGTATCCAGATTGCCTACAGTGTCTCAGAAAACGTATGTTCATGACCTTTTCTTTAAAATAATAGTAAATATTTAAACTAGGCACCGAGATTATTTTTCATATGTTTTCAATTTGAATTCCATGAAAATACCCAATTTTCTACATACATGTAATTCTGTAAAAGCCGAAAAGCACGGGAAAAAGAAAGTTGAAATTGATTGTGACGTCATAATTGATCTTGCACCAAAAATAATTGAATGATTAGTCTAAAAGTCATTGTGACGTCATAATGCTTCGCCATTTTGAAGCGAGTGTATTGTGACGTCATAATACAAGACGTCACAATATTATTCAACAACAATTTGAGGGAAGACGTATACATATCGTTCACAAAAATGAGGATCAATCATATGCTTTGGGGAGCGTCTCTAGCTTTTCCGTTGATTTCATGTGCACCTGTGATACCTGCTAATTACGAGGCTACCGACGTCGAACTAAATTCCATGTACGATTTTAGACTGGAAGATTTCGGCTTTGAAAATTTACAGAACATAGAAAATAACGGGATCGAAGGAAAGACGTCTCTACTTCCACCGCTAAACAATAACTATGACCATGCAGATGTCATGAAATCCCCAAACATTTCTCTAGGGAAAGTGTTTTTAATCGTCGGAATAGTCCTTTTCTTCCTCGTCATTAGTGGAATCAAGTCTTTAAGACTCAGACAATCCCGAAAAGAGATGAAAGACAGGGGGAATCTGGCCATGGAATATCTGAATGAACATAAACAGGCCAGAACCCTCAGTGTGTCGAAGATAGAGCAAGAGAAGGCCGTCAGGTTTATCGTGGAGTCAGAAGGAGGAATGGAGGATATACAAGAATGCCCAGGGCTGTACGGCATGGTCTTAGAAAGACAGGAACCCGGGGAGGAGGAAATCGTATTCGACAATCCATTGTTCGTCGAGGAGTAGACCGATACATGCGGAATTCACGGTCACCATGGAATTTATGTATAATTCAATCGGAAGAAAAATGCTTCTTTATTAAACGTTCAAGAACTCCAAAGAGGGACCGAGTCACCTACTAAATGCCGTAAACCGAGTTTGCCAAAAAGCGAATAAATTATCAATGAACTATTATTTCAAGTATTTTTTAATTGTGTCAAAATATAGTGAACAGACTAAAGTTTATTAAAAATTGTCTTCATTGCAACCTATTCTGTAAAATAAATAATTTTTCATACTCTAAAATGTGTTGTAAATTTTTTTAGGTAGAATACGCTTTACGGCGTACCGGTATGTTTATACCACAGGCCTTCAGATCGCTTTTTTCTGACCGACATGTTTAAAAATATTTTATACATGTCGGTCAGATCGCTTTGATCTGGCCGACATTCATGAAAAAAATATTTCGATTTATAGCTTACCTGTACTCGTGTCTGCTAGATCAAGCCAAGCCTTCCTCGAATCCCCATATACAACCCCTCCATCAATGAAAGACGTTATCTGGTTAATATGTTCCCTAGCACCTAATTAACAAGTTTTAAGAAAAAAATGCATTTTTTTATGAATTTAGGGAAAATGATAGAGCCAATCATGGTTTTATTTTAAGAATTTTTTTTTCTCAGAAGTTGATACCTGGTTGGCAGCCATCGAATGGTGGTGCGGGTGCGGATCTAACAAACTGCATACAGTCCGTAGTAAAATGAGCATCATCCACCGGTATCGAGATGGGGAAACAATCTGCTCTACATAACAAAACAAACATAAAACATTTTTCTGTGAAAATTCTTACATGAACATCGTCATGTTTATATGCGGGACATAATTCAGGCTACAACCAAAGAGCTTAAATCCGATGCGTGTAAAGGCAAAAATCTACAAAATCTTGGACGTTTTCTTTTTAATATGGTATACATGTATTTACACATTTTGATTGTATAAGTTAACTTTTATTGGGTAGGAGGTGATACAGTTAAAAATACGTATGAGTGCAACTATTTGCTTTGATTTAATATTTTTTAAAAAGTTAATTCTCCTTTTTTTCGGACTTGCAAGTCAGATTAATACTAGCATATACAAAGCAGGCACGTAGCAACAGGGATTCAAGGGGGGACTGGCCCTCCATTTTTTCCCCCTATTACTTATACTGTAGTAAAAGTGCATTGAAAGGCTGGTTGCCCCCCCCCCCCCCCCCCCCAACTTTTCGTGGTACATGTATAAGGCAAATGTAGTATTGTTGGTCAAAAAATTGGTACTGGAAGAAGTTAACATTAAAAAAAAAGTCTTTTATTTTTAGTAACCATGGCAACACCAGTCATCGATACAAAACTGATGCACTAAATTATGTATCTTAGTGTAGTCTACTTGTGTGCCAAGTCATATTCAAATCTAACCAAAACTGTAGGCGGGGTAGCGTTTTAAAGGAATTTCACAGAAATTTAATTTTTAGTAACCATGGCAACACCGTTCATTGAAATCAAAAACCGATGCAATAAATTATGTATCTTAGTGTAGTGTACTTGTGTACCAAGTTATATTGAAATCAAACCAAAACTGTAGGAGGAGTAGCATTTTGAAAAAAAAAATTACAGACAGACGGACAGCTACACAGACAGACAGACAGCTAGACGGACGACGGACACCTTACTATCGCAAAGCTCTTCTGGTCTCTGACCAGTAGAGCTAAAAAATAATTTTTGTGTCGTTCGCAGCTGTAGGATATTCAAAAGAATTTTTATTTGTTGAACACCTTTTTTAATTTTTATTAACCATGGACTTTTTCCACGTCATTATTATCCGGAAAATCATTACAATTTCCATTCATATCTTACCCACTCCCAGGCTGGGGAGTATCTATTGTAAGCTCTTCTATATGACCACAAGTTAAATTGATGCAAAGCATCAAATCGGCCGCAAACGAAATTAAGCATTAAAGAAATTTCTTTCACAATTTTCAAAGTGTCCATGCAAGGAAAGCGCGGAAAGATATTAAAAGGTAAAATAGTTGAATCGTTTTTATTTTAGGCTGTCTTCAAAGCAAAATAAACAAGCAAATTCAAAAAATTGTGGTCCCCCGCTTTCGGTGTCTTTTTGGGTGCAATGTCATATTTTTATGACATTTTGTGTCTAATATGAATGCCCTATCATAAGTCATCTATTCAAAAATTATCACTGAACTCCAAGGTCAAGGTCAAAGGGTTAACGTTCTTGGTATCTAATGAAAAGTCTTTACAAAAGGATTACATATGTGAAGTATGAAAGCCCTAGTTCTTACCATTCAAAAGTTATGGTCAAGGTTAAAGTTTTCTCATAAGTACAAAATATCCTAGGTCAAGGTCAAAAGGTCAAGGTTGTTGGTATCAAATGAATGGTCTTGCCACAAAGAATACATATGTGAAGTATGAAAGCCCTGGTATCTACTGTTCAAAAGTTGTGGCCAAGGTCAAAGTTTTTGAAAAGTAGGTCAAACTCCAAGGTCAATCGCAATGTTCTTGGTATTCAGTGAAAGGACTTCTCAAAAGAATTATATATATGAAGTATGAAAGCCCTAGCCCTTACCATTCAAAAGTTATGGTTAAGGTTAAAGTTTCCTCATAAGTACAAAAAATATCCAAGGTCAAGGTCAAAAAGTCAAGGATGTTGGTATCAAATTAAAGGTCTTGCCACAAAGAAAACATATCTGAGATATGAAAATCCTGGTATCTACTGTTCAAATGTTGTAGCCAAGGTAAAAGTTTTTGAAAAGTAGGTCAAACTCCAAGGTCAGTGTCCAAGAGGCAAAGTTCTTGGTACTAGTATTCAATGAAAGGTCTTCTTACAAGAATTATATATATGAAGTATGAAAGCCCTAGCTCTTACCATTCAAAAGTTATGGTCAATGTTAAAGTTTTTTCATAAGTACGGAAAACTCCAAGGTCAAGGTCAAAAGGTCAAAGTTGTTGGTATCCAATAAAAGATCTTGCTACAAAAAATACATATGTGAAATATGAAAGTCCTAGTACCTACCATTCAAAAGTTATGGTCAAGGTTAAAGTTTTTTCATAAGTACTGAAAACTTTAAGGTCAAGATCAAAAGGTCAAAGTTGTTGGTATACAATAAAAGGTCTTGCTACAAAGAATACATATGTGAAATATGAAAGTCCTAGTACCTACCATTCAAAAGTTATGGCCAAAGTAAAAGTATGGAATTTTTGTGTAAAAGTGGGTCATACTCCAAGGTCAAGGTCAAAAGGTCAAATTTGGTGGTACCCAAAGAAAGGTCTTGTCACAAGAAATACACATATGAAATATGAAAGTCATAGCTCCACTGAATCAAAAGTTATGGGCAAGGTTAAAGTTTTTGTGACGGAGGAATTTCGGACAGAAAACGAATGAGATTCAATTTTTAGTTTCACAAAAGCGGGGGACAATAGTCAAATAAAATTAAAACAGACATTTTACCGCATTTGCTTATAAATAGATTCTTCGATGCAAAAAAGGTCAGCAATAAATGATAAGAATTTATTGTCATCAAAATGAAGTTGAAGGTCTCTCAAGATGAACCGCGTTGATACCCTGGAAATTGGTCACGTGATAATGCCCATGGCTATGCTGCAAGGCGCAGTGCAAAATGTAGAAAAAATTGTGTTATTTACAGTTGTAGAGCATGTTCAAAACAATTTTTACTGGTTGAATTTTTTTTTTTAATTTTTACTCACCATGCGCTTTTACACGTCATTATTATCCGGAAAATCATGACGATTTCCTTTCATGTCTTATACACTCCCAGGCTGGGGAGTATTTATTGTAAACTCTTTTTACATAACAAAAAATTATCAATTATCTGATGAGAAATGATAATTAAATTGAAGCATAGTAGCAGCAATTAATACTAAGTTTAAAGCAATTTTTAAAAATATTTCACTCATGATTTTTACTTGTTATCATTTGAGAAATATTTTCCTGACCTAATGAAAAATAACGTCTCATTTCCCCATGTGCGCTTTCTAACACAATCACAAAAATAGATCGGCCGCTGCTGCGGCCGATAATAAATAATCAGTTATCTGATGAGAAATGAAAATGAAATTGAAACATAATAACAACACTTATTATTAGTTCAAAACAATTTAAAAAAAATATTTTGACTGTGTTTTTATTTAGCTGAACGAATAAAAAACTAGCTGCAATAATGTAGCCCTCTCCCTTTTTTGGGGGGGAAAACAGATAAAAAAAATCGGAGAGGGCTATTTTATTGCAGATAAAAAAAAGCCTCATTTCCCCATGTGCACTTTCTAATACAAATAGATCGACCGCTGCTGCGGTTCGAGATGTATACTCGTTTTATGATTAAGTGACACCAAAAACCTTTTTTTCGTGCTAGATACTGATAAAATATAAGCATACATTTCAATTTAACAGGCTTCGCTTATTTCTTTATAACTAACGAGTCATATTTTAAAATGATTCACTTGAAATATATATTACAAAAATAACTTATGTAGTCCTATAATTCATTAAATACACAATGGAATCAGTATACAGATGTTATAGAACGCAAGATACTGACACACAATTTTAATCTGAATCAATTTCACAGCATGAATGTAGTCCTATAATTCATTAAATACACAATGGAATCAGTAAACAGATGTTACAGAACGTAAGAACTGACACACTATAAAATTTAAATTTTTAATTTGAATCAATTTCATAGCTATACATGTATTATTTTTGCAGAATCCGAGAGCTACAACAAATACACGCAGTTAATTGAATGATGATATAAACTTCACTCTGTTTGTAAAAATATTTTTTTTAAGAAGGTGAATATTAAAATGTCCATTGTAGTACATTGCTTCAAAACATCCTCTTTATTCATGCCAGAAAGGTTAATATTATCTCCCTTATTTAGAAATTCTTAATAGCCGAAACACATTCGTGCAGATTTTTTTAAAACAAACTCTTTCCCTGTAGTAGGATAAATAATAAATTACTCCAAGATATTTTTAACGCCCCCTTTTCATTCGATTGTTTTCACTATAATATATATATAAATTTTAAATTATACGTTGATCGGACGTATGAAAAGGTCATGCAAGTGCATTTTCTTGCTTAAAAACACTATGTGCTCTAAAAATACCTGCATACCTGGAATGAAATTTTTTACATGATCTGCAAAAATAAAAACAAATTTTGGTGAAATTTTGTGCCGATATAAAGAGTTTTAGCATTTGCAGTGTCGTCAGAAGAAACCCGAAGCTTCTCTCTAATCAAATTAGGGGTGCGTTTATTTTGGGCACATGTATTTATTCAGTGACTTATCATCCTATATATATGTACAGGTTGATTTTTTTTAGCGCTTTCTCGATTTCTTTCCCATAAGCTTTCTTCATTTGGAACATGGTTCATTCTCTTCACACAGGTTGCACATATTGAAATGAAATTTGGCATACAGATTTATCATAAAAATATCTAGGTCAAGTTGTGTTTTGGGTACGATCGGCCCATTTGGGACAGATTTATGCCCCTTGGACTTTGAAAAATCCCAATAATTTGCAGTTTCCGTTCATTTCCTTCGCAAAGGTTGCATATATCGAAATGAAATTTGATATACATTAGAATATCTAGGTCAAGTTGTGTTTTGGATAGGATCGGCCTATTTTGGACAGAATTACGCCCACTTGGACTTAGAAACATTCCAATTACTAGTATTTGGGGAGGGGGGCATAAGTGTTTTACAAACATCTCTTGTATACAAAAACGGAAACTGATGGTGGACCGACAGACAGACAGACCGACAAACAGCAGCAAAGGAATATGCCTTCCCTTTTTCGAAGGGGACATGATTATCCGGGGCCAGATTTGGATGTTTAAACGATTCATTAGATGATTCTTAAAAAAAAAAAACTTTCAGAATTTTTAGAGGAGACATCAGGAACAAAAATTTGTCTACCCTACGTTCCGATGTTAATAATAACCAGATCCAATCTATCGGTATTCTTGATTACCGGGTATTTTTCTTTTAGAGGGGGGGGGGGGGGCTTGATTACATATGACTGGGAATAATCTGAAAAGTCTTGTTCTCTCATCAACCGTCTGTAACAGAATCAATCATTAAATCTATCGGAGGATTGATAGAACTTTGTCAAGTGTATTATATTTTGCATACCTGTTTTGCACATCGTCTCCACAACACGTGATTGGAGCACCATCAATTCCTGTAAGAAACGAGATTTTAATACTTCAATGCAAACTGTGTGTATAACTAAAAAAGATTTGTTTTTAAGTCAAATTAACAATCTTAGCCAAAAAGAGGCAATGAGAATACACTGAAACTGTTATTTATCTATAATCCGGAACATAGGCGTCGGAACCGGGGGGGGGGGGGGGGGGGCTTGGGGGGGGTTAGCCCCCCCCCCACTATTTTTTTGCAAAAATAGCCATTATATAGGCATTGAAAATTGGGACTTACCTTTTTTTGTTGGTTTAGCCCCCCCCTCCTACTTTCGATTAGAACTCCCCCTTTCAATTTGCTTCCGACGCCCATGCGAAATAAACAATAACTTACACATCTTGCAGTGCACTTCAAATCTTATTACCTTGTGTGACAGGTGTGGATACTATATCATGGTCAATAAACTGACCCCACACCATCACCATCAGGGTCTGGGTGTAATCAGTCTCGGTACAATTCCCATTCCCCCGAAATAGTTTATTACTGACCAATCGCGTGCTTGGGAGAGGGCTTCCGTCTATACTGGTTGTTCGTGGGGAAGAGATTCCTGAAATAAAAATGCAAAAATATATATTTAAGGTTGTTAAACCTTTCCAAAGAGAGATAACTCTTATTGGGAAAAATGGTTATAATCCTAAAGATATAAAACTGTCATGTCTGTTTAAATTTGGCTCGCAAGGCATGCCGAAATGTTGTGCATTTTAATTATGAAGTAGGCTTTATTTTAACTATCAAAGGGATTAAAATCAAATTTACTCCTAGATATCACGTATCTGCACATGCTAGATACAGTGCTGTCTTTAATGGTTTAATCGCGTATAAAAATAGGATGCGGGTTTACCCAATGGCGAAAAAAGGATTCTTAAAATATACTTACCATCGTCATACTCTGCGGGTTGATAACGAGGCTGAGGTGTAATGGCGGCGCCCCAGTCGGGGTGATCCACATTATTACAGCCTCCATCCACCGATCTATAGGCGCTCTGTCTGGCTTTGTCACAGTTTTGCTGTTTTACATCCGGACAAAATTCTGCCTCGAATTCCTGACGAAGTTCAGGATGTGATGCCAATTCTGATGGTGTCATTCCTGTTCTGAATGAGATAAACAATGAAAATGTAATCACTATTTGAATTACCCCCCCCCCCCGTGTAACTCCATCCCTCTCTCACTAAAGAGACGTACTAGAATAATTCAAAATTGTAATTCTGTGATTGCATATTTTTATAGCTATATTTTTGGACTTACTGCTCTACCAACGTACGGGTGACCTCTATGGAAATGATGCCGTTTAGTGACATTTTCTCGGCCTCTCTTTTCCTTTTAGTGATCATGTCCAGTTCGTCCTTTGAAGAATCTCCGACCTTGTCGACGCCTACATTGGACAAAGAAATCGTCTGTATGATAAGTTTATTTCAGCATAATTTTCATTGAACCGTTGCTACATTTACTCTTTTTATGTGATATACTTTATTTTATGTAGTACAAGTCATGCATTTAAACTTTTATTTAAAGAGACGGGATGTCAACAAATTAACCATCAGATAAAACTTAAAAGTTTTAGATATGGTATCTTCAAAATCTGTCAACTATCATTTGGCAAAGAAAAAGTTCATACATTTTAGTTTTAAATTTGATCATTTTTGTATAAATGGAGCTCTTCTTCTAAAGGAGATCAAAAATACTAGTAGTCTAAAATTGGCCACAACCATCCAGCCCTCTTAAAAATGCCACCTTTGTGGACATTCAAAGAGCCGTTTATAGCACCCACCTGTAGCCCCCTTTTCGTCATAATTAGACGTTTTCTAGGCTTTTTTACGATTATGAGTTTTCCTGGCATGTATATTAAAACCGATGGAAAAGCTGGAAAACATCGGATATATATTTAGGACAAATATGTAATCATGGGCAAGTCCTTGGATTTTTCTTCTGGTAGGGGGGTCCACAAACTCTCATGGATGTCATAATTGTAATATTTTAGACAAGCAAAACTAAATAAATAAATAAAATAAATAAATATAAATAGATTTTCCCAGACTTGAAAACCCTATTTTACAGAGGGGAGTTTTCACAAATTCAGTTTTCTTACTTGGTACATCACTACGGTACCCATACCATTTTAAGAGGGGTCCGTGTTCCTGGGGGGGGGGGGCAAATCTTTAGTGTACTTTTTCCATACATGTACAAAGCTATCAGATCCGTCCAGGGAGTCCTAAACACCCCCTCTAAACCCCACCAATACAGTGGCCAGGTATATGTTATGGGTAAAAATGACCAACTTGTTCCATGCCAACTTCATAGTGGAAGTAATTTACAGGTATAAACTTCGTTATCTCGACATCGACGAGACAATCGGAAAATGTCGAGATATCCGAGGTGTCGAGATATCAGAGTTGAGACACGGCGTCCTTAATCTACTGTATAGCAAAACAGACGTGTAACTGTATATACATGTAAAAGGAAATCCAAGAAGAGTGGCACAAATTTTCACATTTCTGGTTATTGGTATATACCTTTGTCTTTATATTTCCGTAGCTCTTTTCTGTAATCTTTGAGGGTTTTCTCCCCTGCTTTGATTGCTTTCTTAACATATTCTCTAACTTCATCGCTTGTGAGAGCATTAGATGATTCTAGTACCGTTGACAGGAAAACTGCCAGAAGGCATAAAAAAGACGAAATACGTTTGAAATCTGAAAAGAAAAAGATATTTCAATGGTTTAAAAAAAACTTATTGCGTCTTGGAAATTATGATCATGACAATTCAAGTCTTTTATTCAACTATTATCTAATATAAAATTATTAACAAAATATGAAATATCTATTAAAGTCTCAATATTGTAACCAAGACAACGTATATTGTAACCACGACAACCTAACAACGTATATATAACAGTATACCGAAACATATCCACCAGATGTTTGGATAGACATCATCTTAGTTTATTTGAAAAGTATTTTATTCATAATATACATAGAAGTACATGCATATACAATGAATATGGATTGAACAGCAGGCAAAAGTAACCTTTAGGATATTAGTTCTCTCCATTAGCTGTAGATCTGTAGCTCGCTGGTTGGAATTTTTTTTTTTTTTCGAAAAGCTGCAGAATGTAATAATTGCATACATTTGAAGTTTTACCAAGACGTGTATTTTAATCTATCTTTTTAAAAAGGATATAGAGTACAAAATTGAAGAAAATGAAAAAAAAAAAGAGGGGAAATAGAATAACAGAAAAGAAAAGAAAGAAAAAAGAAGGGAGAAACTAGACATCAGTGCATAAAAACAATTGAAATTGAATGTGAATTTTTTTTCTAGGTCTCCTTCCCAAGACTGAACATAAAAAAAATCATTTTAGACCAATTTATCATTAAACTCAGATTTAGATAGAATTTTATCAACACTAATCTATAAATGAAATAAAATAACACTTAGAGACATGCAGTCGCACATGCCATAGATTTGTCTCCAAGTTGTTACGAGTTACATGCTTTTTTCCCTCAAAAGCACAAACATTAGTCATAGGTAAAAGATTTTCATCCGATTAAATGCATCAGTTGTTGATTTCAGTTTAAAATCAAGATTTCGTTTGTGACAAGAATAACGTTTAAAATGTAATTGTAAAAGCTAAATCTCGCGTACTTTCTTACATATAAATTAACGATACAATATAAAAGGCGGAAAACCGTGTTTGTCTTTTCCTTTTGGCTATTTTTACATCGAAGTCAGTGGAGTAAGTGGAATAGATAGAATTATCTTTTTCCTAAATAAGATTATAATCTGTCCGTGATGTTTATGTGACGTATATGGGTCCTTCTCGCGAATGCTTCAATGATCAATTATACAGCTTATTGAATTACTTTAAAATTTGTTTACACGCGGGTTCAGAAGATCGGATTGTAATTGAAACTTTCTATCCTCAACCTTTTAAGATTTACTTGATAAAAAATAATGGTCACTCGTTCATTTCAGATGTTTCTTGACACGATTCTTGACACTATTATTTCTTCGGACAATAAATTTATGATACCCCCACCCCACATCTTTTGCGCCCAACATGCCCAATGCATTTTAAAAATATACTGACATTTAATTTATAAACAAATTTGATTTACATAATTAAAAGAATATATCAAACAAAAAAATATTGACGTATGCTTTAGTTTTTTCAAGTGTCGTATAACAAGAAACAAGTAACATTTTTCTTATACCTCAGTGATCTGACGAAAAATTGTGTTTTCAAATAAAAAAAAAAAGACTTACAACGCATAATCAGTTCACTCAGGCCCCCGAACAGAAATACATTTATAGATCAAGATGCTTGACACGAAAATAGCACTTAATTATAGTTCTACATGGCATTGTGGCATATTTGAGTTTTTATGAAAATCTTGAATGGCCCCAATTAGCAATTAATGGCAGATGTTATTTAAGCTATGAATTTTTTTTTTGTTTTGATTATATAATCATAACAAACAGAGATAATACTTTTTTAAAAAGCTTCATGTTGTTATAAATACTAAGTACTAATCTGGGATTTGAGAATATTTTCTTCTTTGAACTTCTTTGAAGTTAATTGAATTAAAAGCGCCAGTGTACTTATTTACATTTAGCTTATCCTTTAAAGGGGCATGGACACAGTTTCCACTGATTTTTTAAAAACCAAGTGTAATGTTTACTACAGTATGCCTACCTAAGGCATCATCTAATGATTGGCAAAAAATTTGAACATTATTTGTTGATTAACAAACAAGATACAGAACTTGAAGTTCTTCATAATGTAAACAAGGCCTTGTTTTTGTTTACATATAGAAAATATATTTGTAATAAAATGAAATTTAGCAAATCAATAGAAACTGTCGAATCGTACTTAAAAGTAACTTTTTTATGGAAGTTATCTACTTTGAACGAACATATATTAGTACATTAAACTATGTAAACAAAAACATGACATGGACCTTGTTTACATAACAAAGGTTTGGAGCTCTAAATCTGTCTTGCATCTCGACAACTGACGTTCAAATTTTTGATGATCATTAGAAAGACCCTAGTTAAATATTTGTAAAAATTGAAAAATAAAATTTGAAAATTGAACTGAAACTGTGTCTATGCCCCTTTAACAGAAGTAGTAGTAGTATTTACATGTATTTGGTATGTCACCCTACATAAAACTAATACACATAATTACACAAATTAATGATAATAAAGTAAAATTTTAAAAGAAGTTTTTGAGGAGACAAAAATGGTATTTATTATTAAAGAACATTTATTTTCATCGCATATTGCATAGTATAGTGTGTATATTGTAATTATTTAAATTACTATAGTAATTTACAAGTAATAAGCCTCAACAGTCCGAAACAAAAAAAAGGGGTTTTTTTCACCTCGATCAATATCAGCTAAATTTCATTTCTGAATAAAAAGATCTATTTCTAAAAGACTCTTTGCAATCAGTCAATTAATCAGTTTATTTGCTCAAACCATACAACATGGTACATGATGAACATTAATGGATATATGTACATGTATCTATTTATCTTGATTCAAATTTTCAATTTCCGTTTCATTTTATTGGTACAAATAATAAATTTGTTCAATTTTGAGCAATTTTCGCTTACATATATATTAAATAGAAAATAGATTTCGCTAAGATATATACTCTCGTAATTATTTCAAATTATATTGATAATTCTGATATCAAAGTTAACTTCCTAGTACCTGAGCTTAGAGGCAGTGGATTTTAATTTTATACAGAATAACTTGACAATGTTATGAAGAAATAGCTTTGCAAAATTTTCCCACCCACAGAAGTGAATGTTGTTTCTTCATTTTATATCTCAAATAGCGTTTTTATTGCCAAAATGGTTGGATTAAACTTTTAAAAAGAACAATTTTAAGAATTAAAAAAGATTTCAGATTTTATCGAAATACTTTCTTCAATACCCCATGGTTGCAACACCCCATCTTCAAGAACGTCGTAAAAGTTTTATTTATTTTTTTTTAATAACGATCTTCTCACAAATAGAAACGATATAAAACAAAACTTGACATTGTAAAGATAGTGACATTCATATGTTGGAAAGAGAGAAAAAATATCGAGATAAACTATAAATCAAACAATCAAAATATTGCAAGATTGCAATTTAAGGTAGGTCACTCGTCAGCTTTTTGGAAAAGTTCACGCAGAACCTCTTAATTCAAAACTATTTATCAATATTCAATTTTTATAACATATTAAATATGTTATTCACAATGTTAATGTTTTAACATTCAACGAAAAAACTGCTTAAAAGGCTACAAAGAAGCAAGATTTGTGAGGGACTATTTTTTGTGGTGGAAGGATTTTATAAAAGTTCTGCAAATCTTCACAGTTATTAAATTTAATATCGTGGAACTTTAGCCTCACATAATTTTACTCAAAGAATATTTTCCATTATGATATTGCTAGGAACATTTAATATAGGTCTTAATATATATTTTTTAAAACAAGTTTTACACCTTCTTTCAACAAACTTTGCCAAAAAATGAAGATATGTCAAAATAAGTCAATATTAAATGTACACCATTTTTTGCCTGAAAATCACATATTTGACCAATATTTCAAATTTGACATCACTGACCCCAACTTTTTCTTTCATTATTTTAAAGTACTCGATACTTGTGACTGATCAGCACTTGAATCATGAAAAGCTTGATTTAAGAAAATGTTTTATTGTCTATTTAGTTTTTTAGTACCCCAAATATGTTACTTTTTAGTGCAAAAAGGTCACACAATAATTTACGCGCTTGAATTTGCAAGATTTTTTCAATGATAAATATTATTCAAACTATTTTACGTAAAATAAGAATATTTTTTGCCATGGTTACATCTGATAAAATATAATTAAGGTTTAAGTAATTAACCAAATAGTTAAAGTTTAAGTGCAAAAAGGTCAACTTCATTGTACCGTAGATCAGTAAGATGAACACTGACTACCTATTTTCTCTGCGATTTTGAGTCACTCTATATGAGTACTTATCCAAAAAATACTTCTCAATAAATCCCTAATTTAACAAATTTCACGAGTGACATACCTTAAAATGTGAATAATAAAATAAGGTAAACGGGGAGGTGGGGGGGGGGGGGTTAAATGGAGGGAAAAAAAGGAATAATGACTGTCAAAAGTATGTAACCATCATCTTCACTAGAGCCTATATAAAAAAAAACCTTTCCTCTATTTTAGTGTTTATGTGCTGTATTCTGACAATTAAACAAAGTTTAAATAATTTACAACATAACTAAAAGAATGCAACCAGAAAAATTCAAAGATGCGAAATCTCCACATGTTAGTTTAATTTCACACATTGCACACCTGTACACATCAATACATTACAATATTTGTTACAGTACACATTCGAAAATAATGCCAAAATAGATAAAATAAAATAGATAAACTAAAGCCACGCTTTCACACTCACCCATGCTTCTTCCTATATGCTTGGTTTCCTCTTTTCTGAATACTGATCCGAGAATCTGAGGTTTAAATATCCGAGAACTTCTCGGGCTCAGACAAGCGTGTTACACGCAGCCGTGACCGCGATAATTCAAAACAAAACCGTTATAAATGTTTTCATTGACGGTATATATTTAATTTATAATTGAACAGTAGTTCGGATAGCAATCCTGAAAGATTCCTATCAAACATTAGCCTATTGGCCTAGAGAAATAAACGTCAATATCAATTTACATGTAGCACGCTAGTATCTGATTATTATATACAGGTCCGGTACAATCACTAGATTTAGCTACGTAGGTAGAATTACCTACGTAGCTTTATTTACCTACCTCAGGTAGCTTTATTTAGCTATTTCAATGCAACTTTTCAAAATAATTTTTTTATCAACGAATGACAAAAAATCGCAATTAAATGACTATTAATCTTTATACTAGGGAGGTTGTAAAAAACAATCCAAAGCAGAGATAGTTTATACATTGCTGCGTTTGGACAAATTAGAGCAAAACATGTAATTTCATTGTTTGGCTAACTTTCCGCACCCTTTTTTCTCTCAACTTGACTATGCTTTTAATTAAATATAAATTAGTATAAATTTAAATTATACTTCGTCAATTTCAAGTTCATGTATTCACTCAAAACCATTTAAAATACTGGCTATATGGTACTGGAGAACATTGAAAAATATTTACAGCATATAAATTCAGGTCAGAGGTACAAGTATATAATATACATAATCAGAAAAGAGGCCCACGGGCCTTATAGGTCACCTGAGTATCAAATAACCGAGTATCATGTAACAAATTTCCAACAATTGAATTGGTTCGTGTTTTAAATCAAAGGTCATGAAATTCAAAATTTTGAAAGAGGCACTATTGCTTATCATATAAACTATACACTTAGCTTGCTTACTTTGGATACTTAATATCCAGAGGTAGATCAGAGTAACAAAGAGAAAATGCATTTCCACTTTATAACCAGTTATGCACCCTACCATTCAGGAACCACTACCCTGGGGGGCATACATTTCAAAATTCTGGAAATTTTATCATAAATTTCATTTCATCATAAATGGTTGATTAATATCAAAAGCAGATTTCAAAGTATTAATTTATTTTTTAGACTATGTAACCCCCCCCCCCCCCCATCCCAGGTACCCTGATCGAGGATCCTGAAATTAACCATTTTGGAAGAGGCACCTTTCATTATTAATATGTAGTTAGAACATTGGCATAATTCCCCCGCCCGAACTCCAAACCCCTGTACCTGGGGCCCTGAAATTCACAAATCTGAAAAAGGCATCCTTCCTCATCATAACTATATACATAGTTCATTGATTTAATACTCAGGAGCAGAGGAGAAGGTTTTTAAAGAATTAATGTATTTTCACTATGTAATCAATAAAGCATGAATTTCACAATTTTTGAAGAGGCAGGTTTATTCAAATAACTATGTACTTATTTAGATTATTAATGCCCAGAAGCAGAGAGGATGATTTTCAAAGAAAAAATGCATTTTCACTTTATAATCTATTTAGCCCCACCCTAGCACTAGAACCCTGGACCCATGGCCATGAATTTCACAATTTTGGTAAAGGACCCAATGATGATTACAATCATGCAAAGAGTTTGACTGCTTGATGTCCAGGAGTAAATCACTAAAGAAGAAAATTTTTAAAAATTGCATTAATTTTAGTGGTTTTGGCCCCATCCCTCAGGCACCAAGGGGCAGGGACCATGAAATTCACGATTTTTGTTTCCCTTCACCCATAGATGCCTTATGTCAAATTTGATTGAAATTGACTGAGTGGTTGCAGAAAAGAAGCTGAAAATGTTCAAATGTTAACGCACGACGCTCGACGACGGACGAAAATGGATATAGCAAGTCAACTGAGTTTACGCAATGAAGGCCAGACTGAATCATATTTTTCTAATATAAAATACATATTCCTTTTTAATGTCTTTAGTTTGCATTTTGTTTTGTCGTCAGCTGAGAAATTTTAAGAATATTTGGTCTAGTGAAGTGGTATTCATTTATATACTTTTTCCTAATGTTTTACAATGCAGTACATTCAAGATTAAAATGGAATTCCATACATTACACACTTCTTTACTTTACCCTTATTTCAGTGTACTGTGACAAAAGGGGGGAGGGCAACCGTTCTTACAATAAACATTTTAAATAGTAAAAATTTATGTTGGGAAAAATTGCCCCCCCCCCCCCTCCTCCGTTGCTATACGTGCCTGTACATGCCAATCTTCACAGCTCAACTGGTAGGCGGTGATTTGTAGTACGGAATTTGACAAATATTTTTCTAAATTTTAATGGCAAAATACTTAAATAATTTTCACAGTCAAAATTTGTTTTAAAAAGTTTATACTCAATACCTTTAGTTGAACTATTAGTTTCAGAGTGCCATTTTTGTATAAATTGATCCTGTAATCTTTGCTTAACAGCAGTACTGTAGTAACCTAATTTTGATTAAGATTATAAAAAAAACTGTTCCTTCTAAATATAATACCGGAACCGACTATATAAGAAATACTTTTTTTTAAATATGATTCACTTATTTATTTATTTGTTTTTAAATTCGTGGGTTTTTTTGCGCGCGCAACTTTTTTTTTGGGGGTGGGGGGTGGGGTTCTAGTATATTTTTGCAGCAATGCCTAATTAAAAAACAGAATAAGGTGTTATGTAATTTTCACTCTTAATTTTATTGATTTTAATGAATTGAAAAACAAAAAAACAAGAGCTGGAAGTAAAAGTATGTTAATCTTTAAAATCAATAAAGTTGTATACATTGGTGTGCTAGCTTCATGTCCCGAGGTATTTTCTTAATCACCTCTTAGGCATAAGTGATGTAATGGTTGATAATTTAAATTGGAAAGGCACACATGTCGTGCAATCTTGAATAATGTCATTTAGAAGATTTATACATCAACATATCTTTCGATAACGATTTTATTATTATGTTTAAAAACATTTTTTGTCTTCAAATTTCCACTTAAAGAAAAGAAAATCATTTTTGTTGAATTATTTATTCATTATCAAGTTCTCTATAACATACAGAAAAAGGTAGTGGGATAACTATGGGACCAAATCAAATAATTACATGTAACATTAAACAAGTCAAAACGAAAGCCTACATAGCATAAACTGCCAGCATAGCATTGATACAGACACATAGCATCACCGGAGGGGGGGGCTATCCCCTCACTTCTTTCCAAACTCCAAATATAACTTTTTTTTACTGGAGAAAATGTCCGTTGAAAGTTCGGCTGCCCCCTTTCCCGTTTCGCAGTATAAAAACAAGATAAATCTATAGCATGTGTGAGTTTGATAATAATATTGATAGAAGTTGGAAACCACCTAACCCCCTTTATAAAACGTTCAAGCTATTTCAAAATTTCTATTTTTAGTAGCAATGGCAGCACTGTTTACCACTATATATATATATATATATATATATATATATATATATATATATATATATATATATATATATATATATATATATATATATATATCATGCATCCTCCCTAAGAAAAAATTACTATTATAGTTAACTATACTTAACAGACACCTTACTATCGCAGTGACGTAGCGTCGTTTTTTAAAGTGAGGGGGAGAGGGGGGCAGAGAATTTTTTTTACCTTTCCTGAAAAAAAAATTGACAAGCAATTAGGAAAAAGAAGGAAGTTACCCAAACTCGAAAATCCTCTTTGGTGACCCACTTCTTTCAAGACCAATTTTTTTCATACAATACTACATTTCCCTTATTTTCCTTCACTGTAGTAAAAAAGTGGTTGGGGCAACCAGTCTATCAATGAACATTTTCAATAGTAATAGTTAGGTTTGGAAAAAGGGGGCTGGCCCCCTGTTGCTACGTGTCGATCTGTATCGTATAGCTCTTCTGGTCTTTATAACAAAGCTGGTCATGAATGCTAATTCACAGAATTTGTGTCTCCCGCTAAGGAAAGATGAAGAGCATGCACGGATCTAGAATAGAGGGGGTATGGAGGTAGAATTTGGGCCCGGACCTATGCAGTGTTATTGAATGTTTATTCCGATTTAAAACTTCATTGTTAAAGCTCATTAACATCTTGAAATATCGCAAAAGAAAGTGTAACACAATGTATAAATTAACGACCTTGATCTTTAACTTTTTCAACTCTTAAATAATTGTGGTCGTAATTCTTGAGCTCACCGATTTGCGATTTAAAATTTCATTGCAAAATCTCAAAGGCTTCTCAAGATATTACCGGGAAACAAAAGTATTTTCCGCATCCAGCAACGAATTTAAGTATTTCATTAAAAATAGAATTAATGAATTTATGACCTTGACCTTTGAAGTTTTTGCTCATAAAAATCCATAGGGGTCCCAAATTCATAGAAAGTTGTCATGTAAAATTTAATTTCAAAAGCTCAAAGGCTTCTCGAGATGTCGCGCGGGAACAAAAGCGTTAGAGACAGAAGGACAGACAGATCCAAATTATTATCACCCACTTTCAACGAGAGACAAACCAAAGGGGCTTGTTGGACCTTTTGTGAATTCATCAAAATCAAATAGCAATCTAATTTAGAACTTAACCATCTTTTTTTCATTGGCTGATCCAAAGCTCTAAACCAATTGATTTTTTTTCCTTTCTTACCTCACATTCTTTTTAGATCTAGCCTCTGATAACATGAAAATGAGGGTAATGTTGCACAATGATACAGTTATGCGGTGGAGTTTGACAAATTGAAAATCAAACAGATCTAGAGCAGAATCATTGAGAGAAAAGTTGTCAAAAATCTAGATCATTGATCAGTTTTTACGGAAGCTTATTAGGGCCGCAGCAGTATCTATTTTTAATTTGTTTAAACAAATTATTAATTTGTTTAATTAATTTGTTTAAACAAATTACTAATTAATAATTTGCTTAAACAAATTAGTAATTTGTTGTTAAAGAATATTAATTGTTATAACAAATTACTAATTTGTTATATCAGATTAATAATTTGTTATAAAAAATAAATAATTTGTTAAAACAAATCAGCAATTTGTTAAAACAAATTAGTAACAAATTACTATTTTGACAAATTTGATTATGCATAATTACTAATCTGTTTTAACAAATTGATAATTTGTTATATCAAATTAATAATTTGTTATTATAATATATAAATGGTGCCTGTTTTGGAGGGTAACAGTTGAAATTGACACCCCAAGGAAAACCATTGTCAACGGACGCGTCACATGTGGCATAACCGTTGTGTTACCCGTTGTCACGTGTTACTAAGGCTGAGGGTAATAGAACAGATTGTTAACGGTGTCTAAACCAATCAGATTTTAGTATTTAACATGAAAGTATAATAAAACAAATTGGTACATTTTGTTTAATCTGTTAAAACAATATATAATTTGTTATAGCAAATTATTAGTTTGTTATATCAAATTATAACAAATTACTAATTTGTTATAACAAATTACTTATTTGTTATAATAAATTGATAATTTGTTAAAACAAAGTAATAAAAGAAACTGCTGCGGCTGTGGAACGCCGGGACTGTCTTATATGAGGATTAAACATTATATGCAGTGTTTCTTTCATTATATGCGGTAATATTTATACCCCCGCTTGAAAAGTGGGAGGGTATATAGTAATCGGTATTTGGAAATCCGATCTTTACTATGGCACGCCGTCACTACCTTATATTGTAGAACACAACAACTGCATTGCAACCTTTTTTTCATTTTTACACAACAAGATTGCAACTTTTCCTAAGTATTAAGAATAAAATCAAAATTTGTGAAAGTGCAAGGATGTGTCGATCAAACCCGTCTAAAAATTTGCAGTTTTAATAACTTTTAGATTAAATCAGATTTTTAATTTATTTTGGCATGGAATGCTATTAAAATGAATAAGTCGTTATATTATACAGAAAATCTGTGTCCATGCACCTTTAACTTCAATTCTGTGTCCATGCACCTTTAACAACGCAACTGTGAATTACGATCACTTTGAAATTCAATGGCGTTTACCGGTATTTTAATCTAATAATTAAATAATCAAATATTATTTGAGTCGAGCGGCAATGTATCATATATGGTATATATCATTTCGATAGAAAATTGCTTTCAACTAGTTTTCTCTTCCCACTCTCACCACACTCTCACTCCCAACTCTCTCACTCCCTCTCTCTCCCTCTCTATCTCTCCCCTCTCTCACTCCCTCTCTCTCTCACTCCTCTTTCTCCTCTCTCACTCCTCTCTCTCCCCTCTCTCTCTCACTCCCTCTCTCTCTCCCCACTCTCGCTCCTCTCTCTCCCCACTCTCACTCCCTCTCTCTCTCCCCACTCTCATTCCTCTCTCTCCCCACTCTCACTCCCCTCTCTCTCTCTCCCCACTCTCACCCCTCTCTCTCCACTCTCTCTCCCCACTCTCTCTCACTCCCTCTCTCCCAACTCTCACTCCTCTCTCTCCCCACTCTCACTCCCCACTCTCACTCCTCTCTCTCCCCACTCTCACTCCCTCTCTCTCTCACTCCCTCTCTCTCTCTCTCCCCACTCTTACTCCTCTCTATCTCTCCCCACTTTCACTCCTTTCTCTCCCCACTCTCACTCCTCTCTCCCCACTCTCACTCCTCTCCCTCTCTCCCAACTCACATTCCCTATATCTCCCACTCTCTCTATTCCCAGTCTTACTCCATCTTTTTCCACTCTGTCTGGTGGAGAGTGGGAAAAGATAGAATATGTGTGGGGAGAGAGAGAGTGGTAGAGAGAGAATCTACTCTCACCTCTTTCTCTCTTCCATCTCGCCCCCTCTCTGAAAGACAGCGGGAGAGATAGTAGGAGGCTAATTGTGAATAGGAGAGCGAAGGAGAGTAGACAGAAGGTGTTCAGATAGAATGGGAGGTAATAACCGCCCACTCACACCCTCTTTTCTCTCCCTCACTATATCTCTCCGTCTCACTCCTCCTCCCCTCCCATGGTGTCTTTCTCTCTGTCTCCCCACATTCTCACTCTCTCTTTCTTTTCTTTTTTTGATTTTGTGTTTTGACTCAGTTACTTCAAACCTGTGTGAATTAAACTTTTTATATGCATTATACATCGACTTTTCATAATTGTTTGAAATTAAAAATAATGGAAATAATTTTATTTCCATAAAAAAGAGAATTTTCTTTTGTTATTGTAAAATAAATTATAAAATGTCTATTCTTGATCTTTTTATTTTGAGTAAATTTATCGGAATTGACCATTTGTGCAAAACAAATTCTGTCATTTAATTTTGCAAGGGCGATAACTAGTTACTTAAGACAAAAATTTATAGAGACGGTTTACCAAAAATAGTCTTCATCTCACTTAATATATATTTCGGGATTGACATTCACTATTTTTATCCCTTGTTTACAGTCAGTTTATTTGAATTCTATATTTTAAATATTTGTTTGTGCTCATGCAGACATTGTGAGGTTGCGTTGATACTAGCCGAAATGCACTTGCATCTTGACTCCCTCTTTGTTCTACGCTGAAACCAGTATTTTATATTTTTGCTTTGAATTGAATTGTTTGTTTGGTATTTTATTCAAATATGTACAAAATTGTTACATGGTTCTACTCTTCTATAACTAACCATAGGTCTTAACTTTACAGTTCTGGAGAGGTTAACCGTTAGGCCTTAAGCGTATGAGTGAATGCTCACCTATAATTACGAATCCTGACCATGTATGCCTCTGGGAAAATGCAAATCATTCAATGTAGCAGTAGAAACATACATTAAGAAAAGGAATTCGACAAAATTCCTTGAAAAAACATGGCCGTGGGAACTGGGAGGGGACGGGGTCCGGGCGGGACCCTCCACAGTAATATTCCCGATGTATAGAATATACTATAGAAAATTAAGCTTCTTTATGCCTGTGCCCCCATTATACGTTTGATAACTTTTTTTGCTTATCAAAGATTTTTTCTTAGTTACACTGTAATAGTACCCGAACTGAAAACCGCCTTCCTTTCCCCCAAACTCAGATTGCTTCTTACGGCCCTTAAAAATAATTCAGGAATTCAGAATATAGGTATGATGCTTAAAATTTATTTCCATAGTTGGGGATATTAAAGTTATTTAATTGAAATTATATTAACTAAAAAAGTGTCCAAATATTTCCAAATTTTTCTACAAAATAAATGTCCTGTGAAATGAATAAACATTAAGAACAGTGTTTATAGTTTATTGTAATTAAGATTTGTTTTATCCGAATCAAACACTGCAGTAAGGTTCTCATGTTGTCATTATTTTTCCCACCGTCATGTAAATAAATTCTACGGACCTGAATTCTTTTTTTAGGGCCGTAAAAAGCAATTTCTGTTTGGGGGGAAAGTTCGGGTGCTATTAACTACGAAAAATTCCTTGACAAACAAAAAAGGTATTTATTGAGGGGACACAGGTATAATGTAGCTTAATTTTCTATAGCATTCTATACATCGGGAAAATCATTGGAGAGGGTTCCGCCCCTCCCCCGGACCCCTTCCGGTTCCTACGGCCATGCTTTTTCAAAGAATTTTGTCGAATTCGTTTTTTAATGTTATTATGTTTCTACTAATACATTGAATGATGTGTATTTTCTCAGATCAAGAAGTAAAATAAGAAGTGCACAATGACATTAATTAGAAAAGAATCTGTGAAAGTACAGTGTATTATGAAATTTTATTCAGTGGTGTAGGCGGATAAGAGATGTGTACCCTTCAATAGTACTGAAAGAATGGCCTTGTCCATGTTTTATATTATGGGAAATCCGAAATATGTGTCCGATCCAAAAGTAAAACAGGAGGTGTGCAATGGCACCATCATGACTATATATAAACATGTATGCAACAAAGATTCTGTGTGAGTTCATTAAATTTCACTCAGTGGTAAACAAAGAGTTGCGGATAAGAGATGGGTATATTTCCCAAAGCGCAACAGACGGACATCCCGATCACTATATATATCCTTCCGCCTTTCAAACGGGGGTATAATATTATACTTCTGTTAAAATGTTTCCAATATAAAGTTCAGAAGGTAAAATAACTATCTTTTTTAGTTCAGGCATAGCAAAGCTATACCCCGGGGTATAGTTTTTGCTATCCACCCTTGGAAAATTTTCATGCAATTTTTGCCTCCAATTTTGATTTCTAGCGATAAATCTATTGACTGATGATGACGTAATGATTTCAGTAGCATTGTGACTTCATCAGGATTTCAAATTATTCTTGCAGAATTATCTTACTCCCAAAAAATTCAAACCATAGAAATTATATCAAACATCAGTATAATAAAACGCTTATCCACTGTTTGTGAGTGGGATAGCTCTTTTATCAAACCCTTGACAGGGACTATTCCCCGCGGGCAAGCCCTCGGGGAATCTGTCGCGGGTTTGATAAAAGAGCTATCCCACTCACAACCAGTGGATAAGTGTATATTATTATTGTTGACAACCTCATATTAAGAAAATTTTTATGCCATTTGCACAAATGTTATTTTACATGTATACCGGTTTACGTACAGCACGTATACGTTGGTACTAGTATTTAAAGAACACAATTTTGATATTTCAACTCTTCTTTTTTGGTTTGTTTTATTTAATTGCTTTTATGTGTGTATGTTTGGGATGTTATTGTTTAACGTTAGATTAAACAGAACTTAGTTATTAAAAAATGATATATTTTCTTTATAACGGGTTGGATTAAATGCTGACAAAAATAGGCAACATAAATCATGCAACTTTTAAGTATTTTTAAAATCTTTAAGTCCGTACAATTGTGTCCATTGTACCACATTTATCCCGCGAGGTGTTGTCTTAACCTCTCCATGTAAACATGTTAGTATAGTCAAGCATTAAAATGAAACGTTTAACTAAAGCCTAGTCTACATTTTAAATAGGAGTGGGCAGCAGGTGTGTAGCAACTCATGGTACAAAATAATTGCATCATTTTGAAACCTGCCTTGATTGATTGAAGAAAATAAGGTGATTTCCTATAACACGTAAAATGTTTATACTCTCTTAAGAAAAATAAAACATCCTACGTAAATAAACAATCTGCGTCTGCTCTGAGCAAAAAAAAATCTACGATAAGGCTTAGAAACACTTAAGCTTTAAATAATTAATAAATTATTTAAAAATATTTTTTTGTTTTTATTGACGAACCTTTAACCCCTTCAAGTATTCCGAAGCGAACACGAGGACTTTGCAATTCAATGATACGCTGTACACAGGGGCGTAGCAACAGGGGGGGGGGGGGCAGCCCCCCCCCCCACTTTTTTCCCAACCTTACTTACACTATAGGAAATGTTAATTGAAAGCCTGCCCCCCCCCCCACTTTTTGACTTTCAGTGATGTACCGAAAAACCGAAAATGTAGTATTAGAATTGGTACTAAAAGTAGTGGACACTGAGTTTACCTCTCCCCCCCCCCCCCCCCCCCCCCCCCCCCCCCCCCCCCCCCCCCGAAATAGGATTTTCGACTTTCGGCAAGTTTTTCCTTTTTATTTATTTTTTTTTTTTTTTTTTGGTTTGCTTGTCAACTTTTTCAGTTAAATAATTTTTTTTCTCTGGCTGCCCCTCTCCCACTTTCAAAAACGATGCTACGCCACTGGTACATACAATTGTTAAGATACGTTGGGCTACTAAAGTAACAAGATGTGTTTGTGAAACACTGATGTCCCGTATGGCAACATATTGCGAAGATTAAACTTTTCTTATATGTAGATTTAATATATTGGTAACCGTATCGAAGGGTCTTCTCACTGGAAAAATAATGTGAAAATATAAAAATTAGGCCAAGGTTAAAGTTTTTTCCATAAGTACAGAAATCTCCGAGGTCAAGGTCACTGGTATCCATTGAAAGGTGTCCCACAGAAAATACATATGTATAAAGCATGTAAAGCCCTAACCGTTCAGAAGTTATGGCAAAGGTTAAAAATTTTAAAACGTAGGTCACCAAATTAAGGTAGCATTATATTTGAAATCATTTATTATCTATTTCAATTTGTGTCTCAAGACTTTCACTTTATTCTGACGTTACTTTTTTCGTATAAATGTATTAAAAGAATTTTTCTTATACATGTACATGCATTTAAAAAAAACTCTGTACCTGATAATTAGATATGGGATAAGCCTTTTTTATATTAGATATGCATGTATTATCTTTATTTATATAAGAAAAATAAGCAACGTCAAGTCACAGGCACCTGACGTTAATTACTTATTTTTCTTTTAATAAAAAAATATATAAAACTATCCATACCTAATATTAGGTATTGGCATATATTTTTCATTTAAAGTAAAATAAGTAACGTCAGGTGCCTGTGCGTCAAGTGCCTGTACTTCATTGAATTTTACATCAGAGTTACAATCAAACTGATCATGCTGATTAAAATCAAATCTTTGTTACGATGCGAAATTCTGATAATACATGTCATAGCTGCTCAACAACTATCTGAATTTCAGAGCGTAAAAAGGTCTTATTTTAAGTCAGTCCTCGGACCGACTTGTTTGACAGTGAAAAAAAAAAACAAAACCAAAAAAAAAAAAAAAAAAAAAAATCGGTGGGTAAATCAATGTGAGAATACTGGCCTAACTATTAGTATAAAAAATGTCAGTCAGCATTCTACTCAATGAGAGATTGTGTATGTAGTTGCTGACGAGATCATAACAAATATCGACGTTAGACATGGAACTTGCGAATTGATGACTTTAAATGAGGCCGTTGATGTCCTTGTTTTATCAACTTATTTATCAATAGATTGCCTCATTTTAGAAATTAAAATATCACCTCGAAACGCTCTTGTGTCGTTTCAACTGGTAGACTTTAAAGTATTCACTGAATAAGTGAATGGGTTTTAAACAATTTTGGATAACTTTATAGGCTACAAATTTAATTTGAAAAAGGCATTGCTAGATAACGATAAAGTTTAAATAAACCAAAATTACAAGACTGATAACATGTAAAAAGCCCGTCATTTTGCACAATTTAAAGTTTTAGAAGAGTTATCTGTCCTTAATGAAAAGAAAAAAAATCTGAAAATGTATGGGTTTTTTTTTTTTATTATTATTTTACAGTTTAATAAAGAGAGAGTTTATGCACATTTTCATTAAGAGATTTGTGTGAAATTCAATTAAATTACTTTATACAATATCTTAAAAAACATGCGCTGCAATTTAAGGCGCAATTAATCATTGCATCTACAATATATAAATGTTAATTAGCGATTTGATAACCCTAATAGCTGAATCTACAGTTACTTGTATGGATCATATCAGATGTAAACAGATAAGATAATATACATGTATACATGTGAGGATGTTTATACTTGTGTATGTAACCTTTCTTTCGGAACTTTCTATCTTGTCATTGTAAAAAAAACCCTTAATGCCTTCTGCATGGGCCCAAAATTGAAAAATAAAAATATCTTATCTTATTAATATACATGTAGTACTAGGAAGTAAAATTTGTTACCGTATTCTTTTGGTGGAGCAATTTTATTTCATAGCACCTTCAAAATGCTTTACCATGATTAAAAAGATTGCCGGACCATTCATTTATTAGGTACAAAATATGGTGTAGTTATATATTTGTCGTTTACTGATTTTTATTTGAAAATAAAAATAAGTACACGACTATATTATTTTTATTCTCAAATAAAAATCAGTAAACGACACATTGAATATCTTAACTCTGTACACTTGCATAATTATATGCTATATCAGAGGCGTAGTCACAAACTTAAAAGTGGGGGGGGGGGGGGGGGGGGGGGGGGGGGGGGGGGGGGGGGGGGGGGGGGGGGGGGGGGGGGGGGGGGGGGGGGGGGGGGGGGGTGGGGGGGGGGGGGGGGGGGGTGGGGGTAATGGGCAACTTTTTCAAAGACAAGTTACTTTCAATTCCAATTTTCTCCCACAATTCTTTGATGTAACTATACTTTCCTATAGTAAAGGTAATGTTGGGGAAAAATAGCTGTGATTTTGTTCTTCATTAAAAAGTGGGGGGGCACAGACATACTCTTGCCCCCCCAGATCTAAAAGTGGGGGGGGGGGGGCTAGTGCCCCCGCTGCCCCCCCTGTGACTACGCCTATGTATATAAATAAAGGAAGATACAAGGGTGTGACATGTATAGAAGTCTAAAGGCATCTCGCTAGTTGTTTATTATAAAATTTAAGGTAGGTCCGTACTTTCAGAATTTTCTCTCAAATTGATATTTTTTTTAATTTGAATACCTTGAATAAGTCTTGAACTAACTAAAACACATTATCATATATGTTATCATATCAAATTTATGTTATAACTTATGAAAATAGAAAATATTCATTTGCCAAGAGAATTTTTGAAGTCTTTATTGCAAAACATTGACAAATTAATGTTGAATTTGTACATGTCTTTCAGGGAAAAATCTCCAAATATCCTTATTTTTCATATTTCTCAAAATTTAAAGTGTTTAGATGCTATTTTTTCTTTAAAACTATTAAGAATGATTTCTAAAGTTAACAAAAATACATCAATCATTATGGATGACTAGAGAATTTTAACAAAACAGTCTTTTGAAGAAGTATACCCTTATTTTTGAATTATGTTTTTTTTTTTCAATTATTCATTGCAAAAATGTTTAAAAAGTAAAAATTAAATGGATGATATAGACTTAAAATTAGAAACAAAAATAGATCTCATGAGTTTGCTAAAAATTAAAAAATAAAACAGCTTAATGTATGTAAAAGCAATTTGGAATTTTGTGTCTGTGTATGTACCAAATGACATATAGATCCTATGGACAGAGTGCAAAGTGGTAATTTCCATAATTAATTATGCATTTAATAATTTGTATTTAAAATAACACTATAATAAACAAAAATATACCTGCTAAATTATTTTATATCACACAAAAAGATTTTATTTCAATGTGTCTTCCTTAACTTATTGTTAGATTATGATTGAAGGCTCTTTCTAGTAAAATATCCTATATGAAAAAAAAAAAAAAAAAAAGATTTTGAATTGTGGTATTTTTTCTCAAGTTCACTGCGAAAAAAAAAACCAGGTCGACATACGAATGGTTAGTATCTGTTATTCCAAATGACTTATCTAGCTTAAATATTTCATTTATTTATTTATTAAAATCACTTCTAGGCCTAGTTAACGAATTGTTAATCATGGATCACAGTTTGTAAACTATAGTTTACAGTCGATAAACCTAGTTTATCAACTGTGAAACTATATTTAGCTCATTTTTGTGAATTTGGTGAGTCATACACTTATTTAAAAGAATCGTCTGCTTTATTACCTTTATTTAAATAAAATGCCAATTTTGTAATCAGATTGACCTGCATGAAACTTCTTGCCAACCGATTTTATAATTTCACATCGGGTTCGAAATACTCCGTTAAACTGAAACTAACAACTTCCGTCGAGTCCACATTCACAGATACTGAGATAGGTACAGAAGAATTTTAAGCGTTAGATACATTATGTATGCTTCAACAAGATTATTGGTAAGATATTTGAAAACAAATATATGTTGTAGCTGAAGATAGATGACAATTTATGCGTTTTATACTCAGAATATTGTAATCAGAGAATGATTAGTAGAGAGAGGTAAGAATATTGGGTTTCAGGGTCTCAGAAACGCAATCATGCGAAAAAGTCCGAAATATCTTTCTTAAAATCCTCTTTAATTTGAATGTTGATGTGCCAGGAAAACGTCAGAACCATGAAAATGGAAATTTAAACGCCCCTCCAAACAAACAGCTAACTTGATTTTTTTTCTTAATCATGTTAATTCAACTTCAATTTTAAATTACAAATTGTAGGTTATTCACAACTTGTAAATATTTTGATGATTTTAGTGATCATCAATATTCCTTGAAAGAATATTAATATATGTAAAATGTGACCTTTTGGGGGAGTGCAGATACTTTTCCGGATTTAATTTAGATGGGATCATTGAACTGCACATATGACATTAGGACAGGTGCATCTAGACCCTGACATTACAGGATGTATGTAATTGCTTTACCAAACCCAAGCCTAAATGCTGCTGATTTTAAAGATATTGCATTATCAAATCCAAGCCTGAATGATGCTGATTTTAAAAAAGAAACGTTTCAAAGAAACATGATATCAGGGATAGGAAACTCCTTCATCGCCATGTTTATTTACCCAAAACATCACACACAACACTACAAGTTTTTCAAACTCTGTTTATTCCCAGTAAACAGGGTATTTTCTGATTAATATCATTTATTCCTTTTATCATTGTTTATGTATAGGAATTGATTTATTGATAAATATGTAAGCATGATAATAATATAATTAAAATATAAAGAAAACAATCAACGAAATCGGCAATTTCTCGGAAATATGGCCGATCGTGGCATGTGCTAGTTGGGTTTGCATAAAACAAAATTATTACGAAGACGAGGAGTATCATACGTTCTAAAAACAAATCTTGAATGATTTTTTGACAGATAATTTATGGATTTTATCTCAAATATCCGATAGCTTTAGAGATTTGATTAATTAAAGTTGACTTACGAAATCCCGCGACTTGCGAGATATCACGAGACTGGCGGTAGTTTCCTATCCCTACTATCAGTGTTCGAAATTCAGAATTATTTTCTGTGGGTCCAAAGGACCCACTGATAAAGGGTCTTCACAAGTCCTTCCAAGGCAGCATCGGCCCAAAAATAATACCATCAACTATTTAGGGAAATAAACTTAAATTGACAATCTTGTTAAGTTTATCGATTCCTCACCAATATAAAAAAAATCAGTTTATTTAACTATTAACAACAAGATTGCCAATTACTGCAATATTTCCTAAGAATTAAGAATAAAGTTAAAATTTGTGAAAGTGCAAGGACGTGTCAATCAAACCTGTCCAAAAAGAAAATTTAATAACTTTTAAATGAATAATGATTTTTAATTAATTTTTGTGTGAAATGCTATTAAAATATATAACTTGTGATATTATACAGAAAAAATTAACTTCAAATCTGTGTCCATGCAAGTACCTTTAAGGGAAATGCTCATTCTTTCAATTTTTTTTATTTTGTAAATTGAGAATATTTGTAAAGTTGATAATAACATTATTGAGTATTAGGCTTTTTCAAGCACATCTTCCTTAAAAATTTTTTTTTTTTGCTTTATTTTGTTTACAATATTGGACAAAATTATAACTGTCATAAAAATCACAGACTTGGAAATTTATTGATGTTTGCTTTACACATTGGACATACATGTATTTATTGCTGTAAAATTATAAATCAAAAGGCATCCTAGAAAAATAGAAACTAACAAAACAAAAATCAAAGTGCTGAAAAAATTGGGAAGGGGCAATTCCGATGGGTTGGTCAGAGTACATCAAACCAATCATTTTTTTATTGGTGGCCTTATTAGTATGCTGCAAGATTGCCTTCTCTGCACTTTTCAGTATCAAATTTTAATTTCAAAGGGCAATTAAAAGTGAATAGTTTAGATTTTTCTTTTTAGATTACTCACAATAAGGCTATTCAAAGCACAGCTTCCTTTAAAAAAAAGGGGGGGGGGGTTGTTAGTATGCTGCAAGTTCACCTTCTCTGCACTTTTCAATATCTGTTAAAATTTAAACTTCAGGGGCAAATGAATAGTTGAGATTTTTCTTTTCAGATTACATAGAAAAGTGAAATAGGTGTGATGTACTTTGTTAGATAATTAGATGATCCTTATTAGATATATACCCTCTACCATGTACTTTGTTAGATAATTAGATGGTTCTTATTAGATGCATGTATATCCTCTCTACCATGAATAGAGTAAATGATTATATATGACGATTTGATAAGGAAAAAGGCCCTTCAGTACACCCAACTCAATTGAAGTACTTACACGTGTATCAAAATCAATATACATGTAATTTTTTTCAGAAAGGCATTTATAAAAGTACTTCAATCCTATATTTATCTTCAATTAGAAGTCAAAAGTATGCAAAAACTGTATCATTCATGTACCATTATAGTATGAATGCCATAGTTAAATGCTTCTTCATTGTAAGTGTGTGCATTATTATGTAATTGGCTAAAATATAGGTGTTGATTGTTTAAAATTATCTTTGAAATTCTCAAGAATATTTTTTATTGGATGATGTTAAATAGTCCATGTCATGCATATATATGATTCTTACAAAAAAATTTAAATGACTGCACTTTTATACCAGAAAAAAAAACCTGTTTTAGTCTTTCTGTTACATAATAATTATTTCTATAAATAGGATACCTCTAATGCTCATTATCATTCTGGCCACTAGATCCTCAACTGTTATTCGACATTTTTCTCACAAATTATGTTTCTTGCACTTATTCATCATGTGTACAGTACTATAGGAAAACGTATAAACCCAAAACAATCGCTCCACAAAAAACCCTACCACACATTATAATAGAGAGTCCAATAAGGAATATGGGGGCAGGGGTGGGGGGTTGGGGGGGGGGGGAGGGGGGTCCTGTATACAAGTACCTGTGGGACAAATGTGAGAGTGTACATTGCAGCACAGGAAGCATATATGTAAATATCCCTGTTTATGTTATCCAGGCTTACATGTAACTGTTCCCTTGATCCCTGGCTGTCTTGTTTCTGATTCCTTCATTTATCATTGTATTTTGTCACACAATTTTAATATAAGAATAAATTGCCATTGGATCTAAGTACGGTACACTGTATTCCATAAAAGGTTGTATCAGATGAAAAATTCTTGTGCATTTTAATAGAGAAAACATTAAAACCTTTTACTGGCAGGCCTCAAATGAAATTGAATCTGCATTTTTGCTTGACTTTCAGGAATCCAAAATGCAGTCCAGTAAAGTTACTTCCTCCCATATTCACTGGCCCGACATTGGATTTACAACGAATGCTAATCAGACAGAAGCCACGTTCTATAATGCTTTACATTCTGAATATAAAAGGCTTAATCCTAAAAGGCGAAGGAAGGCAAGGGAGAGAGCTCGCTTAGAGAAACTGAAGCACTACACAGGTTATTCCTCTAGTTTCGTCAGTGCAGGACGGACTTCCGATGGTGTATATAGGTTCTATGAGCATCAGACTGAGATGCCTGTGGATGAAGTAGAAAGCAACAGCTCAGTTATCACTAGTAACCAAGAAGTGGAAAATAATCCTAATCCGGGTGGAAATCAACTGGCAGTCTCAGACTGGCCAACAGTATCAGATGAGGTTCAAGAAAATGCAGGGGTTAGCGGCACTGTCGAAGAAAAAAAGGACCCCATACCTGAGGATGACAGACACATGGCAGCTGTGATTGTGCGTCTACTTGTGGACAATAACTATAGGCTGGATGTAGAGGACTTGCAGGAAAGAGTCAACATGGAACCAGTTCCCCATGGTTTCAATGACCCTGAAGCCTTGATTGAGTTCCTTCAACGTTTTGACGATGTATTTTATTTAAGCAAATCGGAGACCTCGGTGGTGTCGGTAGAAGTCGGGCTGCTGGTGAATCTAGAAATCTGTTTTCCTCACACAGGGGGAAACTGTAAAGGAGACTGCAATGAACTCCACCTCTGCAAGTTTTATGTTTTAAATACCTGCGAAATTTGGAATTGTAAATTCGGCCACGATTACGACACCCCTCACAATCAGAAAGTACTGGAGTCCCACTTCATGCAGTATTTGTATCCAGAACAGGTGAACTCCTTGCTTAGAGCCTTGATCAACAGGAAAGGAGTGACTGTACCATTAATATGCCGATATTACAATAGTAGTCTAGGATGTCGTAGCACCGAGACCTGCCCTTACCTGCACGTTTGCGTCTACATTGCCGAGACATGCAAATTCTATCCGTTTTGTAAATATTCCCACAACTTGTTAGATCCGCAGCCTAGACGCTTGTTATGGAAATACGGCATCAATATGAATTACGTCAAGAAAGAAGATGTCTTTAAAGTCCTTCTGAAATCACCTGTTACAGAAATTTCTCCTCCATTTGCAGAGAACAAGAAAACGAATAAAGAAGTTACGAAAGCCGTTGTCAAAAAGGCCATTGAAGAAACTGCAGCATCAGTGGAATCAGTGGATAAGTCTTTGGAAAATGCTTTGCCATACCAGTGGAAAGCCACAGGGGGTGAGGGTGAAAATGCCTCTGGAAACTGGAACGAGTTTACAACAGAGGAGAGTAGAATCATTCATTTAAAGTTGATGAAGTATAAGAAAGCCTATGAGAGATATTTGAAATTCAAAAACTATTCCACCACTTTTGGAGAGAAAAAGTAAGTCTTTTGCTGAATATAAAGATATATATTAATCAATGTAATGAAGCAATCAAATAATTTGAATTAAGGTGTGTTGTACATGTTTTATTTTAATTGGAGAAGCAAAATTAGTGAAATATGCATTTTGGTAATTTCACAGTCAGTCTATTGGTTTCTCTCCTCTTACTTCAAGTGAGTTACCAAGGGTTTCCAACAATGTGAAATATTAATGATACATTGTTTTAGTGATGAATTATCTAAAGTCTAATTTAAATACATTTAAAATGTATGTGTTGGTGCACAATTTATTCCCCTGTTTTAAACATAATTGAAAAAAATATTTCATATTTCTTGATTTTTTATTCTCAACCTTGCAGGTTGTCGATAGATTTCTCAAAGATGGAAGGTGTTCTAGAGAGTGGTACCACTAGCCAGACTGTTATGCTGAAAAAGATGTCTAAAGAAGAGAAGGAACTAAACACTCAGAGTTGTAGCACTTGACAAATGATCTCAGATTTTTTTTTCAGATTTTAATTTCAATATATGTATTTTATGTAGTGCTCATGCAGAGATGAGAAAATAAAGAAATTATTGAATAATAATAAAACAAGAAACATATACTGTGTCTTGATAGATTAACCTACATTTTTAAGTTCATAAACAATTAATATTTTTATTACAATTTCAACAGTGAAATACTGTAAATTATTTATTGGATAAAACTGATATTTGTCACTTTGTTAAAAAAAATAAATTCAAAGAAATTTCAAAGTTATATTGAATTGTGTAAATATCAGAAAGTGCAGCTACACTTGAGTTTTCCTTCCATTAAGGAAGAACAAAGTAAAAGAAAAGCTTCTATTGTTGTTAGACACCAAGAATATTGTCATGTGATCCTGATAGAGACTAAAACTGCCAAAATTGCTCAAATTAATATTCCCCCCCCCCTTGGAAGAAGGGAGGGCAAATTGCTTTTCTGCTGTCTGTTGGTCGGTCAGTTTGTTGGCCCACAAAGTTTCCATTTATTTTCTTCGCAGCAGTTGCGCATACAGAAATGAAATTTGGTATACAGTTTGATCATATGAATATCTAAGTCAAGATCTGTTTTGGGTACAATCGAGCCATTTTTGACAGAGTTATGCTGCTTGGACTTAAAAAAAATTCCAATAATTTGCTGTTACCTTTCATCAAATGTTCATTTTATTTGCACCTGTTGCACATACTGAAATTTAGCGATTGCACATACTGAAGAAAATTTGGTATACAGATTTATCATAGAAATATTTAGGCCAAGTTTTTTTTTTTCGGGTACAT
Source organism: Saccostrea cuccullata (assembly GCF_032062105.1). Lineage (NCBI taxonomy): Eukaryota > Metazoa > Mollusca > Bivalvia > Ostreida > Ostreidae > Saccostrea > Saccostrea cuccullata. The sequence goes on along the minus strand of NW_026936003.1, from coordinate 523,131 downwards.
TCAAACCAGTTTTGACAGAATTTTGCCCCTTGGACTTAAAAAAATTGAAATTATTTTTTGGGAGGGGGGAGGCATAAAATTAAATGATTGATAAACATATCGTTAGTATTGTATTTTTTTCTGCATGTACAATTTTTGTTATTGTAATTCACTTAATTGTCTAAGATATTTTTTTTTATTATCTCGTAGTCTTATAATTATACATTATTCAATGAGTTAAAAGATGAAAGTAAAGAACTGACAAGTTCGTGTGGTCTGCAGTGTCTACAAAACATGATACAGTGTACATGTATGTTTCAGTTTTTTAAAAATTTTTCTTCTGTCTCTTGATATGTATATACAGTGTGCCAATTGCTGCGGATTTCAGTTTTAAAGCAAATTTTAAAAAACAGGCAAATGACACTGTTTTACGAAATTTTTTTTTACTGAATCTGTAAATGTGTCCAAAAAAAAACACGAATTCCTAGTTTGTCATACCTATAAATCCTATAGGCTTATTTATTTCGATTTTTGATATCACTTTCCGATTTGATTGCTTTTCAACCTTGATATATTTCGTCGTTACATTTTCCGGAATTAAGATTTCCTTTTGTGTTTATTCTTTTATTACTAGTAGTCAAACTATTTCCAGTTGAAGTTCAAAGACAGCAAGCATGGACTCACAGGACTGTCGTCAGTACCAAGTATTGAATCACATTTTAGGGGCGCATTACATAGTGAAAGGTTTGTTTTTGTGTTTATAAAAAGAGTAATCTCATTGAGATTTCGTCGAGGCTAAAAAAATTTGGACTGAGCAGTGCGCAGCCAGGGTCTATTCTGTATTTATGACTAGTCATTTGTGTACTCTAAATTTGTCCACCCTATGCTACAAATTTTATAGTATAGGGGTGTTTAATTTTTAAATAGACACATAACTTCATAAGTCATGACAAGCCCCTTTGAACCGAGGTCTGCTCCAATTCACAGACCATTGTGATTTGTCACATAAAGTGATTCAGGAAATCTTCTCCAGATATGGACCACTAGATAGAATGTTCTATCGTTAAAATGATATTGTCCTACAGACCCGGTTTAACGATAGAATTCCTTCCGTGTATTCGTAATGCGAGTCATCGCCCGTGTTTCTTTCTGCTACATAGTGCATTTCCTAGGAACAATCTAGAGTTCCGAATGTAAACATGGCAGGTAATTTGAATCGAGAGAAAAACATTGAGAAAATTAATTGGATTTTCGTATTTACGAGGGGTTATCAAAAAGTTCGTGGACTGAGGCTATAAAATTAGTACTATGTAGTCTGAGCTTACAAAATTTTGAAGGAACATAAAACAACAAAAAATAAAGAAAAGTTGAAAATTTTAGCTAAATACATTCATTTTTTCCCCAAATTATTATAAAATAAAAACGACATTATAGCGTCACCCGGGGCTGTCGCCGTTTAGTTTTATGACGTCGGACAACGTCATTGTTTTTCAATGCCTGATTTTTCTACCTCATACACTTATTTTGATGAGATTTCCTGGAGCTGAGAAAGAGCTTCAGTCCGTCTTGTTTATATGACTTAAAATGTCATGGATAGCGGCTTTCAATGCATATACTTTTACAAATAAAATTTAAACAATGGCATCCTTTGATTGTGCAAGCATCTTTTGCTTTTGAAGTTCAATATATAAAACGCATGATCAACGTTATTTTTTGATGATTGATTTTTCACACCTTGACTACAAATCGACATTAACTGTACATTCTTTTTTTTTCCCTGAATCTATTTTGGCATTAAAATCAAGTAATCTGGATGCACATTAATTCTCCGTAGCCGGTTTAAACATTTCCTAGGTGTATACCAGTTATTCTAGGGGAAAAACGTTATAGAATGAAATTTTTTCAAGGCAATGTTTGTTTGGATAATCAATGTAAAATTTACGATAAAATTTCATAGAACTTGCAGAATGAGGAAAAACTTTAACATTTTATGGAACAATAGTGTCCCAACACATACCTGAATTAACGGAATATTTGGATGTCAAATGTTAATATCATAATAAAACACGTAGGTCAAAAAAAATGTCGTTTTCGAGGTTGCGCCGCATGGACATACCATTGCTTACAAAAACATTACTAATTTATTAAAAAATAGAATTCATGATTTGTGATTTATTCTATAGACTGAAAAGATATTGATAACTAGATATTTCAAAATTCATTTATGTACCTAAAGCGGTTTTTATTTTATGGCGCTAGTCCACGAACTTTTTGATAGCCCCTCGTATATGGATTATTTTGGGGGATAAAAGGCATAAGCAATCTCAAGAATTTTTGTTTTGATTATTTTTGTAGTTATTCCCAGTGCAAATCATTTTATATTCTTCAAAATCGTTTCGGAGCAGATCCGCTCCGATTTGCTACATTGCAAGTATATGGGACGTATTCTAACTGTGGTGAGGGCCTGTACCGAGACACAGTTAGATTACTGTAGATCACTAAATTTTCGCGACACCTTATTTTCGCGAGATAGTCATTTCTTGATTTTTTCACGAATTGTGGTGGTTCTTGCTCTATATAATCTTAAGAAATGCTATTTTAAGCGAGAATTAAATTTTCGCGAGCACACTGTCTCGAGTAATTAAGCGAAAATAAAGTTCTCACGAATAAAAAGTGATTTACAGTATTCTAACTAATGGACCACTTGTTAGGAAATGAATATTCCTGACCCGATTCAATTTCTCTGTTTGGACATCCTTTTAAACTCCATTTCACTTTGAAACTTTCTTCTCTTTACCTTTAAAAGCAAAATAAACTTTGAATTACAAAAAGGTTTTAATTTTAGGGTTATAGGTATCTATAGAGCATGAAGAGAGTGTTTGTTGGGGGTCTGTTCCCTGAGGTAACAGAAAAGGAAATCCGGGACAGATTTGGTCGCTTTGGAGATGTGTCGGGGGTGGAGATAAAACGAAAAAAGAATGGAGGTAAGCTATGTACAATATGGAAACTATTTCTGGAGAATTAGCAGTGATTGGGAAGGGCTTGCGCCATGCGTCGTAGTCGCATTGAAGTGAAAAATGGCGCACTAAATCAATCATGGCACCAAATCTCATTGGTTGAAATCTTCAAAATGTGCAGTTGTCACGGTGTAGTACCTAAACGGTTGCTATCAGAAAAAATTGCGCGTTCTTTACTGCTATCCGAGAGTTCCGGTTGCTAGTGGAAAAAAATGGACGAAATTGTAAGTATTTTTCCTCGCTGGCTCAACAAAACGGTCAATCATTCAATTATCTAAGTTTCGCTGCTTGGTATTTCACCCCTACGGAACGCATTACCTTCTAAAACTAACATGTCTATTTAGAATTTTAATGAATTAAAGGATTGCTGATATATAAGACGAAAACTGTTGAAAGCGTTGGACACATTTACATGCATGGAAGAAATATATTGAAACTGCGTCAGAATTTTTAGGTTTTTGATAAAATTGAACCGACAGTTCGTTGTGTATTTGTTAATATTATTGGTTATTTTATAAAATTGTCCGCTTTGATGGGTTTCTTAAAATCTAGAGCGTTTTATTAGGAGAAACTTATGTAACGGCTACTATTAGACAACAGCACCGGTTACTATTGGAAAAGGTTTAAGTTTTCAAATTTTATTTCATCGCATCCCCAATTTACATCTGTGAAGGAAACCACATGTATATTCTAAATGTTCCTTCTATATATTCTTTCTAAATTATTTACTTGTTGTTTATGTTTATATGTATAATATGAATATTTGAGTTTCTATGTACATGTATAATATACATGTATGCTTCGGAAAGAGGGGGGGCTTAGCCGTCCTACTTTTTTGCAAAGATACATGTAAACATAATTTAGTCATTGAAAATTGGGACGAATCTATGTCTTTATTTGTTAACCCCCACCCCCACCCTTTTCAATTCGATCCGACGCCTATAGTAAAAGAATTACAAAACTGTCAGCAATTAATTCATGTGACTATTGAACCTATTACTAGTATATTCTTTTTTCTGAAAGGTTTACTAAGTCTACCTATCCAAACATAAACCTACAGATTATTAATCTCTATCTGAAAAAAAAACATCTAAATTGAAAAATGAATAAATCCCACATGAAGTTTTTACCAGTGTCCAACGTTCATGATTCCTGCAGTAAAGTGCACAATGTACATAAGAGCAAAACGTAGACAATAATGTAAGTACATACCGGTATGAGCTTACATTATCTTCCACATTTTATATAGGTAGGATGTTCATATGATGTTCATGTCCATTGAAGGAAAAAAGGGGGGTATGCTCCTATTTCCTCTTTTTTGTTAAGAAAATTTTCTGTAAGTAAAAAAAATGATGAGTATGTCAAACACTCCGAAAGTCCAAAAATTATGAATTTATTGAAAAAAGAAGTGGAGGCCGTCTATCTTAAAACCCTTCTTTCTTTCTGGGTGGGGGGGGGGGGTGGGGTGAGGACAGGGGCTTGTCTTGTTTTACCTATATAAATTAAATAATTCGTGAAAATTTTAATGGGGCGAGGGGGGTCAATGTTTTGATTATTGCCTGCATTCGTTCGAGTAACAAATTTTGTTTTAAAAAGGTGTTGACATTTTCCAAGCATAACCCCCCCCCCCTCCCCTACACGCCCTTTTTATTGCGTCATTGGCGTCGGAAGCAAATTAAAAGAGGGGAGTTAACGATAAGAATTTTTTTTAGATCTCCAAAATAAACCCCGTAGGAGTGGGGTGGGGTGAACTTCATTACGTAAATTGTTTTTCCAAACAGCACCACTTTCCCAATGTTAAACCTATACTGCAACGTATCTGTGGAAAGTAAGGGGGGGGCTAAACCTACGCAGCAATTTTCAATGTCTATACTAAGTCTATCTTTCGAAAAAGGTGGGGGGGGGAGGGGGGCTAAGCCGTTGGCAGTATAATCAAACAAGAAAAGGTGCTAGCGCCTGAAAAAATGTAACTGAAAGAAGTTCGACAATTTTCCATTTTTTTATCTACATGTACCCCCCCCCCTTCCCGCCTTTCAAAATCGAACTTACGTCTCAGAATTAAGTTGGTTAAAGTCCACTGCATACATAATAGACATCGTATTTTAAATGCTGTTTGGGATATTTAACTATTTTAGGCATTTGCTGCCATAGCTTTATTTAATTGATAGAAATAAGAGTAATTTTCAAATAGCAACCGATGAGATGTTTTCAGTTTATAGCCGGTGCAGGATATGCTAAGACTCTGATAGCAACCGTTACTTTAAAAAATCGTGTTTCATCCAAAAATCTCTTTCACAATGCACTTTTGAATAGTTTTAATCATATGTAAGTATTATTATATATTGACGCATCTTCACATACCACAATAAACACAATCTAAATAATAGATAAGTTAAAAAAGGCATGAAAACTGGGTGTGTATTGACTCGAGATTCGATACAGGCTTCGGAGATTCTACTAATTCAAAATTATTAGAGGACTATTCTACAAAATACAAATGACAACATTTATAGAAATGCCTTACTTGTTCCGTGCACTTAGTTTTTTCGATGACTACATTGATTTGGGGTCTCGATTTCACAGTTTTACAACTTCTTCCAAGCGATTCAAACATATTTATTTCTGATAGCAGCCGTAGAAATTTCGAATAGCAACACTGAACGCTATTTTGTTCGGATAGCAACCGTTTAGGTACTACACCGTGGTTGTACTTCCAGTTAAACAAAGCGATACTTCATTCATTTGTATGGTAGGGCTGTTCCCTTTCCAAAACTGTCGTAATTTTGACACAAAATACAGGTCAGTTATATTCTAAACAAGTTCCTTTGAATTTGCTGCTTTTCATCAGTTATAAATCAGATTCAGTCAATTAAATAAAAACGTGTTTTCTCTCATATTTCGTATTTGTTTGTCACTTTTTATATTTTTTGAATTAGATTATCAGATTATATTGATGTCCCATTCATTTTCGAAATGGCCCATCAAAAATGTTGACAGTTGCGCCATAGTCCCATTGACCATTTTGGCCTTCCCAGTCACTGCATTAGAAAAAAAATGCATGAAAATATCCAATAACTCAACTATTTTCTTTTTTTGATATGTATTGTGAAAAAAAAAACTGTTACAAAGTATTTAAAAATACATTTAATGGATAAACCAAATGAAAGGTTTGAGATGCAAAATTGTGTAATTTTATTTTATTTTTTTTTTTTTTGTACATTGGGAAAAAAAGAAGATTTACAGAATTAAAATAAGATGACCATAACTTTTTCTTTCCTCAAGAGAGAGATTAACTCTTTAACTCTTAATGACACACATATCATATTATAAATTTGTCTGATAATTAATGCATTGACCAGTTTTAAAATCATGTGAATAACCTACATTTAAATGTGTAAATCATTATAGATTTTTACTGATTGTAATTTCTACCTCACTTAAATATATGATTAATATCAACCATATTTAATTTTTTACAATATGTATAATGATGGATACATATGCAGTGTGTACATGAAATTTATTTGCCATTTTTATTTTTGTAGAAGATTCTTCAGAAAAGATTTTTGCATATGTGAATTTGAACATCAGTGAGGAAAACTTGTCCAAATGTAAGTAATTTACATATAGAAATATAAAGCACAAAGGAAATCCTAGTAAAATCCAAATGACATCTAAATGATTTGATAATATACTTGAAGGAATATGCTGTAACTTTTGTTGAATACAAGTAACTCAAGATCTTACATGTAAATTTTAACATTCTAGTTTTAAGTTTCGTTGGTGTTCTGCGTGATACACAATTTTAAGAAATGTACATGTAAGAATAAATGAAATCAGGAAATGATTGTTAAAGTAAGGGGAAAAACACAGCATCCTTTAGTTAATATTTTGTAACAGGAAAGGAGAAAATGTATGGCTGGACCGGGAATTAAACCCGGGACCCCTGCATCTCCAGTCAGGTGCTATATCCATGGCCCAAACTATTACAATTTTAATACAACCTCGGACTGTTCATTAATGAAAAAACCAGCTTAGTAACCAAAAATGGATTGCAATTGTAATTGTAATTAATATTAGTAATAAAATCTATAGGTTTAAGATAATATTCTAGTAAAATATCTGCCTTGCCCCAGGACTCCAGAAAATTTTTGGGGGTACCACCAATGATTTTTTTCGTTGAAAATTGAACTAGGAATAGAATTTATGAAATTCTATAAATTAATTTGAATAAAAATTCACTAAACTGATATATTGTAAATGATTTTGTTATCTACAATATTTTAAAACAATTTATATTATCAATGACAATATAAGAAGTATATTCATATTGTATGCTAATTATCATGGAAAATTGATTTTAGGTTTCAGTGTTTACAACAAAACAAAGTGGAGGGGTTCACAGCTGAAGCTACAGTTAGCTAAGGAGGATTTTTTGAAAAGGTATTTATAATAAAACAGATTAAATTGGGTCTATGCTCAAAGAATATTCATGCTAAAAGTCATTTTTAAAAAAGAATGTAAGAATCAATGTTTGTTGACATATTTTGACAAATTAAAGACATACATTTTTGAACATCCTATTGACCTTGACCTGTCTATGACCTTTATATATGGACTGCACATAACTTTAACCTGTATCAAATTCATGCAGACTTAGCAAGGAACGTGAAAATGGTTTTGCCGTGGAACCTAAAGTGAAACGCAAAAAGGGCATGCACAATGATCCATTAAAAAATCAGGAAGGGATCGAGGATTTTCATATGCGGGGAGCAGTGCCAGGCACCAGCATTGAGGGAGAGGAGGTAAATAACCATGAATTTCAAAGTTAGGCATCTGAAAGAAATATTCTCCTTGCTTGGACAATGCACAATGCAGCTTAAAATATGTTTTTCCTTTTCTCTTTTCAGAATTTTGCTTATCAAATAATGTTTAAAACTTTTATAAATTGCAGGTGGTATGTTAACTAGCTAATTGCTTGATTTTTTTCCTTACAGAATTGGGTGGTTGGAAAGTATGGTAGAGTATTACCAATAGTCCATATTCCCAGCAAGCATGGCAAAAAAGTATCCTTTCTTGATTATTTCTTATATGAGTATGAAACGAAATCTCATGACTTTTTTCAAATCAATATTTCAATGACAAAATGTTAGATTAAAAACATGTTTTAAACATAGAGGAGGAGAATGCTATTAAAGGGGAATAACTCTTAATCATAACCATATTGCATATGATGTTTCCCAACTAAATGTCTTCTAAAAGTTAACCCTTTCATTCAAAATTACTGCATGAATGAATTGACATGGAGTACATGTTCAAAAACACTGAAAAATAAGCTAATTCAAGGAATATTTATGTACCTAACTGAAGGACAAAAGTTTATTTGAAATAATATATTAGCCAGAGACATTTTGTAACACATAAAAGACAATCTTGTAACTTTGAACTTTGAGCTTTTCACCCAAGTATCATAGAAAGTATGCTGTATTGATGGGCATATACACTCCTAAACCAATTTATATCTCCCACTTTTGTAGAAAGCAAGGGAACCATAATAGGTGTTTTTAGATTATGCATGTGTATTCAAGAGGACTAATCCTTAATGAAAAAAATCAGATAGTGACTGTAGATCCTTCCAAGTTCTGTCACAATGTCAAAAAGGTCAAAGAAGAGGAACAAGGTCCTGATAACTGTGATACTGAGACACTAACCTGGGCACTGAAGGAAGAAAATCCAGAGAAGACAAAGAAACGAATCGGAGATGTCCACTCAACATCAAAGTTTGTGAGGAGGAAATGTCATCAGACCCGTGTTTCTGCTGGGGAACCAACACAAAGGCTGAATGGTGTTACTGAAGAAGAAGATGATTTGGAGGTAGTTTCTCTGAAGGAAAGCACAGGAAGTGCCAAACTTGGAGCCTGTGCAGAAGAGGATTCTGATTCAGATTATGAAGCAATGAAAACTCCTCTCACTAAAGATAAGAACAGAATTTCTGCTAGTGTAACTGGACATTCATTGAAAGAGAAAAACACTGAGAAGGATTCAAAACATTTTAATTCAAGGCTCAAAGAAACTGCTAGCAAGAAAGATAACTCTTTAAAAAATGTTCATGATTCGGATGAAAAATCAGCTGGTGTTTCAAGTGGTGTTGTGAATTTCATGGAAGATGAATCAGACAAGGAATCTGTTTCATCTGCTGACACTGATGTCATTGTTGCTAAGCAACTCAAAAAGAATTCTGGGAAAATTCCTGTTCAATCCAAAAGGTTCTCTGTGACACAAGGAATCAATGAATTTTCAGACGGATTAACTATGGAAGAATCTAGGAGCGAGTCGAGCAATTTTAATTATGAGAGTGATGATAGTTTAAGTGCAGTAGGTTATGAAAGGTTAGCAAAAAGAATAGAAAGGGAATATCAGAGAAAGTTCAATAGCGACCCAGAAAATCATGAAGGAAATCTTGATTTCGAAGTAGCTGGGACTTCTTTAAAGAAAAGTACACCCAACACACAGAAAACATTACCGGTGATAGGAGACCCCAAAACTAAGAGAACGATGAAATCTGAGCTTGTGTCTGAGCAAACCAACAATGATTCAGTGCTAAATAATTCTGTGTTAGATTCTGATGAAAACTCCCCACAGGTCAGTTCTGAGGAAAATTTGTTCTCAAGTGCATCAGAGAGCAGCAGGGAAGATGATAGGCAAGTAGAAGATACAGCAGCAAGTGATGAAATAGTAAAGAAATCTAAAAGTTCGTCAGGAAAAAGTGGTGCAAAGTGTGTGTTTCTACCCTTTAAAGGGACTTCATCTTTGTATAGTTCCGATGTAGGTAAGAACCAAGGGAATATGTGCAATAGTTCTGATCAAGATATGGGAGAGTTTCCAACAGAGAAAGAAAGAAATGTGAAAAAGGTCACATCATCTTCTAAAGGAACTATAATGGTAGATTCTTCTATCAAAAACACTAAAAATTCCATGGAAGGGAATGAAACTAAGACCCAAGGTGGAAAATTAGGGAAAAGCAAGAAGGATATTGTTAGTTCTGTTCAGAGTGGATTATTGGAAGAAGGAGTGAGGAAGAGTGAATCAAAATTAACTGCTGATGTGGAAAGGAGCAATGCCTCAGATAGAAAGAGAGTGGAGTCCATGAAAGAGAAGATGAAGAAAACAGAAGTGACTGCTGATGTGGATATAAAGGAGAGAAGTAAGGCAGCAGATAGGAAGAGAGTGGAGTCCATGATGGAGAGGGCAAAGGAGACAGAGTTGAAGAAGAGAGCTATACAACAAGCCCTCAAACTGGTCAGTCAATGTCAAAGTGGTCAGTCAATGTCAAACTGGTCAGTCAGTGTCAGAGTGGTTAGAGTGGGAATGTTAACAAAGTCAAGTAGAGCAGTATAAGTAACTGCAAAGGAAAAACAATCTGATATGCTGAATTCAAAGAAAATTAAATATTAGATTTATTCTTCAAGCATTAAATAAACATTTGAACATTCTACATAATTTTTTAATGAAATGTTTTCAAATTCACTGTAAAAAAAATCAAAGTCAATTTCTTGAATTTATTTTTTGAAGAGGAATATTCTAACCTAGATATATTCTAATAGGGTCCCAGTTGTGATATTTTATGTTCATAATATGCATGTACACTTAAAGAAACAACATCATCTCTGATCTTGAGGTATGAAAGAGATAGAAATCTAAGTTATTCATGATTAGCAATCTGTTTTAGAACTCAAAGGAAGAGAGACCCAACAAGAAGATAGTGTTTGAGTCAGATAGCAGTGATGCTGAAGACAAACTGATGGAAGAAGGGGAAGATAAAGTTCAGACAGCGAATAAAACCAATGTAAGCACCATAAATATACATGTATTATTGCTCAAACCAAAAAGAGCAAGTGTCGTAATGACTTTTTCACTGATCCTGAAAAAAAGTAAGTTTAAACTTCAATATCTCAATCATATGTTATGTAAAATACCATATATATATTTTGAAGTCAATTGGAAATAGTTGTCCCAGCTACTTTTCTTTAATTTGTGTATTGTAACCTCAGTATCTTGATTGTCTGGATATCTTGGAAGTTAGGAAGTTTTATTCTCTTGGGCTTATTGAATTTGAAATGATGTTCGGATATACATTATGTGAATATAAGTTCAAAATGTGTCATTTTCAATGTGATTTGTAGACTGAAAGAGAGAAGAAGCCGGCCCTGTTTGACAGCTCTTCAGATGAGGCATCAGATGAGGACGCAGACGAGGAGAGGTTCAGAATACGACCTGAATTCGAGGGAAAAGCAGGGAAAAAGGTTTACCTCTAAAAATATATTGTTTTTATTTATACTGTAATAATTTTTTTTTTTTGAAAAAATATTCCCAGTAAATGTAAATTTACAAGCCAGAGCACTGAGAGACAAAGAATTATCTTCTATCCAATGTCTATCAATGAAAAATTTCATTGGGATAATGACATATTGTAAGCTTAAGCCAGAATATACCTATATTGCAATAAAATGGTTTATTTTACTTAATATCCTGTCTCAAAATATTATTCAACATTTATGACCAAACTCCAGTTTTTGTTGGGAAATTTCAGTTAATGAAGCTTCAATCTAGATACAAGAATGATGAGAGATTCAAATTAGATGAGAAATTTATGGATGAATCTGGATCAGAGAAAGATGGCAGCTCTGATGAGGAAGAGGAGGGTAATTTTAAAATATTAATTCAAAATCTTTACATATGAAACTTTTTTCATGTAAGACACATAATAAAACAATGGTATACATGCAATTGTGGACAAAACATTCCAAGTTTAATTGATTTAAGATAATCAGATACCAATTATTGAGTATGGTTGAATTTTGCTTCCTTAAAATTACAATGCTTTAAAGAACAAATCATCAGAGAATTGGTACCCCTTAAAATGAGTTCTTTATAACCCAGTTTCCTTGATAGAAGAGTCCTTCAGTATCAAAGAAATTTAGTTGCAATATGTTGTATATTTTATTATTAATTTTGTTTAATGTTTCTGTATTTCAAAAGTGTGTTTTATCTGTAGGATTCAAGCCTCCAACAGAGAATGATGATGAAAAGTCTAGAGCATTAAAAATCTTGGAAGAAGTGGTAGGATCCAAGGCATTAAAGAAAGTACAGAAGAAGAAGACTTTGTTTAAGTAAGATTTCATAGAAAATATAAATAAAGATAGTACATAAGAAGAAGAATTTGCTCAAGTAAGATTTTATTGAAACAAAAAATAGTGATGGACATTGAAGTGGTGAAATTTACATGTTAAGCTGTCTTTTTGAATTTTAGTTTTTACATAATGTCACACTAAGGGTGAAACGTTTACTGAATTTTGTAAATGTTTAAACGGATAGCATTAAACGAAACGATACCGTTTAAACGGGAGATATTCTCTGTTGGATTTTTATGGCTACTTACTCATGAACTTCGAATTTAATAATCAATTCTTGCACTTTAATATAAGTATGAGTTGTTATTTCAATTTCATCGTTGGTCATTATGACGTAAGAATTTGAGGCGCATTAAACTCGTACACTTTCTACATTGTCACCCAACTGCATTGGTTTGTTTGGCTACATACCAGATGTATTGTAAAGGTGGATCTTTTAATCTCGAAAAAAGTCAAACAAGACCTGCTGACTGTATCGAAACACTTTTCAAAGACTTGTGAACAATGTATTATATTTATTTAATCAAAATATATCGTTTTACATTCAAAGTGTCATAAAACATCGCTAGTATTCGCAACTCAGAAATTGGAATTAAATATGTTATACCGTATCGGGTTTTAAATATTTTTATTCAATATGTTTCCGGTATAGATTGTTGCTTTTCAAATGGTCAAAGACTGTGTTTGTTTTGTAAATTATGAAATAAAACAATTTGTTTGTGTATAACTTTATTTCTGATAGACATTGATAATGACCTTCGTGTAAACGTTTACTCAGTCTGTAAACGTTTAGAGCATATAATCGAAACATCGCTGTTTACACGTGTAATCGTTTCGCCCTTATGTCACACCATTTTATTTAGAAAGGAGAAAGTATATTATTTTCAGTTCTTTAAACTTAAACAAACATATTTCATGAAATAAATAACATGTATATATATGAAAGTAAAAAAGGGCTCTCTCAAGTGAATTTTAATCTCTTTTAAACTCTTTTATAGCCAGAAAGCAAAATATTTAAAAAAAAAAGAAGAAATAATTATGTGTCTTATTCAAAAAAAAAAAAATCCACCTTTTCAATATGCATGTATTTTACTTTGTTCATAGAATTATTATTTTAAATTAAATTTGAGTTTTGAAACTATGAACTTGAATAATGAAAAAAGAAGAAAGAACTACAGTATATCTCTAATTTAGCCTAATACAATGTGAAAGGCCAATTTATATCAACACTGAACATTGTATGTCATTTTGATTGAAGAGATGTGTCTGCCATTCATTTTGACCCTACCAAGGAAGACCACAAACAGTTTGAAATGGAACCACAGCAGAAGAAAAAGAAAGTAAAAACAGTGCAGAGGTAGATTTGTCCTTTATATTGCTGACATACTCAATTTTTTTTTCTTTTCTTTTTTTACCTGCCATTGATCAAAAACTGATGCATTTGGAATCATTATTTTTTTTTACGCAAATAAATGTTAAATGTAAACTTCACAGTTCATATTTAATTGTACATTTCTAAATAGAATTTATCAGTGTAAAGTTCCTTTCTCAGAAAAAAATACCACAAATTATTTCAATCCACAAATTATTTCAATCTGTGATGCATACTGCAATGAAACCTTTTAACAATGAATCTTTCCAGGAAAATGAGTGCCTCCTCAGATGAGGACACAGAAGCTGTAGGTCCAGACAGACATGAGGCACCTGTTGAGGAGGAGGTACCGGAGGTGACCAAGGAGAGGTTCTATCAGGTGTCCTTCGATTCCTTCAGGGAGACATTCTCAAACAAAACTTCCGGTGTGGCAGACTCGCAGTTCTCTCTCCTCTCTGTGTTCGGGAGACAGCAACAGCAGACGACAGACAGTGATGAAGAAATGCCAGGTACCCCAGTCACTGATATATAGTGAAGTGAAAAATCATTAATAAATTTCATGGGGTTAATTTACAATGTTTTCATGATATGAAAAAATCCATAAATTTATGTCCTGATGTGTCAGTTTATCATTTCTTCACCCAAGAAATCAAATTCCCACAAAATAATATCTTGACCCCAGGATAAAAATATAAATGTACATTCATGTAATTTTATAGTAATTTATGAACAAAAAGGACTGTTAGATCACAAAGGGCTTGTTTATAAATCTTGCAAGAAAAAGAGAACTTATTTGTGAAAGGCATTTCTTTAAAAAAAAAAGATCCATAATTTTTCCCACAGACAACTCTTGTGGAGCGTATTATGTAGGCCAAGTACCTAAATCTTCATGTAATGTTAAGCTTGTCTCACACTCAAATTTTTACAATAGGATAGGAGAGCCCCCAAGTCTTGTCAATATTAATTTTATTCACTTAAATCTATAGGTTAGATTTCATACAAGAGCTATCTTTACATATACACCAGCTTATTAATGATATTGCAGCTGAAAATAGATATTTAGTAGGTACTACAGCTGTATTGTATATATGTAATATACTACATGTACAACCATTTTTCTCTAAAAAAAATCCTTCTTTGGTAATAATATGCAGTTGTTGGCTTCATTAACATAAATTATTTTTGAGCATTATTAATTTTTACTATCTGTATTCTCCCAGAAGTAGAACAGATAGGATCCAGTTCAAACCAGAAGGCAGACCAGTTCCTATGGAAACAGCATGTTGACAGTAGCGACGAAAATATGACGTCAGATGAGGAAACAGAGTGTGTATTTATATGTGAAGAATAAAATTTTTCCATAAAACAAATGATTTTTTCATTAAAAAAATGTACAATTTACAAAAATGTAGTATGTGACTTTGCTAGGTTTATATAACACAATATAAAGGAAGATGTACTTCGATAATATTGAATTTTTGAACAAGAAAGTTAATCATTTTCGTCTTTTGGGAAAGACAAGAGTGTTGATTATTCCGTATTATGTCAGCATAATTCTGATGGTAAAATTACTGGTTTGTGCCCTTGTATTTGACAAGTCTTGAATTGATCTGCATGCATTTAATTCAAAAGTTTATAAACGAAAACATACCGGGTACATATTTTCTTAGTCCACTTTGTGCTTGGTTCATATAAAGCCGTACAGTATATTCTTACTTTGCTAAAAGTACAGGTGAACTAAAAAAATAATTAATTTCTCTGAAGGACCAACATTCCTGTCAACGTGTTCACCAGCAGCCAAAGTTCCTTTTTCTTCACTGAAGATGATGAAAGAATAAAAGGTTTTTACACTTATTCATTTCTTTTTTTATATTTTTAGGTCACCTGAGTAACTCAGGTGACCTATTGCTATCCGTTTTCGTCCGTTGTCATGTGTCATGTATCGTGTGTTGTGCGTCGTGTGTTAACATTTGAACATTTTCAGCTTCTTCTCTGAAACCACTGAACCAATTTCAACCAAATTTGTATACAGCATCTATGGGTGAAGGGGAACAAAATTGTGAATTTTATGGTCCTCGTCCCCCTGGGGCCTGAGGGGTGGGGCCAGAACCACTAAAATTATTGCAATCTTTAAAAAAAGTCTTCTTCTTTACTCCTACATCAAGTAAAACTGTTGGCATGTGTAAAATGAGCATGTGTTATGTTTAATTTAAAAAAATTCTGAAATTCATGGCCCCAGGGCATCAGGGGTTCTAGTGAGGGTGGGGCATATATAGAAAATATAATGAAAATGCATGATTTCTTTGAAAATCTTCTTCTCTGCTCCTGGGTATTAAGTAAACTAACCAAGCACATAGTTATGCAGCAAGAGTGCCTCTTCCAAAATGGTGAATTTTATGGTTTTAAGGTCATTTTCTGGTGTTAGGGTGGGGCTTTATTGATCATATATTTTAAAATGCATTGATTCTTTGAAAATCTTCTTCTCTGCTCCTGGGTATTAAATAAACTAACCAAGTTTATAGTTATGATGAGATACAAGAGTCCTCTTCCAAAATTGTTAATTTTATGGCCACACACAGGGTCATGGGTTCTGCTTAGGGCGGGGCTCTATTTTTTATATAGTAAAATGTATTAATTCTTTGAAAATCTTCTTCTCTGCTCCTGGGTATTAAATAAACTAACATTGCACATCGTTATGATGAGCAAGAGTGCCTCTTCCAAAATTGTGAATTTTATGGCCCCATGGTCATGGGTACTGGTGTTAGGACGGGGCTCTAATGATTATATAGTGAAAATACATTAATTCTTGGAAAATCTTTAAAGTCCTGGGTTTTATGCCAATGATCCTTATATATATTTATGATTAAAAAAATTATCTAGCAAAATGTTATATATTTTAAAAATCCCTCCCTGGGTCGGGGGTGGGGGGTTATAGTTTAAAATAAATTAATGCTTTGAAATCTGCTCTTTGGTATTCATCAACCATTTTATGATAAAATTTGCAAAATTTTGAAATATGTGGCCCCAGGGTCATTGGTTCCTTTGGGATGAGGTGCACAACTGGTTATAAAGTGGAAGTGCATTTTCTCTTAAAATGTTACTGTGATCTACCTCTGGGTATTAATTAAATAGAGTAAGCATGCTAAGTCTATAATTATGATAAGCAATGGTGTCTCTTTCAAAATGGTGAATTGAAAATTTCATGGCCTCTGGTTTAAAACATGAACCAAATTTAATTGTTTGAAAGTTGTTGCACAATACTCAGGTGACCTATAAGGCCCGTGGACCTCTTGTTGAAAAAGAATTTTGTTCAATGTTACTCATAAAATTTACCTAATACAATCAAACTGATGAGGTATTTCTTTGGTTTTTAGAATGTACTTTGCATATTATCATTTGATGTTTAGATGTTTATTGACATTATGTTTTTATATAGTTTGTAACAAGACCATTCATTGAACACTGTCTTTCATGCATTTTGTTGAATTCTGTTGAAAGAAGACATTTTCCTCCAGAATTTACTTTAAAATTTAGCTTTAAGCTCACTTAAACCAAAGGTTCAAGGTTGTTCAAACTGTGGTCGCAAGAATTAAGGTGGGGACACAACTGGGGATGGAAATTTTATATTGGAATACATGGAAAAAATTCCTTATAAGTCATCTCAAAACAGCATGGCCATGGTTGCAATGCACTTGAGCACTGGTCCATGGGCTTCTTTTCTTCTCTACCACTCCGTTATATCATTTTATGTGTACATACATGTATATTTTGTTGCTATTAAGACAACATTTATTTCTTATAATAATGGGAATATCCTATAATTAATGATGCAAATGTCTGCATATTGAGCTCTTTGTAAGCTCGATATTTGTGTATGTTTAATTTTTAAAAACTTTCTCTAAATCAGAGGGCATTCAGGAGTTTTGCAGGAAGGAGGACTTGGAAACAATCAGAGAAAAATGGCTTGAAAAAAGACAGAATCTTGTGCACGTAAGCTCTATTTAATATGCTTAGAAAAAAGGGAATTTGTGCAAATGAAGCCTCTTTGTTTTTTAAGGGTTTAATGTCGTATTTGTTATCCCTCTCGAAAAGTACACAGTTTTTCAGAATTCATAATTTCTCAAGATAGGCCAGTTAATTCTAAATACTGAAAAATAAGTGGCATTATATTAAAGTTAGAAAAGAAAAACTGATTAGATACAAAGTCTTACATGATCTTTCAGCTATTTCTTATTGAGGTTATGATGCATAGCTTTTATTTTTTTTCACATACATGTATTTGATTACTGTGTATTTGATCTGCATTTTATTTTGTAGGCATACACAACAAAACACAAAAGCCTGTCAAGAAAAAAGAGGATAGCTCAGAAAAACAAAAGAAGAAGAAGATAAACTAGTACATTAATCATATTTTAAAGTGGGAAAATGCTTCAAATTTTTATATCAAAAAAATTATCAATAAAATTGTTATATATTATAAAAATGCTTGAGTTTATTTTAAACTTATCATTTAATGCATTCTTCCACATAATTAGACTATGAACATTTTGAAAATTAAGATGTGTACCCTTAACACTTCCATAAACTGTTGATTATTATAGAAAAATTAATTAAGATTTCAAAGCTTACTTTAACTTTTACTATTTATAACTGAATAGTGAAAAGGAGAAAAGTCTGTAAAGCTTTAATTTGAACAGGCCTAGGGCCGTTGGGGTGGCTTTTTATGTACAGTGGACCTTCAGATATCCGTATGCCAGATATCTGGATGCTTCAGTATCCGGAGGATTTTTCATCAGAACAGAATTTTTTAAAGTTATTTTGTTCTGTTAAACTGATTATTCAGGTATCCGGACGCTTCACATATCCGGACAAATTGCCTAGGAACCAAAGCGTCCGAATAAATGAGGCTCCACTGTACATGTACATGTAGCTTCCTACCGGTGTGTTTTACATTTAAATGAATTTTTAGGTCACCTGAGTAAACTCAGGTGACCTATCGCTATCTGTTTTCGTCCGTCGTCGTGCGTCGTGTATTAACATTTGAACATTTTCAGCTTCTTCTCTGCAACCACTGAACCAATTTCAACCAAATTTGGCACAAAGCATCTATGGGTGAAGGGGAACAAAAATTGTGAATTTCATGATCCCTGCCCCCCCTGGGTGAGTTGGGGCCAAAACCACTAAAATTAATGCAATCTTTAAAAATCTTCTTCTTTACTCCTGGACATCAAGCAGTCAAACTGTTTGCATGATTGTAATCAGCATTGAGTCCTCTACCAAAATTGTGAAATTCATGGCCCTGGGGTCAGTGGTTCTAGTGCTAGGGCGGGGCTAAATAAGTATATAGAGAAAATGCATGATTTCTTTGAAAATCTTCTTCTCTGCTCCTGGGTATTAAATAAACCAACTAAGTACATAGTTATGATGAGCAAGAGTGCCTCTACCAAAATTGGGAATTTTATGGCCCCAGGGTCAGGGGTTCTGGTGTTAGGGTTGAGCTCTATTGATTACATATAGTGAAAATACATTATTTCTTTGAAAATCTTCTTCTCAGCTCCTGGGTATTAAATAAACCAACTAAGTACATAGTTATGATGAGCAAGAGTGCCTCTACCAAAATTGTGAATTTTATTGCCCCAGGGTCAAAGGTTCTGGTTTTAGGGGGGGGGGGGGGGGGGGCTCTATTGATTATATAGTGAAATACATGAATTCTTTGAAAATCTTTTTCTCTGCTCCTATGTATTTAATAAACTAACTAAGTGCATAGTTGTGATGAGCAAGATTGTAAAATAAACCAAAATTGTGAATTTTATGGCCCCAGGGTCAAGGGTTCGTGGCAGTGGTATTGATTATATAATTGAAAATACATGAATTGTTTGAAAGGTTCTTCTCTGCTCCTAAAAAATTGGCGATAGACTAACTAAGTACATAGTTATGATTAGCAAGAATTCCTTTTTATAAAATTATGAATTTTATGGCCCCAGGGTCAGGGGTTCTGGTGTTAGGGCGGGGCTCTATTGATTATATAGTTGAAATACATTAAATCTTTGAAAATTTTCTTCTCTGTATCTGGGTATGAAGCAGATGAACTACTTATATAGTTATGATGAGCAAGAGCCCTAATCTTGCAGAATTGTGAATTTCAAGGCCCCAGGGTCAGGGTTGGGGGGGGGGGGGTGTTTTTGCATTACTTATATACTGAAAATGAATTAATTTTTGAAATCTGCGCCTTTGTATTTATAAAACATTTATTTATTGTTTTTTGATACTAGGCAATTTTAAGGGTGCCTTTTTAAAATTTGTGCAATGTGTGGACCTACATGTAGGGTCAGGGGTTTATGTCACAGTGTTAGGGGCACTACTGATTATTGCTGAATTTACTGATTAGTTGGAATGCATTTTTGTTTTACCCTGTGTATATATTCAGTAACCAAGCTAAGCAACTGCTAAGTGTATTGTTATGATGATCAATGGTGGCTCTTTCAAAATTGTGAAAACATGAATCAAATTCAATGACTGGAAAGCGTTGTTGCATTATGCTCAGGTGACCTATAAGGCCCGTGGGCCTCTTGTTTTATGTTGCAATCAAATTTTCCAGCCCGGTAATGGTTTTCCCTTAAGCTTGCAATGGAGGTGGGGATACAGTAATGCACTTGTGTATTAGTGGGCTCATCCTTTGTGTCAATGGACGTGAGTCTCAATTTGATTCGAGATTGATCTCGAATGTTGTCTTGATTTATAGATTAGCTCTTTGCAAGGGGACGCTTTGCTGTGCTATGCCCTTTGTATATACTGTTACACATGTAAACTGTAAATGTACATTATATGTTCAACCACTCTAAAAAATTAGTTAAGTCTTCCTCAGCAATTTATTAATTAGTGTAAACATGAACCAGGGCACTAAGAGCCTCATTGGAGCCAAGCCCCCTTTATTTTTAATACATAAACATGATTTGACTGAAGTTCTAGAATATGTATATTGTGCTTTAAATTATATTCAGTATCAAGTTAATTATATTGTACGAGGATTATTGAAGCAAATTATAATCAGCAAAAAGTCTACACAATGATAACATATTTACAGCAACATCATTTATATATCGGAAATAAAATTGGACCTAAAACAGAACCTTGGGGTACACCTGCAAAAATATCTAGTTTTGATGAAAACATAATCTTTATACATTAACTTTTTTTTTAACCTTTTACACAAATAACTAAAAAAACACTGAAAACCACCAAAAGAGCAAGTATTATGACCACAGCTAATTTAAAAATAAGTACCATGAACAGGAATTTTTGCCCTCTTAAGGCTTTTATTTTCGCCCCATCTGTTTTTGATCGTTGCAAGTACATATAATCGTATTTAAAATACATTTAGGTCGAATTCAAGAAGACACCATTTTTTCTTTAATACAGTTTTACCTGGACAAATTAAAAAAAAGACTGAACTGATTGTAAGACTAGGATGAGAAGGCAAACACAACACGATGCGACTAGCGCTAACCCGAAAATAACTGCATACAGTATGTTTAAAGGGTATTTCAGCTATGTCGTTTAGTTCACATTTATGGATACTAAACAAAGAAAAGCTGGAGACCAACACCTTGAGCTTGAAATTGCGGAAGATTCTCACAAGTGGATACCGAAAGGTATTCAATAGGGTCTGTAACTAAAGTTATAAACTTAAAAGTATAAAACAGATCACCAACACTTCGTGAGAATGAAGCAGTAAATTTACTGCCGCATACTCACGAAGTGTTGATGATCTGTTTTATACTTTTAAATTTATGGATACTGTCAATTCGTTTCCGTCAGAACCACCTTTTCAGTTTTTACATCATGGGAATGGTAGCCTTAAATTAATATTTTGATGAAGTTTTCTTTCGGGTAGCCCTTGCATTGCAATTAATTACTCTCATTTTAACTTAATACATGTATAAAATAAATTTAAATCAAATTAAAGAATGTTACAATAAAAACAAGCTAATATAAGTATTCAATCAAATTATCATACGACACAAAATGTTCCAAGTTAAGATACATGTAGCACCAATAAATCCTTCAATTATAATAAAGGACTAGAATTTAGCCACATCATATTCGTATGTATGGGCGGGGTTAGGTTTCTCGTAACGTGTGTCTGTTTCTCTGTGTTCGTCATAGGTCCAGTTCCAGTGTCCAGGAACGTTTGACTGTAAAGTGTTCTGATCACCATTTTGTATGTTGCTATAGCGACGCTTTTGTACTTCCGTTTCATAAACCGGCTTTGAACTTATATAGTTTCTGGCGGGAATTTCTTCATAGATATCATTATTTTGTTGTAACTTTTCTGGCTTTTTATAATCTCTGAAATTTTTTTTAAAAAAAGATAAAAACTTAATTTAAATTGATCTATCAGTGTGTAGAATATACAGTTGAAATCTTGTGAAAAATAAATAAAAAATTGAATCAAACACAAACCTGGTGAAAAACTTGAAGGTGATTATGGCAGCAAAGCACGCAACTGCCGTTAGAAGCACCAACAAGAGTGCAATCACTGAAAAAAGAGATTCAATCATATCACCAATCAATATGTACAGAGAGAGAGAGAGCGGAGAGAAAATATGAGAAACGTCTTTTTTTCCTTAATAGCTCACCTGAGCCAGAGGCTCAAGTGGACTTTTCTTTCTGCCGAGTGGCTTGGCAGTGTCTGTCTGTCCTTCTTATGTGTTGTCTGTAAACAACATTTTCTTACATTTTCAACTTAATTTTCAGAATCAATCAATCTAATTTAGCGAAAATGTATTATGAAAGTTAAATGAATGTTATGCCATCGTTCAATTTTAAGAGTAGATATTATTGGAATTGTGAAAATATATGAAAGGGTGGGGTTGAAAATCAAACATCATAGCGCAATAAAATAAAAATAAAATAGAACTTATAAATACAATAGCCTGTGTTTTCAAATCATGGTTTTATGGGGGTACATTGTAAAGTAGGGTCAGAATGGGGTATAGAATTTTCAAAAAGGAAAATTGAAATGAAAAGGATTAAAACAATCATCTCGAGAACAGAGGGCAAGATCAGTGATATTGACATGCAAACGTTCTAAGGTAATGTAGATCAAAGAGTGTTCAAATGACCCCGAATGTTGGAATGAGTCAAAGTTGAGAATACAGGTTTTTACATGGGAATATTTGGGAAAAAGTGATTTGAAACACAGGAACCTAATTAAATTTATCAATCATATGAATATGCAAAGCATCCTTGTATTTCACGATAGTAAAGTGGAAAGAAATCTTTCAAGAATCTTATGAAGAGGAACAACACGTCCTTTGTGGCACGGATGAGCTTTGTGGCCTCTTGCTAGTATTTGCAGTAAATCATTAATAGCTATTGTATTTTGATCTGAGAGTAAAACGTGATTGATAACACACCTGTATAAAGGGTTGATTTGTTGCATTCTTGGGTGTTTATATATGGCGCCAAATTAAGGTTCTTGTCATGCAGAGATGTTTCTGATTGGCTTGTATTCCAAACGGTAGTGGTAACGTCATTAGTTAGTGTGACGGTTTCCGTACTTCCGGTTGTTGAGACTTGCTCAGTTGTTGTTGGTTGATTTATTTCATTATAACAAGTAACAGACATTGCAGCATCGGTGGCACCAGCTTTAAACAAAGAATAGGTTGTTATTAAGATGTATATGTACATAATATTATTACATTATACATCATGTACATGTATGTGTGAAGATTTTGAAAATTGCAATTTGCTAAAATCATTGAAAACTGAATGAAAAATTATAAAACTTCTATAATTTTTTTGCTGCTTTATTTAGCGTTTGTATTATCTCAAAAGGCAGCGGTTGAGAGTACGTACAGTGTACTATATTTTACACGTAACTTTAATTTGGCGACTAGGGGTCAACATCCTGCCTCGAACAGGCTGAGAATAGCTGGCAATTGCTCTCTGAGCAATAAGCCCGGGTAAAATTCACTCAGTAATTAAGCAATAGCTATTGAAAGTGTTTCAACTGTTTTTAAATACGTGTTTTATTAATTTTTTTTGTGCATTCTATTTAACCTTCAGCTCGTCAAATAAAAAAAAAATGACTAAGTCTGGTGACAAATAAAACAGTTATGCTAGGAATATAAATGATAAAAATAAAATTCATCATTTATCTTTGATTCTGTTCTGATGTTTCATGGAGGATATCATCGCCATGCAACAAAACCCTTTTCTATGTAAAACGAAAGTACAATTTTTATAACTATACATGTATATAGGGACAGGCTTGAAATTGATTTTTTTCTCTCACACGCAAAATTAAGCATCATCAAATGACAAGATCGTACGGGCACTGGGTCATAAATGTAAAAGGTTTGCTGGAAGAGTTCGCAAGAATCGATGAAAAGCATGATAATAATGGAATTTATATATGTCATGCGACGGAAATGAAATTCTTCGTCAAGAAAACTTGATGAATGCCAATGAGATATATGTTCATTTATTAAAACAACATCTCTGCAGTTTTTTTACCTTGTGAAATATATATATATTTTTTAATTTTGAATTACAAATTGGGGAAGGTTGCTTATTTAGTCTTTATTTAACATAACATGTCAACAGAATGGCAGATAACCATGGATTCTAAAAAAATAATAATAATAAACCCGTTTAATTAATTAACTTAATAGTTGAATAAAGAAAATATTAATTAGTTACTTATATCAAGCCTGTAACAGTAATGAACATCAAAAGGCGAATTGTGCTTCATTATCGTAATCTGCAGGGTATTGCCCTCCTTAAGTCCAGGAACAGTTGTCCCCCCATAGCATGGGATTATGTCCCCTGAGTGTGGCTTATCGTTCTTCTGAACGTGGATCTCTGTGCCACATCCCACGTAACCAGGGGCAGTAACTTGGCTGAAATGGAATTGTCTCCCTTTGATAACGAGAATCTCGCATCGACACGTGGTGACGGACGAGTGTTGAGCGAAGGAAAAATCCATCAGTAAGTTTGATTTTACCAAGGACCCTCCTTTGCACATGTTAATTACTGTAAAGAAGAAAAAAATTAATGGAAACTGTAAAGAAGAGAAAATTAATGAAAATGGATGGTTATTATCTAGGTTTTGAACTTGAAGTTTCATTGCATGTTGATAAATTAATGAGTATAGTTGAATCCACACTTTTCAAAAGTTATGTCCCTTGGCCGCCATCTTAGGGGATAAACCCATAGAATCCTCACAGTACCCTTTGTAGTTTTCAGGTTTAAAACTTTGTCATTTGACTGGGAAAAATCGTTGCATATTGTATACTGATTGCCCCATGTTGGGGCTACGCACACATCCAAAGAAAACAATTTAAACACAGTGGATTCATCATAGCCCACCCAAATGTTTGGAAGCATAAAGAGGAGAAATGTTGCTTCTTTCCCTTTTGACCTTTTGGTTAACCCTGCAAAGGGAAACAACTTTTGTAAAGTGTGGATTGATCTATTTCTTATTTGTAAAATCACTGATTTTGGTTTGTATTTAAAATTCGTTGTTTTCGTAGTAGAAAAAGCCGCAAATTCATAGGCCTACCCATCAAGAAAGAATTTTTTTCAAGTCAAAATAATACTACTCTTCAACAATATTAATTAAAATCAAATTCCTTCGAGCCTACATTTTTATTTCAACCACAATAATTTGAACTCTATAAATTACAATGTAAATGTTAATTTTTCATTTAAGATATACATGTAATTAAGAAAATTCATCTTTCTAAATGATTTTGTGAGATACCAGCATAAGGTCTCTTCGTAGATTTTGTTAAATATTTCAACTTTTTTTCTTCATAAGAACACGAAAGAAGAATTTGCATTTAAGAAATACTTTGTAAGCATAATTACCAGAAAGGCCTTCATTTGGACATGCCGGAGATCCTAAAAAAAGAAGGAAATGACATAAAATGTACCTAACAATTACCAAATAAGACAATTAAGCACACAAAACTCTGTTCCATACAAATTCCACTTTTAATTATCTTACTTATTTTTTTTATTATTGGTACCTGATAAAAATATGATTTGTTCTATCAACGTTAACCATACATGTAACAGTGATCATTTAAAAGTCAGACAGCAATGTGCTTTGAAGAGACACAGCAGAAATCAATTATATATTTGGGTTTATTTTCCTCTTGTTAATAATCCATTCATTTCTCTTCCCCCCTTATTCCCCTATACATGCGCTTAGTATTTCCATCGCTACTAGCACATCCCTTATCTTAGCTGACCACCTTGTTGAAAATCTTATATATTTCATAGATTTGGACCTTCATCTTTTAATTTTTTACATTGTCATTACACGTGTTTCTTAAAATGATACACCTATTTAAATAAAATCATTTCAATTATTTAAAAATACTAGTACATCCCATTGGCTGAAACTTAAGAAAAAAGCATGATGACAAACCTTTAATTGATACAGGTAAATAGAATCCAAACCAGAATAATATGGCTACCATGTTGTTATTGTTTTCAATCAAGATGTACGGAAGTAAACACTGCCATCCCCCGATTCATAGATATCATCAATAATTGATTACTTATCTATCCATCCAATTTTTAGAACGAAGAAATATCCTTTGTTTCAAACAGAACGTTACGGAATATCTAGTTTATTACTTTGAAATGGTTACCTGAAAATCTCAGGTGGAAAATATTACCATGACAACGCACTATATCAGTTTTCCAGCATTCTGAGCTTTATAGATATCGATTGAATTGAACAAAGCAAAACAAAAGGCGATACACATATATCTATTCATTGCATAATTAACAATTTTTGAAGACGAGGTTGTATTTCTGTTTATTAGCGTTTTCATGTAAGACAGAAAGATGTAAGACAGATTAAAAAAAAATGATAATAACAATATATAATAAGACCATCATTCTCCTTCCCATAAGATTAAAGAATCACAGTAGATAGATATACATGTAAGTTGAACATCGGTAACTCGAACACTTTTATCTGGAAAACCACCGGTACCGTGGCCATGTCGAAGTGAGTTGTGAGTCCCAAACCATTTTTTTTTCGATAATAAGTAATTATAGATCTCGTTAATAATCCCAAATGCTTTAATGTCTGGAGTTTTTTTTCTCTCTATTCAATCGAGTTTGAGATAAACGATGTTTTAAAAACTATTTCGGATTACAGTTTCGCATGAATGGAATTGTATAAGTAAAGATTGAAGAAAAAACCCCTAAAGAAACACAATAGAGCCTTTAGTTACAATTTGAAATATTCCTACATTGTACGTACTAATTTTTTCTTTTCATATTATGATCGAACCTTTAATTTGAGTTGGCTAAAATCAGAATCAAAATTGAAATATAGCATGTTAAGGAAAAAAAATTCCTTCTCCATCATTACAGTGCTAATTTAGATATTTTGATATTGAAACACCCCCGCGTTGTTTGGATTCGAAGCTCCTTGAAGCTGAGGTGGGCAATACAGGTAATTCAAAGGGATTAAAATTTATCAAAGGAATCTAAAAATCTTTCAATAAAAAATCTGAAGAACACACAGGGCTCCGGTAATTCAGGTGAGCGTTGAGGCCCATGAATAATGTTTTTGAATTACTTTTCTCTTACCTTTTCAATGCTTAAAATTAGAGCGACCCCAGCCCCTTCCTTTCGGTTTGTTCGAATTCGCCTTAACTGTAAAATTTAGCATTAACATTTCGCCTAAGTCAGCTTTCATGTAAATCAAGGCGAAATCGGGACTTTTATAAACACCTTATAAATTAATTCCCCGGTGTTTTTCATTAAACTTAAAAGTCAGAAATTAATTACATGAATGACGAGACATACGTAACAACATATACAGGTACACTGTAAATAGCATATGGAATAAAAACAAATCAAATGCAAACTATTTATAAGTGGTTGTCATTTTAATGGAAGAGCTTCTAAAATAATGAACGCATGTACATCATTTCAATTGTATCAAAGCCATAAAACAAGCAGTAACATAAAAAATAATAATTTTAATTCTTAAAACATTAGAAATATCACAAAGAACTTTTCTATTGGGCTATATTGGTTTTATATAGACAATCATGATTGAACTGTGAAGCAAACCAATTCACTGTATTTACTAAATGAAATGTTTCATTTAACAAATGTGCCAGATAAATGAAATACAGTTATAAAATGAATGCCATGGACGCATGAGTCAAATAAATATTCCTGAGATTCTTAAGTTGAAAGCGTAAGATATATTCAAATTATCAAATAATAACATCTATATACATCGAACATTTTGCACATATAATTCATAATTAAAGTAATACAATCCCCCCCCCCCCCATATATTTAACGTTTTTCTTCATTGATGTTGCCCTAATATTTTCCCTTAATAACAATTCTGCAGTACATAGTTAATGTTTGGTTAAAACAACGAGTATTGTATTCTTGAATTCTATTTATAACACTTTGTTCACGGAACATGCTTCCAAACCGTTGTTTAGAAACTATTTCGGATAATAAAACTACGTACATGTATTACAACAATCGGGTAATTAGTAAGAGTAAATTAAAACTATGAAATTTATCTTTGCTTCAGCAGCAAGCTCATAGAGAATTACCAAGAGTGCATGTTTTTTTTTCTGTACATTTACTCGTATATTTCAGTTGTTTCAAGTTCCAAAGTGAATATATGTCTTTCGATTCTCCGACGTTGTTCTCTGAAAAGTAAATGAAATGTATGGAGAATAGTATTCAAGCTCAAAAGTCTATGAAACAATAATACAAAATTGTAGCAGAGTAAACTGATCTCCAAAACAACAGAGGTTGGATCAGATGCCATGGAGGATTGAGAATCCACTGCAGACCAGTCACACCCATCGTGTGCTCCTTGTCATGATCGGGAAAAATATATTCATGTAATGAATTGAAGCTCAGCTACTTTAGTGGAATACAGAGGTGTACGTATTTTCTTCAGACAAAAGTCCATACCTTCTACATTTCTGCATGAGGAACACTAGAAATAAAATAAGTCCAGTCGTCCCCAGTAAAATTGCCAATACACGCCAATTTAATGATAGCCAGTCCTCGAAAAGAAAGAAAAAGTTTATTATTAATTTCAGTTAAGTGTGCAGTTTTGCATTACGTCACAACCTATGATGACAGCCTCGCCCCAGTTAAATAGTACACGCCTCCTAACTGCAAGCTTTACGACTGGAACTTTCTTCTTATCCCTGATGGGTTGCTTGTACAACAGATTATTTCCGTGTCAATGTTGATAATATGAGTTGACCAGTCAAACAGCGCGGGGGGGGGGGGGCTGAAAAATCTGTCGAAAAAGATCGTGACGTAATGTAAAACTGCACACTTAACTGAAATTGATAAAATAACGTCAGCTTATGAGTGTACGAAAGAACTGTCATGAAAAACAGAAAAAAAATATTACAGAAAAGTATTTTTGAAAGAAAAGTGATAATATAATTTACTGCATTATGCTTCGTCTTTGTAGGCTTGCCCAATCGGAAAGGAAAGTTGTATTTTCGGAGTTTTTCTGGTGCCATCGCCAAGTAAGTTTGCAGGAATGTATCGCTGTTTATTATTTCTTCATCACAGGAGATACTAAGGGCAAATGTGGATGTTTTCGTCCTGGTAACAGTTTAATAATATACTTTTATGATTTTTTATGTTTATCTTTGTGTCAATTTTACAAATACTGCCGTTATTTCGCCTTCTTTTTATGCTCTACATTTCTAAATATTTGACTTTCAAAGCATAACGTAATGAACAAGGCCAAAGTACTGCAAATTTGAGTTGTCGTTTGCATGTCGAACAGAAAGAACTTTGTCTTCAGTAAGTTTTGTTAATTCTATTAATAAATATATAAAGTTTTTTTTCAGTTGAATTCAAAATAAGTTTCATTTAATATTTGTACCTTTCCCTCAGTTTCAACACATCAATGAACACGTGAATATTTTTGTTCTCACATATATTATCCGCTACAAATAATTCGATAGAGAATTCCAGTTGAATCACAGAGTTGCTATTTAATTTCCCATCAACTGTCACTGCTCCAGCTCCTATGAAAGCAAAAAAAAAAAAAGAGTAATTGTTGAACGTTAATATAATTTGCTTTATTTAATAATAAAATCATACTTTCTTTTCTTTTATTTTTCATACTGTGGTGGTATAATTATGTTTCGGGCTGTTACAACTTTTAATTTTATCTCTAATAAAAAATTTATTATTCGATCAAATTTATAAAGATTTATTTAGAAATACGTCTTTGTTATTATACAAACACATACCTTTCATATTGCATTTTTCCACATCATCGTCCTTGCAAAAAATGGTACAGTTGTCTCCATACCAATGGTCGAAGCATGACAACTGTCCTTGGTCATCACATTTCGAATGTTTCAATTCAATACAATTCTTTGAACAAGTACTACCATACCAGTGATTTTCACAGACCAAGACACCAGCATCATTACATTTTCCATGGGGCGCATCTTGACAGAAAGTTTCACAATTTCTCCCAAAAAAGTTCTTGTTACATAACAGATTTCCATTTTCATCACAAGACCCTTTTTCTGATGTAAGACAAAGCTTCTCACAATCAATTCCATAATAATTTGATTCACAATTTAAGGTTCCATCATGAGAACATGATCCGTGTGTAGAATTTTTACAAAACACGTCACATGTCTTACCATAGTAATTCTCAAAGCACTGCAGAGTACCAGACAATAAACAAATTCCGTTCTCGGTGTTTCGACAAAATGTAGAACAGTTGGGGCCAAAGTAATTCTTGTGGCAATAAAGTATTCCCTCGAGTGTACAAGTACCATGCGTGACGTTTGGGCAGAATTGGGTGCAGTTCTGTCCATAATAGTTTTCACGGCAAATACGTTTTCCCTCTAGTGAACAAGTACCATGAGTGACATTAGAACAGAATATCGTACAATTGTCACCATAGTAATTTGGATGACAATTTAATGTCCCATTTTCAGAACAGTTACCATGTGTGACGTTTGGACAGAATGTCGTACAATTTGCTCCATAGTATTGATCAGCACAGTCGAGTTGTCCCTCTCTTGAACAGGTACCGTGAGTAACGTTTTGACAGAATATGGTACAGTTGGGGCCATAGTAATTCTCGTGACAATCAAGTACTCCCTCGTGTGTACAAGTACCATGCGTGACGTTTGGGCAGAATTGGGTGCAGTTCTGTCCATAATAGTTTTCACGGCAAATACGTTTTCCCTCTAGTGAACAAGTACCATGAGTGACATTAGAACAGAATATCGTACAATTGTCACCATAGTAATTTGGATGACAATTTAATGTCCCATTCTCAGAACAGTTACCATGTGTGACGTTTGGACAGAATGTCGTACAATTTGCTCCATAGTATTGATCAGCACAGTCGAGTTGTCCCTCTCTTGAACAGGTACCGTGTGTAACGTTTTGACAATCAAGAATATGGTACAGTTGGGGCCATAGTAATTCTGGTGACAATCAAGTACTCCCTCGTGTGTACAAGTACCATGCGTGACGTTTGGGCAGAATTGGGTGCAGTTCTGTCCATAATAGTTTTCACGGCAAATACGTTTTCCCTCTAGTGAACAAGTACCATGAGTGACATTAGAACAGAATATCGTACAATTGTCACCATAGTAATTTGGATGACAATTTAATGTCCCATTCTCAGAACAGTTACCATGTGTGACGTTTGGACAGAATGTCGTACAATTTGCTCCATAGTATTGATCAGCACAGTCGAGTTGTCCCTCTCTTGAACAGGTACCGTGTGTAACGTTTTGACAGAATATGGTACAGTTGGGGCCATAGTAATTCTCGTGACAATCAAGTACTCCCTCGTGTGTACAAGTACCATGCGTGACGTTTGGGCAGAATTGGGTGCAGTTCTGTCCATAATAGTTTTCACGGCAAATACGTTTTCCCTCTAGTGAACAAGTACCATGAGTGACATTAGAACAGAATATCGTACAATTGTCACCATAGTAATTTGGATGACAATTTAATGTCCCATTCTCAGAACAGTTACCATGTGTGACGTTTGGACAGAATGTCGTACAATTTGCTCCATAGTATTGATCAGCACAGTCGAGTTGTCCCTCTCTTGAACAGGTACCGTGAGTAACGTTTTGACAGAATATGGTACAGTTGGGGCCATAGTAATTCTCGTGACAATCAAGTACTCCCTCGTGTGTACAAGTACCATGCGTGACGTTTGGGCAGAATTGGGTGCAGTTCTGTCCATAATAGTTTTCACGGCAAATACGTTTTCCCTCTAGTGAACAAGTACCATGAGTGACATTAGAACAGAATATCGTACAATTGTCACCATAGTAATTTGGATGACAATTTAATGTCCCATTCTCAGAACAGTTACCATGTGTGACGTTTGGACAGAATGTCGTACAATTTGCTCCATAGTATTGATCAGCACAGTCGAGTTGTCCCTCTCTTGAACAGGTACCGTGTGTAACGTTTTGACAGAATATGGTACAGTTGGGGCCATAGTAATTCTCGTGACAATCAAGTACTCCCTCGTGTGTACAAGTACCATGCGTGACGTTTGGGCAGAATTGGGTGCAGTTCTGTCCATAATAGTTTTCACGGCAAATACGTTTTCCCTCTAGTGAACAAGTACCATGAGTGACATTAGAACAGAATATCGTACAATTGTCACCATAGTAATTTGGATGACAATTTAATGTCCCATTCTCAGAACAGTTACCATGTGTGACGTTTGGACAGAATGTCGTACAATTTGCTCCATAGTATTGATCAGCACAGTCGAGTTGTCCCTCTCTTGAACAGGTACCGTGTGTAACGTTTTGACAGAATATGGTACAGTTGGGGCCATAGTAATTCTCGTGACAATCAAGTACTCCCTCGTGTGTACAAGTACCATGCGTGACGTTTGGGCAGAATTGGGTGCAGTTCTGTCCATAATAGTTTTCACGGCAAATACGTTTTCCCTCTAGTGAACAAGTACCATGAGTGACATTAGAACAGAATATCGTACAATTGTCACCATAGTAATTTGGATGACAATTTAATGTCCCATTCTCAGAACAGTTACCATGTGTGACGTTTGGACAGAATGTCGTACAATTTGCTCCATAGTATTGATCAGCACAGTCGAGTTGTCCCTCTCTTGAACAGGTACCGTGTGTAACGTTTTGACAGAATATGGTACAGTTGGGGCCATAGTAATTCTCGTGACAATCAAGTACTCCCTCGTGTGTACAAGTACCATGCGTGACGTTTGGGCAGAATTGGGTGCAGTTCTGTCCATAATAGTTTTCACGGCAAATACGTTTTCCCTCTAGTGAACAAGTACCATGAGTGACATTAGAACAGAATATCGTACAATTGTCACCATAGTAATTTGGATGACAATTTAATGTCCCATTCTCAGAACAGTTACCATGTGTGACGTTTGGACAGAATGTCGTACAATTTGCTCCATAGTATTGATCAGCACAGTCGAGTTGTCCCTCTCTTGAACAGGTACCGTGTGTAACGTTTTGACAGAATATGGTACAGTTGGGGCCATAGTAATTCTCGTGACAATCAAGTACTCCCTCGTGTGTACAAGTACCATGCGTGACGTTTGGGCAGAATTGGGTGCAGTTCTGTCCATAATAGTTTTCACGGCAAATACGTTTTCCCTCTAGTGAACAAGTACCATGAGTGACATTAGAACAGAATATCGTACAATTGTCACCATAGTAATTTGGATGACAATTTAATGTCCCATTCTCAGAACAGTTACCATGTGTGACGTTTGGACAGAATGTCGTACAATTTGCTCCATAGTATTGATCAGCACAGTCGAGTTGTCCCTCTCTTGAACAGGTACCGTGTGTAACGTTTTGACAGAATATGGTACAGTTGGGGCCATAGTAATTCTCGTGACAATCAAGTACTCCCTCGTGTGTACAAGTACCATGCGTGACGTTTGGGCAGAATTGGGTGCAGTTCTGTCCATAATAGTTTTCACGGCAAATACGTTTTCCCTCTAGTGAACAAGTACCATGAGTGACATTAGAACAGAATATCGTACAATTGTCACCATAGTAATTTGGATGACAATTTAATGTCCCATTCTCAGAACAGTTACCATGTGTGACGTTTGGACAGAATGTCGTACAATTTGCTCCATAGTATTGATCAGCACAGTCGAGTTGTCCCTCTCTTGAACAGGTACCGTGTGTAACGTTTTGACAGAATATGGTACAGTTGGGGCCATAGTAATTCTCGTGACAATCAAGTACTCCCTCGTGTGTACAAGTACCATGCGTGACGTTTGGGCAGAATTGGGTGCAGTTCTGTCCATAATAGTTTTCACGGCAAATACGTTTTCCCTCTAGTGAACAAGTACCATGAGTGACATTAGAACAGAATATCGTACAATTGTCACCATAGTAATTTGGATGACAATTTAATGTCCCATTCTCAGAACAGTTACCATGTGTGACGTTTGGACATGTGATTTGCTCCATAGTATTGATCAGCACAGTCGAGTTGTCCCTCTCTTGAACAGGTACCGTGTGTAACGTTTTGACAGAATATGGTACAGTTGGGGCCATAGTAATTCTCGTGACAATCAAGTACTCCCTCGTGTGTACAAGTACCATGCGTGACGTTTGGGCAGAATTGGGTGCAGTTCTGTCCATAATAGTTTTCACGGCAAATACGTTTTCCCTCTAGTGAACAAGTACCATGAGTGACATTAGAACAGAATATCGTACAATTGTCACCATAGTAATTTGGATGACAATTTAATGTCCCATTCTCAGAACAGTTACCATGTGTGACGTTTGGACAGAATGTCGTACAATTTGCTCCATAGTATTGATCAGCACAGTCGAGTTGTCCCTCTCTTGAACAGGTACCGTGTGTAACGTTTTGACAGAATATGGTACAGTTGGGGCCATAGTAATTCTGGTGACAATCAAGTACTCCCTCGTGTGTACAAGTACCATGCGTGACGTTTGGGCAGAAGTGGGTGCAGTTCTGTCCATAATAGTTTTCACGGCAAATACGTTTTCCCTCTAGTGAACAAGTACCATGAGTGACATAAGAACAGAATATCGTACAATTGTCACCATAGTAATTTGGATGACAATTTAATGTCCCATTCTCAGAACAGTTACCATGTGTGACGTTTGGACAGAATGTCGTACAATTTGCTCCATAGTATTGATCAGCACAGTCGAGTTGTCCCTCTCTTGAACAGGTACCGTGAGTAACGTTTTGACAGAATATGGTACAGTTGGGGCCATAGTAATTCTCGTGACAATCAAGTACTCCCTCGTGTGTACAAGTACCATGCGTGACGTTTGGGCAGAAGTGGGTGCAGTTCTGTCCATAATAGTTTTCACGGCAAATACGTTTTCCCTCTAGTGAACAAGTACCATGAGTGACATTAGAACAGAATATCGTACAATTGTCACCATAGTAATTTGGATGACAATTTAATGTCCCATTCTCAGAACAGTTACCATGTGTGACGTTTGGACAGAATGTCGTACAATTTGCTCCATCGTATTGATCAGCACAGTCGACATGTCCCTCTCTTGAACAGGTACCGTGTGTAACGTTTTGACAGAATATGGTACAGTTGGGGCCATAGTAATTCTGGTGACAATCAAGTACTCCCTCGTGTGTACAAGTACCATGCGTGACATTTGGGCAGAAGTGGGTGCAGTTCTGTCCATAATAGTTTTCACGGCAAATACGTTTTCCCTCTAGTGAACAAGTACCATGAGTGACATTAGAACAGAATGTCGTACAATTGTCCCCATAGTAATTTGGATGACAATTTAATGTCCCATTCTCAGAACAGTTACCATGTGTGACATTTGGACAGAATGTCGTACAATTTGCTCCATAGTATTGATCACGACAGTCGAGTTTTCCCTCTGTTGAACAGGTACCGTGTGTAACGTTTTGACAGAATATGGTACAGTTGGGGCCATAGTAATTCTGGTGACAATCAAGTACTCCCTCGTGTGTACAAGTACCATGCGTGACGTTTGGGCAGAAGTGGGTGCAGTTTTCACGGCAAATACTGTCCATAATGAGTTTTCACGGCAAATACGTTTTCCCCTAGTGAACAAGTACCATGAACAGTTACATGTGTGACGTTTGGACAGAATGTCGTACAATTGTCCATAGTATTGATCACGACATAGTAATTTGGTATGACAATTTAATGTCCCATAGTAATTCTCAGAACAGTTACCATGTGTGACGTTTGGGCAGAATGTGCAGTACAATTTGCTCCATAGTACATTTATCACGACAGTCGAGTTGTCCCTCTCTTGAACAGGTACCGTGTGTAACGTTTTGACAGAATATGGTACAGTTGGGGCCATAGTAATTCTGGTGACAATCAAGTACTCCCTCGTGTGTACAAGTACCATGCGTGACGTTTGGGCAGAAGTGGGTGCAGTTCTGTCCATAATAGTTTTCACGGCAAATACGTTTTCCCTCTAGTGAACAAGTACCATGAGTGACATTAGAACAGAATGTCGTACAATTGTCCCCATAGTAATTTGGATGACAATTTAATGTCCCATCCTCAGAACAGTTACCATGTGTGACGTTTGGACAGAATGTCGTACAATTTGCTCCATAGTATTGATCACGACAGTCGAGTTTTCCCTCTGTTGAACAGGTACCGTGTGTAACGTTTTGACAGAATATGGTACAGTTGGGGCCATAGTAATTCTGGTGACAATCAAGTACTCCCTCGTGTGTACAAGTACCATGCGTGACGTTTGGGCAGAAGTGGGTGCAGTTCTGTCCATAATAGTTTTCACGGCAAATACGTTTTCCCTCTAGTGAACAAGTACCATGAGTGACATTAGAACAGAATGTCGTACAATTGTCCCCATAGTAATTTGGATGACAATTTAATGTCCCATCCTCAGAACAGTTACCATGTGTGACGTTTGGACAGAATGTCGTACAATTTGCTCCATAGTATTTATCACGACAGTCGAGTTTTCCCTCTGTTGAACAGGTACCGTGTGTAACGTTTTGACAGAATATGGTACAGTTGGGGCCATAGTAATTCTGGTGACAATCAAGTACTCCCTCGTGTGTACAAGTACCATGCGTGACGTTTGGGCAGAAGTGGGTGCAGTTTTGTCCATAATAGTTTTCACGGCAAATACGTTTTCCCTCTAGTGAACAAGTACCATGAGTGACATTAGAACAGAATGTCGTACAATTGTCCCCATAGTAATTTGGATGACAATTTAATGTCCCATCCTCAGAACAGTTACCATGTGTGACGTTTGGACAGAATGTCGTACAATTTGCTCCATAGTATTGATCACGACAGTCGAGTTTTCCCTCTGTTGAACAGGTACCGTGTGTAACGTTTTGACAGAATATGGTACAGTTGGGGCCATAGTAATTCTGGTGACAATCAAGTACTCCCTCGTGTGTACAAGTACCATGCGTGACGTTTGGGCAGAAGTGAGAGCATGAGTGACATTAGTTCTGTCCATAATAGTTTTCACGGCACAGTTACCATGTGTGATTTGGACAATATTGATCAGCACAGTCGAGTTGTCCCTCTCTTGAACAGGTACCGTGTGTAACGTTTTGACAGAATATGGTACAGTTGGGGCTACGTTTTCCTTCTAATGAACAAGTACCATGAGTGACATTAGAACAGAATGTCGTACAATTGTCCCCATAGTAATTTGGATGACAATTTAATGTCCCATCCTCAGAACAGTTACCATGTGTGACGTTTGGACAGAATGTCGTACAATTTGCTCCATAGTATTGATCACGACAGTCGAGTTTTCCCTCTGTTGAACAGGTACCGTGTGTAACGTTTTGACAGAATATGGTACAGTTGGGGCCATAGTAATTCTGGTGACAATCAAGTACTCCCTCGTGTGTACAAGTACCATGCGTGACGTTTGGGCAGAAGTGAGAGCAGTTCTGTCCATAATAGTTTTCACGGCAAATACGTTTTCCTTCTAGTGAACAAGTACCATGAGTGACATTAGAACAGAATGTCGTACAATTGTCCCCATAGTAATTTGGATGACAATTTAATGTCCCATCCTCAGAACAGTTACCATGTGTGACGTTTGGACAGAATGTCGTACAATTTGCTCCATAGTATTGATCACGACAGTCGAGTTTTCCCTCTGTTGAACAGGTACCGTGTGTAACGTTTTGACAGAATATGGTACAGTTGGGGCCATAGTAATTCTGGTGACAATCAAGTACTCCCTCGTGTGTACAAGTACCATGCGTGACGTTTGGGCAGAAGTGGGTGCAGTTCTGTCCATAATAGTTTTCACGGCAAATACGTTTTCCCTCTAGTGAACAAGTACCATGAGTGACATTAGAACAGAATGTCGTACAATTGTCCCCATAGTAATTTGGATGACAATTTAATGTCCCATCCTCAGAACAGTTACCATGTGTGACGTTTGGACAGAATGTCGTACAATTTGCTCCATAGTATTGATCACGACAGTCGAGTTTTCCCTCTGTTGAACAGGTACCGTGTGTAACGTTTTGACAGAATATGGTACAGTTGGGGCCATAGTAATTCTGGTGACAATCAAGTACTCCCTCGTGTGTACAAGTACCATGCGTGACGTTTGGGCAGAAGTGGGTGCAGTTCTGTCCATAATAGTTTTCACGGCAAATACGTTTTCCCTCTAGTGAACAAGTACCATGAGTGACATTAGAACAGAATGTCGTACAATTGTCTCCATAGTAATTTGGATGACAATTTAATGTCCCATCCTCAGAACAGTTACCATGTGTGACGTTTGGACAGAATGTCGTACAATTTGCTCCATAGTACTGAACACCACACACGAGTATTACCACTGTTGAACAGGTACCGTGTGTAACGTTTTGACAGAATATGGTACAGTTGGGGCCATAGTAATTCTGGTGACAATCAAGTACTCCCTCGTGTGTACAAGTACCATGCGTGACGTTTGGGCAGAATTGGGTGCAGTTCTGTCCATAATAGTTTTCACGGCAAATACGTTTTCCCTCTAGTGAACAAGTACCATGAGTGACATTAGAACAGAATATCGTACAATTGTCACCATAGTAATTTGGATGACAATTTAATGTCCCATTCTCAGAACAGTTACCATGTGTGACGTTTGGACAGAATGTCGTACAATTTGCTCCATAGTATTGATCAGCACAGTCGAGTTGTCCCTCTCTTGAACAGGTACCGTGTGTAACGTTTTGACAGAATATGGTACAGTTGGGGCCATAGTAATTCTGGTGACAATCAAGTACTCCCTCGTGTGTACAAGGACCATGCGTGACGTTTGGGCAGACGTGGGTGCAGTTTTGTCCTTAATCGTTTTCACGGAAAATCTTTTCCCTCTAGTGAACAAGTACCATGAGTGACATTAGAACAGAATATCGTACAATTGTCACCATAGTAATTTGGATGACAATTTAATGTCCCATTCTCAGAACAGTTACCATGTGTGACGTTTGGACAGAATGTCGTACAATTTGCTCCATAGTATTGATCACACAGTCGAGTTGTCCCTCTCTTGAACAGGTACCGTGTGTAACGTTTTGACAGAATATGGTACAGTTGGGGCCATAGTAATTCTCGTGACAATCAAGTACTCCCTCGTGTGTACAAGTACCATGCGTGACGTTTGGGCAGAATTGGGTGCAGTTCTGTCCATAATAGTTTTCACGGCAAATACGTTTTCCCTCTAGTGAACAAGTACCATGAGTGACATTAGAACAGAATATCGTACAATTGTCACCATAGTAATTTGGATGACAATTTAATGTCCCATTCTCAGAACAGTTACCATGTGTGACGTTTGGACAGAATGTCGTACAATTTGCTCCATAGTATTGATCAGCACAGTCGAGTTGTCCCTCTCTTGAACAGGTACCGTGTGTAACGTTTTGACAGAATATGGTACAGTTGGGGCCATAGTAATTCTCGTGACAATCAAGTACTCCCTCGTGTGTACAAGTACCATGCGTGACGTTTGGGCAGAAGTTGGGTGCAGTTCTGTCCATAATAGTTTTCACGGCAAATACGTTTTCCCTCTAGTGAACAAGTACCATGAGTGACATTAGAACAGAATATGGTACAATTGTCACCATAGTAATTTGGATGACAATTTAATGTCCCATTCTCAGAACAGTTACCATGTGTGACGTTTGGACAGAATGTCGTACAATTTGCTCCATAGTATTGATCAGCACAGTCGAGTTGTCCCTCTCTTGAACAGGTACCGTGTGTAACGTTTTGACAGAATATGGTACAGTTGGGGCCATAGTAATTCTCGTGACAATCAAGTACTCCCTCGTGTGTACAAGTACCATGCGTGACGTTTGGGCAGAATTGGGTGCAGTTCTGTCCATAATAGTTTTCACGGCAAATACGTTTTCCCTCTAGTGAACAAGTACCATGAGTGACATTAGAACAGAATATCGTACAATTGTCACCATAGTAATTTGGATGACAATTTAATGTCCCATTCTCAGAACAGTTACCATGTGTGACGTTTGGACAGAATGTCGTACAATTTGCTCCATAATATCTATCCTGGCAATGTAGTTTTCCTTCATTTGAACAGTGACCAGTTGTGACGTTTGGGCAAAATACTATGCAGTTATTTCCATAATAATCGTTATGACAAATTTGATCTCCATATGATGTACAGTATCCATGTGTTATATTTCGACAAAACTTGGTGCAGTTTTCCCTGTAATAATTTTTGAAACAAACCATTTCCCCATATGCATTACATTTACCGGTATTTGAATCAGCACAGTAAGTGTTACAATCATTCCCATAGTAATTTATTTTACACACCACATTACCACATTGATCACAGAGACCGTTGAGAGGAGGAATACATGGCTTGCTGCAATCTCGACCATACCAGTTTTCGTTACACTTTACGTCACCGTTTGCGTCACAAGATCCATTGTGCAGAAGCGGGCACTTACGTGCACAATTTGGTCCAACGTAACTTGAATTACAAACCCGATTCCCCTTGTGATCACATGTGTAAGTATTTTCATGGCACTCAAAATAATATTTGAATTTGCCAATAAATGAACACCTGAAAATTAACAAATTGTGTAATTAAAATCCATTAATTTTCAAATGCGTACAAAACTTGTTTTCATGTTTTCTTTATGATTTAGAAAACACTGAGGATCGTGTGGTTTTCACAAAAGTATTATGATTAAGCTGGTCGTCAAGAGGGTGCGTCCCCATACCAAACCTGATCATACAAAATAATTTGCGTTCCTTTTTGGAAATCAACCAATGAGAGGCGAGGATACAAACAAAATTAAATTATATATGGTTATTGAAATTTATTAAGACCTGTCTTCATTGTTTTTGTATGGCATGGATAGATTTACATAGTATTGCGTCACAGTATCTGTTTATGAGGGTTGTTGAGATAGTTCGTGAACTTCTGTCATATCTTTTTCATTAAACTCATATTTTATCCAAATTTCGTAGAAATACTTTAACAATAAATCCAAATGACTTTTATTAAAATTTTCAAAAGCATCATGATTTATTTCAAACCTATCCGGAATTAAAAACTTCAAAAATGGGATCGCAGAGCAGGTCAAAATTTAGTAATTTATAAATGACACACTTAATAATCATGAAAATGTTTGTATTTCCATTCTCTGTAAAATAGAGCAAAAATGAAAAAAAAAAACCAGGCTTTTAAATTGAGAACAGTTTACATTGATTCATATCCCAAGTTATGGCTTAATATTTTGCTTCGGTGTAAAGAAATCAATTTGAGATGGAGATAGTCCTCATTGAAAACGACAAAAACAATGACGTTGTAGAACGTCACAGCTAGCTCAGTAGATAACGATGCAGTTTTGTGTTATACTCGGGAGAAATCCTGAATAAACTCTTAAAATGTTAAAAGAACAAAAACAAGAGGCCCATGGGCCACATCGCTCACCTGAGAAGCTTTGACCATTCTGTTCTTTACCAGATTTCCCCCTTTAAATACATACTGCGACCTCATCCTACCCCACTGATCATAATTTGGACATTTTGAAATCTACACTACCCAAGGATGCTTCCATGTGCACATAAGTTTTAGCTTTTCTGGCCCAGTGGTTCTTAAGAAGAAGATTTTCAAAGATTTTTCCTACATATTTCTATGTAAAACTTGGATTTCCAATTGTGGCCCCGCCCTACCCCCAGGGGTCATGATTTGAACAATTTAGAATCTACACTACCCCAGGATGCTTCCACATAAGTTTCAGTTTTTCTGGCCCAGTGGTTCTTGAGAAGAAGATTTTCAAAGATTTTTCCTATATATTTCTATGTAAAACTTGGATTTCCCATTGTGGCCCCGCCCTACCCCCGGGGGTCATGATTTGAACAATTTAGAATCTACACTACCCCAGGATGCTTCCACATAAGTTTCAGCTTTTTGTGGTTCTTGTTTTCAAAGATTTTTCCTATATATTTCTATGTAAAACTTGGATTCCCCATTGTGGCCCGCCCTACCCCCGGGGGTCATGAATTGAACAATTTAGAATTTACACTACCCAAGGATGCTTCCACATAAGTTTCAGCTCTAAGGAAGTCAGTAGTTCGAGAAGAAAATTTTTCATATATTTCTATGTAAAACTTGGATTCCCCATTGTGGCCCCGCCCTACCCCCGGTATGATTTGAACAATTTAGAATCTACACTACCCAAGGATGCTTCCACATAAGTTTCAGCTTTTCTGGCCCAGTGGTTCTTGAGAAGAAGATTTTTCCTATATATTTCTATGTAAAACTTGGATTCCCCATTGTAGCCCCGCCCAATCATGATTTGAAAATTTAGAATCTACACTACCCCAGGATGCTTCCAAGAAGTTTCAGCTTTTCTGGCCCAGTGGTTCTTGAGAAGAAGATTTTTTAATGACCCCACCCTATTTTTGTCTTTTCTTGATTATCTCCCCTTGTGAGGAAAACAATTTAAAAAAGGAGGCTTTGTACCAAGTTTGGTCAAAATTGGCCCAGTGGTTCTTGAGAAGAAGTCGAAAATGTGAAAAGTTTACAGACGGACAGACAGACGGACAGACAGACAAACAGACGGGCGGACGGACGACGGACAAAATGTGATCAGAAAAGCTCACTTGAGCCTTCGGCTCAGGTGAGCGAAAAATCTGTCACAAGTAGGTCGTACATATGTATATAAAAGGTACAGGCTGTATTTGAGTGACAGAGACTCTGTATCGGATGAGGACTATCTGTGAAGAAACGGTTAATCTAGTAAAATCTGAACAAAAACTTTAAAAAGTTGGAACGTCATTGACAGACAAAGGCGCTTCAGAGTTGCTGTTCCCGTGAAAGCACAGTTGAGTGGTAAAATAAATTAAAATGTTGACTAATGATATTATACAACGAGAACAACTGTAAAGTGACAGGAAAAGGTTTTTTATGAGTGATTATTGGAATATACTGTGTTAAATATATAGGAATAGTATTTTTGGGAACTTCTTAATGTTATGTTTTTGACGTTACAATGACGTTTAAGTGTTTACAAAACATGTTGATCTTAAAATGAAGTAAATTGATTTCTTTTAAATCGAATGGAAGGAAACTTTACAAATTAACAAGACATTTATTTGTACAAAAGATATTGGACTTATTTTAAATTTTTTGAAAGTAGCAAAACGAAGATTGACATCGCCCACGAATTTTTCAAACAACACCCGCATGTACAATTAAAAAGAATGTTAACATTTTGCCGAACAAAATGTAAGAAATTATTTTACAATTATGTACTATGTATTATGTACAAATACTCTTTTGTTGTTGAATAAGTTTTTTATTCACCAGAAAAATATCAATATTAACCGGTCAATATTGATATTTTCTGGTGAATAACAAACCATATTCAACATGTTGAAAATTATCTTACGATAGGTTTATCGAACATTTTTTCTGCTCAGATACTACAGCTGGATGCAGCTGTTGCAACCATTGTTTACAACGTTGTTTGAGGTATTGATTGTGACGTCACAATGCCTTTGCACGAGCACTGACCATCCGGTGAATACGACTTAAAATCCGGTTAATATGTAGTGTTATGAACTGTTGGGGTTTTTATAGATTATATAGAGACTATAAATAGACTATATAATAAATAACGGACTTTTCCGTTATTACCCGATAATGACACGAATCAAACGTCGGCAGTGATCGGTTGGCAGGGGATGCTCACTACTGCATGGCACCTGATCCCATCTCTGATGTCTAGAGGTCCGTTTTTGCTCTGCTGTATAATTTGTAATGTTTAATGGACTTTTTAGTTTGATTACTGTGCGTTATCTTCATATGTTTCATGCAATTCTTATATGAAAATTGAATTAAATCGCTAATTATTTATAATCATTACTATTTATAAATAAAAAAAAATACAATTTCAAACAATTAAAAAAAACATTTAACATTTTTAGGATGCTGGTTTGTCAACAAATTATCCGACAGATTTATTTTGAATATAAAATATAATTCCTCAAGGCACGTGTATTTTTAAGGAAAAGAAAAAAAAATACAAGTTTTCGCTTCAATTTGTTTTAATCCAACGTCTGTTTTCCCCCCAAGAGCTAAAAAACGTTCCAATTGATTATCCAACCGTTTTTAAACATTATGAAATTCCTCCATTAACACAGTTATCCCTCTATCGCGTAAATATCTTGCCAAAATTCGTAATTTACAACGTGATTGGAGAAAATTAAAAACACAAAGATTTTCTTTCTATTTTTTTTTATGTTGAAGCATCAAAATGAAGTTAACAAAATAATTGTAAGTTAGAATAAATTCTAAAGACTGGTCAATCGGTACAGTCACTTTTCTTACCTTGAAACATAATAGTTTTTCTTGTATATCTTGATGTCTCTTGCCAAATACTGAGGTTGGGAAATATTGAGCATAATGGAATTTCCTAAGAGCTGTTCCGTGTTTGTATACACACTGAAGGTGAGGGTATAAAAATGGTCCTGGAAAGAATATTCTTTATAT
Source organism: Saccostrea cuccullata (assembly GCF_032062105.1). Classification (NCBI taxonomy): domain Eukaryota; kingdom Metazoa; phylum Mollusca; class Bivalvia; order Ostreida; family Ostreidae; genus Saccostrea; species Saccostrea cuccullata. The sequence goes on along the minus strand of NW_026936003.1, from coordinate 478,481 downwards.
TAGAATTAACCTCTCCAGTTCCACAGTATATATAAATTGCATTTATAAAGCTTAGTAACTTACTCCGGGATCTTTCAACCTATAAATAAAGGTTTTCGATTCTCTCTTGGTTGATGCATGGAATGTGTGTGTGTTTTGCTGGCAAGTACGGTTTTTGGTTGGACTGTTACATAAAATGTAAATAAGTTATCATATAAATTAGTATCATTTTATATTTACACACCACTGTACTTATTCATACAAAAAAGTAAATCTTCTGTTTCACATGAAGAAATATAGTGTGACTTTCAGATAATAAAAATTATATATTAAAAAGATAATATTTGAACTGTGATTAATAATTTCATTTGCCCTATTCAATTTCCCATAAAGATCCAATTTACGAGTTGCATTTCCTCACATGCATGCTTTTTAATAAATATGATAACTTACGACAGTTTCATCATCATCATTAAATATCGGTCTGTTAATGACCATGAACATCTAAAGTTTTCAATACTGATCCAAATTACCAGGTCTGCACCACCACCCTATAAAAGAACATTTCTAATTGTGATGCCCGATATAATAATTTACTGTGGGATTTTTTTCCAGCAGTAATACAATTTAAATTATTTCGCAAATTTATTTTCTTCATTTCATTCTCAAGTGTGTGCAAGGGGGAGCAACTCTTCTGAGAATCACCGGCCTTTACCAAATTAAGGTCAAACATCTTGATTCCGAGGCCAGGACTCTGGACCCAAGGTACATGTAGGTGAATTATGTGCAATGGATTCCACAATTATGTTTTAAAAAAATGTTGAGTACTGATTGTCACATACTAGCATCTGTGGCTTTTTTTCTTAGACCTCACATCTATACGAGGGTTGTTCAAAAAGTTTTTAAGCAACTCTCATATCTTTTTTATTTGACGTCATACATGTATGTTATCAAAATTTAGTAGAAATAGTTTAACAATAAATCCAAATGATTTGTATTTGTTTTTCACAAAATAATATGATTTATTCAAAATTTATCCAGATTTTAAAAATACAAAAATCGGATCGCGGAGCAGGTCAAAATTTAGTAAATTACAGACAATGCTCTAAATAATGTCTGTAGTCATATTCTCTGTAAAATGGAGCAAACACGAAAAAAAAAAAGAAATTCAAATTAAGAATTGTTACATCGATCCGTGTACCAAATTATGGTTTTATATTTTGCTTTGTTGAAAAGAAATCAACTTGAGAAGATACTTTGTCACATTTTGAAAACGACAAAAACGTGGTTTTGTCGAAATGTACCGAGCAGCGGAAAATGATCAATTTTGTGTTTTATAAAAAATCCTGAATAAACTCTAAAAATGTTGGAGGAATAAATAAAAATATGTCACAAACAAGTTATGCATGTGTGTACAAATAGTAAAGGCAGTATTTGAGCGACAGAGTCTCTGTATCGGATAAGGATGATCTGTGAAAAAACGGTTTAACTGTAAAAATCTTAACAAAACTTTTTTAATTGGAACGTCAAGGAAAGACATACTCGCTTTAGAGTTGCTTATCATGTGAAAGCAGAGTTAAATTATAAAAGAAATTAGGACCTTAACAAAGGAAATTACTAGTATACAACGAGAGCAATTCTTCAAAAAATAAATGTCAAGTATAAGAATAGGATTTAATGAATGGGTATTGTATTATACAGTGTGAAATGTATAGGGATTGTATTTTGTAGAAATTCTCGACGCTACATGTATGTTTTGATATCACACCGCCGTTAAGTATGTATATCAAAATTTAATTTTAAAAAACTGAAGTATATTGATTTCTTTATAATATATTTTGAAACTTCAAACATCAACAGAACAAATATTTTTTACATATTATAATGTGCTTAGTTTAAATTTCTACTGAGTAATATTAACATCGTCCACGAACTTTTCAACAACCCTGTATATATAGATCTATATTGTTTTATATGCCACACATGCATATAACACTTCACGTGACACATATGGCGTGAAAAATTGCTGTAAGCTATTCACAAGCTACTTGATTCATTGAATGTTTCAAAACAAAATTAATAGAAAAGAAAATTTATAAGAATCATATTTATTCACTGCTTCGAAAAAAACAAATGGCAAGATGAGATACAGATTATCAAAGTCATAATTATAATCAGATTCAATAGCTTTTGACATATTCCCTCACAACCTCTCTAATCATTATATTTTAATCCAAACTAATCAAAACTCCTGATAGACCCACATAGGATTTGATGACATATATTTTCCGACTAATTTATTACAAATTTTACAACTGATTACCATCGTTCCAAGAAGGATATGGAGATAACAAATAGTATTCATGATCAAAGTCCATTAAATAATACAAAATAGGAGCAGAGCAAACACTGACCTCCGAAACATCAGAGGTGGGATCAGGTGCCATTGAGGAGTGAGCATCCCCTGCTGACCGGTCACACCCACCGTGTGCTCCTTGTCATGATCGGGAAATAACGGAAAAATCCGTCGTCAATTCAGTGGACTAACAATTAGTATGAAAAACGTCAGTCATTATTTGACTCAGTGATAAATTGTATTTGCAGACAAGGTTATTGTATTGACCATAGAACTTACGAAATCATGACTTTAAAAGAGATTCTTGTTTCATCAACTTGCTTTTCAATAATTTACCTCGTTTTAGAAATTGTTCATACGTAGAGCATGCTCTTGCGTATCGAATCAACTGAGAATCCAACCACATAACCGGTTACAATTTGTAACCGGTTACAAATTAGTTACCAGTTAATTATAACCGGTTACAAATTGCCATTCTAGGTAAATATTTAGTTTCTGTAATGTATGCATAAGTAAGATGATGGATTTCCCTACCTAATAATGTTAAAAAGAATGTATATACTGAATGAATTTCAAAACCCTACATGGAAGTGGTCACAGAATGTCAATTTTTATTGTGTAAATTCTACTGGATTAATATAGTTTTAAAATTGAAGGGTAAGAAACGAATGAGTTTTTGTTGGAATGTTGAAAGTCAAATTAATTATGTTAATAATTATATTTCGTTTGAATCCCCAAATCTAACACTATTATGATTTAATTTTTCACGGTATAGATTTAATAAAATATTTAATATACAAACCTTTGTTTTTGAACAATATCCAGTATTTTGTGTTGGAAGACAAAACTTTTCGCACTTAACACCATAATAATTTTTTACACATTCCATAATTCCAGAACTATTGCAGATACCATATGTCGTATTCAGACATTGCACTGTGCAATTGTTCCCGTAAAATCCAGGTTTGCATTTGACATAACCGTCATTTGTGCAAATATAAGTGTTAGTTTCCAAACAGTTTCTAGAACAGTTATCCCCGTAATACGAAGGATTGCACACCTTCCCACCATTATCATTACAGTGATATTCCGTTGTATTTGCACAATATTGCTCACATTCCCTCCCAAAGTAATTTAAATCACATTTTATAACCCCATTACTGGAACAGTTTCCGTGAGGACTACGACAGAAAGTGGTGCAGTTTTCTCCATAATAGTCCGCCTTACACTGTAGATTGCCTTGTGCATCACAAACTCCATTTGTAACATTAACGCAGTGGGTTGTACAATTATCCCCGTAGTACCGATCCTTGCACACTAATGAACCATACTGGTCACAATATCCTCTTGTAGTGTTTTTGCAATATGCACTGCACCGGGCTCCGTAGTAATTGTCATGGCAGATCACGTGTCCACATTTACACATTCCTTTATTGGAGTCAATTTTTGAACAGTCAGAAATACATCCCAATCCTTTACAGGATTTGCATTGTAAGTTTCCATTGTTGTCACAGTACTCGTATTTTGGATTTGGTGTACAGTGGGTTGTACAGTTCTCCCCGTAGTACCGATCTTTGCACACTAATGACCCATACCGGTCACAATATCCTGTAGTAGTGTTTTTGCAATATGCATTGCACCGGGCTCCGTAATAATTGTCATGGCAGATCACGTGTCCACATTTGCACATTCCTTTACTGGGATCAATTTTTGAACAGTCTGACATGCATCCGAATCCTTGACAGGATTTGCATTGTAAGTTTCCATTGTTATCACAGAACTCGTATTTTGGATTTGGTGTGCAGTTGTGGTAACACTGTATTTGCATATAGCACACTGGTGACCTAAAACGTATTTTTAATTGAACGATGGTTTATTTCATCTCTGACTTAATCAACGTATCTGATCTCATATTCTGAACTCATCTCTGTCATCTTGCTCACACACACACACACATACCCTCCCTCTCAACCCCCCCCCCACACACACACACATTCGACAGCTACAATTAATGAGGGGTGATATAATGTACAATGTAGGCCATAGGAGTTGACTTCGAATATAAACATACATTCCCAAGGCCAAGTAATAAATTTTTATATGTTGTATACTGGTTAATTAATCCTTTTTTTCACTTGGGAATAGAAAGACATATAAGTACATAATTTAAACTAGTCCAAGTACTGTAAATCACTTTTTATTCGCTAGAACTTTATTTTAGCGTGTTGGCGAAAAATTAATTCTCACGTATAATAGTATTCCTTAAGATTATATAGAGCAATAACCACAATTCGTGAAAATTTTGTCTCGTTTATCAAGAGTCAAAGACTATTTCGCTTAAATAAGGTGTCACGAAAGTTAAGTGATCTACAGTGTATTTACATGTATTTTAAAAACAAAATGAACACTCAGAATTTTGACCAAAAGTATAAGCAACAAGAGGCCCAGGGGCCACAGCGCTCACCTGAGCACATCGAGCTTGAATTTACCCCCCCCCCTCCAGGCGTTATCATTTGAACAAACTAGAATGTACACTACCTGAGGATGATTCCATATAAATATCACTAATCATAGTTTAAGTACTTGAAAAGAAGAATTTTAAAAGGTTTCCCTATACATCCCTATGTAAAACTTGGGTCGGCCATTTTGGCCCCACCCTTGCCGCGGGGGTCATGATTTGAACAAACTCGAATCTACACTACCTGAGGATGATTCCACATGAGTTTCATCTTTTCTGGCCCAGTGGTTCTGGAGAAGAAAATTTTTAAAGACTTTTCTTATATATTCCTATGTAAAACTTGGGTCGGCCATTTTGGCCCCACCCTTGCCCCAGGGGTCATGATTTGAACAAACTTGAATCTCCACTACCTGAGGATGATTCCACGTGAGTTTCATCTTTCCTGTCCTAGTGGTTCTGGAGAATAAGAATTTTAAAGATTTTTCTTATATATTCCTATGTAAAACTTGGGTCGGCCATTTTAGCCCCACCCTTGCCCCGGGGGTCATGATTTGAACAAACTTGAATCTACACTACCTGAGGATGATTCCATAGAGTTTCATCTTTCCTGGCCCAGTGGTTCTGGTGGAGAAGATTTTTAAAAGATTTTTCCTATATATTCCTATATAAAACTTGGGTCGGCCATTTTGGCCCCACCCTTGCCCCGGGGGTCATGATTTGAACAAACTTGAATCTACACTACCTGAGGATGATTCCACATGAGTTTCATCTTTCCTGTCCTAGTGGTTCTTGAGAAGAAGATTTTTAAAGATTTTTCTTATATATTCCTATGTAAAATGTGGGTCGGCCATTTTGGCCCCACCCTTGCCCCGGGAGTCATGATTTGAACAAACTTGAATCTACACTACCTGAAGATGCTTCCACATGAGTTTCATATTTCCCGGCCCAGCAGTTCTGGAGAAGAAGATTTTTTAAAAATGCCATTAATTTTTAACAAATTCATAATTATCTCCCCTTGGAAAAAGGCGTGGCCCTTCATTTGAACAAACTTGAATCCCCTTCACCCAAGGATACTTTGTGCCAAGTTTGGTTGAAATTGGCCCAGTGGTTCTTGAGAAGAAGATTAAAATGTGAAAAGTTTACGACGACAACGACAACAACGACAGACGACGGACAAATTTTGATCAGAAAAGCTCACTTGAGCCTTCGGCTCAGGTGAGCTAATAAAAAAGTACTATAATCTTTTTGTTCGGATTTTGTTCGATGTGTTTCTCTTTATATATTAATCGGCAAAGAATACATCTAAACCTCATTAAAATACAAGCTTTTATCAAGAATTTAAACATATAAATAATGTATTATCAATTATGATTATATGAAGACTTACCCTTGCTCACCCTCGAGTTTTACAATGTATTCCGATTGTACCAATGTTGAGTTATCAAAATCGCTGACTACAATTGGTCCCTGAGTTTGGATTGATTGCATGCCTCTTTTAGGAATAATATATTTTACATTCATTTGCATTGACACATAACCTCCACCCTGCAGAAGTGATAGTACATTCATGTACAGGTAATATTAGTCTCAGCCAATGGCTCAAATGAGTCTAATAGATTGTCAGTCGTCTATTGTTCTGTTCTGTTTAACTATGACAAGAGGCCCAGGGGCCACAGCGCTCATCTGAAAACATCGGCTAGGAAAAAGCACATATCAAATCAGAACTGAATGCTTACTGAGGTGGGGGGGGGGGGGGGGGCTTGAATTTCAACCCCCCAGGGGGTCATGATTTGAACAAACTAGAATCTTCACTACCTGAGGATGATTCCATATAAAAATCACTAATCATTGTTTTGAAGTACTTGAAAAGAAGAGAGAGTCATACCAAATTTGGAAAAGATTGATAAATCCTGTTACTGATAATATCATTTCCATTAATCATGTGTGCTCCATCATTCTTATGCCAGAGCAAAGTCTTACTTGTCTCACGTGTACCGTTTTCTCTGTAAAAAACATAACGTAGACGTTTTAAGACAAAAGAACATTTGGTAAAATAAATACATGAAAAACAACAACGAAATTATTAATTTATTTGGATACCTGTATGTAACGTTTAACATTGCATATCTAACGATAGATTCGCCAAATCCACTGCAGTTGATCCACTTAACAGGGATTACGACATCCGATGAAAATGCTTGACCACACAGAATGGTTATGACCTATATTCAAACATCATCAAGTTTAATTATTTTTTAAGTAAGCTACTTTAATCAGTAGATCGAAAAAAAACATGTACGTATATACTTAGTAAACAATATCTGGATATATTCTAAATCCAGAAAATATGTATCTTTTATGTCAACAACGACCAATATCAGATTTGAGTTTTACGAAAATTTCAGACTTAAGTTTCTCTAGAGATTTATTTTTTGTAAGGAGAAAATATGATATTATTCCATTTTTCTAAGGCGGACTCTGTGTTTTCATTTTGATACAGAAATTTTTCATTGAAAAGTCTCGAAGTCGCAAGCCCCCATGTTATTATTGTAAGTAGGAATACCACACAACGTGTACATGTATTTATTACATTTTTACCCGTGAAATACTGTAATTTATTTATTGAATAAAAATGATATCCTGTCACACTGTGAAAGGATATCAAAATGATATCCTGTCACAGTGTGATGAATATAAGAAGTGCGGAAAAAATCTCGATTTCCCTTTCCATAACGAAGATTGCTGAAAAAAAAATCTTCCTTGACCTAAAATAAGATAGATAAAAATAAATAAACCACTCTGACGGTGAATAAAATGGTTAAAATTACCAAAAATATGTTGCTAAATCCATGCTTACAGTGTTTTCACCTCATATAGCTATGACGTCTCAACCGCTCAACTATGACGTCACGAGCCTATGACTGTATAACAAAAAGACAGAGGCAACGGAAAAATCAAAGAATTTTATTTTAAAAATGTAATAAACAGAAAATTCAATGTTTTATAGTTGAATATGGAATTTATTTCACTCGTGAGACAGGATTTTTGATATTTTCACGAGTGCGAAATCCTGTCCCACTCGTGAAATAAATTCCATATTCAACTACAAAACATTGAATATCCTCTATATATGTGATCCATTATTTAGGAAATTGCAATTTTTTAAATTTCAAGAATAAACCTTACAAGAGTGTAAAAGAAGGAAAATATAAAGAAAAAATTCTTAAATTATATATAAGTTTGAACTAAAAGCTACTTTAGGAAAAATAAAGTGATGCGCGATGTCGTTTCGATGAATCGCATTTAAATTTATATAATTATTATTATATAATCATTATTATTAACCAAATTTTTTACTTACACAAATACTGTAAAGGCAAAGGAAAAACAATTGATTATTATCCATTTGGAAATTTCTTCATCTTCAAACATGTGAAAGAAAATTAAAATTGATTAAAACAGATGCATGCAGAATATGAACAATACATGGTTTACTTTAGAGCGATAATATAACAATAGGTGATTATGATGATAACCTACTTAACCACTTTGATAAATCGTTACAATTTTAATGAAGCCATGATGATAACGTTGATATCCAACATAAAAACTTACATGAAATAAGAATTCAAGGCAAATTTATGTCTTTACTATAAATAAAATAATTTAAGTTTTTATAAATGCATATAATTTTGATATTGATAATACTGAGGTAATGCACAAGTGTATTTCACTTTTTCTAGATTATAAGAAATAAAAAGAAATTAAAATAAGCTGGCATTCTTGGCATCATTAATAAGAATATCTGTAAATGAAACAAACTACTTTACGGGCCTCGATAATCTTAATAAAAAATTCAGATCCAGGAAAAAAGACGAAATTATACAAAATCCTATTTTAGGACGAAGAGTAAAGATACAAAGAATATGACATTAAAGCTGAACACTACTCGTAAATAGGCATAGTCCGCCATATTTCCCGTTCTTCAACGCTCTCCCTACAACTCGTATATAAGGAGCAGATGGCTAGTCAGTTCAATGTATTTCACTATAGAGATCCGACGAGTGTAGACGTACATCTTACAAAGCGTGCTACTCAATATCGATGAAATTATCAAATTTTACGCACTTTCTCCGAAACAGGACAAAAGTATCATGAAAAATGCAGGTCAATACATTATTTACAAACAGAAAATGCATATAAAAACAAGAAATAAAAGCAAAAAATCTAACACCACGATAGGAGTACTACATGTCGGCCACGAGTTTCGAGTGTGCAATCGGGTGTAACGAAAGCGAACGGTTTATATACCCGTCTGACGGTGCCTATTTATGAGAAGTGTTCAGCTTTAAGCAAAATTAATCCACCAACTGTCTGTGTAGAAGATGTATTTTTTCAAAGTAGTTCAAATGTTAAGATCAAATACAAAGGTAATATGTTTTTTAAAACAAACATCCAAATGCTAAAAAAGCGTAGACCAACCTCTCAAATATCAAAAATAGATTTTCAAGGATCATGAAGTAAGTAACCTTTAAATATGTAAAAAGGTAATAAAAACCATAACATAAAGGTGCAAAATATCAAATCCACACCTCTTACAGTTCCCAAGAAAAAGATCAGACAGACATAAAATTAAAGTCAAGTTCAATTTATTCTCTCAAACTAATAAATGGTACATGAGGTTCTATGTACCCTTTATATAAAAACAATATTCACATACACATTCAAATTATAAAGAAACCAAAATAATAATGGAGGACAGACTTGTTCATATACGTGTACTCTATGTAGCTGCATACTAGTATAAATAATACCTTGGCATCATCAGTTGGGAACAGTCCCGAGAATTTGCAAAAATTTGGTTTATTACAATATTGGTATCTCTATACTCTTTTCTCATTCTGTAAAAATGATATTCAAAAATAAAGTGATACTCGTCACCTTTTGTCGATTATTACACACATTACATTGATATGAAGACACAGGGAAAAGTGACCCTTAGGTGTTGGTGTGATTCTTCAGTCAATACTATATGGCCAATCACTTGTGGCGGTCAGCCGGGTTCGATCACCGGTGGCCAGATAGCTCAGTTGGTAGAGCACCTGACCGGAGTTTCAGGGGGCCCGGGTTCGAATCCCGGTCTGGTCCGCTGCATTTTCTCCTCTCCCGTTACATTTGGTGCCGTGACCAGGATTTGACAGGTGAAAGACCTGCCAGGGATGAGCCTGGGTTGGGGTCTTTGGAGGGCCAAAGACCTTTAAGGAGGGAGGAATGTGGCGGTCAGCCGGGTTCGATCACCGGTGGCCAGATAGCTCAGTTGGTAGAGCACCTGACCGGAGTTTCAGGGGGCCCGGGTTCGAATCCCGGTCTGGTCCGCTGCATTTTCTCCTCTCCCGTTACACACTTAAATCTTTACATGTACCTAAATTCTGCAATAACAGTGAGTTAGAAAAGTTCACTATTCGACTCGTAATTCACTTCGAATAAGGAACCATAACCTTTGGTGACATAAATTTACTAATCAAATTTACCATTTGTATTTTCTTTTTTTTTCGAAAAAAGAGAAGAAATTGTATCACGTGTGGGAGAAACACAATAAATGTTTCAATATTTCCATTTCTTGTTTTGTTTGCTATGTGATAACTCTTTGAAAGTTAGGTGAGTTGATTTCTTGATAATAAACCGAAATGTAAATTTTGTCAATTAAGAGAATGTACATGAGCTAAGGAGGTCCAATATGCATGTTAATCTCGTGCTTTTATTTTTGTGTTTGACGTCAACTGGAGGAGACCATTTAAATAACCATAATTTAAATCAATTAGACAACATTTTTAAAATCTTAATTTAATTAATCTTAATTAATAGAATAGATACTTCCAATCTTTACAGCTAACATGGCTAAAAATGGCAAAGCGATATTGGTGCAAAGGGCATAAGATAACATCGAGGATTAAGTATTTAGACCTTCATCGTTGATCAGGGGAAAGATTTAAGACTGACCAGTTGACCAATCAGATGTTTTAAGTTAACAAGACCTCAACCCCAAGCCAGGGCATCAACGATAGATGGGAACGTGGGATAATTTGCCTACCAGGCGAAGCTAATTCAACTTTCAAAGAGCCATCACAGAGAAAACAAGTAGAAATGAAGTATTTGTAAAATCAATTCCTTTTGAAATGTAAACAGTCAATTCCACACATTTTTTCGCTTCTCCTACAGGTGCTCAATTATTTGAGAAAAAAGGACACTTACGATAATTTGAAATCGGTTCACAATTCGAATAGTAAATATGATTCTAGCATTTGTAAGTCTTTTTGATCTATTTCCACCTTCACAAAAGTACATATACTCCACCATTTGCTCAGTACGATATTTCTTCTTCACTCAATAACCAGCACTTTAATACCGTTTGAATAGAGACTATGTTCCATCGGTGTTACAATTAACGGATATGAAAATTCTCTCTCTGATTCAATAAATGCTATTTATGTTCATAAATGATTTTATGCCCATTTCTTGTGTATTGAAAGTGGGACAAGCGAGATAACTCTAATACTTTTGAGCAGTCTTGTTTTTTGCAACAGCGTCAGTATCAGATTGAGTACAATCAGAGGCAGCGCCATATTTGTATGGAAATACAAGTTTATTTTTGAACAGGCAAGTTGGCTTACAGCGTGTCCAGTGCACAATTAATACATTTAATGGACTTCTGGTGGTGTGATCTTTTGGATTTCCAAGGAATTCAGCACATTTGTAAGTGTTAAAAGACGAGACTTGAAATTCGGTCCTGGCACACGTGGAAGGCCTACGTGCGTTCAGATTTTCCATCATTCGTGACCTTTGTTGTCCCAACGATTTTTGTTTTGTACTGCGTTCTTCCTTCATCAAGATGTCTATATTAATATTTGACTCACACATTCGACGCTTATATCATTATGCGAGGAAATAGAGACAACATGCTAACAATTATATTTAATGTACAAAATGTAGCGATTTCGGTCATTGGGATTAGTGGGGACAGAATAGGCCGTAGTATGCATGGTATGGACATTAGAGTGCTAGAAGAGGAGATTCAAAGAGAAGCTAATTTTACATATTTCGGGAAACGATATCGATCAGCCGCAGGCTGATGAGGACTCGGTAAGGGAAATTGTGTCAAAAATAATGGCGACATGTGTGATGTGACTTGTTTTTAAACCGGTATCATTTAAATACACTATAGATAATTATATGTGTGTCAGTTGTTACCAAGATATTCCACCAGACATTGCCAAGTTGTTTTATATAATAAGTAAATAGTCTTTGCAAATCAACTTTTAAAAGAAGACGTTAAAAACAGAAGGCAGGTTGTGTACTGGAAGTTAAAGGGCTTGAGGAACTCTGTAGTGAATAACTTATGTGACGGTGTACACATGAACCATATTGGCAATGTAAATATTACAGGGCAATCAGGGGTGCTGTGATACATAGTACAAGCGATAGCTAGATAAATATTTTGTATGTCATTTAGCCATATAACAATTATGGTTAATTTGCAATTTAAATTCAGAAACAGGCAATACATGTATATATAGCTTATTATGCATATATGACACAATGTTTTACTTTCAGCAGATTTTTATTTAATCACATATTAGATGCATTGTAGAGAGCCAGTCCAAGAGTTGGAAATACAGCAAGGGACCCTTGTGATCAAGCATTTATTTTTACTTAGAACAGTAAGTCTGGAAACTTTTTCTTCTGCAGGAGTTGCAGAAGAGCCTGTGATAATTTGCCACATGTTCAAGTATGAGTGGTAATTTTGCACATTACTGAACAATTAGTGGTATTTCAATGTACTACTGATTCTTGATAATTTTATCAAGTTACAAATGCGATAATTCTATCGCTATGCTTTACAATAAGTGACAATTTTATCACGCCTTGATCAGTGCCGAATCTTGATAATTCTATCAAGTTATAAATGCGATAATTCTCTCGCAGTTAGTGATAATTTTATCACGTCTTCATTAGTGCTGAATCTTGTTAATTTTATCAAGTTACAAATGCGATAATTCTATTGCTATGCTTTACAATAAGTGATAATTTTATCACGTCTTGATCAGTGCTGAATCTTGATAATTATCAAGTTATAAATGCGATAATTCTATCGCAGTTAGTGATAATTTTATCACGTCTTCAATAGTACTGAATCTTGATAATTCTATCAAGTCATAAATGCGTTAATTCTATCGCAGTTAGTGATAATTTTATCACATCTTGATCAGTGCTGAATCTTGATAATTCTATCAAGTTATAAATGCGATAATTCTATCGCAGTTAGTGATAATTTTATCACGTCTTGATCAGTGCTGAATCTTGATAATTCTATCAAGTTATAAATGCGATAATTCTATCGCAATGCTTCACCAGGGATAGTGAATTAATTAGTGATATTGCAATGGTTTCTTGATACATTGTGTAGCTCTATTTCACTAGTGCACTTTAATTATACAGATTGTTTAAAAGTAATTCCACCCTCTTATGATGTCATAGGTTTTTGCAAAAACTGTAATTAATTTAAATTCATACCTAAATAGAACAATATCTCTTGGAACAATGCTTTACAATAAGTGTAATGATAAATATTGTAAAGTTAAAGAATTTTAAAAAATGCATATTTTCTAAATTTAAACAATTATACCTTTTTTTTTTTTTTTTTTTTTTTTTTTTAAATTGTTAACAAGGGCAAGAACTCCTTCTAGGGTCTCTTCATTCTGGCATTTGCTATATTGTAAAATAGTTTATCTGATATTCACAATTCAAAAGTATCTTTTAAGTAGGAAGTATTTAGCAACACTCAGCATCAGAATTATGCATTTTAGCCAGTTTTACTTATTTTTCATAATACTGTTTGTAAGAAATGTGCAATTTTTGTTATGTTGACATACACTTCTGTGTATTTATGTTTTGCATCTTAAATAATATGGTGACCTATATATTTTCTGCAGGAATTAGAAAGTTTAAAGTATATTTAATGAAAATAAATGCAGTTTTTATACTTTGAACCTATAAAATTGTGAGGATGGAATCGCCTTAAGATATAAACAATAATTTGTATAAAGAACTACCCTAGAGTCAGGTCTAATGGGTAATTTTATCCTATTGCCTGATATGGGCTAATATTTAGATTAGTAAATCAACAATATTTTTGCAACATTTATCAAAAGCTGATAATTTTATCAGTCATAGATAGGTTGAATTCTTGACATGATTTGTATAAATTAGGCATACATGCTAACATCCTTTTACAGAGATGAGTACCGGTAATAGGCCTACAGACTATGGGGGTGGTTACAAAGCCAGTTAATTTACAACAAGAGGAAGTCACAAGTGACACTCCAACAAGCAACAATCATTCAAGCCAATTAGAAGATGGCAATTTTACCAAGTAATTCAGGTTCTAATTAACAAACAGCATCTAAGGAGTTATCACCTAACGTAGGGGTTAAGAATCCCAGTATCATTGGGCCATTGGGTCTCTGTGAGATTCTAAGATAAAAAAGCAAAATCTGGGGAAATGAATTAGTTTAATTTGGAAATTTGTTAGGAATCAAAAATAAGAATAATTATAAAGTCTTTGAAATCAGAGAAAACTTAGAAGGGGAGTGTGAAATCAAGCCCAAAAAGCAAACAATAAATTCAGAAATCCATAGTGAGGCATCGGCTATCAGTTTGGGTAAATCCAAAGTAAGTCTAAATTCTGGGTTTCTGGTATTTATAATAAATTAAAATCTGTTCAATATCAGGAGGTAGAAGATGCAGTAGGTTTAATAGGCATATATGGGAAAGATTGTGGGTTGTTTAAATTGGATATTCAGAATGCATATAAAATCATTCCAATACATTGTTCAGATTGGGAATTTTTGGGTTTTACTTTAGACATAGAATACTATTTTTACAAAACTCTCCCTATGTGACTTAGTTTTTCTTGTCAGTTATTTGAAGAATTCGGTACTGCAGTACATTGGGTTTGTGAAAACAAGTTAGGCTTACATGGGAGACTAGTTCATGTTTTTGTTCAAGGATATTGGTATTCCAATTAACGAGTTAAAAACTGTCCTTCCATACACTTCGCTTATATTTTTGGGTATCGAGTTGGATTCTATTTTGATGGAGTCATGTTTACCACAAGACAAGTTAACTAAAGCTAGACACCTTCACAAATTCACAAGTCTAAAAAATCTATAATATTACTAGAGTTACAGTCTGTAATACATGTAGGTGTGTTAAACTTCGCCTGTTCAGTTCAACCTTTTCATCATAGGAAATTGAATAAGGAAGCTCTAGCGGATTTAAATGCTTGGGGTTTGTTTTTAGAGCATTTCAATGGCAAGTCACTGTTTTTGTCAGAGCAATGGGACAATTCTGACTCATTACAGTTGTATATGGATGCAAGTACATTGTAACATTGGTTTCAGTGGTTATTTACGAAATCAGTATTTTAGTGGTATATGGCCTAAAACCTGGAAAATCTATCATATTACAATAAAAGGAGTTATTTCCCAGTGTACTTGCAGTTCAACTTTGGGCAGATCAGTTAGAAAATCGATGTATTATCATTAATTTTTTTTTTAAATCAGGAATTAGCATCATCAACTCATAATACTTATCAAAGGGCAATTGAATATTATTATTGTTTGGTGTCATCATTTTGCTTTGCCAACTAAAGGTGTACCAGCAAAAGCAGAAGCTTAAGATATCATTTTGTTTATAGCTTATTGTTACTGGCAACCTATGTTTCAGCATTAAGTATTCAACATAAGATAAGGAATATGAAAGGCCCAACTTTTAGTGAAAAAATGATTACAAGGTTACAAGAAAAAGACAAGCTTAGTGGACCTTAGGTTACCTATAACACCAATCATTCTTAAACAGCTGATAGCTTCTTTACAATGTACTACAAGTTTATATTTTGTACAGGTACTTATGTGTATTTAGTGGCATTTTCACTGTAAATTTACATTTTCAAAAGACAGAAATTGTCATTTATGGACAGTACAATCTGTACATTTTTTAAGAAAATACTTCAGACTGCCCAATAGGGTTGGAGTTGACTATGAAAACTTTCCACATGGTAAAGGTCAATCTTACACTTTGCATGTGAAAAATGACAGCAAAGATAACACAATATGTCCTGTTCAGGCCCTATGGACATATTTTCAATTATAAAAACCAACTTCTGGTCCTCTTTTTACTTTCATAGATGGGTCACCGGTGTCACGGAAATATTGTACAGATCAGTTATATTTGTCATTAAATTTGTGTGGGGTAGATTGTAAATGATATAAAGGTCACAGCTTTAGAATCAGAGCAGCCACAACGGCTTTTTCCTATGGAGTTCTAGAGCAAAAAATTAAAGCAATGGGGCGGTGGTCATCAGACGCTTTCAAAAAGTACATTCGAATCCCCTTTGTAAACCTTTGACTGCTCACGATGTGAGGTTGAGGTAATGAGTTATGACCGTGGTGACAAGAGCATCTGGTCAGATTGTAATTCATGACATTTCAAATCTACTCTGAGTTGAGTTCCTATAAAGTAGTGAGTAATTTGTTAACTTGTTTGGTTGATTGCAATCAAGTGTTTTAATTACTGGTGTCACAAAATTATACCTGATCATGGTGACAAGAGCATCTGGTCAGATTGTAATTCATGACATTTCAAATCTACTCTGAGTTGAGTTCCTATAAAATAGTGAGTAATTTGTTAACTTGTTTGGTTGATTGCAATCAAGTGTTTTAATTACTGGTGTCACAAAATTATACCTGATCATGGTGACAAGAGCATCTGGTCAGATTGTAATTCATGACATTTCAAATCTACTCTGAGTTGAGTTCCTATAAAATAGTGAGTAATTTGTTAACTTGTTTGGTTGATTGCAATCAAGTGTTTTAATTACTGGTGTCACAAAAATCCTGATCATGGTGACAAGAGCATCTGGTCAGATTGTAATTCATGACATTTCAAATCTACTCTGAGTTGAGTTCCTATAAACTAGTGAGTAATTTGTTAACTTGTTTGGTTGATTGCAATCAAGTGTTTTAATTACTGGTGTCACAAAATGATACCCGATCATGGTGACAAGAGCATCTGGTCAGATTATAATTCATGACATTTAAAATCTGTTTTGAGTTGAGTTCCTATATTAAACTAGTGAGTAATTTATTTGGTTGATGTCTATCAAGTGTGTTTATTACTGGTGTCACAAATTATACCCAATCATGGTGACAAGAGCATCTGATTGTAAAATAAATATCAGACCAGTAATAGAGAATATGAGGGTTTGGACAATTGTCAAAATATGTGAACAAGTTTGACACATTATTTGTTTCAGGAAAGAGGACATTGGCTTAGAAAAAACATTTTCAACCATGATGACAGGAGCATCTGGTTGTATCAAGAAGTAGTAAAGTTTTGATGTAATTATGTATCTAACAAAGTTTGTGTACAATGCATAATAATATTGTATTGTTTTACAAGATTGAAATAGTTTCTTTGTATGTTGGTAATGTGTTATTTTTCATTTTTTGTATCCAGTTTGTATGAATTTTAGGGATACTTCTATTGTAGTAAGATTAAGACTCGCACTTAGGGTTGGGTGGGGATTACTGCTGATGACAGTTCAGATCTGCCTGTCATTGGCAGTAAGTGGCATTTTTACCTTACCCCACCTTTGATGTAAAAATTTTATACAGTAATGTTTTGATCTTTTTGGAAGTTGCATGTAGTGATATTGGTATCACTGCAAGGTTTATAAATGTAAATCTATCAAACTACATTTTCATTTTTGTAATAGTTTTACAAAATTGTCATTTGGTAATAAATGACCTTTTTCAACTTTAAACGGTGTTGTGTTTGAATCAGATAGTGTAATATTACATCAAACAGAGCAACCTCTAGTGCGAGTATCAGGAAGATGGGCATAAATGCTATTTATGTTCATAAATGATTTTATGCCCATTTCTTGTGTATTGAAAGTGGGACAAGCGAGATAACTCTAATACTTTTGAGCAGTCTTGTTTTTTGCAACAGCGTCAGTATCAGATTGAGTACAATCAGAGGCAGCGCCATATTTGTATGGAAATACAAGTTTATTTTTGAACAGCCCTCCCACCTCTCCCTAATAGTTAAATATTTATAGTGTTCTTAATTGATGTGAATAATTTGACAATAATTTTCCATATTTCTTTTTTCAGTAGGTAAGGCATTTTTACCTTACCCCACCTTTGATGTAAAAATTTTATACAGTAATGTTTTGATCTTTTTGGAAGTTGCATGTAGTGATATTGGTATCACTGCAAGGTTTATAAATGTAAATCTATCAAACTACATTTCATTTTTGTAATAGTTTTACAAAATTGTCATTTGGTAATAAATGACCTTTTTCAACTTTAAACGGTGTTGTGTTTGAATCAGATAGTGTAATATTACATCAAACAGAGCAACCTCTAGTGCGAGTATCAGGAAGATGGGCATAAATGACTTTAATTAAATTCAACTAATCAATTAATTAGATTTAACTTATTATTGACTAATTCCAGAAATTCCAAATACTGCTCCTTTATGTAAAGAGCCTTTAACTGAAAAAAATCTTACTCAAAGAGATTTTTGAAATTCCGAACATGACAAACATAAAATTGCAACATTTTTGCCAAAAGGTTATATTTCGTTGAACATAAGATTCTTTATCAAGGTTTATGAGGAAAACATGTCGATTTTTTCTTTATTCTGTAAAGCTCGAGGCTTCAAGTGATTTTATATTTATGGACTTCAGTTCCGTTGTTAAATCACTCTTCATTCCAATATTTGTAGTGAATCAGCAATGAGGACAGTGAGGGCACTTTTTATTTACGCCTGGTTTTCTATGATTGATCAAATAAATGGACAATATTTTCGGGAATTGTATTATAATAAAGTAGAAACATGTGGAGAAAACAATATTCTTGGATTATCATCTAAAGTAAATGAATTACACTTAAATACTGGTCTTTCAGAAACAACGGTGCGCTGTGCGTTGCGATGCTTTGAGGAAACAAGATGTGATGGGATTAATTTGTGTAAGAATGAATCAGGAACGTTTTGCCAATATGTGGAAATTCTGAATTCAGTATCATGTGGAGATTTTCTGGATGTCGTCAATTGCAGATTTATACAAAAGGTAATAACAATAGCTGTCCGAATAGATAACAATGAATTATTGTTAAAATAAGTTAGATTTATACTAACAGTGAATAAGAGGTGGAAAAATAGTACTTTAAAAAATATCTACCAGGGAAATGTAAATACGTGAAATATATAATATTTAATAATATAGAGTGTATCAAAGTCCACGTACAATATTTCAATTTGACTGTAAAAAAGTCTTTTTCACACAGTTTTCAAATTTAATGTTATACTTAGCTTGGTGGTATGCCTTTATTGAATAACAACTCCCCCGTGACACTGGAAATGACATCACTATCAATGACATCACATCCTGTTACATTGGAGATGACATCAATGTTGGGGACATCCCAATCTGTTACCCTGGAGACGATGTCACTGCCAATGACAACAACTTTGTACGACCCTCATTATCCATGGAATGGAGGTAAATAAGAAACCTCTTCCCTCTCTCCTTCACTCTCTGAAACACACAAAACGGTCTATAACCCCCACCCCTGATTTCATTAAATTATTTCTTGTATTTTCAGACTGTTCCAATGTTTTGGGTGGTGGTCCGCCAACGAGTAATGTGTATACAATTATTCCATCGGGAGCACCGGCGCCAATTTCAGTCTATTGTGACGTGAAGCCGGAAGGAGTATTTACGCGCATCATGGAGCATGGCGGGAACTGTGGAATTGACGACTGGAACCTTCCTATGACGGATTACATCAGTGGATTTGGGCAGGATGTATCGTGCGATCATTGGATAGGACTGCAAAATATGTTCTATCTTACAAACACGGGCAGTAACTACAAACTGGAAATCAACATAAGGCTTGAAAATGGGAACAATGATTCGATACATTATGGATTTTTTTTGGTCAAAGATACATTGGAATGGACATTGCGACTTGATTCATTCAGCGGAAGTACCAATAATTACCTTGGCAACGGTTTTGATAACCTGCCGACTGCAAGCAGTGCGGATTTGATTGATAATGAAGATTTTGAAGCAAATGGAGTGAATGTTTACGGATGTTCAGGAGGGGATAAATCCGGGTGGTGGTTTTCTCCCAATTGTTTGAATACAAACCTTTGCTTACCTTTAGGACATATCGAAAAAACACTTTATCCTACAACGAGACAAATATTATGGCCAGATTTATCAGGGAATGATCAGGTAGTAAAATATGTAACAATGCAAATTAGAAAAACTAATTAAAATCATGAAGTTAGTTTTGACACCTTTAAATTAAAGGTAAAGATGTTTGGCTTCATGTTTTATACAAAATTAATCATTAATACATTGTTCATGTATATTTGTCCCCTGCTTTTGCGAAAGCGAGGGTACATTACAACTTCTCATTCGTCTGTCAATCTTTCAGTCTTTAAAGCTTAAACCTTGGTCATATCTTTTAAATGTGAAAAGATATGACTTTCCTATTAAGTATATGTATAACTTATGACAAAATCTTTCTAAATACCATAAATGAATTTGGAAATCAACATAAGGCGAAAGGGAACAATGTCCTCAATTTGAATTTGCTTGACTTAATGATTGAAAGTGTACCAGCTATCGTAGCAAGTTAAGTTCACTTGTCATATTCTATTTTATTCCTTTAAAACCAGGAAATATAAATTAATTATTATTCAATTTCTTTAAAAAAAAAAAGGGGAGGGGGGTTCAAGGAAAATTTTTAGATATAGCGGAGCTCTCAAATTCATTGTTTTGAATGAAAATGATACACATCGTAATTGTTGATTTTTCTCTTAAAAAAGGAGGACCTGAAATTTTTCCCATTGCTACTCTATCGTCACAGTTGGTGAATAAGGACAAGTAACAAGTAATTATTCATGATTTATAAATACATGTACACCAGTCTTGGGGCAAATTACATTGTAAAGTAATGTATTGCATTACCGTTATTTCAAGAACTTTGGCACTGAATCACCATTTCGTATATTTCTTAATACAATGCGTTAAATAACCATTACTTTAGTAAAGTAATGTATTACCAAAACCATTACTTTATTACTCTTAAGGTTTTCAAAAATCGAAATACCAAACATTGCAACTACTTTATAACCAAGCATCTCATCCTCTTCAGAACTAAATATATTGAATGATGTTTCAAATATGGCTTCAAGTAATTTATTTATTACACTGTATTTGACTTACATATCGATCTATCAATTATGAGAGGTCGAAACGTTTTATGATTGTCAATGAGATAAAAAAAAAATATACAATTAGCACTTATCATTACTGCGTAACTATTCATGTCATAAAACAGTTTAGCTTTGGGGACACAAAATAAATATTGAAAAATAATTCAAGTATATAATAATAATTCTAATTACAATAGAAATATTGATAGATTATTTGGATCTTATACCACATAAAAATATAAAATACATTGACAAACTTATTAAAAGGGTGGGACAGCACATTTACATTTTGCTCTGATAAAAGTAGAATGCCTGATTTTTTTTCAAAATTCCTTTTTGATACAATCAATTTTCGATGGCCAGCTCAAGCTAGACCACCTCAATTAACGGTTATGTAAACACAGTTAGAAGAAAGGGACTTGTTTTTGGAACACTGCTCTCTCTGAACAAAACACAATCGAATTAATTGTTAGATAACCCCATTAGAAGAATTGTTTGTTTTGATGAAATCTTTTCAAATTATGACAATTATCAGGTAACAGTTTGTATTAACCTCTCATACCGGAGTCTTTTTAAAAAGATTTTTTAAAAGCTTTTAAATTTTCTTTGAAATGGAATTTTATTTAGAATAAGTATGAAAAATTCAATGTGAATTTCAAAAGAATTAAAAAGTGTAGTTATATAGATTGACGCAGAGTGTTTCTATAAAAATGTTTAATAACTTTTTGTGTTCACTTTAATCTTTTGAAAAAATATTCAATGAAAACAATAATTTTAACCTCCTTTTATAATTTTTAAGAATTGCTTTATAAAGATAGTGTTTTGTAATGTAAGCATTACTCTGGGTTTGAGAAAGTAAATTCAATGCATTGTATTACATGTACCATTACATGCAATGCATTTTATTTTTGGAATTTCATATCATTAGCAATACCTCCTGTTCAATTAATGCATTGCAATACATTACCATTACATTGTATATCACCATAACCTTGAAGCAGGCACGTAGGAAGCAATTTCAGTTTGGAGCGAACAGCCATATACTTTGAGTTGGTGGGACAATCACCAAAAACAAAAAACATCAGACGTATAACTGAGGAGGCACAAGCATATACATGTAGTAGCAATGTTTTCTTTGCTATTATTACCACATGTTTTCTATAGTTTTCTGTATATTTTCTAAATTATACCAATAGATCAGCGAAATTATTAATTCAGCCCCCGCCCTCTGGTTCCTATATACGGCTATGTGATGTACACTAGATATATTTGGGGTTGAAAAACTAAGGATTTGCAGTTAATTAATTCAAACATTAGAAATGGTGTTCATCGTAATTTGAATCAGGGATAAGGGATGCTGCAGTGACAAATAATAATGCTAGATTTTATGCATGTTTATAAACCTGTTTTGCCATGTTTTTACGTTCTAAAACTGTTTCTTTTTTATTAGCTTACTAGCTCTTAGTCATTGATAAACTTGTTACTTTGAATCGATTTTGTCAAGTGAATGAAAGCATACCTTGACTTTCATCCTGCTATAAGTGCATATACATGTTAAAAATTGTTATCGCATATATGTCTTTGTTTCATTTTATTGACATCTTTGATCTAATAATTAAAGATGTTTAAATAATGATTAGGTAAATACAATTGATTTATTTTTGTTAATAAACAGACAAGAAAGTTTTCGTTTCTCACAATATACTTTCGCTCGATAAGGTCGAAATTATTTATTTAACTAAATAAATTTACCGTGGAAATAGTTATACCAAAGGACAAGTGCATTTAAGCAATAATTAATGAGCCTTTTTTCTGTGCCATTTTACTTAAGAAAAATTACCGAATCTTTCTCTTTTAGTGATAGTTAAAATATTTTTGAATGCCTATAGAGATACCCCAAATCCGGAAAAGTCGTTCCAAAACTACTTCGAGTTTCCTTTTACATTTAAATCAAGGGGAGGAGACATTTACATCGACACTTGAACAATCTGATGGCGGATCTTCGAAGGACGCGTTTGCCAAATGATAGTTCTTGCGCTATTTTATCTTTTTCAAAAACAAAAAAAAAAGTATAAAGTTGTGTAGTTGTCTGTAGCCATAGTGATCAAACTAAGTAATTTACACGCTCACTTGAAAAAATACAATATGCATTAACATTAGTTTCTTTCAAAAGGATATTTAGCCTGTTTCATTGTTTCGAATGTTTAAAATGTTTGTAGCTGCAGAACTGTTGCTATCTGCTTGAAAACATTCGGACAGATAGAGCAAAGAGCTACAGATCCAAGCGTTGTAAAAACCTTCGATTTACGCCGCTGATTATTTGTTGCTAATTTCGGGTATTTTATGCTTTTGAAAGGTAAATAAGTATCGGTAATAGAAGTGCAGTATATATAAATAATTATCGGATACTATTCTAAAAGCGAGGGAAAGCCTAAAATGCCAGAAATAATACCCGAAATGAAGGACAAAAAAAAAAAAAAATCAGCGGCGCAAATGGAAGGTGTTTACAACGCTTGGATCTGTATCTCTCTGCTTTATCTGTCCGAATTTTCTACAGTTACAGCTACAGTTCTGAAGCTAAAATGTTTGACATTTTTATGAACGACGCTAATCCCTATTTACCCTCCCGTGTTTCTAAAACCAAATACAAAAACATCTCTAAGCGGCATGACTTTGATTTAATGATACAAAAACTGCCTGTATATTCCACCGTGAGCACCTTCGAGGAATGTTTACCTAGGTAATACTCACGTGACTACGAGTATTTCAAATAATTTACTCTGCGGGTGGGTTCAACATAGGTAGTACAGGCAAATAGCTCTTGTTTGCTATAGAAAACATTGATCATTATACATTTTTAATATTTTAAGTACTAGGCTAATCTTACGCAAATTTCCTACTTTCACACAAGTTTTATAAATGTATATTGCGTCTTTTGTCATTTGCAACAAGATTGTACAACGTTACGTTTATCGTAAACAAAAGCTTTGAAATGAATGACCATTCTCGATTTACTATAGAAAATCAGTTGAATCGTATGGTTTAGATATCAATTAATGATTTGAGATTGAAAAATTAAGCCTAAAATAAAAAATGTGTTTGTTTGCAGTTGCCTACCGACCCACTGAAAATGCACACCACCCAAACTTTTTTAGCTATTTTGTAAAATTATTTTTTTTTTAAATTTTTTTTTAGGATATTGAAACTGTTTCATTTGCAATTGTTGACTTTTGTTTTCATCAATCAATGGCTTCATAAAAAGAGTGAAGCTTATTCATGTAAACAAAAGCTTTGAAAAAATGAATTTTTTTTTCGAAAAAAAAAAAAAAATCAGTTGCCTACCTACCTACCCAGTCTAAAATGATATCAATTACAAACAAAGAATTTTTAAAGCTTGGCCTTATGCTTAATTTGATTCTTTACATTTTCATATTTTACCGAGGTCCATAAGTGCACTCATTCTTTGCAATTGGTAAAGAAAATTATGGGCTGGTTTGTTAAAATTCGATATGAAACGGGTGGACATTTTTTTAAAATTATTATTATTGATTTTAAGTTGTTTTTTTTAATAATTAAATTGGTCAATTTTTTGTTGCAAAATTTAAAAGAAAGATATTTTTATTGCGTTTTAATAAAAATTCCTTCAAATATTTCAGACAATGTTCTCGGAACAACAAAATTTCTCATTTTCTGTCTTTTTTGTAAGTCGTTTTACCGAATGATGAAAAAACATCTCCGATTTTACCTCATGTGATGTGAGATAATTTTTAATCAGCTTAATTCTTAATTGTCCAGCCAAGGAGAACATTCTATTAAACTTTCCTTTCAATATAGTCATCATAGCTTGGGAAAACCGGCAATTTTAATTTGGATGTACGATTGATAAGCTGTTTCTTCTTTGATCAGCGATTGATTTACTTAAAGTTTCCAATATCAATAACAATTATATTCTTACACGCAATCCTAGTTTTAAAAGTAGGAAAAATGAATATTGATCGGACTTCGTTTTTTCCTAGAGTTTATTGCTTTTACTAATTCATAGATTGTAATTAACTTTGGATCACTCATACATACTGTATATACAAACACATTTAGTATCCAAAATCACATCTCAAAAAGGGGGAGGGGAATTCGCTGTGTTAAGTACAATAGAGCAAAATCCAGAATTATCTTAAGTGTGTACCTATGCTAAATATTTCTGTCGAGACACTAGTGTCTTTCAGCTTAGCAGCTAACTGAAATCATTGAAGATAACACGCAGTGTCCACGCTAAAAATCTATGAGCAAAAAAATCAGGAACAGAACAAACACTGACCTCTAAAACATCAGAGGTGGTCACAGGTGCTATGAAGCAATGAGCAATTCCTGGACGGCGTCGATTGAAAAGTCATCACATTTATCATAAAGCATTTTTCTAGTTAAATATCCAAATTTAAAAAAGATGTGTCAAATTCTTTAGTGTCTTTTATTTCACTTCACCGAAATATACCATATCGACATAAGATTTGAAATAACCATTGTTAATTGACAATGCTTCGCCGATATACCTACTTGTCGAGTTGAAGGCCACGCCAAGTGTTTTCTTCTTTTGAACAAATTCTGCTTCATAAGTGTGTAGAATTCAAATAGATTGTTGGAAGACACATTGATATTGTAATTTATCAGAGTCTCAAACATGTTTTTAAATATAAACTTCAGAGTACTTGTGTGTACAATTAGAATGCTTTTTAACAATCTAAAATAATTGTGCAAATGATCTAATGTTCTAATCCCCAATCTTAACAGCTAACTGAAATTTTTTAAACACCCTTTACCACCTGAGCCGTCCATCTTATGCATAAATACAGGACACAGAAACAAAAGGTGATGTACTTTGTCACCACTCTGTTTTTATTTATTAACCCAATTTAAGATTACATAAAATGATGAAGATCATATCATAAATAAAAATATAGATAAATAAAAAAAATTAAATAAGTTTTAGATAAATAGATAATAAAGTAAATAAATAAGTTCAAATGAAAATTAGAAATAATAAATGAAAACGTTGCGTTTAATCACAAAACTCACTGCTCTTAATTGCAAAGATTGTGATTAAACGCAGTCTTTTGCATTGAATCGCAATAATATTTTGACGTTTAATCATATTTTATTTTATCGCAATAATTTTTGCGTTTAATAGCTATATTTGTTTGCCTTTAAACACAATAATATTGCGATTTTACTTAATACTTTTGCGATTAAACTCAGTATTTTTTGCGATTGAAGGCAATTATCTTTTCGTTTAAACACTATAAAATCTTTTCGCTTGCATATAACGAAAGCATATAGATGTGTGTATTATTCAGCGTGACGGGGAAATTTTATATTTTTAGGAGAAAAATGAAAAAAATTAGGAGTTGTTTCAACAAAGGCAACCTAGAAACGAAACATCATTGATTATTAGATCTCATTATGTTCTTAATGAAGTGTTGGTCATTTTTTTTTTTCATTTAAAAAAGATAAACAATGGTTAAAAGGATAAAGTAGAATAACACTAAGTTTTTGTTTGTTTGCTTGTTTGTGTGTTGTTTAACGCCTCTCTCGGTAAGTCTTGACTTTGACAGGTGCCTGCTCGGTATTTACAGCCATTTAGCGGTAAGGGATTTTTTTCGTGCCAGTAAACACAAGACCGGTTTATACTCCACGTCTCACAGTGAAATTCGAAACTGCAACGAATAAGAATCAAGTCGATCTTATTTTGCGAATCAAGAGCAGACGCTCTAATCACTGCGCCACATTTAAGATTTTAAAAAAATGATAAAAATGATAATGAAAAGAAATAATCAATGATATATCTTGCGGGCTAAATAATTCCACCTATGAAGAACATTATATTCAGGAATTTCCTCAATATTACTGCAGAGACGTGATCGATTTCTGGATTGATTTATTTGTGTTTTATTAGTCCTTTTATCATTATATTTTTTGTACTCGTTAAAGCCTATAGCTTTCCTTGTGACACAAAATTGATATCCACATGAACAGAGCATATTTTAAAAAGAAATGCAACTTTCAACGTTTCACCGACTCCACTTACGTTTCGCCAATATAAAACTGTTTGCGATGGAATCAGCCTTAACGATCACAAACAACAAACAAGAAAAGGAAGAGACGTCACGTTTTTCTTATATAATAAACGTTTTCTTAGCCTTTAGATTGAGTTAGTGTGATGTCTCTTTAGTTCCAGTTTCTCTTGTATACATATATTATATTATTATATCTGGGGTCTTGCGTATACACGAAATCTTCATTCAGATCAATTTCAGTTTGTTATTTAGAAAAACACAGCAGTTGTAAATATATACAAATATACTAGTGACACATATTTAAAGTACACGTTTAAACAAAGATAACCATATGACGAGGACAATAGCCATCACTGCTGGGGGTCTGATAACCCGGTTTATATTAAACCCAGGATAAAAGTTGTGTACGTATATAGGTATGTGTACTAAAGGTGGATTCCTTAGACCACTGTACCTTGGTATATCATTGTTTCATTATCAAAGCAAACACAGTTATAAACCCAGGTGCCTTGTTTGCAGCTTCGTTTATCAAACGGAGCATATTGTTTTCCTAATTTATCTAATTGATACTGATTCTAATTTTGACTCTAATTTCTATTTTTGCTACAGTGATTGCGAAATCGAATTTATGTTGTAATACTTGAATATATTATGACAGTTGCTTTGGAGTTCAGTTGTATGTTAAAAATTGTAATTAAAAAAAAAAGAAAAGAAAAAAAAATTCAAAAACAGAGTTATTTTAGATCTTTTCTTCACGTTAACAACGAAACAGAGCTCTCTGTGTATTAAAGGTGTTTAGACACAGACTTTAAGTTAATATTTTATCAAATTATCTGTATAATATTACGACTTATACATTGCTGCGATAGCATTTCACATGAAAATATAGTAAAAATCTTATTTTATTTCGAAGCTAATGAAACTTCCAATTTCTAGTCGCCTTTAATTAACAGGTCCTTGTACTTTCACAAATTATAAATTCTATTAACCAGTCAAGCTGGAATTTTTATATAAATATACTGTTAAGAAGGCTAACTCTTTTATCCATTCGCTAAAGTGACGAAACCTCTCTGTGTGCATGAGTTGTCGTTTTCTACATACCGTGAATTAAAAACATTACATACCCCAAATCCATTTGATGCAATTGTATCAGATGTTAACTCAGATAGGCAAGGTTGGACTCTTTGTTTTTTTTTCAATGAAAAGTATCTCTAAACACAATCTGTCAGGATTTAGGGAGTTTGATGAATAATTCTATTTTGTCATCCTCTTGCAGCCTCTGTGCATTTTCAGAACCAGATTGTATGTTTAAAAGCAAGCACTATTTATTGTTTTAATTGCAAATCATCACAGTTGTAAGTGTGTTCTGATATTTATACCAAAATCGGTCGTTACCTTGTACCTTCTCGTTTTGGAATAATTGCAAGATATAATTTTTATGTGATCGAAAGTTGATGTTCGTGTAAATGAAACCTTTGAAAGAACACAAACAAACCTCAACTGATTATAATGTCGACAAGGATGTAAAGGTTTTGAAGAAAGCAATATAATATACAAAAATTGTTTTACAATGCGTGCTTTGACATTTATATATATGAACAGTTTGATACATTTTACATTCAGTTAGGCAATTTGCTAATCTGACGCCAAAAATATAGTCCCGGTTCCCATGAAAAATTTTGTCCAGAAAGAAATTTTAATTCATTACTGCAGAAAAGTGTATTATGGAGAATACTTGTTTGAGTTTGAATGAATGTAAGAGAGATCGATTGAAGTACATTTCTACAGATATTATAGGGTGGTGAAAACTGAAACGCAACATAACTTTTCTGTTTACCATATCTCCACGTGCTAGTCACTTCCTAGCGACATTTCCGTGAATAATTTACCTTATCTCGCTGTAGTCTCGCTAACTCTCGACAGAGCCACTGCCAGAGCTACTCAGAACTCATCGGGCTTCATAATTGGCAGAACACCGAAAAATAAAAGGTTCCGAACACATTAGTAGGGTTGTTACATCTAGACAAAAAAAAAGGGATATGCGTGATATAAAAAATCAATTGAAATAATCTAGAACTAGTATTAGGCGTTAAAAGACGAATCTGCATTTTAAAAGGGATGTTTTAAATATTTATAAATTAAAAAAATTGGTGAGCACGGTTTTTCATATTTTTTTGTAATCATAGTTTGAAATTAATAATTTATCATTTTGATATCAAGAAAGATCTTACGGTACAAAAACCTCTTCTTGTCTTCAACCATTTTAAATGGAAAGTGAAAGACCATTGTATGTACAACAAGTTACTAGACACTAGTCACTGGGTTTAAATTGGTTAGGTTATCAATGAATATGGACAAAGCGTTTTCTTGGAAAATAATGGGTGCACACAGATGAAAAAAGCAAATAATTTTTAATCATATTTAATCTTATTTTTGTGATAAATTGTAGATAAAAATAAAGATTTTACGTCATCAAGAAGGATGTGGAGATAACGAACAGTATTCAATATCAAAGTTCATAAGACAATACAAAATAGGAGCAGAGTAAACACGGGCCTCCAAAACATCGGAGATGGAATCAGGTACCATGGAGGAATGAGCATCCCCTGCCGACCGGTCACACCCACCGTGTGCTCCTTGTCATGATCAGGTAATAACGGAAAAATCCGTTGTCAATTCAGTGTATAAGTAATGGATTTACTATTAGTACGAAAAACGTCAGTCAGCATTAGACTCAATGATAAATTGTATTTGCTGTCAAGGTCATTGTATCGACCATAGAACTTACGAAATGATGACTTTAAACGAGACATCTGATATTCTTGTTTCATCAACTTTCTTGTCAATAATTTACCCCGTTTTAGAAATTGTTCATATGTAGAGCATGCTCTTACGTATCGAATCAAATGAGATATATATACTCCGCATGCAGGTGAAGATTTCTCTATTGTACATCTGTGCATATGTTATGTTTCATACTTAAAATTATCTCACTAAAAACCCCAGCCAGGACTGTGAAAACTTGAAAAAAAGTATATTAAAAAAACAATAAATACATTTTCCCAAATGAAACAGTAAATGCACGTATTTTCTAATTAGAATAGGAATTTCATGCATATATATTTCCGAATGTATATGATATATGTAAAATTCCTGATTACACATACATGTATTAAGGAGGGCTGTTCGAAAATTATTGAGACATTGTGAAAATTATTAAGACATTGTGAATATTTTGCTTTCTAATGGACGTCTTTCGGTGAAAATTTGCATATATACGTTTGACATACACTAAGAATTAATAAAAGAAAAAAATATTTTACAAATATTACATATTTTCTGTACAATAATATATAAATGCCTCAATAGTAAGGGTACCCGGAGCAGTCACGAAATCAGATATTGAAAATATGTAACATCAACGTTCCAATTTAACTCTTCGTGGACTCATAAAAAAGTGAAAATAATCCAGTTTATATGTATAATTGTTTTTTTAGCTTTATTTCAATTTTGTGTTGTGTAACTTTGTTAGAATTTTGATCAGAAATATGGAGATCATAAAAAAAATTAAACGAGCTCGAGGTAGAGAAATCTGCTAAGGACGAAAAAATGGATTTTGACGTCTCGAGCGGAGCAGTCAGCGTACCTAAAATTTTGTGTAGCGCAATGTAGCGCAATGTAGAAGTCTTTTCAATACTAAACGACCTGATAAATCAATAACAACTAGAAAAAAAATAATGTGATAGGGTTTGTTATTTCATTGGTATACATTTTTTTTTTTTACAATTAATCCAACCAGAGTAAAATCAAAAGCTCCGGACGACCAGCAGTTATTACGTACGTTATTAATATCTTTACGGTATTAATATCGCTGACCCGCGTTGCATAAATCGGCACTGCATGATTCTAAGTAATTTTTTTTCCCACAAATGAAAATTTTACAATAGGGTAGCAGCTGCATACATTTTTAAAGAATGGTTTAAGAAAAGGGAATGATTTTTGTAATCTTATATGAAATAAAAATTTTGCTTAAGTGTTTTAATCGTTCTTTATAAAATGTTGATGAATTTTCATGAAATTATCTCCGTCCTTTATGGAGTAAATGTAATTGTCTCAATAATTTCCGAGCAGCCCTCGTACTGTCATATGTATTTTGTCGTTCAATAATCACTTACAATAATTACTTTTGAATTAGATGATGATCACATTAAAAGATTAAATTTTGTAAATCAAAGTGGCACAGATGAGCGCTGTGATCTGTTAGACATTTCGTGTATATTTAATTTTTAAAAATAAAGGCTAACAGGTGTTGAGTTAAGATTATCTTTATCAAAGTTTGCTTACAAAAATTTATCATGTCTAAATTGTCATTGTAGTAATTAAAATCCTTTGCTACATAGTAATCTTCAACACGTCGGTTTCTGTTGATGGGAGCCAGTAGTCCTCCAAGACAAAAATTTGCAAGTATGCAGAAACAGTTAAATATTAAAAAGTCATATAGTTCTGGGTTGGAGGATGCAATCGGGGATTAGATTTTGGGCTATTTGTTATTACTTGTTTTATTTTCCATTTTACTTACCATTTTTTCGATTAAAAACAGCAGGATTTGAATGTATGATTTTTGAATTGTGCATGCTTATAAGGGGGTCAACTTAATATACTTGTACATTATACAGCGTATTGTCAAAGTTTCCATATTTTGTATTTTAATTCTAATCTGGTTGACTCCCCTTTCCTGTGTACCTCATGAAAATATTCTGGTGCTGGGGTCAGATTGTGCAATATTTAGCCTTAGATGTGCAATACTCTATATTTAATTTGTGTCCTTATTTCTGACTCCACACCTTTTCTTGTATCGCAGACAATGTTTTACTTCTTGAACTGCATGTTCAATAAATAACAATAAAAAAGTTATTTCTACTTGATGCTATTTAAAAACTAAGGTGCATTAATACGTTATTAATAATATCAACAATGACCTTAATGAAACTTGATTCTCTGTAGTTAGCTTATTTCATAAAAGGGTCTCTTATATACCAAGTTTTACACCAGGTATGTACATCTATAAGGCAGGGAGTCAGATTGTGGAATAATTTGTGGAATTCTCTAGGTATCACCCCCTTAACCCTCATTCTTGTTTTGTTAAACATGTTTTATTACTTTTCATTATTTTCGTCAAGTCGCCCGCGTTGCACAGTGCTTAGACTTTCTGCTCTACAGTCGCAAAGTAAAAAGTTGATCTTTACGTCGCGAGTTTGAATCCCACTGTAGGGCGTGGAGACCGGTTCTTCGAATGAGACCTAATAAACCGAGGTCCCGTGTCGCAGCAAGTGCTGGCACGAAAAAGATCCTTTCCCGCTCAATGGCCTTAAGTGCCGAGTAAAGGACAAAATTTACAGCTCTCCTTCAAGTGGTGGCGTCTTCATATGAGTTAATTTTTTTTTAAAAGGGACGTTAAACAACCTACATACAAATAAATTAATGAATCAACCGTTTTCAACAGTAAATGATTTTTTTCTTTTTGTTTGACTGAACACAAAGTTGTTGAAAATTTCCTGTTTACTGCATGATAAAAAGAAGCATCTGGAAACCTTTCAACTTACTCTCTGAGAATTGAAAAAATGTTCTTTGGTGCAAAATTTAAAAACAAACTACACTGTAACACGCTGTTGTCTTTTTATTAGGTAACCTGAGTAACTCAGGTGACCTATTGCTATCCGTTTTCGTCCGTCGTGCGTCGTCCGTCGTATGTTAACATTTGAACATTTTCAGCTTCTTCCCTGAAACCACTGAACCAATTTCAACCAAATTTGGTATACAGCATCAATGGGTGAAGGGGAACAAAAGTTTTGAATTTCATGGTCCCCGCCCCTCTTAGGCCCGGGGGGGGGGGCCAAAACCACTAAAATTATTGCAATCTTTAAAAATCTTCTTCTTTACTCCTGGACATCAAGCAGGCAAACTGTTGGCATGAATGTAATGAGCATTGAGTCCTCTACCAAAATTGTGAAATTCTTGGCCCCAGGGTCAGGGGTTCTAGTGCTAGGGTGGGGCTATATAGATTATATAGTGAAAATGCATTATTTCTTTGAAAATCTTCTTCTCTGCTCCTGGGTATTAGATAAACTATCTAAGTACATAGTTATGATGAGCAAGAGTCCCTCTTCCAGATTTGTGAATTTTATGGCCCCAGGGTCAGGGTTCTGGTGTTAGAGCAGGGCTCTATTGATCATATAGTGAAAATGCATTAATTCTTTGAAAATCTTCTTCTCTGCTTCTGGGTATTAAATAAACTAACTAAGCACATCGTTATGATGAGCAAGAGTGCCTCTTCCAAAATTGTGAATTTTATGGCCCCAGGGTTAGGGGTTCTGGTGTTAGAGCGGGGCTCTGTTGATTATGTAGTAAAAATACATTAATTCTTTGAAAATATTTTCCTTTGCTTCTGTGTTTTATGCCAATGATACAAGTATATATATTTATGATGAAGAAAGGTGCATCTAGCAAATTGGTTTTTTTATGCCCCCTGGGTCAAAGGGGGGGGGTACATAGTCTGAAAATGAATTAATGCTTTGAAATCTGCTCTTTGGTATCAATCAACCATTATATGATAAAATTTGGAAAATTTTGAAATATATGGCCCCTGGGTCAGTGGTTCCTTTGGAGTGAGGTGCACAACTGGGTATAAAGTGGAAGTGCATTTTCTCTTTGTTACTCTGATCTACCTCTGGGTATTAAGTAAATAGAGTAAGCATGTTAAGTTAATAATTATGATAAGCAATGGTGCCTCTTTCAAAATTGTGAATTGTGAATTTCATGGCCCCTGGTTTAAAACACGAACCAAATTTAATTGTTTGAAAGTTGTTACACAGTACTCAGGTGACCTATAAGGCCCGTGATCCTCTTGTTCAATTATGCAATTCAATAAGAAGACACAATGAAACTTCCGTCACCATGACATGCTTGCAAGAAATTCATGTACTGATTTTAAATATGCAAACACGATGTTTATATACCCATGCAGTGCATCAATTGATACTACAACATGTGTTTACAAAACTTATATCAATCAATGCTACAAATTTAGGGCAACAAATGTACTTTGGAAAAAAATATTTTTTAATGTAAGCTAATGATATTTTTCTACATATAAAGGATAAAGCAGGTATTTCAAAGCGGGAGATGTTTACAATAAGATGGATTATGTGACTTTGATGTAATATTTCGAGAACATATAAAAAAATTACATATCATTTATTTGACTTCAAGCAATTTGAAAACCAGAAAAAGTCCATCTACCAGATCCATTGCTGTAATATGAACCCTGATGAAGACTTGATGCTCGAGTTATGATGACGTCACCAGCATTTACACTCAAAACAACAAACCCAGTGGACGTTTCGTCTTCATAAACAGTCTCGGTATCTGCATGCAAGATTCCCTTTACTTGACCATTATGAAGTAATTGAGATGTGATTTCTCCAAAATTTGAGTCCGTGTCTCCTGAGATATGATATCCGCCCACAAAGACTGTCCAGGAAAATCCATACACACCCGTTCTGGGAGCTGTGAATGCCCCGGTGTGTTTGCTGTACCCATTCCCTAGATTGGTGACGACTGTATCGTAAACATGAGCTTGATTATCTCCGACGTGAGTGAATGAATGCGATATATAGGCATAGAATGCAATGGGTGATAATCCTTGGTCTGCCAAAAATCTTTTAGATCTATGTTGAAGCTCTGAAAAAACAGAATTATTTTAAATATATGCGTGTTCATACAACTTCAATAGAGCCACAATATCTTCTCTATGAATCTTTCACTTTGTATTTACCTCTATTTTTATGATATTTCTCAGCAACGTCTTCCTCCAGGATTTTTATTCTTGATTCGCACTGAGAGACTTTCTCTTGTTGTATTTCTAAGACTGTCATAAGTTTCTCTACTTTTAGATCAACGGAACTTCTCCATTTTTCATCAAGAAGATCATTAGCTCCCGTGTGCACATTTGCTAACAAAGTCACAAGTAGAAAAACACCTTTCATGTTAATACAAAATATGAAAAATATCAAGAATCACTTTCACAGATTTGTGATCTAACTTTGAAGTCAACGAAGACAAAAATGGCGGTGTGCTTTTTGATAGATATATTTAATTCAGATAGCAAAATTACATTTTAGCTTGTCTGGGATTTGAGTGATTCTTCACTTGAATCAAACGTCTGTAATCAAAGTTATGGTTTAAAATTTTCCCAGAAAGAAAGACAATGATCTACTATAAGGGGGAATTAAGAAAAAATAGAGAAAAACTAACATTTTTATTTATTTGAAAATACATTGGCCCACCTCTGATGTTTTGGAAGTCCATGTTTGCTCTGCTCCTATTTTGTATTGTTTTATGGACTTTGATATTGAATACTGTTCGTTATCTCCATACCATTCTTAAAATTGGGAAATATTCGTATATGTGGTATTCATCTTTTTAAGCAAGACAAAAAAACTAACTGCAGATCAATTTCTAAACAAAACATAATTATCCCGATCATTTGAAGATTCAATTTTATTCAACTTTATTCACAAGAATTGGACGTTCTTCGATCTTTCTTTTTTATTCCAGTAAATGTTCCAACCAGCAGGTTAAATACCGTGTATATTGAAAAGGAAATGTAATATTTAAAGAAATGCAACTATCAACCTCTCAATAACAAAAGCAAAATCTCAAATATATAATTACATATGTATATTCCCCTTGATATGATTAAATTTAAACGATGATGATTTTATTAGAGGATTTTATCATATATAATAAACAATGTAACACAGACAAGCGCTGTGGTCCATGGGCATCTTGTGTATATCAATAGAAATATATGCTGAGGGGTTTTGAACAAAGATAACGTTTATTAAAAATTCCTTTCAACGATCTATCATGTCTTTGTTGACATTGTATTACTTGAAAATCCTTTGTTACGAAGAAATCTTCACTACGTCGGTATCAGTTGATGGCATGAATTCTAATTTGTCATCACACGAAGTTCCTCTGAGACATATCTTGGCAGATATACAGAAACGGCTTTTAAAATAAGAAGGACATACATGTAAATCTAGATTCTTGTTGGTGAATGTAATCTCTGATTATAGTGTGGCTGTTTGTTACTTATTTTATTCACCATTTTAGATTAAAAAAACAGCAAGACATCAACTTAATATTTGCATAGTATACTTTGTCTTGTCAAAGTTTCTATATTTGTATTTTAATTTTAATCTGCTTCACTCCCTTTTTCCTGTATACCTCTTGAAAATATTATAGTGCAAGGGGTAAGACTGTGCATTATTTAGCCTAAGATGTGTAATACTCTACACAAATTAATAGTCCCCATTTTCAACCCCATCCCCATTCTTGTAACGCCAACAATGTTTTACTCCTTCTCTTATTAACTTTAATAATACATTTTTTCATGACTACCTGATTTAATTTCTTTCCTGTTGAAAGCTTAAACAAGCTCATCTATTTGGCAGGAAAACTAGGCTAATATAAAACGTCTTATTGTAAATAGTAACCTTTAGAAAACCATGCTCTTGTGATGTTAATTAATTTTATAACAACGTCTTTTATACCAAGCTGCGCATCTGCAGAGTTCAACATATGTAACCAGTTTATCCCCTTCCATAAAATTTGGCCCCAGAATCAAAAAATATCTTGAAAGTTTATGTCAAATTTTTTATGTTGAATTTAAATGTTTTTGAAAACAATCAGGTTAAAAATGATACTTTTTTGACATTCCTTTACAAAATTTATATTAACTGCAAATAAAAGAATTACATGTATTTCAATTATTAATAAACATTTTACAGACGATTGAAAATTTGACTTTAGTATAGGTCTGTTTCATGATCTTGGAGCGTGATGGATGATAAATACAGATAAAAATATTGTGCGCTTCGGGTTTTCTTTTAAATTTTGCACAAAATAGGATGTTCCACTTTAAATTCAAGCAAGAATAAATCAAATTGAAATCAAATTTGAACATTGGCCAGCCAATCTTATGAATCTTTGGCTATGACTAACAGAACCCCAACTATTTGAGTTGTGTTTGATAATTTACATATTTACAATAATATCAATCGTACAAAAACAACTTCATTTGCAATTATCAAAAATTAATTTTAATAGTTTCACAGCATATTTTCATTATTATTTTTTGCAAATATATTAAAACACATAATTAAAATCCAAGTGAATCAATAAAAACTAATACTTTTACAGATATTCATAATTATTGTTTATACATGTGCATCCTTTATGCCTTTAACGTGAGAGAAAATATCTATAAGGAAATGTAATAAAAATTTAATTTTATTTTTTTCAAAACAATATAAATGCTTTATGATACTGATTTACATGTACATTCAATCAAAATTATATGATGATCCTACCCCTTACACATAATTTTTGTCACAGGAGGGAACTTTTAATATTTATTCAAAATTTCATTACAAATGTTTCATATTCAAAACTCATGAAAATAATGAACATTAAAGAACGAGATATGAAATAAAATGGACATGACATTGTATAAGGGGGCATGCAATAAAATACATGTATTATGGTTTAGTTTCGTAGTTTGTGGGATTAATATTTAATAGATTCACCATTTTCCTGTTTAGGAACCAGCATGTGTTACCGGATAACAATGTTTTTTTCAGTGACTTTAATCTTCAATGTCGGTCTTCCACGTCGTCTGCAAAATACATTTGCCATTAATTTTTCTTTTCTTGAAAATCTTTTCACTGTCTTGCATTTCATATTGACAAAGTGACCTAAAAATGAAAATGAATCATACTTCAATCAAAATTCTTAAAAAAAACTAACACTTCATACTGCTCAGATGAATCACAAGAAGAATTTCAAATTCTAGACTATTACTTAAAATGTAAAAAAAAAAAGGACACAAAAGAAAGTCTCATTTGTACTTATATGATCAAATATGAAAATGTTAACATACTGAGAATCCCGTCATAATGTTTTCTTTGGCGCCTGCGGATTTCCACTTTTACACTTAGTCCATGTGGATCCTCTTCGATGCCCAGCTTTATACCATCCACATTGCATTCGAAACTTGGAAGGTTTTTAGATGCTTCAACATTGAACGTTTTCAGTAGCCTTCCTACTCTGTACTTTTCGATTTTGATGCTGCCAAACGTTTCAGTGGTCCCGTTTTGTTTGCTTGCAGATTTTGCAAACATGGCACAACCTTTCAAAAAAATTAATAAAAAGAAATTATAACTCTTTCAATATTACAACGCGTTCTATGCGATGCATATGCTTGTTCCTGTTTTTCGTCTAATAGTATGTACATAATTATCTACAAGTATATGTAATATTCTTAGCTTCTGAATTTGTAAAAAAGAAGATATCTAATTATAATGTAAAATTCACTAATGCCTTTCGTCCCCAGAAGTTGATTTGTTTAATACATAGAAATTTGTGCAAAGAGGGTATGAGAAATTTTACATCTTATTCCTTTTTTGAAACAAGAACTTACCGTTCGTTTGATTTGTCCTCTTGATAATATCATATGTCATTAAATTTTTCAACGGTAGGTCAAAGCACATGTTCACCTTCGATACTTTTACAAGGAAGGATGGCGCTGTCTGAGTCTTCACAGTGGGATTTGTTGTAGTGCCTAAAAGATAAAACGCACAATACATATGGTTAATTCTGAATCGTGGAAATAATACTGAAAAAATAAATTTTGAAGAAATGGATTCATTAAAAATGTTATGAGCCTTCACTTCCACCAGTTCAAAGTAGGAGGAGAGAGGACTCCACCCTTTTTTCTTAAATATAGTCTTCTTTATAATAAAATTTCATTTAGAAGTTGTTTTCCTTGCGTTGTTTTTGCTCTAAGGTTGAATATTGACGAAAATCAATATTTAAAAAGAGCTACAAAGAAGCAAGAAACAAAGTCCTATTACACCATCCGTCCCACAAGAAATTTTAGTTTAAGAGTTTGGATATTTCAGTTTTTATTTCTTTTGCTTGTTAATTTTTTTTTTTGGAAAGTTGGCACACTCCACCTTAGAACCCTAGCAAAGAGTTTGACATAGTGTTACGTCATAATCTGAATGAAAAAATCTTACAAAGGACATAGATTCATGAAATAATTTAATTTCTCAAACTGAATGAGCACTTGTCAAAATCTATATTAAAACAATGCTTGAGCTCCATATCTCAAATAATCTCTTAAATTGTTATTGTTAAATGTTCTTGCATGTGTATGCATGTATATCCTAATATTGGACCTTTATGCTTGGCATTCACACTAAGAACGCGTTCAATAAACTTGCAATACCAGGTCTTTATTTATTTATTTATTTTGTTTTGTTATTCTGGAAAGACTTGTTTGTATCATAAAATTTTTCATACAATTTTTCAGATGACAAACTTATCTTTATATCAAACCAATAAAATTTTTATTGGGAAATGACTTTTTGAATGCATTGTACAGATTAATAAAATGCCTAAAATGGTTAGGCATGAATCGTAATGACCTTTCTTTTCTCGGTCTGACCGTAATTGATTATTACACCAGACTCTGAAGGAGGTACTAGTAATTTTATGCATGTTTAGTTGTTTTAGCAAAAGTCCAAATACCAAAGTACATTGTACACATGTAGAAAAGTAATAAAAAATCTGCCGGTATATCATCTAGACAATGAGTAACAAGGTTAAAACTTAAATTGAAGTGATTCACTTCTCTTTCTTAATATAGGCAGTAAAGTTATAAAGCATGTACTAGTAATTCAAATAAACCCTCAAATTCAGACGTTAGGTACAATGTTCAAGTGTCCACTGACAAATTTCATATACCAGTCGTTTATACCTTTCAAAATTATATATGCGGGGGTTTGTCTTTTATGAAAGACATTCAAAGATTAAAAAGCTTTTAACAAAATTAATCGAATAAACCCTCAAAATCTGACTAAGGGTTCAATGTTCAAGTATCCACTAAATTCCAGTAGCAGATACTTCTCAGAATTACATGGACACGCATTGATTATTTTGAAAGACATTCAAAGGTCTCACTATTGATTCCTAACTTAGGATTCAGATCTTTTGAAGTAACTTTACACTCAAGATGTAAATTTATAAAGAACGTCATATATAAAGTGTTCATATTTTTTTCTACATTTGTAAGCAAGCTAGTGTTAAAAAGCATCGTTGATGTTCATTACTTGATTATTACGTCATTTTCTAATCGGCTGGTTTGATAAACCGCTGGATATCAGCTGTTGCTCAACCTTATTTTCAGGTTTGTTGCAACACTATATATTCAGGACCTAAGTTTGACATACTCTTAGTTCTACTGCCTCTAAGTCCTGATAACCATTCTTCTAGCCCAAAGTCTTTCATATGATATCATTTTGATTGATTGATTCACTCGTAGGTACGATAAGGCATCCCAGAGAACTCTGTACATGCACTTCTCTAAACTACAAATGTATGACGTCATAATTGAATATGACGTCGTCACTGCAAACTTACGGTAAGCTGTACATAATGATGGAGAGAGTGTCATAAACTTTACATCTTATTTCAATCTCAGAGAGCTAGTCACGTGTTTTAATCATTTTTAAAAAAATCTATTATATCCGAATAATTTAGATAACTTTGCTTTATTACTCTTGTGTAAATGTCAGCGTGTTCAAAATACATACGAAAATATACGTTCGACATTTACCCTTTTTTATACCCGTGGATTGAAGCAGAATTCATAATATTTGTATAAATGAGCCTGGCGCAGGTAATCTTTCGTGAAAATCTGTAAGTTTCCCCTCTAACTGAATCTTGCTTAGGAAAATGTATGATGGCTTTGTTTTAAAACAGATGACGATATTGAGCAGAAAATACCCTCAGATTTGTCGGTAAGTTTAAGTTAATTTGAAATATTTTGTACCAGAGAAATAATATAACTTTTCCCAAGCACATTTCGGGTTCAAAAGGTTGCAACGAGTTTATTTACGTGACAAAACATTTAAAATAATTGTGTTAATCGGCCGCGCCGAAGCGATTTATGTGAAACACTTCAAAAAAGAAGAAATGGTCAACACATAATCAACGATGTCATATGATATCGTACAATTGTAACAAATCTGTTTATATATAGCTGAGAGAACTCTCTACATGAATTGGGCGTACATAATTTAAAAATAAAACTCAAAATCAACTTTGCAAATGTAGTGTTACGTTTTAAATGCATTTAAAGCTCCGGGAAGACTTAACAGTACTTAACAGTTTAACGTCCGTCTCGAGAATTTTTGACTGATATGGAGACGCAACCACTTGCCGATGGAGAGCTACACATTTTGTCCTTTACTCTTCTTTTAGAACCGTTAAGCAGGGAGGGAGCTTTTTCGTGCCAGCACCTACTGCGCCA
This sequence comes from Saccostrea cuccullata, assembly GCF_032062105.1. NCBI lineage: Eukaryota > Metazoa > Mollusca > Bivalvia > Ostreida > Ostreidae > Saccostrea > Saccostrea cuccullata. The sequence goes on along the minus strand of NW_026936003.1, from coordinate 436,824 downwards.
CGGGACCTCGGTTTATGCAGTCTCATCCGAAATACCAATTTCCACGTTCCACAGCAGGATTCGAATCTGCGACGTAAGGATCGACTCCTTACTTTTCGACTCTAGAGCAGACGCTCTTACCACTGCGCCACTCGGTAGAAATATTTTGATTACAAAAGCTTGTTTCTCTACTTACATGACTCATTTTGCCATATACAATAGTTGTATAATATGTACACAGTGTAAAATTGACATCTATATATCTGCAAAAGAAATTATATTGAATGTCCCTACCAGGTAAAATAGTTTTAGTGCTGGTAGTTCTGGAAAATGGGTTGTTGAACTTTCCCCTATTAAAGATTGGATCAAATATTGATGCCAGTTGAGAGCGGGTACCGGTACCGACATCCTTGAAATTAGTCAGCCTCCTTAATTGTGTATTAAACTTGGATGCAATTTGAGGGAAGAATGTACCTAAATAGATAAAAATTATTCTTTAGCTTGGAGAAAGTACACATTGAAAGAATATTGTCTGGAAAAAAATGGCTTAAGCAAATAATCCTTTCTAATAAATCTAACTTTCTCCTTAATTTTTGTGTATTTTTTACTTTAAAACCGGCTCTTATAAAACTCTAAAAAAAATAATTGAATGTAATACCTGTGAATATCGTTGAATATTAATGGATAAAAATTAAAAATGAGGGAGATGGATGCTGAATTCCAATACCGTAAGTGGTCATTCTGTCAATTAGGGGTTTTCTATTGACAGAATATCAATACATGTACTTACCACCAAGATCCACTGGAGACCTTGGGATTAAAGCACCATCCATAACTTGTACATCTGTTTTACGTCTTCTGTTATTGTATCTCTTGAATTGTGAACCCGAAGAGGACTTCACTGTAATTATAACAGTAAAACAAAGATATGAACTAGATGAGGATCACAATCAGTATTCTTACTTGTTAATCTGTTACAATTAAAAATAATAAAATTATAACTTTTTCCTGATCACAATACGATAAAACTGGCAATCATTTTACAATCACATACTGTGCAACTGCGCATGTATTTCAATCTGCACTTAGCACTTGATGTGTCACTTTTAAGCATCTTGATATTGACAAGAAACATTGTTTGAGAGTCTGAGTCTCAGAAGAATATTAAATTAACAAAAGACCTCGACTTTCCTTACAAAAGAAATATTCAAATGATAATTCTTTCTCTGTATGGATGAATTAGCACACAGATAATTGTGCAAAATTCTCTGCCATTAAATCTTCGAAAAATATCAACAAACAATCTTGATTGCCTGTCAAAGAAATATTTTAACATTATGATTATTTTTACCTTGTGTGTCGTCCGTGTAGAAACTCTTAGATTTTGAATCATCTGGTAGGGTAACAACCATTGATGTTAGAGGGGTAACAAATCGATACTATCAAAACAAAAACAAATAAATAGTTAGATATGTAAATTTTTTATATGCAAACATGCTAATCAAAACAAATCTTGATCTTCTTTATTCTCTTATTCTTAATAAATATATAAACTGTAGATTATGAATAAACATGAAGACTTTCATTTTATGAACCTTCAAAGACATGTCCAAGATTTTCTTTCCAATGTCAGAGATCTCCTCTTTGTCATCAATACCGTCTTTCTTACGAATCAGTTGTTTAATGGTCAGATATGCCCACAGATTTTCCATCACGTTTGGGTGTTTTGGTTGGGGTTGTAGAGTCGGATATGGTGGAATAGGAAGAACTTGACGTGGTGGCGGCAAAAAACAAATTGCAGATCTCTCCAGTGTCAGCTGGAAGCTGTTTAGTCCTGTAGCGAATACTTCGATTCCAGATTGTAATTTTGACACATCTTCTACCTCTCCGGCGACAACCAATTCCGATCCCTCAAAAAATATGTTAAAATTGGTCTGTGTCAAAGAAGTCTCATTTAAAAAACCATCAACATATTTGAAAGATATGTTTCTCATAAGAACCGTTGAAATTTCTCGGTAAAACCCTGCAATTTGCAGATCGGCGTCCGAATCCTCGTATATTCTTTTACCAAGACCGTCATTTTGGGCGGCGATTTTCTTGGTAAAATCGTAGTCTGCATCTCGACCAAATGCAAGACTAAAAATTGGAATGTCAGCGTCGTTGAACTTTTTGATATTCTCAAGAATTCTTTTGGTTTTGGTGACGCCGGAGGTAGGTTCTCCGTCAGTGAGGAAAACTAAGATCGGGGCTCTGGTTTCTTGAGTATTTTTAGACAGTAGTTTTAAACCTTCAATCACAGCCAAATTGATGTCTGTCACTATCATACAAATCAAAAGAAATAGAGAACTCCTGGAGTCAAGAAGTTCAAAGTTTTTGTAGAGGGCTTGTTACAACGCATTTTGAAAAATTACGCACTTTGAAAAAAAATTTCAAAGTGCGTTAAAATTTGGGACCAAGCTAACGCACTTTGAAAAAAAAAATTTTTTTTCAAAGTGCATTAATATCGACCATATCAACGCACTTTGAAAAAAAAATGTTAAGATTGATCAGTGTTCCTCAAATAATCGGTATGATAAATAACAAATCCTGGTTTGATATCTTTTTTATGATAAAGTCACTGTAGGACCTGAGATATTGACGTTTTAAATATTTAAGGTTTTGATAAAATAAAAGGGAAAATTAAAGGGTCTTAAAAAAAGAGTGACGATTGTTTAAGTTCATTAATTCGTTTCTTCTTTTTTTTTTTTTTTAAATTCTAGTCTTTGATAAGTAGATGTAAAGGTGTATAGGGGGCACTAACAGATGACAGCTTTAAGCAACTTGGCATTTATCATAATAAAAAAGGGGCCAATTTGATTGTTCAAAATTATGAAAATTCTTTCTCTCTCATACGTTTTACTGTACTTAAAAATTTCTAGTTTTCATCTGTTTTAATTTACTCATTTAATATTGAAAGTTTTCAACGTCATACCAGTTAGGTAAATACATAATTACATGAATGCTTTGAGTATAGCATAGACATAGAGACTGGGCGAAGGGCCAGGGGAGGGGATGGGGGCTAAACTCCCCACTTATTTTGAAAAGATATATACATCGTATAAGCATTGAAAATGCAGCGTACCCTGTTTAGGTTTATTTCTCCCCTCCCCCGTTTGTTACCGACACCTATGTATTGGAAAGATAAAGATTTGGACTGAGGGATCTTATACCCGCCTTCTCCTCTTTTCGACGGGAGTAAATCAATTCATTTTTGAGGTTAGGGTTAGGCTTAGTTTTTTGAAAGATAAATAACAAATAAAATCTTTCCATGACTAAAATATGATTTTTTTTTTCAAAGTGCGTTAAGTTTCTCCATGGTAAAATATATTGATGTAGACTCTTAACGCACTTTGAAAATTTTTTTCAAAGTGCGTTGACTTGGTCCCAAATTTAACGCACTTTGAAAAAAGTGCGTTGATTTTGTCCCAATTTTAACGCACTTTGAAAAAATTTTTCAAAGTGCGTAATTTTTTCAAAGTGCGTTGCCACAGGGCTCAATTCTAATAAAGTTTCAAATAAAAAAAGAAGTAGTATATATGGACCTACTTCCGTCTGCATCGGTGTTCTGAATGAACTGTTTTGCATCTGCTAAGTTAGTAATCGTCGCTTGAGATAATTCTCTTCGCCAAAACTTTAACCTATTATCAAAGGCTATAAGCGTAAACCTATCGTTTGAACTTATATCGCCTAGGACTTTTAACAGGGTTTTTTAAGTTGTTTCATTTTCTTTCCTTTCATTGACCCACTTCTGTCCAAGACGAAAGCAATGTCCATGGGCATGGGGTCCTGTCCATCTGGTGCCAGAAAATGGAGAAAATAACCATCCATAACCTGCAGAGAATAGCAAAAACAACTTATACATAGCATTAATTTTATTAGTTCTATTTTCGAACCCCTCTCCAATTTTTTTTATCTAATCGGTGACGGTAGCATATATAGTTGCTGGACATTTCGCCTCTTGATCGGGAGGGCAGAGTTTGATTGCTGCTTTCAACCTAAGGCGTTGATATAGAAAGTGATTGTTTCTTTGAAAGATACCGGACTTGGATGTAAGGAGTCGCGGGTATATCGGATGGAATTTCAAAAAAAAAAAAATTCACGGAAGACCTTGCCATTAGAGAGCCAATCCTTAGCAATAGTTAGCATACTTGACGACTGGTAACACAACAATAATTTATTCACAAGCATGTAAATTTTGCGCGCTCTGTTCGCCATAGTACTCTCAAAACGTCAGTTTTACGTTTGAAATAAGCAAAGTATATTTGACGTTAATCAAAGCTATTATCCGTTAAAGTTTTTAAAAAGACAATGACATTATAGAGAGTCAGTACTCAATGGCCCAGGATGCTAAATATAGGTCTAAACTAGAGGACCTTCACTGATATACTGTGACGTCTCGGTCAATATTGATATTTTTCTGGAGAATAACAAACCACATTCAACACCAATGAGTCAATAATTGTATTGTATTTACTAGAAAATATGAAAGTACGAGGGTTGATCCAAAAGTAATGTCACAAGTTTGATAAAATAGCTATAAATCGACGTAAAGCAACAAAATTAAACATAATAAAAGCTATATTTATTTCAAATCAGACCTGAAAAATTCAAAGGAATATGATGTATACTTTCCAAAATATTGGATTTTTAACAATGTGCATTTATAGTACTCGCCGCACCTAAATATAACGTCATATGACGGATACACACCGTCATACTTTTAAGCGTTTCCCTTTCGTTTCACTAAAAAAAATATCTGTGATTCGTAAACACTTTCACCAGTTCCACTTTTTTAATTGTTCTTGGTATCATTATACATTCACTTGTTTCATAATTAAGCCCTCTGTCAAAATTTTTTGAACAGTAGCAAAGAAATTCACATATGCATGTCTCTCTATACGTCTGTCTCTTTTGACGTCAGACACCATTGATTATTTCCGTCCGATCTCCTAACTTTCGGTCTTTTTGTTCTCTGCTGGTCATTCAGTGACCAACCACCCGCCCAAAATTGCTGAAACCATCTATTAAGATGTCTCTTATTTAGATTTTTTATTCTGTAAGTCTGATTAATTAACGTTACTGTCGCTTGTTATCAATCCCGTATTTTGAAGCAACAAATGCATTACAACTCGTCGAGCCGTTTTTCCCCATTGCTACAATCCCTTTGTTCAATTCAAGAGTAAAACAACAATTTTTATGATCACAAATACCAGTGCCGTCATTAAATTTTCAATTAAATACTAGAAAATGACAAGAATTGTGTCTTTAAAAAAATGCGAGATTAAGTACTTTTTTAGAATCGTTTTAATTTGTTTGTCTTTTTCATTCTAAATAAAAATACACTATAAAACGTGACGTTCCGTTGTGACGCGGCGACACCTCATATGCTCTTTGTTTTAAATATCTATAAAATAAATTTAAATAAACATAATTAAATCAAAATTTCAATGTTAATTAGATTTATATCTGTGCATCTTTTGGTATATTGTTTTTGATAATATGACGCCAAATATAAAAGATATTGACACTGTGACATTACTTTTGGATCAACCCTCGTATGTATTAAATGTAAACTTATTTATCATACAGTCTATAGTGAAGGCATATATAAAATCTATCAATTAAGAAATAGAAGTGAAAAATCAAATTTGTTAAAATCATGACGTTAGGGTGCGATCAGATACACGTAAGCGGGTTAAGTTTACATAGGAACACATAGGAAAAAACTTTTTCTCTATAACAACAATGTATTAGTAGGTCATATTGATAAGGAAGCATGCTTTGGTAGTGTAGAATCACTTTTTTTTCAATTCATGACCACGTGGTAGGATGGAACCAATATGTACGTTCAAAGCTTAACACAGGAAAACATAGAAAAAAATCTCAATCTTCGTCTCAAGAGCAATGAGTCATACTGATTTGGAAACATCTTTAGCTAGTTTAGAATATACAGTTTAGTATGTTCAATCATAACCCCCGATGGTAGGGTTAGGCCACAAATAACAAGTTATACAAAGGAATATAATTGATGAATCAATAAAAATACTTTTTAGGAATAACAAATCATGTTAAATCATATTAATTCAGAAGCATCATGAGAAAGTTTAGAAGCTAGATTCTGTCTCCAGGGGTAGGGAAATATCACATTTTAATAGGATATCAAATGTATAGGAAAACATCTTGATAGATTAATTTAAGTTATATAGTTTGAATACAATTAATATGGAAACATCCCCAGAGTGTTTAGATTTAAATATATTCAATTCGTGCTCTCTCACGGGATTTTTTGCCAGTTAACCTTATTACTTAATGTTCTGAACTGAAGAGGTCAATTGAGCTTGTGGCCTATCGACCTCTTCTTGTAAAGTTTTCGGACTGAATCAAATCTTAATTAAGCTAATTACCAAAACTTCTCCAGCATTCTTCTCTCTCTCAACGTCATATTGGACTACGAATTGTCCGGATATCCCTTGTTCAGACAAGATCTCTTGTTGTGACTTTGTCAGCGAGTAGGAAATCTTCACTTGAGTTGGAGAGAGGCGTACAATGTCTGCGTCTTTGTTTTGTCCTACAAAATGAAAAAAAAATATCAAAGGTCAATTTTAATTTAACCCTACTTATATGAATAGCGAATAGTGTATTCTAAATTTAAGATAAGGAGCTTTGCTTCACAAATCTGGCATTTCATTTTTATTTTTGGATATGGCGTTTTGCATTTGTAATGTTTGTAATCCAAACGATCAATGTTTATTGAATTTAAAAGAATGTTACAGTACTGCGTACCGATTTTGTTTGGTTTTAAATTTCATTACTGCAATTTAAAAGAAATTATGATATTGTAGTGATATACATATATGTTACAAATTTCATATTTTTAAAACAGTCAAGAAATAGTATATTTTAATACAAGGAAATAAAACACTGCAGATTTATGTTTAAACAGAAAAATAGCACGTAATTTTTACCCCACCATAGACATTTTTGAACTTTAAATAAAAAATAGTACTTCTATCAACAAAAGAACAAATTTTCATAATTTGGCAAACCTTGTAGGAAAAATGTTTGCGTATCATATAGAATATTTTCCTAAAGCTACAGTGGCACAGAGAAAAATGTAACAGAAAATTATAATGCAACATGCAATAAATTTAAGATATAGAATAATAAGCCACCCCCTGTTCTGGAACATATGTACTACAAACATTTGCTTTATTACCTTTCTTTTTATCCGTCAATTTGTCGTTCCGTATAGGCGGTACATTAACTAATGTTATATTCCTATATTCCTCAATAGTAACCTCAACTTGAAAGTCGTCCACAGTTTGCCCAGGATCTATGTAAATCAACTGTTCATACCTCCCCAGTCTTCTGAGTAAAAGTTCCCGGTAAATTAATTCGAACGTCACCTTTTCGGCGGCAGCAACGTGTATTTGAACCTGGAATTTATTGGAATCTCTCGGTCTGAAAAAAAAAACAAAACAACAGATGAACGAAATGTAATAATATAAAACTGAACCTTTAAATATTCAAGATATTATTATGAACATTGTTTAATATACTAAAAGTACATGCAAGTGAACAGACGTATTTTTTAAAATCCTGTATACTAGATATTTCTGCGGAGCAATGAATAATGATTCACCTTGAAAAGTAAACATGAAACACGTTTCATTTAGAATAAATATCTAATGTAAATTGAAGAATCTCACTTTGTAACTATATGACCAGCACTCTGCCCTCGTGACTTGGCTTTGTCATATTCCTGCTTTGCTTGAGTTTTCTCTTTAACTTGACCATTGTATTCGGTACCATTGATTATGCTATAGATTAAAAAAGAATTAAAAAGAAAAATATCTTTTAAGATCCAATGCACAGTTTCATCGTATCTGTTCTATTAATCACTTTTTATGCAAAGTTTGTAAACACTTCTTAATTTTTTTTTTGTTACATGAGATTGGAAAAAAATGATACATTTGAAATTTGGAAGTCTTACACTTTGAAAGATGTTATAAAAGCTTCGTTTGGAAGTGTGACGTCATAGAAAGCTTCGGATGCCCCTTCCCCAGAATTAACAACTTTGCTTGTGATGACTGTTTTTGAGAATCTATATTTTATTTCCGAATTCACATGAAGAAAATAGATTCGTGGCTTCTCTATAGTGCTCTTTACAAAAAAGAAAAAAAACACTGGTTTCAAACATATTTCTTCAATATTAATCAATACTTAACATGACTGGATTAAGAAATTCATTAAAAAAAATCAAAGTAGTGTCTGGATGAATCATTTATAGTAAATTATTATTTAATCATTTAGTTAATAATAAACATATTATAATTAAAAAAAATTATAAACATTTGTTAGTTATTAACAGTCTGAGAACATAAAATTCTTAGACTTTGATATAACTTTATTACCTTGTTTACTACTTTACCACAAACAGCGATGTTGACCATCAACAGTACAATGAGTTTTAGAATCTCATCCATCTTCTTATCGTGTTTTCCTTAAATTAACCGTCCCGTGAATCTGTATTATTATTTATAAACAGAAATACATGTATGAAGTTAAAATCATAGTACTGAAAGTACTGATGCGATTTGAAGTTAATGATTCTCGCTACATGTAGCTACTTTGTAGGTCTTATTCATTTTGTTCATCTTGCTCGCTATATGTTGCTACGTTGTAGGTCCAATTCATTTTGGTTTTGATCAGACAACACCTTTAATCCATTACTGTGTTATTTTTCGAGTTTTGGATCGAAAACCCCTGGCTAGCGAAAATGTATTTGGTGGAATGGTCTGTCAGATTCATAGGCTTGAAAATGTTTGAAAACCCCTTTCTAAAGTTAACTCTTAAAGTCTCCATTGAAATATTGTCCAAGTTTGTATATTTTGTTCACGACTTTATAAACATATCAAAATCTGGCTTAAAGTAAAGATTTGGCAAGAGAATTGGTTGACTTTTAAGAAGAGGTGTGAAGGAGACTTAAATCCTGTGATTGGAAGTTATTAGAGTTACAGTTGATCTGTAATCTCAAATAGAAAAAAAACTATAGGCGATTTTTTTTCTGCTTAAAAGGTAGCATATAGCTAAAGGAAAAAAAGACTCTACTCTTACTCGTTATATTTTAAGGGAATAAAAACTCTAAAATGTTATATAATTTGAAACAAAATCTTTTAGATAAAACAAAATCAAGTCCATGCTGCAAATAAAATGTCTAAAGCTAGAGAATTGAGTGGAAGCCAACATTCAATGTAAATTTTATTTTCTTTCGAGTGCAGTGAAAAAAAATAGACGAAGCCTAAATTTTATACAAGGGCTTTCGATGTTTATGGAAAAGTAATAACCAGTAAATCCAATATCGAAGAATGAGAATTGCTTGAGATGCACGACATATAAATTGTTTAAGGATTCAAAAAAATTACAATCTGGAAATTTTTGAATCATCAAATCGTCTTTGTATGACTATACATAAACGTCTGGTTAGAATAGCTCCTGTTTGTTCAAAATCCTCATTACAACAGAGTTACATTTAGGGTTACTAGTATTGATTGATTGATTGTATATTGTTTAACGACCATCTCGAGAATTTTTGACCTTTTCTCGGCACTCAGGGCCATTGAGCAGTGAGGGATCTTTATTGTGCCAACGCCTGCCGCAGACACAGGGCCTCGGTTTTAAGGTCTCATCCAAAGGACCCGCAACTTTCACTTCAAAGTGCCGAGCGCATGGCGAAGGAACAGTTGCTATCAATTTTAACGACTAGGTCAGTTAACGACCGAGATACGAACTCACGACTTCCTGATCACGGAGCGAGCGCTCTACCGACTGAGCTACCGTGAACGGTAACTAGTATTGAAACTTCAACTATAAAAAGGCGCTGTCTCGTAAATTCACTTACTTTGTCATTGGTCATGCAAGTACTCTGAAATTGATATTTTGAAAAACAAATGTTCGAGTTTCTAAATGACACTAACTAAGTTGTTTTTGGGGACTACGTCTTCCAGCCATATATTGGAATTCCCACTGCGCCTCGTTACTAGCAGACCTATTTTTGAATTCATGTGAAGCTGAAGTTGCTCAAAATCATTTACATGAAAAGAAGAAAGCACTTGTTGTGGTCTCGAACATATACATTTGTCAATGGCGCATTGTTAATTAACAATAGTAATTTCCATTTTTATGTCGACACTATAAATTCCGTGGTGAGCATTAAATAAAATATACCACAGACTGACACATTTGTTTCATATTTGGATCGATTACTTAAAAAAGACGTAAATGGCTATCTAAAAACAGGGCTAAATGATAAACTTAAAGACTTTAAATTCAATTAACCTTTGAATCGCCACCTTCCCTTACTTATATGCAGTATAACTTTGTTTACATCTCTCAGTTGATTTGATACGGAAGAGCGTGCTCTACGAGTACAATTTCTAAATCTAGGTAACTTAATGACAAACAAGTTGATGAAGCAAGAATATCAGCAGTTTAATGTTATCATTTCGTTAGTTCTATGAAATTACCTTGTCAGCAAACACAGTTTATCATTAACTCAAATGCTGACTGACTTTTCATTTCTAAATGATTATTAGGCCATTTTTCATAGTGAGTTGTCAACGGATTTTTCTGTTATTTCCCGATTACGAAAAGGAGCTATAGCGGGTGTGACCGGTCGGCAGGGGATGCTTTATCTCAATATACACATTTTATAAAATATTATATATAATCAATGAAAATATTGGAAATAGATTTAGACATCAATATCTGTACCATATTTGACTGACTTGACTGTAAAATGGCCCTCATTTATAAACTCTGTAAATTCTGACGAGACAATTCATTGATTTTCATGGAAAAAATAGAAAGTTATCTCTCTTATCAGAGGGATATTACACGTTAAACAAGACTGATAATATTCTTGTTTTATTTACGTATTTGACTGTAACTTACTTCGTTATTAAAAAGAATATCTTTTGATTGCATTGTTGTAGAACCTTTATATTTGGACATTCGTAAATTTTTTTTCGTGCTTTAGGAAAAGTAAAGGGCAAAGACATAATTAGAGGTCGAAGTTCAAATAAAATTATCAACGTTTTATCTCCAAAATATGTTAAACCAATGGTTCAATATTATTCATCATTATACATTTTAATTTTTGTTTGATTTTAAATATTCTATGGTCGATACAATGACCTTGTCAGCAGATAAAATTTATCATTGAGTCAAATGCTGACTAAAGTTTTTCATACCAATTGTTAGTCCATTATTTATACACTGAATTGATGACGGATTTTTCCGTTATTTCCTGATCATGACAAGAAGCACACGGCAGGAGTGACCGGTCCGCAGGGGATGCTCACTCCTCAAAGGCATCAGATCCCACCTCTGATGTTTCGGGGGTCCGTGTTCTCTGCTTTATTTTGTATTTTTATGGACTATGAGATTGAATACTGTTCGTTATCTCCATATCCTTCTCTCTTATTTGCTACATTGAGGTACATAATATCTTTTAAGATATCTCAAAGTGTAGGGTATTTACATGTACATGAAAATTTGCAGACAAACTTTATATCCTTCGTAGAATTCCTTTAAAGCATTTTCCATACAATGTATAAAAATCTCTGAATACTTTTCGGATGTTAATCTTTGGTCCATTTTTAACATTATCTTATTTTTTTCTCTATCTGATCTTAAATTAACATAATTACATGTACATGAGAATTCTCCATTTCCGAACTGTGATTGTGCCGTTTTTTTTTTACCCACAGTTCGATCAAAACTACAGCGAGGGTCTATTTCGTGCCAAAAACCAAATGCGATACTAGACCTCGGTTTATACGGTCTCATTCAAATATGAAATTGATGTTGCAAACTCTGTGTAGTCATTTTCAAAACTTCATTGGGATATATCAAGTCGACTCATTAATGAAAATAACTACTAGTATTGTTAACTGATAAATCGTCGTCGATATATCTGAATGTCGAATTAAAGGCCACAGCAAGTGGTTCTTCTTCGCATGCTAACCTAGATGGGGGGCTTCGGAAACATGAGGATTGAGATTTTTGATGATGGTTGTTTTTCATCACCTGTTCTGAAGGTTTTTCTTTGATGTACTGGGTTTTGTGCCCCGATAACAAAAACACCTTAATTTGGTAAAGAGATCGTAAATAAAGTTCGTAATATTACTATTTGTATCACAGTTCCTCCTTTTCTTTTCTGTATTCTATTCTATAGATTAAAACTGAACTCTACATGTGTATTTTTAAAAATATGAAATTCAATATTCTGAAATTTTCTTTATTACAAAAATCTTATTAACAAACATCATAAAACGTACAAAAATAAATTTATTTTGCAGTTAAAAATACATTTACAATCAAGTTACTAATTTACACAAAAGAACGGTACATGTATCAATATGCAAATTTATTGTTAACAATGTAATGAAATAGGTATAAAAATTATTTTTAAAAATGTGAAAAGAAAACTAGAATATTTGCATTACTAACAATTAGTGATCATTTAATCACACAGTAATTATGATGATCCCCTGCAAATATGATGAATAATCTGAGGATATCTTAAGATTAATTAAAAATATATCAAATAGCCCTTATTCATTAAAAATACGAACAACGATATCAACAACAACAAAATATTTGTACTGACAACTTTAAATGGAGAGAAAAAATGCATATAAAAGTATGGCTTTGTATGATAATATGGATAATAGAAAATCATGGCGTGATCTCGTAGTTTGTGGGACTAATGTTCAGAGAACTGACCATTCTCTTGTTAAGGAACCAGCAGGAATCACCGGATGACGATGTCTTCTGAATGGCTTTAAACTTTAGTGTAGGTCTTCCACGTCGTCTGCATTTAACTTTCGCCATTATTTTCCCTTTTCTTGAAAATTGTCTGACTATCTTGCATTTCATATTGACAAAGTGACCTAAAAAATAAAATAAAAACAATGCTGCTTTAAAGACTTTCACTTTATACTGCTTACTAGAATTATACTCTATACCATTTCAAAGAATTAAACTTCAAACTGCTTAAAGAATGTTTTCACTGCTTACAGCATATAAACAATAAAAACTTAAAATTTAATTTTAGGAAACTAATAGCACAAGTTACCAATGTAAAGCCACAAATATTGAAATTTATAAGCAATAATGTAAACGCACACAGTTTTAATAACGCTTTTAAAAAAAAATAAATTATAATAAATAAATTAAACATGGAAAATGTCAACATACTGAGAATTCCGTCATATTGTTTCCGTTGGCGTCCGTGAATTTCCGCCTTTACTCTGAGTCTGTGTTGATCCTTCTCGACGTCCAATTTTATTCCTTCCATGTCGCATTGCAAACTTGCGAAATTTTTAATTGCATCAACATTGATCGTTTCCTGTATTTTTTTTCCTTTGAACTTTTCTACCTTCAAGCTGGCAAACATTTTGAGGGCCCTGTTTTGTTTGCTGGCAGTATTTGCAAGCATGGCGCAGCCTTTACAAAAGAAAATAGTTTATATCGTATAGTATAACATTTTATTTTGTTTGTTATTGATAAGCAAATTGTGAATGCTTCAAGACAAAATCTAGTATCTCTCCTATAGTATTTGAATTTATTTACCAGTAAAAACAAATTAATACAATGTATAATTATTAGACGAATAAATGAACTAATGAAAGGCTTTGATAAGGGCTTAATTTTTTCAATGTACCACTTACCATTCCTTTGCTTTAGCATCTTGATTATATTGTAGGTCTTTGACTTTTTCAACGATAAATCAAAGCACATGTTCACCTTGGACACTTGAACAATGAAGGATGGTAGTGCTTGACGCTTCATTGCTGGCCTTGGCGTACTAACTGTGAAAAAATTCGCTCGCTTTTAAAAGGTTTGAATCAGAAAACAGAAAAATATATATAAACAAGAATTTATGAATATAGATAATTTAATAAATGTACATATTGTATAATTTTTTTTAAAAATTATAAAATGATTAATTTTGTAAAATTATTTCGTTATTATTTCAAATAATTATAAGCTAAATCTTTAGAAGGTCATTATTTTCACACTAAATTGTCTACAATTTTCCCTGTTTGTCCGATCATGATCAAGAGCAGACGGACAATGCTTACTCCTCAATATGGTACCTGATCTAACCTTCAACGTTTTTAAGAGGTCCAAGTTTTTTCCTTCTTTCAATTTGTTATGTTTTAATGAAATTTTGAGCTTATTACTGTTTGCGAGCTCCACACAAGTACATATTATCAAAAAGAGTTTGACAATACTTGTAAAAAATAGATAACAAGATAATTGCAAATGTATGTGGCTTAAAATTCTCTGTATTATTTTGTTAATTGTTCCTGAATAATAACACATGCATTTTTGACGTATTTACAAAGTTCTGTATTTACTCGCAGAATGATCACGTGATATTTCTTTGTTGTGAATGTGTTGATTTTTTTTTTAATCCAACTACACTCCTATTTTCCATCTATTTTTTGCAATTGTAAATAGTGTCTGCACGATATAATATATATAAATTTTCAAAATTAAGGTTGATAAGTTTGGATAAATTTTCTTTCTTCCTTTCATTTGGACAAGCGTGGTATTTTTGTTTTCATAATGTTTGAGGTTTTTGAAAAGACTTGTCAAATTTATAGAAATATACTTTTTATGGTTATTACAATAATTTTTGTCGTAAAAATAGACAATATATATTTCTGTTTCATGATTTGTGCTCTGTTTATCTTAGGTATATTCAGCGTGTGTACACATAGTGGAATAAATGCTCATTTTACACTTGGCAAAAAAGAGCAGACTCATTGCTGAAAAGGTACATCCTCTATTATTTTGGAAAGAGAATGTATATATTATGTTCAACAGATGACAGACTTTTACTTGTACAAAAATCAAAATTACATAGATCGCTTATTTAAGAAATAAATAACAAGTTTATAAACTTCAATGGGAATTGAAGTTCACGTGATCAAATCCTGTGAAAGCCGAAGGCCTTCTCAGAAGATTTGATCAGGTACCGATCGTTCAATTCACATTGAACACACACACTTGTTATTTATTACTTATATATACATTTGAGATGGACAATTAAATATTAAATTTAATATATTCGGATATAAATATTGCATTATCCGGTCGCCGTAGATTTCCTTCAAAAAAAAAAAGTACGCAAGGTGTAAATCGGCTTGAAAGGCGGTTACGCTTCGAATTCGTCAGGCTTAGAATTCTATTTCGAAGGGAATGTTTTGTTAAATGCCACTTGTGGTCAGTAAAAGTGAACAGATTGTCGTCTTGGAATATTTTTATTTGTGAAAATTGATAATCATTGCTGAAAAGACACAAGAAACACGTCCGAAGATTGATGATAAAAAGTTGGAGGAAATTCGGTCGCCTGAAAGGGACGGATGGATCCTATGGATTGAGACACTTGTCCGAGCAGTTAATTTGCAATCAAGTATTGAATTTGATCAAAAACATTCAATCTACGATTCCAGTAACTAAAGGCATATTTATGATGTAAACATGGAGACACTAACGACAGCTTACATTGAAGTACTTACGACAGCGCCGATCGAGGTGTTTGTCAGCTGTTCGTTGCGTGAATTCAATGCTTTGATGTTTTCCAACAGATTCACAAATTTATCGTGAGTAGAATTCAATGAAAAAAAAATTAAGTTTTAGTCTATATCGTGAAATTTAACTTAAGTTCTACCAAAAAATAAGGATAAACGTTAGAGACAGTGCATACAGCTGACAAAAGTGACATAAAACTACAATGTAGTAAACAAAGGCTAGTTTCTATCGGTATAGGCCTATTCTCTATGTACATAGGTTTAATCGATCGCCAAAAATGTATGTAGTACTTGTTTACGTTGTAAATAAAACAATTAGGCTATCTCACTTGCTTATTTTGTTCATTTTTTATACATGAAAAGCAAGAAGAGCAAGTCATTTTATATTTATGTACCGGTATATATTATTGCGCCGTGTGATTCGGCCATGTACTGACCTCTGACCTCTGAAAAACTTCATACAGAATTGAAGATATTTTCTCTCTGTATGTTTATATAATGGAAAGATACCACAAATGTATATATATTCGATTAAACAAAATCTAACCATTTTCAGTATTTGGAGTAATACATTGTACAGATCTACACATCGTGGCGAAGCCATTGCTACACACACACTGATAGCAGGAATTCAAGGAGTGAGGTTTGAAGTTTTCACCATTTAAAATTTCTTCTCTTAAGTAATCTCTATATTTTTAATTAGATATAGCAGAGAAGGATTTCAAATAACGATTTAAACAGTTCAAATTTTGATGTTGAGATAGTAGAGTGTGCAAGCGTCCACCGTTCATACTTGCAGATTTTTCGGATGTCATTCATATAAATTGGTAAAACTAAGGACAAAAAACTTAATGTCTGAAAAGCTTGGAACTAATTAATAAATTTTCATTATTGATACCGATTTATTTTACTCTTTTCATTCTTTTGGCTAAAAGTTGAACTTCAGTCATGAATTTATAACGACTTAAGATTAATCATCAACATTTTACACATTTTAAATGTATATTTTCATATATAGGTTTTTTTTTCGTAGCATTTCAAAAGACGCATGGAATTTAACAAAATTACCTTGAGATATCGTTGAAAGAGGCGAATGGGTAGTGGTAGTTGAAGTTCTGTAATTTCGACGATTAAAGTTTCTTCTCCTCGACATGGATGCACCAAAAGGATCAAAAGAGATTTGAGGAGACCGATTACCTAAATAGATGGAAAAAAATCCGTTAATTGTTAATTCATTAAATTGAAATAATATCTAATACATTTTCGACTTTTTTACATTGTATGCGTGATATGAAAAAATACACAAGCTTAATTAATAATTAATGATGAAGTTTTGCCCAAGAAATGACCATGTAAATTAATGAATTTACATACTACTTAGGAATCAAAACATGTAATGCTCTTGGGGGGGGCAATTTCGTGGATTGCTTGAACTGTAAAGATTGTGGAATCGAATTTGTAAATTCATCTATACATATAATCGAATTTGTAAATTCATCTATACATATACAAAAGGAAACATAACTTTGTAGGCCTTCATTAATTCGCTGAGGATGGTCATTCATAGCTGCAGATATGTAGCGTTACTAGCGTTATGGTTTTAGTTATTTGTCTTTTGCCATAACGTTATGGTCAAATAAAAATATATAAAACCATAACGCTACAAATCTGCAGCTAGGTCATTCCTGGAGTGGGATACCTGAGAATTCCAGGAAAATTGAACCCCAACGAAATCTAATGATTCCCCAGTGTTAAATTTACTCACCAAGCAGAGCAGGGGGCATCATATTTCTCCCGGGTAAACCATACATGCCTTGTATAGCCCCACCAATGCTATATTTACGTGATGGTAAAGTCAAGAAAGACTCGCCTGTTAGTAAAACAAAAAATATACAATTTATACGGGCCAAAATAGTCATCTCTACACACGCGTAACAATTAATTGTATGATAGACCAATTTATAAATAAAAGTTATCATGAGTCCTGTGCTCATGTTTCATTTAGAACAGAAAGGTCATTTCAAAAAAGCTGGTTATTATGTAGTGTCAATGAATTTAAAAAGTCTCATATTGCAGTATTTCCAGTACGCAAAAATACACTCAAAAATTGGACAGTTAGTTTCTTCATTACTGAAATATTTAATTAAAAATATATGAAGATTACTTTGTCGATGAACCATGATTGTTCACCGGAGAAATACGATGGATACGTGTATCATAAATCATTTGAACATACTTTGCGGCACGTCGTCTGTGTTGACACTCTTAAGGTTAGGTTTGGAATCGTCTGGAAGGGTCACGACCATTGACGTCAAAGGAGTAACAAATTGATACTATCATAAAAAAACAACAAAGTTAATAAAATTTTGAAAATTTAAAAAGTACTCAAGTTGTATGTTTTTCATAGTTCTTATAGTCTTCTTTATTAAAAAAAAATTCTAAAAATATCCAATTAATTTACCTTCAAAGACATGTCCAAAATTTTCTTTTCAATGTTTTTAATTTCATCTTTGTCATCCAGACCATCCTTAGTTCGAAGTAGCTGTTTAATTGTGAGATAAGCCCATAGATTTTCCATCATGTTTGGGTGTTTTGGTTGAGGTTGCGGTGAGGGGGCGGGTATAATTGGAGGAAATGGTCGCGGTGGCGGCAGAACACATATTAAAGGTCTTCGAAGCGCAACCTTCTCGCTGTTGACTCCTCTAGCATAAATATCAACGCCATCTTGTAATTTTGTCATATCTTCTACCTTTCCGGCGACAACGAGTTCCGAGCCCTTAAAATACGTGTTGAAATCAGTTTGAGTCACTGTTGACTCATTTAAAGTACCATCAACATATTTGAAAGAGATGTTTCTCATTAGAACAGCTGAAATTTCTTGGTAAAACCCTGCAATTTGAAGAGCGGCATCCGAATCCTCGTATATTCTTTTACCAAGACCGTCATTCTGGGCGGCAACTTTCTTGGTAAAATCAAAGTCTGCACCTTGACCAAAAGCAAGGCTGAAAATTGGAATGTCAACTTCGTTAAACTTTCTGATATTTTCAAGAATTTTGTTGGTGTTTGTGACGCCGGAAGTAGGTTGTCCGTCTGTGAGGAAAACCAGGACCGGGGCTCTTGATTCCTGAGTGTTTTGTGAAAGCAGCTTTAATCCTTCTGTCATCGCCAAATTGATGTCTGTACCTTGAAATTCATCGAATAGAAATACAAATGTTATTTATATTTTTAAATGTAAGGTGCTAGCAATATATTCATAATTCTTAAAGAGAAATCTGGATAGATATAGAAATCTTGATATCTGCGTCTCACATTAAAAAATAATATTAATTTTATCCAAATAAACATTGAAATACAATGTACGTATGAAGATAAAAGGCATGTCTTTACATATAGGATAATTAAAAAGCTTTTACCAAAAATTTTCACCGAATAACATAAATAATTTGCATAAAAAGAATTCGTTGAAATGATTGCAGACAAAATTTCAATTTCAGCATTAAAACAGCTGATAAGAATAGGAAGAATAATTGCCAAAAATGTTATCGTCAGACAAAATATAATTCCTACATTATTACGTGTTTAAACATTGTACATTGCACAGCACTCACTTCCCTCCGCGCCGGTGTTCTGAATGAACTGTTTGGCTTCCGCGATATTAGCGGTTGTCGCCTGAGCTAGTTCCCGGCGCCAAAACTTCAACTTATTATCGAAGGCTACTAACATAAAGCGATCGTTTTCGCTTATTTCGTTTAGAATCTTTAACATGGATTCCTGGAGTTGTTTCATTTTAGTCCCGCTCATTGATCCGCTCCTGTCTAAGATGAAAACAATGTCCATGGGCATAGGATCCAGGCCATCCGGCGCCAGGAAATGGACAAAGTAGCCATCCATTACCTGAAGAAAATTACGACATATTTATTTTGAATTTACTTCAAATTCATTTCCTAGCGTAATACTGAAATTTTTACAATTTTAATCTAGGTAACAAGTTGGAAATTTTGCATTTACCTCAACCTAGTAAATACAGAATTTACAACATGATACATGTATATATAGAAAAGTTATTTAGAATTTTCTAAAAGCCAGTTACTGGATAATAATCGCCGCTAATAAAACTCATTGGTTTTATTTATCACTACTCTGTTTTCTCATTTTAATCTTGAATTTATTTCTTTAAATTTATTAAAATCGCTGATTCTCAAATCAAGTTCTATTCCTGATATACCTTTAATATTATTTCATTATACAAAACGTAAAGGGGTGTTTAATCACTTTAATTGTTAATGAATTTTGTGTCTTTTCTATAAATTGGTTCTAGATCAAGGGTTTTTTTTTTTGCAATGTTTCGACCTTAATTAGGCTAATTACCATAACTTCTCCAGAATTTTTCTCTCTCTCAACGTCATATTGGACAACGAATTGTCCGGAAATCCCTTGTTCAGACAAAATCTCTTGTTGTGACTTCGTCAGCGAGTAGGAAATCTTCACTTGAGTTGGAGAGAGGCGTACAATTTCTGCGTCTTTGTTTTTCCCTATCAAAATCAAATCCATAAAAAAAATGTCAAGGGCCAAATTTAACTTCCAAGTATTTAGACATAAACTACATGTATATGTGAAAACCTTAAGTAGCACGTAAACAATCTACAGCGTAAAGTCTAGTGCGTGAAAAAAACTGTTGTTTTAGAAAACCATAATTGACAACTTTTCCTTCAGACATACATTTGAAAAAAAAGATATCCTATCAATCTTGCATCGAAGAAAAATATTATCGAATTTGTATTTCATCATTGCAACAATTTAATTTCTGACAAATTCTGAAACACAGGTTTAGACATACGATGAATGCAATCTATTTCAATTTGTTTATGAAACAAAGTACAAATACGAGGGTTGTCCCATAAAATCGTGGACAAAGCGTTTTTCTCGAAAAGTCATGGGCGCACTAAGATGAAATTTTCAGTAAATGTTTATTTATCATATTTAAGTGAATCATGATGTTTTTGATAATATATATTCAAAAATAAAGATTTTATTCTGCTTGAATGTGCACAAGGTATGGTCCTACGGCGCACGGTAAAAATAGCAAGGTTATATTAGAGAAGACATAAGAATTAATTGGTAATAAAAGTTTTCAATACATAAGATTAGGATGAAAATTATCCTAATTCCATTTCTTAATCAATTCTGTCGTCTTTTTAAAAATTTCAAGGCATTTGGTTAATTTTTGGCAGTTTCCCAAGCATTTGAAATGGGAAAGTCATAAACACAATACACGAAAAATGGCGACTTTTTATGACGTTACGGCGCACCGGAGAGCAGTTCAGATAGATTAGGATGTTGTAATGACGCCTTGAGAGACTTTAAATGAATACAGAAGAAATAAAATATGAAAAATATCACCAGATCTTTAGTATATAAATGAAATGAAAGTTTTCTTAGTGAAATCTTCGTGGTCGAGTCCCCAGATAGTACATAACATATGGACAGACTGCCATTTGTAATAGCAAAGGACGCTGTCACTGTCGACCGTCGATGTGGGATTCTCTTTTAGTTGAATGATGGTGAGAATACTGTCTGTAACTTGCTAATAAATATTCAGAAGATCGCATGAGTGTGCCACATTGGTTTCTTAACTGGACATAGATACTCACATATGTAAATCAATAAAATTTCTTAATCTAAGTGGGGCTTATCCAACTTTAAGTTTAGCA
The DNA here is from genome assembly GCF_032062105.1 of Saccostrea cuccullata. NCBI lineage: Eukaryota > Metazoa > Mollusca > Bivalvia > Ostreida > Ostreidae > Saccostrea > Saccostrea cuccullata. The sequence continues at coordinate 415,487 of NW_026936003.1, read as the reverse complement.
AAGATAAAACGTGACGCTGTTTTAGACACTTTGACGTTATCATCCGTGCGCCGTAGGGCAATACAGTACATAACATAAAATATCACAATTTGTTTACCTATGCATATATCTATTTGAAATTTGCTATGTATATTCATAATTTATCTACTAAAAAGTGGTGAAAATTTCAGAACGCAGTGATGATTATTTTTCAAACTAGATAACTTGTCCACGATTTTACGGGACAACCCTCGTAGGTCATATCCATACCAAACCAGATACATTTTTAAACATGCATTTATGACCCCTTGATAATTGATAAATAAGAGTATTATGTTGGTTGAAATCAGTGCTGTTATTTTTTCTGTCAACAAGAAGTTTTCATTTAACATGTCCCAAAAATTCCAACGTCAATATTTTGGTAACGCTGATTGAAATTGGATTTACTTGTATATAATTAAAAACCTCAGAAAATGGACAAAAAGTATGAGGAATAAATTCTAAAAAAAATCAAAAGTTTGTTTTATAGGGGGATACTTTCCCTATAGTGAAGACTTATACGTAAATGTCCCTTGTTCGTACACATTCAAAATATTTAAAAACATTCTAAAATTTTCTTACCTTCCGTGTCATCTGTCAAGATATCGTTACGTAAAGGTGGAACATGAACTGACGTTATATTCCTATATTCCTCAATAGAAACATCGACCCTGAAATCGTCCACAATTTGCCCAGGATTTATATAAATTAACTGCTCGTATTTCCCAGTTCTTCTTCGTAACAGTTCCCGGTAAGTCAATTCGAACGTCACCTTTTCGGCGGCAGCAACGTTTATTTGAATCTGGAATTTATTGGAATCTCTTGGTCTGAAAAGGCAAATGAAAGATACAGAAGAAAAAATATTACACTCTGAAACTTTACACATCGAAGATGTTTACTAACAATTTTATTCAACAGGAACAAAAAATGTGAATCAATTAAGTCTTTTTGATTCAGCAAAGCACTAGCATCTGTTCACTTATCAAAGAAAATGTATATAATATCAAAGCTGTCTATTTCATTTAAGATTTTGGATAGAAGAAACTTACTTTGCAACTATATGTCCAGCACTTTGACCACGTGACCTGGCCGCGTCATATTCCTGTTTGGCCTGTTCTTTTTCCTTGACTTCCCCCTTATATTCGGTTCCATTAATTATCCTAATCAAAAATTTTAAAGAAGTGCTAATTTATTTAAAATGTCGGTATTCCTTTATACTATTGGGTTGTTCACATATTGCACTTAAATTGCAAAAAATACCATAAAATATGTTCTAATCAACATTGCAAAAATGTAAAAAATGTAAAAAAAAAAATTTAATCAGAGATTTGACCGGAAGTCTTACATTTTGAAAGATGTCATGAAAGCCTCGTTAGGAAGAGTGACGTCAAAGACAGTTTCAGATGCCTCTTTCCCCGGGTTGACAACTTTACTTGTGATGACTGTTTTTGAGAATCGATATTTTATTTCCGAGTTCACATGAAGAAAATAGATTCGTGGCTTTTGTATTGTGTTCTGAAGAAGAAAAATCACGATAGTATCAAAAACACAATTGTAATATGTATCAACACTGACGACGTTATATATACCATCACAGTGCATGTGTAATATACTTTGAATTCATTTCTAAACAAACGTTAGCTAGAATTATGAGCACAAAGTTTTACAAATTTTACCTTTTCGGCTACTTCTTGGCCAAACGTAACAAAGCCGATCATCAACAATATCCCGATTCTGACCGTCTCGTCCATCTTAATTCCTGTAGTGTTTTTCTCTATGTGAACTTCCCCTGAATCCAAGTGATTATTTATACTCAGAGCCAAGTGAACGTGTGCAGAAGATAAAAATAAACAGATTTGTTGATGCTGCGTGGTTGATAAACACTGACCGGAAAATTCGGGTGCGGATTGGCCGTGTGTACTGTATACGTCATGGATCTTTACAAAATATCGTCTTTGAACATTGTGCAGATCGCGGCACTTTTGCAAAAAGGAGAGGGGAAATTCCCTAAGAACAGGCTTTTGAACACCCCCGCTGAGAACGCAGTTGGCGTAAATATATGACAAGTTAAGAAAGAATTCAAGGTCATCAGATTATATTCTGGGTCAATTGAGTAGTGGTGAATAATTTTTGCTCATGTACTTGATTTACTCCGAGAGTTTATATATATACTTTACTAAACTATATTTACTTTAGACACGCCGTTAGTTCATAACCGGAATGCAGTAAAATTTATACTTCACACTGTGTACGCAAATTTCACCTTTCATTAAAAAGATTTAAACATTTTTCAAGCATCGGTGTATCGCGCTTTTTGAATTCATCATCACCACCAACCCTACCCCTCCTCTCTCTCTCCCTCTCTGCAATTATCTTTAAAAAATTTAATTTAAATAAACCAACGAAAATAATCGAAAAGAAATAGATACATCGATCGAGGGCATTCAAAATACAAACAGATCGGCTATATATATAGTTAATTAGGTACAGAAGGGTCAAAATAAAGTCAGACAAAATACACGGCTATAGCTAAAGGGGATACATTTGTATTTTTGAAACGGGGAATTCCCAAAAACGTTTCTCCGTCAGCACTGGTTCAATATGTTTTTACTTTTTCCTACCAAAGTGTATGATAATTGTATTGTATAGCTTGTTCAGTCTATATATGTTAAGTGCACGACATATAATGATGCAAACCTTACAGTCCAAGTTTACTACAAACATGAAGATAATAATATGGCACGCCGATTGGTTCAAAATTATTTTCTGCACAACGATCAAGATTTTATACACGAGCTAGATGAAAAATATACACGAGTAAAATAAAAATGCACGTATAGGTAAAAATTGCACATAGTTTGAAAGATTTTAACACAAACATAACGAAAAATACACGAATCCGAAATTTTTTACACGATTTAGGGGTATAATATGCACAAACAAAAAATCAAAAATTGCACGAGCAGAGGAAACCAAAAATTACACAAACAATTTTACTGCGCATACAGCTGCGCATATCATTATTATGCACATAGAATATTCATCGTGTTCTTGGTTTTCTGTACTCTTTATCTCTTCAGTCATGTATACTTTGCTGGATGTAATCGAGAATGGAAATTAAATGGCGTTGACGATGGCATGTGTTTTACTTTGCTTTTTTATTTCTTTGCTAAACCTCGATCCAATTTCTAGCTAATGCCAATCGAACAAATGAAGTGTTTCCATGTGATCTATATGTGAGAATACTTCAAAGGTTTTCAAAATATTATGCTTTTTCTTGTATTGACCGAGATCCTAACTAATATATGGAGTTATTACTTGATGACACAAATTGTGACAAGAAGGAATCATATAATGCGAGGAGGTAAAAAAAAAAAAAAAAAAAAAAAAAAACATTGCATACAATGTATGATGCTCTCGACACCGAACGAAAAGTACCAAACGATAAACAGTGCGACTGACTAGGATCTTGATTTTCTAAAAAAAAAAATTGTTAGAATTATTATTTTTTAGTTTTTTATTTAACTAAACTCTCTATAGCTTTTGAAAATTTCTAATCTATAGATACATCTTTAACGGAAATTACTTGTATTAATATAAATTAATACTTGCATAATCAAACGATTAATAAAGTTGATTATTCATGAAACTGGCAGAATCATTGCTGATTATAATCATTAAGCTGTAGAATTAATTTTGGTACTCTCCATTTGTACCTATTTTATTTGATTCACCACTCGGAATAAGAAATTATATATACCTTTATTGATTTTATTGGATATATTTTTTTTAACTTAAAAACTTGGTATTACCTTAGATGTGCACAGCATGTATTTAGATCTAACGTCAAACATAAAAAATTGTTTATTCTAATAACACATGTATTCATACTTATAAAATATCAGGATATCAGTTTTGGTTGGAGATCTTTAGCATACTTTTTTATGAATTCCTTCCATGAAATCTCATATTTTCAATTATAAGCTACTCAATAAAAACAAGACATTTCTTGTAAGCGTTACCCTCATTCGTAATGGCGATTGCATGATAAATGTTTTCGTTTTAATAAAAAGGACCAGATAAATGGAGAATATATATATATATACTCTATGTGCTTTATGTACATGCGCTTTTGTGTTTTGTTAAAACATTATGATTTACTAAGTACATCTATGCGTACAATGTTACAAAAAGGTTCAGCAATAAAAAAAAAATTAGAGTGGATACAGCAGTGTAATAGAACGTGTTTTATCACTCTTGAAAAATGCAAATAATTTATGTTCTTTATGGAGCTTGATGTGTGGCAACTAATGACTTCATGATTTTTAAAATTATTTCCAAAACACCAAGTTTCTTGTAAGATTACTTTTTTTTACCCAATTAGATGTAAATTGCCATTATGAAAATAAATACATGATTATACTTGTATTATTATGAAACGAAATTAATCGTCAATCAGGCCTGTAGACCCCCCCCCATCCCCCCTCATTTTCGAGTATTGATTTTGCCATAGTAAATTTTCCTTTATATGCTATGCTGGTTGACCCCAACCCCCAACCCCCAATTTTTAACTGTTGTTAGGTCGAGCGCAGGCAAATCCCAGGATATCGTACCCTTAAATTCTTAAAAATATATTTCAGGCACGTAGCATCAGAAGGTACCTGCCCCCCCCCCCCCTCGTTTTTTGTTGTTGTTATTATTATTTTTTTTTTTTTGCAAACAGAACCTACTTCCATTGTAAAATGTCCACTGAAAATCCTCCTTTTTGTTGCTGGATTGGAATTGAAGGATTTTCGAGATTGGACGCTCTACCTTTTTTCTGCTTGTTAATTAGAATGTTTAGGTATAATTTGCTCCCCCCCTCACTTTAAAAAGCGATACTAAATGTGTCTCAGCATAATATAATTTTAAATTGTTTACCTCCTTTATATGCATTTTACCTATTCAAAATAATCTACACTAGAAAAACAGAAATTCACATAAGTAAAACACTGTATAATTTTACTACGAGTTATTTTCAAAAAATGATGGATTCGTTTAGTATTAAAATTAAAGTTGCGCAATTATTTGTTGGTTTTTTTTTTTTACTGTTTACGTATAAAAATGTATCGGGCAAATTCCACAACCCAGATGGCTGCAACATTGCTTCAAAATCTCTGAATGAATTGCTAGTAACCTTCAATCAAAAGGTATTATTGATGTGTCAAATAACTATAAATCGATTAGCGTACAGGTGTCTTTCATTCCAGCACCAGCAGGGTGCCAGGAATCTCTCGATATGAAAAGGTCACACATCCACATCCTTAATTATTACCAAAGTACACACAGTGGGTGATGGAGGAAAAGAGTTTCATTTGTTGTTAACTCTCCTGTATTACCTCACGCTGTTTTTATTTATTTACCTTTACTATGATATTATCATTGTTTTGAACGTTCAAAAGATATAATTGCTATATAGAGGAATGACTTAAACACGCAACTGATAATATATATGCACACCCCCCCCCCCTTTTTTTACGTTTTCTATACATGACTGTGTAGAATGTTTTAAATAGAAGGGTGTTAATTTATATGCATATTGTAGTCATTGTATAAAACACAATGTGCGTATTCTTGAGAGTCTAGCATAATTCTGAAAGACTTAATCCTTTTTAAATGATTGAATAAATATTGTTAACACATTACTCATCCTCTTGTTTTATAACGTTTCAAGCATCCAAGCCACACTGAGCTGTTCTCTAATGAATATTAATAAAATGTGCGCAATGAGGATGCGCCGTATATTATGTCGATGTTGTATTCTCACTTGTGCAGTTTTCGTTTTTACGTTTGTGTAATTTTCTCATTGTATCGTGTAAATATTTTCTTTCTTGATTGTGTAGTTTTTGTATAGTGTGTGAAAATTTCAATAACTTTGTGTGTATTTTCCGCACTTTGTGTAAGTTTTGACTTGCTCGTGTAATTTCTGTTTAAGGTCGTGCAGAAAATATTTTTGAACCAATCGGCGTGCCATATAATAAAATCTAAAACCAAATCTCTAGTTCAAACTAGAGGTACTGTGAGCAATGAGCTCATTAAGTATAATACCGCCTGCCTCTGGTTGATAAAATAGCAAAGTCTATGTTTTGATTTGGACACAAGAAATAAGTGTCAGATCAAAAAGTAGAATAAGAGATGCACAATATCGAATTAAAAAAATTGTTATTACAGATTAAATTTGTTAAAACCAATAATAAAATTTGTAATAGCAAATTAAAATCGTTTAAAAAATTCTGAAATTTGTGATAAAGAAATAAAGCCGTTTAATCAAATTCAAAAATTGGGGCCTACAGAAAAGTATTTGTGAATTTGTTATAACGAATTCAACAAATTTTTTGTAAGAAATTTAATTTGTTATAACGAATTCAATTTGTTATAACAAATTTTAGAATCCGTTTGAACTAATTTAAATAGTTGTTACAAGTTTTGGAATATGTTATAACGAATTTAAGATATCTGTTATAACACAATTAATTCGCCATAACGAGTTCCAAAAAAATTGTTATAACGAATTAGATTCGTTTTAACAAATTTGACAATTTGTTATATCGAATTCAAATTTTTTTGATTGGTCCTAAATGGGTTCTGTACATTGTGAAATAAAGAATCTGTGAAAGTATCAGTAGATTTTATTCAGTGGTATAGGAGAGAATGGCTGTGTCTATTTTTTGCTCTGAGAAACCCAAAATATGTGCCGGATCAAAAAGTAAAATAGGATGTGCATAATGGCAATATACGAGTATGTAACAATGATTCTATGAAAGTTTCCTTAAAATTCATCAAGTGTAAAAGAGGAGTTGCAGATAAGAGATGGGTACCCCAAAGCGTAACAGACGGACGAACGGACATCCCGATCACTTTTCAAGCGGGGGTATTAAAGCAAAGTTATAAATTTTTTACCTTAATTTTATTAATTTTTGCTTCCTTTTAATAATGCTTTGCGATGCAAATGGACATATCAGTTATTGAATTTAACTCATAGGAAAAGGTAATATGGAATATAATGTTAAAGACTGCGGGGAAGACTTCAAATATCTAAGGGTAATTAAGCTTCAGTTAATGTTATTTTTAGTCAAAATCAATTTAGTTTCTACATTTTTCAAGTCCATAATATACTAGTTATCAGAAGCTTTAGTCCTAACTGACGGAGCAATCTCAAAATATACACGTCGAGAATTCCATTGTTAATACCTGGTTCTAAGATCATAAATTGAGAAAAGACTTCAGGGAAAATTTAGAATGGGGATAAGTTTCTTTTATTTTCAACATCATTTCTGAAAAAAAAATTTAGTGAAATATATAAATACATGTATAACTAATGGGTTTCAAGATCCAAATTCCATTGAAACAATACAGATTAGGAGCAGAGCAAGCACGGATCTCTAAAACACCTGAGTTGGGATCAGGTGCCACGGAGAAGTGATCAACCCTTGCCGACCAGACACATCCGCCATGTGCTCCTTGAAATGACTGAGAAATTTAAATTAATAGATAATTTAATGTGTAGATAATGTTATAGCTATACGCATGAAAAAATTAGTCGGCATATTTCTAAAATATTAGTAACAATTGAATTTGATGACAAGGTCATTTGTCGACCGTAGCACTTGCAAAATGAAGACTTTAAAAGAGATTGTTGATATTCGTTTTTAACAACTTGTCATAAATAAGATTTGGAATAATTTTGTTTTATACGAACACAAAACATAGGTTTGCGAAAAAAAAACGAGGCACAATTGATATCTATGCGAAATAACGACATATTGTTTAAAGACATGATCTCCAAAATACCACAGACAGAGATGTTGACAATCAGAAACTCAAGAATCATTTAATGTCAACTTCAAAGTATACGTAAGTACATGTATATCTTACGAGGGGTGATAAAAAAGATCGCAAACTATCTCTATATCTAAAAAACCACAATTCAGATTAGAATGAAATTCGGTACACACATAGCCATACACAAGGTCTATAAATAGCATATGCTGAATAAAGTTTCTCTCCTTGTTTGTGACGTCACAATGTGAAAATGACGTCACTATTGAGGTCGCTTGTGACGAAAAATGGTTGTCTCAGTCGAACTCGTTCAAAAAACGACTGTACAATTTATTGTAATATCTTAGAAATCCCTCTACAGTATCATATAATAATTTGTACACAGTTATTGAGGTAAATGAGTTCCTATAAATTCAATTAATGATTGGATTAATCGTTTTAGTGAAGGAAGGCTGATGGTTAAAAATGATACTTGTCATCTTGCCCAGTGAAAGCAAGTTTGAAAAGATATGTATTTTTAATTAAGCAATTTGCTATCAAAGACCTCCAATTAGCACTTTGAAAAACAGTTTTTTTTTGTTTTTTGTTTTTTTTTATCTTTATTTTCAACTACAACAGAACTTGGGATAATATATCCTAAGATATTCCCGGGTAATCCTCACCTATGGTGCCAGGGGCCCATTGGATTGGATAAATTATATCATATATGCAAATATGTATATGTAATATAAATAAATATATATAAATATAAAGACATAGAAATTATACATTTATGATATGAATCGGAAAGATGCATCTTATAGATATAAAATATGCAAATATTTGTTTTTGCAATAATAATAATAAATAAATAGATAAATAATTGAATAATAATAATTAAGTCTCGCTGCCATGGGGTACATCTTCCACCTCACAGAGTCCATAATAAGTTCCCCCACATGGCAGCACTACTGAAGGACAGACCCCTTCAGATAGTCAGACTATTATTATCACAAAGCTATCGAAATATCGTAGAACCATTTATATATAAAGTTAACATCTAATTTTTTTATAAATCTCATATTGATACATAAGGTTTGCCTTTACATAATACAAGATATCATTTATATTTTCTTCTCTGTTTTCATATCTTAGCTTCATTTTTATCTTATATATATATATATATAAAATGCTATGTAAGATAATAAATAATTCAGTGAAATAGTGGTTTTGTTTTCTTCATAGAAAAAACCCAATACAATATTTTTCCATTTTAGGCCACACCAATTTAATTTCTTGTTCGTCGGATATTTGATGCAAAAAAGTACGAGCGGGCAAGCGGTTAAATAATAATATTATTACTTTTTAAAGGTAAAATTTTTATGCGGAGGGTGAAAAAATAAGAGAGGACAATTATATTTTATCTGATTTGCAGAGTTAGCAGATTAAACAAACGATTAATAGAGCGGAAGTGGAACAGAAAATAGCCCATAATTTCCATGGTGCAGGAAATTTAAATTAATATTATTTGTAAAGTTTTGTTTAACTACGAGCGCGCGGGTCCGACGAACAAAGTAATTTATTGGTGTGGCCTTATATTTAAATTCAGACGGTTTTCTATATTTTCCCAAATCATTTCTACATTTCTACAATCAAAAATTTGGTGTTTTGTATCTTCAAGTGATTCACAAAAAGGACATTTATTCGATACATTTCTATTCCACTTGTGAACATTTTTGTTATTATTTAGTAGATTTTGTAATAACTTATAATTAAATTCTGATAATTGTTTATCTTTAATTTTCGTAATTTTTGATTGATATATGCGTGTCTTGTTTTCCTCAAAGTTAAATTTAAAGCTTCTCGACCAAAATTTCTCGGAGTAAGGTTTTATAAAAGTTTTTTTAAGAAAAATGTCATATATTATTTTGCTACTTATCAGGTTTATCGGTAATCTTTGTTTATTTTCTAACAAAATCATCGTCTGATTATTTATGTTTATATAAGCTCCTTTTGAAACACCATGATGGTTTTGTATAGGTTTTACAACTTTTTTAAAAATATTGTATAAACTGATTATGTTGGATTTGTTTACAAGAATATTTTGAAAATAATTGATATCATGGAAGTTTCCGTTTTCGTCAAACAAGTCCTTAATATATAAGATCCCACTTTTTATCCAATTGGTGTAGAAAAGACTTTTATCATTAAATCGAACCAGGTTGTTCAACCATATAGTTAGAGACAATATTTCATTATCGGTTATCTCCCTTATATTGTGTTTTTTTATATTTATAATCGTTCAATGTACTGAAAATTTCACAGTAGAAAATTGGTAATGAATTAAATATTTGTTTAATTTCACCTGTACTTGTTATATTTGTCCTAATAAGATACTCTGGTGAAACGAATTTTCTCGCAACACAAGATATAAAGAAGGACTTTAAAGATGATTTTTTTTCGTTGAAAATTCGTGTAACCCATGCGACCTTGAGCGCTTTCAGTTTACAATCAATGTCAACAATTCCTATCCCTCCTTTATTCTGTTTTCCGATTAATGTATTTCTTTTTATCCGTTCTCTTTTTCCCCATAGAAAATTGAAGACTGTTTTCTTTATTTTCTTAATTGTTTCGTTTTTAGGATATTGCAAAATAGATGCACTATAGTATATTTGTGTTAATGCTAAAATATTAATGACAGTACTTTTTCCATATATAGTTAACTTTCTGGTGTTCAACATTGTGAGTCGTTTTTCTAATTTATCGACTTTTTCTGTCCAGTTTTTTTTTCATAGCACTGATTAGAATCATGACCTATATATATTCCTAAGCATTTTACAGGTGCATTAGTAATATCTATATCGTATAATTTATCATATCTGTTTTTCAAGGGCCCTAATAATATTCCTTCTTTATTTTTATTAAGTTGCATTCCTGATATCTTGCCAAATTGTTCAATTATATTTATTGCGTTTTCTATAGATTTTATATCTTGTAAAAAGAGCGATGTCTCGTCTGCGTGTTTAAGGATTTTTATTTCTTTGGGCATAAATTCATTAGTAAAACCTTTTACTTCTGGTGAATTGTGTAATTTTATTGACAATATTTCTACAATAAATAAAAATAGCAATGCTGAGATTGGACATCCTTGTCGAATTCCTTTCGTCATTTTACAGGTTCTAGACATCCATCCATTATTTTTTATACGAAATACAGGCTTTGTATAAAGAATTTTCATCCATTTTATGAATTGATCTCCAAAGTTGAATTTATCTAAAGTACTGAACATAAAGTTCCATTCAACAGAATCAAAAGCTTTTTGAAAATTAAGAAGTAAGATTGCTCCTTCTTTTTGGTTTGTTTCACAGTATTCAAATATATCAAGTAAAAGCCTTGCATTTTCACCAATATATCTACCTTTGATGTATGCAGATTGATCTTTATTAATTAATTTGTCTATAACTTTCTGAAGTCTGATCGCGAAAATGTGTGTTAATATTTTGTAATCACAGTTTGTTAAACTAATAGGTCTATAGTTTCTGAGATCGTTCTTTTCTCCTTTTTTATGTATCAGAGAAATAATTGATAATTTTTGCGAAAAAGTCATTTCCTCCTTTTCAAATGTCTTATTTAGTGATTCATAAAAATATTTTTTAATGTAGTTCCAAAATATTTTATAGAATTCGACGGGTAACCCATCAGAGCCAGGAGATTTGTTGTTTTTCATTTGTTTTATGGCCTACGCACATTCAGAAATCGTGGGAATTCATCACACATCTCTCTTTCTTGTTTAGTCAATTGAGGACATTCACAATCTTCGAAATATCCGTTTATGTTTTCTACTCGGACCTGTTTTGTTGAATATAGGTTTTCATAAAAATTACAAAGTGACTCCATGATGTCTTCAGTTTTGTTTATTAATTTATTTTCTTTTTTAATTTCATGTATCGTATTTGCCGATTGATATTTTCTTTCTAGTCTTAAAAAGTATGATGTATTTTTTTTCCCCATTTTCTATCCAATTTGCTCTTGATCTAATAAATGCACCCTTAGTAGTTTTAGCATAAATTTCGTCTAATTCTGTTTCAAGAATTTTTTTCCTTCTCATGTCCATTAAGTAGTGTGGAGACGTTTCAATGTTTTCTATTTCTGTGATTCTTTGTTTTCTATTAAGACTTTTTTGTTTTGAAAAATTTATAGAAAACTCTTTGACGATAAATTTAACCTTTTCCCATCTTATTTGATGATCTATTACACCTTCCAATTCTTGTTGTTTATTTTTCAACAATTCCCTTAACTCAGACGTATAATTTGGGTCAATTAGTAGCGAGGTGTTTAGTTTCCAGTAACCTTGACCTCTTGCTTCTTTATTCATTGAAAGATTTAATCTAATCGAAAGATGATCTGAACTTCTATTACCTTGCGTATTTAGGGGCCTTTCTAAGAAAAACTTTTGACAAATCTAACTCAAAATTTTTAGACAAAAATACAAAATCTATTCTACTTTTTGGTATTCCGTTTCCGTCACACCAAGTGAATCCTTGTTTTTCTTTATTTTTTGTCTTCCATGTATCAATCAAATTTAAATAGGTTGGCATTTCTTCTAACTATTTTGAGCTTTTATCATTATTTGTTGATTGTGTATTATGTCTGTCCTGTTTTTTTAGTACTGTATTAAAATCTCCTGCAAGCATTATGTTGTTTTCATTCATTGCTACCCTATAAATCCACGTTTTTAATTTTTTGAAATAATCTATTATTCTTTTATCATCGTTTGGTGCGTATACGTTTACAAGGGTGATGACTGAGTAATTTACTTTTAGATTAACCAAAAGTTTACGGCCATCTAAAGATCTATGCACATTTACTATTTCAAAGTTAAATTTCTTATGAAAAAGGATAGATACTCCTCTGCTATGTGCAGAATCTGTATTTGAATGTATGGAAGTGCCATACCATCTTGATTCATATTTAAAATTATTTTTTTCGCAAAAGTGCGTCTCTTGTAGAAAAATAATATCTATATTGTTGTCATTAAACCATTGATATAATGTATTTCTCTTATCATAACCATTTAATCCTCTAACATTCAGGGTAATACACTTTATGTATTCCATATTGAAAAATGTAGACAAAGAGAGAATGATTGTGCATAATTAAACATGTAAGCACGCATAGCAAAGAATTGTTATTTATTATGCGTAGCCGGGCGATGTAGCCCAGATCTGGCCCTGTTTTTCGGTTTTTTCTTTATTTCCGTGGCTATGCGTCCAAGAATCTCTCCCTGAACATTTTTTCCGGGCCACGCTGTGGGTTTAAAACGCTTTGATTGGTTAAGGTTGAGACCTGTTGCCCAAAAATCGTCGTAAGTTGTTTCGGCGAAGACGACATTTTTGGGTGAATTTTCAAGAGAGTCACGGAAATCCTCTACTTGTTCTGATTTTTTCGAAATAATTTCCTCCATTACTTCCACTTGTGTGGAAATCCAGGTATCGGATGCCGTGATTAGGTTGCCAATTCTTTTGGACTCAAGTGCCGACTCCGCAGCTCGGATTTTATCTGCAGCCATCAGATCTCCGGATCGAATAGCTTTGACACACTGGAAGGCTTGTTCAGCAGAATTGAATTTTTCGCCAAAGACAGAGAGTTGACATGCACGGATATAAATTTGACAACACGTTCTCTTCACCATGAAAGAGAATGCAGTTATTCGGACATTTTTTTGAGTAGTTCGGACACTGCTCATCTCCCGGGGAATGTCCCGGCTGAAGACATACTTTGCACTTGGATTCCTCCGTGCATTCATTAGTTGGGTGATCCGAACTCCAGCAAATGCGACACATTCTTTGCAGTAGCTCGTGCGGGGTAGGAATTTGTTATCGGCGAGAGGCTCTATGTAGATATATCTGTTTCCATTCAACACACCAGTCATTTTTTTGGTCACGGGATTTCTTATTTTTTCATATTGTAGATCGCTTTTTAGGTTTGCACCTAATATAGTAAGCATTGCCAGAATTTCATTGTCATCTACAGAGAGAGGCACGCCAGACACAGTAACTTTGAGAACTCTATCTGCAGGGGATTTTGAGCCTGTTGTGTAAGGATTATGGTCATAGACATTGAAGTTTTGATTATTGATGTCAACCCCTTGCGCCAGCAATGTTTGTTTGCTTTGATCATCGATCAAATATATTCGCCAGAGGTCACGGTCGAGCTGTATGCATCGTACCATATCCCCGACGGACCGAATCACACTTTGCATAAGCTCAAAATCAGATATTCTTTTGTTTCTGTTCATTTGAATTTCACTGTTTTTTAGATAAACAGGTTAAGATAATGCTTCCATCTTGAGACTTCTAGAGTTTTATTTTTCTCTCGATTTTTAGGACATATGATTGACAGTTTATAATAGACAGGTAAAGAACAAGTAAACACAGGTGAACACGTACTCACCGATCAGCCGAACTGTTTACAAAGAAAGATCCCGAACTATCACAATTTTGCAAGTCGATTTCTGCACAAAAAGGTCCCCTAGATGACAACTAGGTGATAGCGAAATTGTTGAGTGATTTTTTGGAACAAAAAGCCTTTGAAAACAGCAAAAAAATTGTCAAAAAGACGGAGCGAGGGAGGTCACTTCTTTCCTTCACCCTGTCACGTGACTATCTCCATACTTTGAAAAAGTACTCCGCACTTTGAAAAATAGTTGAATATTCGAACAATGATATAAGTATTAAATACCTAAGATATCGTTTACTTTAGATTTTAAACATATTAGATATGATAAAAAGGATGCACCCATTCTCTATCCACCTTGAATAAAGGTCTCTCATGAGGCAGAAGATTTGTGGTTTAATGGTCGCCATGCTTATATTTGGAAAGGATGTTATTATCCACCCATTCTGTTGCCGAGATATGACCATTTCTGACAAACTGTTCTTGTCATAAAAATTAACTCACATGGAAAGAAATATAAAACTCGGAAAATTTTTTTTACTTTTTTGACAGAACGCTACGGAGGGGGTCACGTGACCGCCAATATCACGTGATTCGCGCATGCGCAGAACGGTGGTTGATGTGCATTAAAATCGGGGAGGATTAATTTAAAATATAATCAACATTAAAACCAAATATTTTTTCTTGTATGGAAGTTATTCAATTAGTTTGCGAACTTTTTGATCACCCCTCGTTTATTTACATGTACAATCGAAAATCCTTTTACAAAATTATTTTGCTATTAACAATGACAACGTGTATGTACCTAAATTAACCAAATCCATATTTATTAAAGAACATCTGACAATGATATGTAAAAGTCTATTTATCGTGGGTAATAAAATAAGTTTGAAAATTTGATTTTATTTTGTTTTCTGTCTATGGTTTTGAGATAATTTAACGCCAAAAATACCAAAATCACAGAAAAGAAATTTATTTCTTATTGTGAAAGGAAACGTCAGGCCTATGTATTGTATCAATTATGAATTTTTCTTTTAAAGCTCACCTGGGCCAAAGACTCAAGTAAGCATTTCTGATCAAACCATATCAGGTGTCCGTCGGTCGTGTTCGTCTTTTACCTTTTCACATTTTTGATTTCATCTTAAGAACAGCTAATCCATTTTCAACTAAACTTCTCACGAAGAATACTAAGGTGATAGGATCTTAAGTTTGGTCACAAGTGTCCCACCTCTTTCAATGGAATTAACATTCTTAAATCAGCTTAATATGCTTTCCATTATACCAAATTTGGTAAACTGTATAAAAACAAAAACACTGTTATATTTTAATCGATATTCACTTTATTTTTTAAAAAAGTATTTAGGATTACAATAATAAATGCATGTATATGCCATCTATTTAATTTTAACTTACTAAACTATAATGAAACCGTCGCTGTTTATGCCGAGCGATGCTGTGTTCAAATCCTTGATGAGCGAACATTTTTCATTGGCTCTGGAACTGTATATGACCTGGGTTGCTGTTGCTGACTCGAAGGAAGCACGTGGTCCGTTGCTAATGGAGATTGTACCGGTATCTTCATTTTTTAGAAATGATGAATTGTGGTGTACTAAGCTCAGCTGAAACAACAAATTGGGGATTTGTACAGTACTAAAATACATACTTAGCAATCCCTTTTAAGTCCACTTTGTGGGTATATCAACAAAATAGGTGACGACCACTTCAGCGTTACCGTAGACTGTGACGTCTACACCTCTTCCTTGTTTGTATGTTTTACTACCGTTTTTCTTTATAGTAACTACCGTCCTAGGCATTGCCCAATTCATCTTCCGGTGAAACTTGACTGCATCCACTGAATTTTGACCCATTGTTGCGGTAAATATGTACGCTATTTAAAAAAAAAAGTTCGAACCTTTTAAAAGATATACAATTAAAAGCTAGTATTTCTTTGAAAGAATTCGCTGATAATCAGAAATTTTAAAAGAAATATTGATTACATGTGCTGCGTCGTTTATCCGTTTCTACGCTAAAAAAGTTATGTTTGGAATCTGAAGACAGCGGATGAGTTAAACATAATTATGGAGTTCGTCCCTCTGGATGGCCTCATTACAAATGCAGGGGTGGGAGGGGTAGCTACAGAAAGAAATCATTTTAGAACATATTGAATACTTTTGTAAGATTTTTAATAAGTGTAAAATCATATTTTATCGAGGGGTCAAATACATTGGTTCATAGAGATTTGATTTTGTGGTTGAAGATTTGTTCAGTAGTAATATATGTGCAAAATTGCATTTCGTGGTGCATATAAATTCGTGGATCTCTTCATACCTTGAAAACAATGAAAATAAACCCCTACGAAAATTAGTGATTCTACAGTATACATCTATCGTTTTATGCAGATTATTTTTATATGAACAATGGCATGAGGCTTATTCAACGATATTGTCTTGCAATACTACATCTTAATGACTGACATTCAAGAAGAAATATATATTATTATCTAAAAAAAAAAGGAAATACTTCCCAAATCTGAATTACAAACTTAGAAAACTTGGAAAAATTCCAAAGCTTAAAATACTGGGTATTCACTAAATTTCGTTGTTACTGCAAGGTTGTAATGAAAGAAAACGTAAAATACATTGCAGGGAACTAATTTTGTGACAGCATTAATGGTGATTTGAATGCTTCCTTTGCTTGCTAATTTGAATGCTTTCTTAATTTGCTTGTTAATCTGGATGCGTCGTTTGCTTGCTGATTTAATGCTACTTTTTCTTATGAAGTTTTATAGTTAGGACAATGCAACGGGAAGTAGATAATTGAATTTAGGCATTGCCATCAAGAGCAATTAAAGTGTCTTATATTCATTTTATTAAAAATATTTTTTATGTATAAATAATTCAAATAATATTTTCTTTGCTTTCATTTTTTACTGATAAAACCTCATTCATTCTCTGATGCTAGTAGGATAATGCTCATCTTAAGTAGGTTTATTCTAGTTTTATTCTTTGCTCGCTGAATCTGGTAATGCTTCTTTTTTAAATGCTGATCCTGATGCTAGCTAGATGCTGATGCTTATTTTGTTTATGCTGATTCTGATTTATGTATCAAATAAGTTCCCTGCACAATATTAATCATATTGAAGTTCAACTTATAAAAGTTTCATTTTATTTTGATTCCAGAAAGAAAATAATCACACCATCACACGGGATACTTTAAAATATTGATATATAAAAAGAAATGATGAAATATACCAGTTAGAGCGTCCCCTGGTTGAACAGGTTTAATTGGTAACGGCAGTTCAGCGGAAACTTCTACAACAACCAATTCTTTGGATGAACCACATAATTTCCCAACAATATTTGCACTAAATAAGAACATATATATCACAGGAAACTTTAAAATTGACACAGCTATGAGTTGAAATAAAATGTATCGGTAACAGTGCCCCCTGCTTAAACAGGTGTGGACGGTTTAGTTGGGCCTTCTACAACGACCAATTGTTTGTATTTTATGTGTATATATATCTCGATAAATCTAACTATTATTTATCAGTCATTGGTGTTAAGAATTTTTATAATTCTAATTTTTTCCACATAGGGCTTCCAGCCTCAAAATCTCTGTTCTAATAAGAGAACAGGCCTCTGTATGATCGTGTAGACATACAAACATGTAGGACATCTACTAATTTTTTTTAATAAGTAAATGATAAATTAAATATATAACTACCGTGTTACTGAGTCAAAGTAAACCAACCATTTTTTGGTGGCCGAGCAGACATGGAGTTAAATGTCAATATAAAATAAAGAGCAAATAAAGATGAGGCGAGGAAATTTGCAAATATCAACAAAGCAGAGTGGAATTTTTTCAATAATCTTGAACATAAACTATAAAGAAAATGGGCGCACTAGATGGGCAGTCGGCAGGAATCATTGACACGAAACAATTCAGATTTAAATGTCCAAGCACCATGTAGTTTCAATGCGGATCTTATTATACATCTTATAAAAACTGCATGGGAATGGATTTCTGTCTTATGTTTGTTTATTTGTAAATATTTTTTTTCAATTATAAGGTGTCAAGAAAGATAAATTATCTACTATATAGTATGCTGAATACATCAGCTGTACATTTACATGATTGTAATAGAATATACACTGTAAAAGAAGTCTAACACTAAATATTTTTTGTGCTCAGTTTTCCAATGCACTAAAATATTGAATGTAACAGAACGATCGAAGTTGCTAATTTTTTTTTTAATATATTCAACATTTTTTCATCAGGTGTTACTTTGTAGTTACAAGTTAATGTATGTTTATTTCCATTTGAGAACGTTAGCACTATACAAGACAGATAATTTATGAAACAGAATTTGATACTTTATTCAAGGAGTATTTAAAATTCAAAAATTTCAAGCTCAAAGAAAAATAAAATAAAAGAAATCACTGTATTAGAACCTTAAATACTGCTTCGATCTGGCTCGAATCCAGCGACAAACCAATTTACAATGAAGCGCATTGAAGTGGTAAAATTTGCCGTTCGAATGGAACGTTTTGAGCTATCTTTAGAACGTTTATTGTCATCTTATGACACGCCCATTTCTATAGAAATGGATAAAACGGTCAATTTGTTTATTCGAATACCTGTAGAACAGGTTTTCCATAAATATAATAGCCAATCAAATTTACCGTCTGAATAAACACTGAGTAAATGCGTGTTTGACCGAAACGTGTTTTGGTAATTTCAATAGACATAATAAGTTCAAAAATATATATTCATATTCGTTGCAATTGAGTTTTACAGAAGCGGGGAGTCTCTAAATCTTTCTTCTATTTTTTAAAGCTCCATTTCAGTGTAACTCATGTTTGTCGCCAAGAGTAGGGTGTCCTAAAATATTACGACAAATATTTCTTCTCGTTTCTAAAAATATGGGCGTGTCATTATGTTATAATTGACATTCAAAACATGACTCAGAACGTTTCACCAAAACGGAAATTTTTACCACTTCAACGCGCTTCATTGTAGCTACCGCGGAACACTATACATAGTTGGTATTTAAATCATTATTTAAGGTTTCGTCAAAGGTCAACATGTCCAAAAAATGTTTTTACAATAGCCCCAAAACTATGTGAGGTACAAAATTAAAACTTTTACAGTTTATAAACTTTTCCTTGATTAACAGAAAGAAAGTATCACTTGATAAAAAAAATACTTGGAATAAAATGAATTGAGAAAAATTCTTCTTCAAATTGCATATATTTTCAAAAAAATACACCTAATTAATTCTGTGTTCTTAGTGAAAACCATCATTGCAGAAACAAAATATGTTTATCAATGCAGGGCAAGTTGGACTTGGATATCCTCTGGAAAGTTGTTTTCCCTGTTTATTTTGTCCAAATGTTAAGGCTTGAAAGTGAAAGTACATTGCAAATGGCGATTCTATAGGGGCCTTGTCTTTATACATTTAAAAATACACTGATAACACATTCAAAATTCATGGAGAGAAGACCCAGAAAACACAAAATTAATGAAAAACGGCTATAAAAGAATCTATTTTTGCATCATTTGACTCGAACGGCTATATCCAGGTGCATATTTCAATAAAATCAAACATATTTAACTGAATATTTGCCCATTTTACATTTACCAACAACACAGTAATTAACTAGGTTTTGAAAAAAAATGTATAAATCTATGATATTTTTAGAATTTTTTTATGAGCCAGTATTCCTGCCGAATCGCCATCTAAAGCGCCCACTTTCTTTAATATAAATTAAAATGAGAACGGATTTGGGGGTAAATACGCATTTGGAAGGCGTGTATGTGTATTAAAATTTAGATTAAAATAATTTAGTTTTTCTATATAGTTTTTATTTAGCTTGAAATATCTTTAAAAAATTAATGTTTACTCCGATTAAAAATTTTTGATTTTAGATACTGTTTCAAAATTAGCAATAATACTGTACAAAGTTATAAGCATACAGGAATACTAACCTTGGCATTAAACATAATAAATGGCAAAAGGATAAGTACATGTACATACATTGTTTGAATATCAACAGATTATTTGAATTCGTGTGTGCAGATATATGAACAAAAATTTTAATTTAAAAAAATGACCAGGTAGGAGTTAAGCTAAATTGAATTTAGGTTTGTGCTATAGCATAATTGTAATTTTAAAAGATGCCAAAAGGCCAAAAGATGTCGGCTAAAATGCCAGTAATTTGTATGGGAACTCTCATTAGGTGTTATTCCCTAACTCCAAGCAGGTTTGTCATGTTTGTTTCGGTGATGAATTGGCCATTCATTCAAGCACGACAAACCTGTCCTCGCCATTTCCGGTAGATATGTTTATTTGCTAGAGTTACAAAAAACTGCATGTATATAAGTAAACTATCGTATCTGGCACTAAATTAATTACGCTTGGCTAAGGTACTTATCTTTAGACTTGTATCTTTTTAAAGATATTCTGTGAAATACATCATGGCGACTTGACTGGGCCCTCCGTAGACATGACGTCATTTTTATGACGTACTCGAAAGCAATACAATATTTGAAATTCTGACAAGATACTTATATATAATTTACGGAACATCGAACTAAAATATGCATCATTAACCATGAATTAAAGAAATTATTTATTGTATGCATTTGTTTTTTTAAACTTAAAAATGTTAGGTGATCACTTAGGATTTTGGTTCAGTGTATTCTTTTCCCAGACTAACTTAGATCGGAAACATGAGGATCGGGATATTTTATGATAGCTGTGTTTTTCATCACATTTTCTGAATTTTTGTCTTTTACTTATATATGACCCCCGATGACATTAACTCCATAATTTGGTAAAGAGATCGTACAGTTAGTAGCATTAAAAATCGTATCCCAGTCTCTCATTTCTTTTTCCGTATTCAATTGATTGAAACTGTATGCAAATATAAAATTCAATGTTCTGATATTTTATTTATTATAAAATCTGAATTACAAGCATGATAAAAAAAATAAATTCATTTTCAATCAAAAAAATATATTTACAATGAAGTAAACAGCCTTTCTAATTTTAAACAAAAGAACTGTACATGTATCGATATACACTAAACGCATTTATGATTTATGTTGGAATGTTATAGGTTGGAAAAATTAATTTAAAGAATGAGAGACAAACATATAGCATATTTGCAATTCCAACAGTTAGTGATCATTTAATCAAACAGAAATTATGCTGATCCCTTACGAATACGATTTGTAATCTAAGGATTTTTTAAGATTAATTAAAAATATTTCAGATGGCCCTTATCCATAAAAAATATGAACAACAACATCGGCAACAACAGGAATATTTGTACTGACAACTTGAAATGGACAAAAAAATATAAAAGTATGGCATTGCATGAGAATATACTTCATAAAAAATTATGGCGTGATCTCATAGTTTGTAGGACTAATGTTCAGGGAATTTACAATTCTCTTGTTAAGGAACCAGCAGGAATCACCGGATGACGATGTCTTCTGAACGGCTTTTAACTTTAGTGTAGGTCTTCCACGTCGTCTGCATTTAACTTTCGCCATTAATTTTCCTTTTCTTGAAAATTGTCTGACTATCTTGCATTTCATATTGACAAAGTGACCTACATAATAAAATAAAAACAAAGTGACCTATATAATAAAATAAAAACAATGCTGCTTTAAAGACTTTCCCTTTATACCGCTTACTAGAATTATACTTTATACCATTTAAAAGAATGAAACTTCAAACTGTTTTAAAGAATTTCCCACTGCTTACTGTATATATAAACAATACAAAAACTTAAAGTTTAATGAAAAGAAACTAGTTGCACAAGTTGCCAATGTAAACCCACAGATACCGTTATTGAAATTTATCAACAATAATGTAAACTCACACAGTAATTATAGAGCTTTTTAAAATAAGTGTATTGAATATTAAAATATCAACATACTGAGAATCCCGTCATACTGTTTCCGTTGGCGGCCGTGCATTTCCGCCTTTAATCTGAGTCCGTGTTGATCCTTTTCGACGTCCAATTTTATTCCATCCATGTCGCATTGCAAACTTGTAATATTTTTAATTACATCAACATTGATCGTTTCCTGTATTCTTTTTCCTTTGAACTTTTCTACCTTCATGCTGGCAAACGTTTTGAGGGCCCTGTTTTGTTTGCTGGCAGTATTTGCAAGTATGGTGCAACCTTTATGAGAAAAATAAATCATATTTTATTTTGCTGGTTGTAGATTAGTAAAATGTGAATCATTCAAGACAAAATCTAATACCGCTATGTACGCCTATAGTAATAATATTTCATTTACCAGTAAAACCAAGATGTATTATTATAAAAGGCATAAATGAATACATGAAAGGCTTTGATAAAGGCTTAATTTTTCAAATTTACCACTTACCATTATTTTGTTTTGCCATCTTGATTATGTTGTAGGCCCTTGACTTTTTCAACGATAAATCAAAGCAGATGTTCACCTTGGATATTTGAACAATGAAGGATGGCAATGTCTGACCCTTCACTGCTGGGCTTGGCGTACTTACTGTAAAAACCCCGCTCCTTTTAAGAAGTTTGAATCAGAAAACAGACAAAATATATACAAATAAGCAAGATGACTAATTTAAGAACGAAGATAATTAGATAAATGTACATTTCATTTTTTAAACAAATATATTAATTGACTAATTTGTAAAATTAATTTGTTATTATTTCTAAAATTTATAAGCTTAATCTTTAGAAGGTCATTATTTTCACACTAAATTGCGGGAATTTTTTCCTATTTGCCCGATTATGATAAAGAGCAGACAGACAACATTAGATGCTTACTTCTCCAAATGGTAACTCATCCCACCATAAACGTTTTTAAGAGGTCAGAGTTTTTTCTGCTTTTAATTTGTTATGTTTGAATTAAATTATTTTGAACTGTTTTACTGTTTGCCAGCTCCATATTTCATTACAGGTTCATATACAGATTACATTTTCAAAAGAAATATTTGACAGTACATGTAGTTGTAAAAATTAAAAATTAAATATTAACAAGATAAAGGCAAATGTAAGTTACCAAAAATTTTATATTTCTCTCTAGTATTTTGTTAAATGTTCCAGAAGTTACCGTATAACTGGATTTTTCTACGGGGTGCTATTCAATCGCAAAAAATACGTAAATAAAATTTTCAGTTGCTATCATCGAAGTTCTATTTTCACAGATACCGGAAGTACATGTAAATAAATCCATTGCACGTTTTCAATCGTATTTTACAGGTAATTTACTTGATATCAACAACAATGATTGTTTTTCGAATAAATAAAACGAATTCCTTAAGATTCAATATTTATTTGTTCCTACATTGTATTTCATGATTTATTTATTTATATGAAACTCGAATAGCAATTGTCGGTTTGGCTATTCCGCGGCTTGATCGGGTCCTGCACCAGTGTTTACCAGATTTTTCTTAATCGGTATTCTGTCCTTGAGAAAAGAATTTCTTGTGTAATATTTCCCATACTGAGATTATATAAACTCTTTATAATCATAAATGAAAGTTCATAGTCTATGGGAACTTTCTGAAACGAACATCTATAAATTAATTTCAAAGAATTATCGACTCGGTTTCAATTCAAAATACTTGTGACTTTGTTTCTAATTTACCCTGTGAATAATAACCCATTAATTATAACAACACACGGACGACCCACAGGTGTAGTGTCATCTATGTAAACACCCTATAAATTAACAGCCCAAGGCCTTCACTGTTTCCAGGTAAGTCCAGACTGCATCTATTTTACGCTTGATTGGCGTGTATACAAGCGCCATCAAAACTTCGAGAGATAGAGAGTGAAATTCAATGAAATGTGTAACGGGACCCAGGTTTTGGTTCGAGAAATAGAAGTTCTAGAGATCAGGAGTAAAATTGTTTAGTTATATAGAGAAAAAAAAAACGGGACCGGGGGTTCACTTCAAGAGATCGAGAACTTCCCGAAATCGGAGTTCAAGCCATCGAGAGTCACCTGTATTTTAAATTGCTTTGGTTTGTTCAATAAAAAATAAAAATAGACTTTATTGTTTAAATGTCTAGTAATGAAATTCAATAAAAATAGACTTTATTGTCAAAGTAAAATCGCAAAAATTAAAATCGCAAAAAATAAATATACCTATTTCAGGATTAAATCGCAAAAATTTGCACCCGCATTAAAAACCAGTTATACGGTACTTAGTATCGCTTATATTTAATTAAATAAAATAAAATTAAATAAAATAAAATTCTACCGTCTTGTCACCAAACAGGACATCTCAAAATGCCAAAAATTAACGATTTTTCCTGTTTTTATAGAGTACTACAAAATATGAAATTATAAAAAAAATAATGGAGATATTCTCAAATTTGTATGTTTTAAATTCTAAGAGGGTATGTTCATTACTTTTTCTTTAATGAAGGATAAGGAGATAACGAACAGTATTCAATATCAAAGTTCCTAAAACAATACAAAAAGGGCAGAGCAAACACAGGCCCCCGAAACATCAGAGGTGGGATCAGGTGCCATGGAGGAGTGAGCATCTCCTGCCGACCGGTCACACCCGCCGTGCTATTTGTCATGATGAGGAAATAACGGAAAAAAATCCGTCGTCAATTCAATTCAGTGTATAAATAATGGACTAACAATTGGTATGAAAAACGTCAGTCAGCATTTGAATAAATGGTAAATTGTATTTGCCGACAAGGTCATTGTATCGACCATAGAACTTACGAAATGATGACTTTAATCGAGACTGTTGATATTCTTGTTTCATCAACTTGTTTGTCAATAATTTACCTCGTTTTAAAAATTGTTCATACGTAGAGCATGCTCTTGCGTATCGAATCAACTAAGATATATATACTCCGTTTGCAGGTGATGAACTTCAAGGTATATTGCTGCATAAGTAAGGGAAGTTGACGATAGAAAAGTTAAAGACATCACGTTTATCATACAGCTTAATTTTTGGATTACAATTAGTGCCTTTTTCAAGTATAATATCCAAGTATGAAACAGAAGTGTCGGACTCTGTGGTATCTTTTATCTCAAGCTCACCAGGATATATCGAATCGATATAGAAATGGAAAATACCATTATTAATGTACAATACGTCGTCGATATATCTCAATGTCGAGTTGAAGGCCACAGCAAGTGTTTTCCTCTTTTCACGCATACGATTTTGCATAAAATCTGCTTTATATGAATATAAAAATAAGTCTGCTAATAACGGAACGCAATTTGTACCCATGGTAATTCCAATAGATTGTTGGAATATCTGGTTAACTTCAGAGTACTTATTGTGTAATCAGAATCTATTTTAACAAAATAATTTTACAAATGACGAGGTAAGTAAATTTATGAGTTCCAATTTTATTGAAGAAGCAGCTGTCAATGATATCAAAAAGCCTGGATTTTAATTTGTCGTGGGGAATTGTTGTGTATAAAGTTGAAAAGTCATAAGTTTTTAAGCTGTTGATTTTTGTAAAGTCTTGTGATTTCAAATTGTCCAAAAGTTCTTTAGAATTTTTTAGTATCCACATCTGATCCACACCACTTCTTGAATATATAGTGTTGCACAATAATCTTGACGTTTTTCCTTCACTACCGTCAATATCCTAGTAAGGAGTACAAAATGAGGCTTGGTTGAACATTTACTGGAACCCGCAATGTATCTTTGTTTGTAAGGATTTTTATGAAGTTTCGGAATCCAATATATATGAGGTAGCTCAAATTCATTTTGGCTCTGTGGAATATTAAAAGTATTCAAAACTGACAGGTGATTATGAAGAATTTCTTCCTTAGAAAGGGAATTTTGAGTATAAGTAGGATTATCACTTGTAGAATTAAATCCAAGTTCTTCTAGACTGCAATTAATATAATGAGCCTTACAAATGATACTTTTATTACCCCTTTAAAAGTCAATTATCATAACGTCAAAAACACACTGTAACGACATCAACCTACCTATGAATTGCAAAATCGGTTAAAAAATAAGTTATATAAAATTGTATTTATAAAAATTTGTTAAATTTCATTGATAAAAAGAAAAATTTGCTTTAAAACAGTAAGTACGCTTCATTTTACTATGATGCGCGAAACATTGCGCAATGAAAACCACATTCGGCCCCCTTAAAATTTCTTTTCCTGAGTAATCTATACAGTTTTGGTTACAGAGTATATATCTGTATTTTAAGGATTGCAAATAACGATTTAAACAATTCAAATTTTGATGTTGTAAAGTTATACTTGCAGATTTTTTGGATGGTTTTTCATATAAATTGTAAATATTTATCCAAGCGTCAAACTAAGTGCTCAAATTTTCATGTCTTAACTTATTATCGCCATAATAAAATAATTAGTTTTCATTATTGATACACATTTATTTTAAAATCATTTCATTCATCTGACAAAAAGTTCAGTCATGAATATATGCTGCCTTTAGATTACTCATCAATATTGTACATAGGTAATTTCCGAGTGAAGTTTACCTTTTGTATTTTTTTAGAATAACAATTTAATCATAAAAATTCTTAAACGTTAGACTTCTCTTACATTCCATGCAGTCCTTTGTCAGAAGAGGAAAGATCGAATGACACTTAAAACTAAACAGAAAACTGCTCTTTATACCGTATAAATCTCTTGTGCTTTGAAAGCTAAGACACCATGCCCCTTTAGAAATACAAAACATTTAAATATTTTTATTTTCAAATATGTTTTTGTAGCATTTGAAAAAAGTATGGAATTGAACCAACATACATTGAGTTACCAAAGAAAGAGGTGAATGGGTAGTGGTAGTTGTAGATTTATCTTTCAGGGGATGAATTTTTCTTCTCCTAGCCATAGTTGAACCATATGATGTTTGAAAAGTGAAATTACCTAAATTGATATAAAAGAAAAAAAATCAGGTAATCGTAAATAAAATTGAAATAACATACTGAATTTTCATACTTCAAATGTACCTTGGAATCAATCATGTTCAAGAAGACCAATTCGTGGATTGCTTAAATTTTAAAGATTGTGGGATCGAAAATTGTGTATTCATCTATACTAAAACGAAAGAAAACATAACTTTGCAGCCCTAGTTCATGACTTTGGCGAGGATGGTCATTCCTGACTTAGGAGACATATGTTAAAGAAAAATCATGACCCCTTGAAATCTCTTGATTCCTTATTATTACATTTACGTACCAAACAGACCCGAAGACTTCAAATATCATTAATATTATTATTATCGCCGTCATAAAATAATTAGTTTTCATTATTGATACACTTTTTTAAAACTCATTTCATTCATCTGACAAAAAGTTGAACTTCAGTCAGGAATTTATGCTGCCTTTAGATTACTCATCAATATTGTACACAGACAATTTCCGAGTGAAGTTTACCTTTTGTATTTTTTTAAGAATAACAATTTAATCATAAACTTTCTTAAACGTTAGATTTCTCCTACAGTCCAGTCCTTTGTCCAAAGAGGAAAGCTCGACTGACACTTAAAACTAAACAGAAAACTGCTCTTTATACCGTATAAATCTCTTGTGCTTTGAAAGCTAAGACACCATGCCCCTTTAGAAATACAAAACATTTTAATAGTTTTATTTTCAAATATGTTTTTGTAGTATTTGAAAAAAGTATGGAATTGAACCAACATACCTTGAGTTACCGATGAAAGAGGTGAACGGGCAGTGGTAGTTGTAGATTTGTCTTTCAGGGGATTAAATTTTCTTCTCCTAGCCATAGTTGAACCATATGATGTTTGAAAAGGGAAATTACCTAAATAGATAAAAAAAATCAGGTGATCGTAAATGTAATTGAAATAACATACTGAATTTTCATACTTCAAATGTATTTTAAAATTAATCATGATCACTAAGACTAATTTCGTGGATTGCTTTAAAGGTTGTGGGATTGAAAATTGTGTATTCATCTATACTCTAACAAAAGAAAACATAACGTTGTGTATGTAGCCCTAGTTCATGACTTCGGAGAGAATGGTCATTCCTGGATAAGGAGACCAAAGTTCCAAGAAAATTATGACCCCATGAAATCTTTTGACTCCTTATTATTACATGTACGTACCAAACAGAAACGGGGACTTAAAATATCTCACAGATAAAGGATGCATGCCAAACATAGCTCCACCATTGCTGTATATCCGTGATGGTAATATCAGCAAAGACTCGCCTGTTTGTTAAACAATACAAAATTTGTACAGCCAAATGTGTCATTCATCTACACATAAATGAAACCAATTATTTGTTGAATAGATTTATACATAACTTTATGATTGTGAAATATGATAACGTAGCCAAAGTTCTCAAATATTTCACAGCACTATTTTCAGAAAAAAAAACAACTGTACATCAAGCATACACCTGATCAGCAGGATGTAATTACAAATACATGTATAATGTTGAATTTTGTTATGTATTTAAAATGCAATTATATTTAATTTAGTATACATATCGCAATATTTCCGGTACCAACATGTTGGATTTTGAACTTAAAGCTATTGCGAGCAAAAATGTTTAGTTTGGTTCTTTTTGCAATAGACATCAATGACTGAGCAGGAACACACACAAATAACTGGGCAGTTGGTTTCTTCAAAAACGAAATATTAATTTTAGAATATATGAATATTATGATTATTAACCAGAGAAATACGATGTATAATTTTATAATAATTAATTTTAACCTACTTTGCGGAACGTTGTCTGTGTTGACACTCTGCAGGATAGGTTTAGAATCGTCTGGAAGGGTCACGACCATTGACGTCAAAGGGGTAACAAATTGATACTGTTTTAAAAAAAATAACAAATTCAAAAAAATTTGAAAATTAAATAGTACTCAAAGTGTTTGTTTCTCCCAGTTCTAATTGTCTTCTGTAGTATGAAAAAAATATTTCTAAAAATATCTAATTAATTTACCTTCAGAGACATGTCCAAAATTTTCTTTTCGATGTTTTTAATTTCGTCTTCGTCATCAAGACCATCTTTAGTTCGAAGTAGCTGTTTAATTGTGAGATAAGCCCATAGATTTTCCATCATGTTTGGATGTTTTGGTTGAGGTTTCGGCGAAGGGGCGGGTCTAATTGGAGGAAATGGTCGCGGCGGCGGTAGAATACAAATAGATGGTCTTCGAAGCGCGACCTTCTCGCTGTTGACTCCTCTAGCATAAATATCAACGCCATCTTGCAATTTTGTCATATCTTCTATCTTTCCTGAGACAACGAGTTCCGAGCCCTTGAAATATGTGTTGAAATCAGTTTGAGTCACTGTAGACTCATTTAATGTACCATCAATATATTTGAAAGATATGTTTCTCATTAGAACAACTGAAATTTCTTGGTAAAACCCTGCAATTTGAAGAGCGGCATCCGAATCTTCGTATATTCTTTTACCAAGACCGTCATTCTGGGCGGCAACTTTCTTGGTAAAATCAAAGTCTGCACTTTGACCAAAAGCAAGGCTGAAAATTGGAATGTCAACTTCGTTAAACTTTCGGATATTTTCAAGAATTTTGTTTGTGTTGGTGACTCCGGAAGTGGGTTGTCCGTCTGTGAGGAAAACCAGGACCGGGGCTCGGGATTCCTGAGTATTTTGTGAAAGCAGATTTAACCCTTCTGTCATCGCCAAGTTGATGTCTGTTTCTTTAATTCATCAAATAGAAATAAAAATGATATTAATAATTTATAAACGTAAGAGAGGAGAGGACTTATTTAAAAGATCTAGAATAGTTCTTTTAGATTCTTTTCAAACGAATAAATTTTTCCACACAGAAATTGCTCATTACAAATCTTCTTCTGTGGACGCTTCGTGTTTTATATATAACAATTTAAGCTAGATATAGTGCATTTGTGCTGAAACTTAACTTATGATTTTATCCATACATTTCCCAAAATAACAGAAAAAATATAAAGAATAATAATCTTCAAAAAATGTTCCCTATAAATTTTTTATTTCTGTCATTAAAACAGCTGATAAGATTAATTGCCAAAAAATGCTATCATCAGACAAAGTTAAAACTAGTTCTTATAGGTTTTTACGTGTAAAAACATTGTGCACTCACGTCCCACCGCGCCGGTGTTCTGAATGAATTGTTTGGCATCTACGATGTTATCGGTTGTCGCTTGAGCTAGTTCCCGGCGCCAAAACTTCAACTTATTATCGAAGGCTATTAATATAAATCGATCGTTTTCGCTTATTTCGTCTAGGATTTTAAACATGGATTGCCGGAGTTGTTTGATTTTAGTTCCGCTCATGGATCCGCTCCTGTCTAAGATGAAAACAATGTCCATGGGCATAGGATCCAGGCCATCCGGCGCCAGAAAATGAACAAAGTAACCATCCATTACCTGAAGGAAAAAGCCAAAAAATTATTGGTTCAATTTCATTTCAAATTTATTTCCTAGGGTAGCACTGAAACTTGTACAATTTTGATCTACGTAAGGAGGTGTAAATTTTACATTTACCTTAACGAAAAAAATTCAAAATTTACAACATGAAACATGTATATGGAAAAGTTACTGACTTAAGAATTTTCTAAAAGCCTGTTACTTGATTATAATCGCAGCTAATTTTATTCATTTGTTTTTTTTGTCAACACCCTGTTTTCTCATTTTAATCTTGAATCAATTCTTTTATTATAATTGACAAGTCTCAAATCAAGTTCTGATTCTAACAGACCTTTAATATTATTTCACTATACAAAACGTAAAGGGATATATAATCACGTTAACTGTTAATGTTTTTGAGCTTTTTTATTTTTAATAAACTGGTTTTAAATCAAGTGGTTTTTGCAATGTTTCGACCTTAATTTGGCTAATTACCATAACTTCTCCAGAATTTTTCTCTCTCTCAACGTCATATTGGACGACGAATTGCCCAGAAATCCCTTGTTTAGACAAAATCTCTTGTTGTGACTTTGTCAGCGAGTAGGAAATTTTCACTTGAGTTGGAGAGAGGTGTACAATTTCTGCGTCTTTATTTTTCCCTATCAAAACCAATTGCAAGCTCATAAAAAATGTCAAGTGCCAAATTTAATTTCCAAGTATTTAGGTATATATTATATGTGACAACCTTAAGTGGTACGTAAACAAGTTTAGTGTGTGAAAAAAGTCTTGTTGAGGCAAACTTTGAAAGACAACTTTCCCTCCAGACATGCATCAATTTAAAAATAAAGGTATCCTAACCATTTTTAGTATAATTTTTATCAATTTTGCCTCAAAGAAAAATATTATCAAGTGACATTATACATGTATTAAATCATATTTGCAACACTTTAACTTCTGACAATTCTGAAACACATGCCTGACAGGCATACAGTGTGGTGCAATCTAGCTACATTGTATTTCAATTTGTTTATGAAACCAAAGAACAGATAGGTCATATTCATACCAAACCAGATACATTAACATGCATTTATGACTTGATAATTGATTAACAAGAGTATTATGTTTCATTGAAATGGGTAGGGTTTTTTTCTTTAAACAGGGATTTTTTTTTTCTTGAACATGCTCCAAAAATTCCAACGTCGATATTTTGGTAAAATTGATTGAAAATTAAAGATATACATGTTTATCAAATAAATATCTCAGAAAATGAACGTAAAGTATGGAAATAAATAAATAATTTGACTGTCACTAATTTTCCTGGACGTTGATTTTGTGGTTTTCAAGGGACCCCACGAAATGCAATTTCTTACATATATTACTACTGATCAATTCTTCATCCACGAAATCAATTCTTATGAAATACTATAGTTTCTTCAATCCACGAAAATTTGACCCTTTAAAGTATGTGATTTTACAGTAATTCAAAAGTTTCTTTTATAGGGGAAATTTTCTCTGTTTAAAAGAATTGTATGTTAATCTCCGTTAACATTCAAACTATTCAAAAACATTAAAATTCCATTACCTTCCGTGTCATCTGTCAAGACATCGTTACGTAAAGGTGGAACATGAACTGACGTTATATTCCTATACTCCTCAATAGAAACATCGACCCTGAAATCGTCTATAATTTGTCCAGGATTTATGTAAATTAACTGCTCGTATTTTCCAGTTCTTCTTCGTAAAAGTTCCCGATAAGTTAACTCGAACGTCACCTTTTCAGCGGCAGCAACGTTTATTTGAATCTGGAATTTATTGGAATCTCTTGGTCTGAAAAGGTAAATGAAAGATACAGAAGAAATAATATTGTACATTTTGGAACTTTAAACATCGAAGAAGTTTATTAACACTTTTATCTAAAAGAAGTAAAAAATGTGAAATAATTATAATTCTTTATGACTCAGCAAAGGATTAGCATCTGTTCACTTATCAAAGAAAATGTGTATAAAAGAGGCATCGAATATCAAAGCTATCTATTTCGTCTCAGTGTTTGGATAAAAGAAACTTACTTTGCAACTATATGTCCAGCACTTTGACCACGTGACCTGGCTGCGTCATATTCCTGTTTGGCCTGTTCTTTTTCCTTGACTTCCCCTTTATATTCGGTTCCATTAATTATCCTAATCAAAAATTTTGAAGAAGTGCTAATTTTTTCAAAATGTCGGTATTCCTTTATACTGTGGGGTAGTTTACATACCGGGGTATTGCACTAAAATTGCACAAAATATCATAAAATATTTTCTAAACAAATTATTCAGAGATTTGACCGGAAGTCTTACATTTTAAAGGATGTCATGAAAGCCTCATTTGGAAGAGTGACGTCAAAGACAGTTTCAGATGCCTCTGTCCCCGGATTGACAACTTTACTTGTGATGACTGTTCTTGAGAATCGATATTTTATTTCTGAGTTAACATGAAGAAAATAGATTCGAGGCTTTTGTACAGTGTTCTGAAGAAGAAAAATCGATAGTATTAAAAACATCAATTTTAATATGTATCAAAACTGACGACGTTATATACCATGTGTAATGTACAGTAGTTTGAATTCATTTCTAAACAAGCGTTAGCTAGAATTGTGAGCACAAAGTTTTACAAAGTTTACCTTTTCGGCTACTTCTTGGCCAAACGCAACAAAGCCGATCATCAACAATATCCCGATTCTGACCCTCTCGTCCATCTTAATTCCTGTAATGTTCTTCCCCTGAATCCAAGTGATTATTTTTACCCGAAGCTAAGTTTGTTAGAATTTGTTGATGCTGCGTGGTTGATAAACACTGACCTGAAAATCTGGGTGCGGATTAGCCGTTTATAGTGTAGACGTCATGGATCTTTACAGAATATCACCTCGTCTTTGAACATTGTGCAGATTAATTAGCACTTTTGCAAAAAGGAGAAGGGAAGTTCCCAAAGAATAAGGCTTTTGAACGCCCCCACTGAGTACGAATTCTGCGAAAATATCTGACAAGTTAAGAAAGAATTCAAGGTCATTAGATTATAATCTGGGTCAAGTGAGTAGTGGTGAATAAGTTTTTTCTCATCTACTTGATTGTATGCATGTACTTTAGACATACTGGATTACATAATAAATTTGCAACATGTATAAGATAAATACAAAAATAAACACTTTTGCAATTAACAGATTAAGAAAGTTGGTGGGGTAAAGTAGTTTTAACAGTAATTCATAACCGGAGTACAGTAGAATTATACTTCACACTGTGTACGTAAATTTCAATTTTCACTGAGATATAAACATTTTTCAATCATCGGTCTCTCGCTCTTTTTAATTCCAACTAGCCCCTCCAAACCCACCCCCCCCCTCTCTCTCTCTCTGCAATTATCTTTAAAAATTGAAGTTTTTATAATGATTAACCGACAAAATAAATTGAAGCGAAATAAAATGCGACCGAGGGCATTCAAAATACAAAAAGAACGGCTATAGTTAATTAGGGACAGAAAGGTCAAAACCAAGTCAGACAAAATACAACAAAATACAAGGCTAAAGGGGATATATTTGAAATACTTAATAGGGAATTCCCAAAACGTTTCTCCGTCTGCAGTGTTTCAACATGTTGTTACTTTTTACTCCAAAAGTGTATGAAAATTATATTGTATGGCTTGTTCTGTCTATATGGTTAGTGAACCGCATATACTTACAGTCAACACTTATTACAATGATGAAGAATAGAATTTGAAAAAAAAACTCTTGTATAAAACATTTCTACGTATGTAAAATGTTCATCCCTCCTTTAATAAATTCCGATAAAATCTGTCATCTGAAGGGAGTGTAAGACTTAAAAAACGGCCATATGAATATATGAATATGAAAAGGAAAACGCTCAATAGTGTATTCATTCTTTAAATTGTAACACTTCATTAAAACAGTTCGTGTACATTGATCTTTTTATTAATTGTCTAAAGACAAAACAAACAAATCAATCAATTGGTAAAGAGCATGTTTATCGAAAATTAATCTGCAGATAAAATATGAATTTTTTGTTTATACGAAGCTTATAGAAATTAGATTTGAACATTTATCATTATAAATATTACTTGACATAAAATGTTTCTAAGATCTACTTCATGATATTATTTAGCTAAAGCAAGGTTAACATGCTTTTCCTTTCCTTTCGGAAAACTTAGAATTTCTTTTATACAAGAGTTTTTGTTTAGAATTTTACTGCTTGATTCTGTGAAAATTTCATTAATTTTTGAATTAAAGTAATATGAGAAGAATCCTACCTTAAATACAGCATTATAAGTGATACCTATTTGCTCAAATGCATCGCAAAATTTTCACAGAATCAAGAAGACAATACTTACTACATGTTAGTGATGGTATCAGTGAGATTTAATGTGACCGTTTCATATTAGAGGCAAGGTCAGGTCAAGGTCTATACCTTTTTCTTGGGCATTAATAATAAAAAAAGAAATACTGTTGCCAATCATGCATGCAATCCCTACTGGTTTTCAAAATATTGAATGTTTTTCTTTTTGCATAAAAAGATACTACCATAAAGGGCCTATAAGACGATATTTAATTTACCAAAGTGACTTAAATAATGGAACTAAAATGGGTATAAATATATGACTTATAAGCAAATGTACTTTGAATATTTTATCTAGTCAGAAACCAAAGAAGAACCCTACATGTACCTTAAGTGAGTTCATCAAAGTCTTATTTCTGATAGCAGCCAGGGAGAAAAGATCTAGAGAATAGGAGGGAAATTTCCTTTAAGACTGAGGGTGAAATACTCGTGTTATTAAGGGTAAGTTTGGTGTAATGTTCCTTAATTTTTCATTTTTTTTTTATTTTGAGCCATCTTTAAAATAATGTTTGTTTTCCCTCTCCCGACGTAGGGTTAAAATCGGTCGATAGGAAAGTTTTAATATGATAATAGCAGTAGAAATAAAGTGAAAAAAATATTCCCTAAAAAAAAATTTAAAATTCGGACATTTTAGCTTGTCGTTTGGTGGGGGGGGGGGGGGGGGACAAACCAAGAATTAAATTTTTCTTTGGCCTGGAAATAACATGTTTTTCAAGCTCAAAGATCCTTTTACACAATACAAATGAGAAGCAGGGAAAACACGGTGCTCTAACACATCCTATGTGGGATCAAGTGCTATGGAGGATTTTGCATCCCCTGCCAAACATTGTACCTGTCCTGTGCTCCTTGTCATGATCGAAAAATGAAGAAAATACAGACAATTCAGTGTGTAGATAATGGCCTAACATTATATTTTCTCACAAGGTCATTGCGACAAAGAGCGTGCAAAATAATGACTTTATGTCCTTGTTTAATAAACTTGTTTGTCAATAACTTACCTCGTCTTAGAAATTGTTAGTATGATGAAACTGCACTTTCTTATTAAAGCAACGAAGATATATAAACTGCTTCTGCAAGTGATAAAGGATTATCAAGTAAGATAAGTTAAAGATTGAAAAGTTAAAGTCATCACGTTTATCAAACAGCCTTGGATTTAGATTACCATTAATATCATTTTCTAGTAACATGTATTAATATCAAACAGATGTGCCAAACTTTGTGGTAACATTTATTTCAATCTCACTGGAATAAAACGTGTCAACATACGAATGGAAAAACCTATTTTGATTAGCTATAGATGATAATACGCCGTCGATATCTTTAAATGTAGACCTTCATACCACACTTATGTTTTATTATTCTCATGTATACCATTTTGAATAAAGTCTGCTTTACATGAATAAAAAGAAGCATGCTTATGATTGGGCAAAATTAATACCCCTAGCTTTCTTACAGACTTCTGGAAGATCAGGCCTCAAGATCATAATCTGAGAACAGTCTCTTCTTTGATTTTGAATATCTTGTATTTTACATATGTTCTCGAAATTACGCAGTTACGTATCATATTGAATTTCCAACAAATAATAGTTTCATTATCAATTGTTTTTTCAAAAGTTATATTGATTTGAAATTTTGACTTAAGTCTATTCTCAGTTTATGGTCATGGGGCCTGGCCCCAGGATCATGAAACGTCTAAGCTTAAGTCAAAATTGCCATGGTGTACTAAAAACTTGTAGAAGTCAAGTACATGTATACCGAAGTTTTTAAAAAATTCTCAATCTTGGTCTACAAACGTGTTCTTATAATAATCCAATGACAAATAAAGATTTTGTAGTTGATTAAAAATTGACACAAGTTTGGTGCATGATCAACTTCACTAATATTGAGTAACAATGTTTTTTAATGACAACTTCAGAGTAGAGTACATATTTTTTTAAACAAATTAATTTTCTTATGACCAATGACAATCTAAGAAGATTTATGAATTCCGTTTTATTAAAAAAAATACCTGACAATAGTTTTAAAAAATCCTGAACCTTAATGCATGTATGTGGTGTACTTATATATGTATGTTTTTGATTTAATTACGTTCTTCGATTTCCGTCTTCAGATCTAGCTATTTATAAAAAGACAAAAGGACAAAGTTTTTTTTGTAGGAAAAATCGTCTTGAAAAAAATCTTCTTCTCAAGAAAGCAAAGTTAAAATTAGTCATATTATTATAGAATCATCGTCAGGTAATGTGGATTCAAATTTGTTAGTTAAGATCTATAGAGAATGGCTTGGGCCTCAAAAAGGCGCCTGAGTTTTGCATTACAATACATAGGAAGAAATCTATATATTCTGCTTATATTAAGAACAACAAGTCTCTGATAAGTAATATTATTATATAGGCATCCCG
The DNA here is from genome assembly GCF_032062105.1 of Saccostrea cuccullata. Lineage (NCBI taxonomy): Eukaryota > Metazoa > Mollusca > Bivalvia > Ostreida > Ostreidae > Saccostrea > Saccostrea cuccullata. The sequence continues at coordinate 378,082 of NW_026936003.1, read as the reverse complement.
AAGAAGTGCTCCCCTTCACGGTATACATTTTAATGATTAAGTGTTTTCTTTCTTTTTGCATGCCAATGTGCTCAGGTGAGCAATATTACCCAAGGACCTCTTGGGTCAATTTTGAAGATCTCGAAGGGTGTGAGAGCCATTGTGGTGTATTACAAAGTAACTGCAGTATGCAAGAAGTTGGTTTTTCAATATTTTCTGTTTTCATCGCGCCATAAATTTATTTTCGCTCGACGTTTAAACAGGAATACATGAACTCCAAACTTCACAGATACGAATTTGAATTAGTATGTAAATATATTGTCAGAAGGTTGTTATCCTACTGCTGACTAAAGTTATCAACACTTCTGTGCAGCACATTTATTGTACTGTCAGGCAATGAGAATACACTTTTAAAAAAACTTAACCTCGACCATAACTATTAAAAAGATAATAGTAGCGTCTTCATATTTCACACATTTATTTCATTCGGCAAGACGTTTCTTTGAATACCAAAAAAAATTGCCTATTGATCATGGAATCTGACCTACTTTTGAAAAACTATAGTCTATCTATTATGCTCGAATAGTAGGTGTTCGGGTTTGAACATTTTATATATGTTTTACATTTTTTGAGTACCTAAAGTATGCATGGCCATTTGACATTGACTTCCGAGTTTGACTCACATTAAAAAACAAGAACTGTTTGTCTATCACTGATGCCCCCGCAGGACAGCTTATGACATTTTCCTAAGGTAAAAGTAAAAAAAAAAACTGTTGTTACCCAAAGGACTTTTTTCCACAATGAACACGCCTATTAAATTTGAAAGTCATACTTCTGATGTTCAAAATAAATGCTAAGTTTAAAGTTTTTTAAAGAGTTGGTCAAACTCTAAGGACAAGGTCAAAAAGTCAAACATATCTATCCCCACTGAAAGGTCTTGTCATAATGAATACACGTGTGAAGTATGAAAGCCATAGCAACAATTGTTCAAAATTTATGACCAAAGTTAAAGTGTTATTTTTTAGTAAAAGTGAGTGAAATTCCGAGGTCAAGAATCAAGAAGTCAAATTTGGTGGTACTAGAAGAAAAGTCACATGGAATACATCTATGAAATATAAAAGTCATATCCCCACCCCCTCAAAGGTTATGCGCAAGGTTAAGGTTCTTGCAGACAAGCATACAGACAAACACACAGACAGCCTTCTACATGTAACTAGTCGGACGGACAGGGCGAATACTATTTACCCCCGAATGTTGGAGTACGCCGGCATAAAAAAAATCTTTTCAATGTCAGAACATATGAACGTTTTGCGTTTAGGCTTTCTTTGTTCACATGTATATTCATTGAGACACGTCCTTTCTTTGAAAAGCAACATTTCTGATCTCTCGACTTTTGAGTTTGACTTGCGGGTGAGCAACTTTATAACTTCGTCATACTTGCACACAGTTTTTCACGAACAAATCTTGCTGATCTGCTTATCTTGATTTTGAAATGACGAAGGTATGTGTCATGGATGCCTACATATAGTGTCGAACAACGACAATGACAATGTTTTATTTCCGCTGGTATATTCAAAGTCAGCGACATTACACTTTTTGTCGCCAGCAAAAATGTATAACTCAACATAAATACGGTGGTTTATTTCTTAAATGAATTCATCTGGCAATGGTTATTGCTCCCCCTTATTTCAAAATATAATGATCAATGCAACAATGGTAACTTCAATGTTACAATGATAGAATGATCCAATAAAATAAATCAACTAATAAAATTTTCACTCCACTATAAATGTGAGTTTAAACTATGGCGAAGTAAATCAATATTGTACCATAGTTAGGTTTGATTTCTTTTGTTATAAGTGTGGGTTTTCTGTACATAACCCACACTTTTCTATAACTCCGCCCATCGAGTCGGGACAAAAGAACTATTTATAAAACGATCATGCACGGTTTTTAAATGAAACAATCATATGGGCTTGTTATACCAAATTTAGGAGAGTAAAAAGGAGTAAAAATTTTCAATTGTATACAGCATTTTGTAATAAATAACAGTTAAAAACGGCCATTAATACTTTACATACTTTAGTTAAAAGTGAAGAAAAAACTTCAGAAATCGCTTGATTTTTTTAAACATTTTTTTAAATAGTGTAATGACCAGGGTGACGTTAGCTAAGTAGATTCTAATATATTGTTCTTTTGATAACCAACAAAGGAAACACGGTACATACTTGACGTAAAAGCAAGTGTACACTACTGTACTTGAATAACATTTTCGATTGCGGATCTAATTTTCATTAAAATGAAATATACATAACCCCTAACAAACATTTGAATCAACGTACCACTGTGCACGGCAAAGTTTATATCAGGCTTACAAAAATTTAAGTTAAACCAAGTTCATAATAAATTTAAATTACTAGTATGTAATTTTGACGACTGAAATTTACGAGAAAAAAGAATCATATCAAATTAACATATATCATTGAAACCAAACTCGTTATTTTTTTAATTACATAAATCAAACTTTTTAAACGGGCCTAGATATGTTTATTTTTTATGTCACTTGCGCGGCCCAGTGGTTAAAGCACCTGCCCTAGAGCCCCGAAATAAGGAGTTGAATCCCACTGTGGGACGTGAAGACCTATAAAGTGTAAACAGAGGTACCGTGTCGCAGAAGGTGTTGACAGGAAGATCCCTCACTGTTCAATGACCCTGAGTGCCGAGTATAGGGCAAAATTTGTAGCAAATTTTGGAAAGTATTGTATACAAATCACTTACCCTATGCTCTGAAGGACACGAAGAAGCTTAAAATCATATAAAATCCAAATGCATCTTTGAAACACTTAATGTTTCAATCACACGAACCAGTCCGACCGATTCCTAAGCTGACTTACATGTGAATGATTTTTGAAAACTATGGTACAAGTCATTTACCCCATATCACACTGTTGATTATGTGTAGATACCCGATGGGCGTGGTCATAATGACACGAGGGAGCGTATGGTACAAGTCATTTACCCCATATCACACTGTTGATTATGTGTAGATACCCGCGATGGGCGTGGTCATAATGACAACTCGGGAGCTACGCTCCCTCGTGTCATAATGACCACGCCCATCGGGTATCTACAAATAACCAACAGTATGATATGGGGTAACTACTACAAATTTAGTTTTATGTACATGTACAACCAAATGACAAGAAGAACCGGGCTTTTTGCACTTGCGTAAAAAAATGAAGAAACCCACTTTGCAATCAAAACTTGATTACATTTTTAAATAAATTCAATAAGTTTCATTTGATACCAAAATTTTTAAATTGTATGAAAACAAAAAACTCATAATTTAATCGACATTCACTTTATTTTAAGAGACAGACCAAGGATTTTGGTAAGTTTACAATAATATATACATATATATGCGATCTAATTTATTTTAACTAATTAAGGTATAATGAAACTGTCGACGTTTATGCCGAGCGATGCTGTATTTAAGTCCTTGATGAACCAACATTTTTCATTGGTTTTGGAATTGTATATGACCTGGCTTGCTGTTGCTGACTCGAGGGAAGCACGTGGTCCGTTGCTAATGGAGATTGTTGCGGTATCTCCATTTTTAGTAATAGTGAATTGTAGTTTACTAAGCTCAGCTGAAAGAACAAAATGGGAATTAGTACAGTACTAAAAGAAATCTTATAGCAAACGATTACAATGAATTGACCTTGCAATAAAGTGATCAAAATATCTTGTACTTAAAGGATATGATAAATTATCTTTATAAAGAAGCTTGCATTATATCTAGGCTATCTTAACTTTCTTCAAATGAATCGACATGACAATTTTTTCGTACGGCGTATGTTTTCTTTTAGATAGAGAGAAAGAGAAAGAGAGAGACAGTTAAAATACATACTTAGCAATCCGTTTTGAGTCCACTTTGTGGGTATTTCAACAAAATAGGTGACGACCCCTTCAGCATTACCGTAGACTGTGACGTCTACACCTCTTCCTTGTTTGAATGTTTTACCATCGTTTTTCTTTACAGTAACCAACGTCCTAGGCCTGCCCCACTTCATCTTTCGGTCAACCTTAACTTCATCCACTGAATTTTGACCCATTTTTGCAGTAAATATATACGCTATTTAAAAAGAAAAAGAAATTAAATTTATATAGATATAAAGATATACTTTTAAACGTTAGCATTTCTTTGAAAAAATTCTCTGATAATCAGAAATTTTGAAAGAAATATTGATTACATGTGCTGCGTCGTTTATCCGTTTCTACGTCCAAAAAGTTATATTTGGAATTTGAAGACAGCGGAAGATTAAAACATATGGAGTCCGTCCCTCTGGATGGCCTCATTACAAATGCAGGGGTGGGAGAGGTAGCTACGGAACAGAAAGAAATCATTTTAAACCATATTGAATACCTTTGTAAAGTTAATATACATCTGTCGTTTAATTCAAATTATTTTTTATATGAATAATGGCACGAGGCTAATTAAATGATATTGTCTTGGAGACTATATCTGAAATAAATGTACTAACAATCAAGAAAAAAACATGTGTATATTTAAAAAAGGAAATTGTTCCCATATCTGAACTACAAACTTAGAAAATTATTTTTTCAGAGCTTAAAATACTGGGTATTAACTAAAGTACGTTGGTACTTCAAGCTTGTCATCAAGTATATACCGGGGTGTAACGTAAAATCATATGTAGTGATTTAACCTATAAACCTTTTCTTTTATTTTGATTCTAAAAAGAAAATGAAAATAAAGAATCACATAGAATATTTTAAAACTTTAAAATTATTAAAAATTAAAAAAAAATGTGATGAGATATACCTGTCACAGAGCTCCCTGCTTGAACAGGTTCAGTGGCACCACCTGCAACGACCAAAATTTGGGAGGATATTAATTACTTCCCAAAAATATTTGTACTAAATATGAATAAATATGTAAAAGAAGACTTTAAAATTGATACAGCTTTGAGTTTTAAAAATATGATAAAATATACCAGCAATAGTGCCCCCTGCTTGAACAGGCGGTGACGGTTCAGTTGGGACTTCTGCAAATACCAATATTTTGGATCATTTGAATAATTTCCAAACACTTTTTGATATTTGTACTAAATTAGTTTATATATAAAACATCTAAAATAGTCCAATTTACATTTAATTTAATTAGATTATTCTTTTAGCGCTAGACCGACCAAAATAAAAATTAAGTTTAGTACTCACCTTTCGGACCTGTTGAACCTGCATAAAGAATTGTAAGAAAATAAATCAAAATCAAATAGCAATCAATTTAAATACATAAAAGTGATATTGCAATACTGCAAAGGTAAAACAGGATTCTCCTAAAATTATTTCAAAAACAGACTTTTAAAAGCTGAAAATTCCAAATGAGGAACTGTCTTTGTTACATGTATATACAACTTCTGCATTATGTTTTTCTAGAGAAACATTTGTGATAAAAGCTTATCTTGTTTCATGGAATTTTTTCTTGTGTAAATCAAATTAATGCAACTTGATTATCAATAAAAAATATAAACATTATAAGTATATTGACTTCTATGACGATTGATACTTTTCGTCGGCAAAAATAACTCCAAATACCATTTAGAATATAAGATGAATGTTTAAGCTCAATCGCAAACAAAACAATGTTTTGGCATTGCCCACAAAAAGTGGTTCCCTTAATCTGCGATCGAAGGCGTAGAAACTTCTACTGTTGAATTAGAAGTCTAAAGATCTCTGTCTATTGTGTTTTTTTGTTTACATCCCTCTCGAGAATTTTTCACTCATATGGAGACACAACAACTAGAAGGTGGAGAGCTGCATTTGTACTATACTCTGCACTGAGGGCCATGGAGCATTGAGGGATGTTTTTCCTGCCAGCATCTTTGTTTTATCAAATTAACATGATCTCCCAAATGCTAAAATACCTTTACTTATACCATTTTAACAAAATGCCTTAATGTAAAATTACCTGCATCTGATCCGAGAACCACGCTCTTCCTCCCCGCTCCCCGCTGAAATGCTGTGAACAAAGACAAACGTTTCAATTGTAGCATGAAAGTCAATTAAATAATAACAATAAAAATAAATAAATGCAAAACGTGATACTTTTATATCACTTCAATAAAATTGATTTTCTTACATTAAAAATAGCAGATTTTTTAGATTCCTTTACCTTTTAAAAATGTCGCATATTGGTATAATCTTTACCCTTAAGCTTTGTTTTATATATATATATATATATATATATATATATATATATATATATATATATATATATATATATATATATATTTAACTGATCTCTAGTGAAATGATTTGCTTTTACTGTCTTTCAATGAAAACTTTGATTTGACGTTTAAAAAGAATTTTACCATTAACATTTTTTAAAATTTTAAATCATATTAAAACTAAATTTTCTACAGATATTCGAACAAAAGGCCCATGGGCCACATTGCTCATCGCCTGAACACATGGGCTAGTTAAAATCCACAAATCAGCTCAGTATCGAAAAATCGAAATGTTTACTTGTTGGGGGAGTGGGGGTTTGAATTGCTTACTACTTGAGAATGTCACTGTATCAATAAAGCATACTTGTATAATTTTGCCATACTTGAGAAGAAGCGGTTTAAAGATTTTTCCTATATATTTCTATGTAAAGATTTGATTGCCTATTATAGCCACACCTTACCCCCAGGGGTCATGATATGAACAAGCTTGAATTATAACTCTACCTGAGGATGTTTCCATATTAATATCACCAATCATAGCTTTGCTGATCTTGAGAAGAAGATTTTAAAAAGATTTTTCCTATGTTTTACTTTGTAAAATTTTTATCAGCTATTGTGGTCCCGCCATATCATTGGGGGTCATGTTTTGAAAAGAATTGAATCTACACTACCTGAGGATGCTTCCACATGAGTTTTATTTTTCCTGGTCCATTGGATCTGGAGAAGATTTTTAAAAAAAAAATCCTATATATTCCTATGTAAAACTTTTACCAGCCATTTTGGCCCCGCCCTACCCCTGGATTTCTTCCCTGTCCTCATGATTTGAACAAACTTGAATCTACACTACCTGAGGATGCTTCCATATGAGTTTCATTTTTCCTGGTCCAATGGTTCTGAAGAAGATTTTTAAAACAATTTTCCTATATATTCTCATGTAAAACTTGGATCAGCCATTGTTGCACTGGCCTATCCCCGGGGGTCATGATTTGTACAAATTTGAAATTATTCTACCTAACGATGCTTCCACATACGTTTCATCTTTCCTAGCACAATGGTTCTGGAGAAGATTTTTAAAAGATGCCATTAATTTTTCATCAATTCATGATTATCTAAAGTTGGAACAGGGCTTGGCACTTTATGTGAACAAAGTTGAATCCCCTTTACCTAAGGATACTTTGTTGCAAGTTTGGTTGAAAGTGACACAGTGGTTCTTGAGAAGAAAATGAAAATGTGAAAAGTTTACGACGACAACGACAGAAAAGCTCACTTGAGCCTTTGGCTCAGGTGAGCTAAAAATAGATTGAAGTTATTCGAGTCAAACAATTGAAATATACATGTATATTCACATTAATAAATGAATTGGTAAACTTTGACAATCTAACATAAGCTACTTGAATAGCTGTTTGCAAGCTAGGTGTTATTAAGTATATTATGGAAACGTTTTTATTAATGGGGAAGACGCTAGAAACTGTATGTGAAACGAAAAGACATAGTAAATTTAGGCAATTATCTCGACGCTGTTTTTGACGTTTCAATATTGTTAGCTGTGTTTTTTGGTTGCTTTTTAAATTTGCTAACATGAATTACATTTAATCAAATGAAATGGAACTTTACATTTCAACAAAAAGTTTCTGAAAATATTTTCTTATAATGATAATGATATGATGTGGAGCTTTGTTGATGCATTTTCTGAATGACCTGCGTATTTATATACATGCATATAATAAATTGTCCAAGTTATAACATGAATGTAGTTAAATCAGTTGAAAAACACTGTTATTTGATCAAATGAGTCCTGTCTCTGTAAGAAACTTTCTGAACTCCTTCGTCTTCATCTTCACAGCACAAATAATTGCGTCATCGTGTAACACAAATACAAATATACTAGTACACTAAGATTCTTCCTTAGCACTTTTTAACATAACAATGGATTTGAATGTTAAGTTTTGGATAAACAAAGACACTGACTCTAACCATTGTTTAAAATGTATACTAAAAGAAAGAAGAAAAGGTTGTATGATTGTATTTTGCAATATTTTGTTTGCTAACGAACCTTCAGGTAAAAACTTAAACATGATTAAAAATGTGTAGCTTTAAACTCTAATTCTGATATTCTGATATGCGACATTTTACGAAATATTAATAGTTACTTAAATTCACTAGATTTATCCCGGTGAACTCGAAACAAGACACCAAAGAGTTTACCACGATGTTTCATATTTTGATACCACCACTTTCTCCTTCTATGCATCTGACCACACCTCTAAGTCGTCTGTTTTTTGTGGATTCGTTTAGTTTGTAACTTTTTTAAAACAAAATCTACCAGTGTTCTACTTACTTTTTAAAAACAAATGAATAGACGTACATGTATTAGTATTAGTATTAGTAAGGTTTCACGCTCTGATAAATATATATCTTATATAGAAGTAATAATAATAATGTAGTACTTTACCGCCAATTGGAACTGAAAAATAAAAAGAAGGTGCTGTGTGAATTTAAGTTCAAAACTTTTAACATTTAACTTTAATCAGTTATGTTTATGAAGTAATAATCGTACAAGATAATATGTTTACATATACAAATATATCTGTATATTTATATATATGTAAACACCGTTCATAAACAAATCTTTAATAGTGAAAAAAGAAATAAGTAACTAATCATTTTACATCAATTACATCGATATCATATCACAATATTTATAAATCTTATAGGCATGCGTTGCGAGAGAGAAGCATGGATGAGTGTGTTCACGTGACTTTCCTTTGACAATGTGAGCTCGAGTGAACAATAGCAAAAACTTACAGCCACCAAGATGCTTGTCGATGAAGCCCGGATTGATTGGTTGACCTGGCGGGGGGAACGGGGGTGCTGTGTAAACAATAAACTTTTAAACATTTGCTGAAGATGAATTTTCTACATAGCAAAATATCTGCAAGAACTTTACCCTTGGTTAAAGAAAAAAATATATATACTTAATACTTTTTTAAAAAATCAGTGAAAACAAATAAATTTTTAAAAGTCATAATCACTTTTTTGTATTTTTATTCACCAGTCTTTTAAATGACGGTGATCAATTCCTGAAATTTTCCCAATAGTAAGTTGTTGAACGAAGTATAAAAAATATGTATATTACCGAACGAAATAAAACTGAAAAATATTTTTATGATCAAGTACAAATGCCTCAGAACGCTGATATATTATATGCATCTACATACTGAATTCCAAGTTTTTCATGTTTACCATATATTGGGTTGCTTGTTTCTGATATCCTTTAAAGGAAAGTGAAGCTATTTCTGGGGAACATATATGTTCATTTTAATTACGTAAATGTTATTGCTTTCCATTAATTTTCAGTTTTGAAAAAAAATCACACAAAGAGATAACGTATAAACATACATGTATGTACTTCGATAATATTGAAAAGACTATTAAAAGAATAAAATTTGATTCTCAGAAGACACTCTTCTATGAAGCTTACAAATGTAAACATCTGTCCGACAAAAAGTCAATTGCAATTTGCCGCTAGTGTGTTTCAATCAATTCAGTCATATATTTTTAAGTTATATGATGCATTTGTTTTTTTTTTTAGATTGATGACAAAATCCCGTATTTACCTAACAGAAGATTGATAACAACAACCATCTGCTGTGCTTTGTTTAACATAGCCTTAAAGTGTTTTACTTCAGTACAATCTGAATAAAATTTCATGTGTATATTTTGCCAAATATAACAATTTTATTCTCAGTGTCTAATTTATAAAACGTTTGATTGAAGACAGTGCCGATGACGCAAAATGAGGCCAATGATCATGTTTGAGATGCATGATTGTTTGTCAGTTTTAAGGCGGCGTGGACTTGAACATAACAGTCCATGGAAAAGCAAAAGACTGTGTTAATATCAAGCTCAAGCACTTTCTTTTGTTAAGAAAACAACTGCAAATAAATGTGCATTATACTCACGTGGAGCTCCTCCACCTGGCAGTGGCGGAATTATTCCTCCTGGTGGAATAACACCTCCTGGCGGAATAATTCCTCCGGGTGCTCCACCTGTCATTGAAATAAATGAAAATAAATATAGTAAGCTCTTTAATACCTTAAAAACTCAACATATTTGTATGTGAATAAGGAATTACCTGCTCGTGGAATTGCTCCACATGTACAAGGTTCTACTTGTTTCCTGTCTGGCAAGGTTACGATCATTGATGTAAGTGGTGTCACAAATTGGTACTATAGGTGGAAAAACGTTTGAAAATAATTTAATATTACGATATTAGAGTATGTTTAGAAAGCATAATAAAAAAGAATAAAATGTTAAATGCCTTTTAAAATCAGACGAGTCCACATTTAATGTAAGATTTACTTTTAACTATAACTTTTTGTATCAGTAAGACTGAGATCCAAGGGGGGTCGTCTAAGTTACTGAGTATATGACGGGGAACCTTGTGTATAAATGAAAGTCTACCTTAAGAGCTTTTTTAATTATTTCGCCTTCTATCTGTAGTATTTCCTGAATGACATCTGTAGTTTCCCTTTTTCTCAGTAGTTGCTTAATGGTCAAGTAAGCCCATAGTTTCTCCATCATCCCAGGGTGACGTTGTCCAGGAGGCAATCCTTGGTTTTCAGAGGGAAGGATTTTACACTGATTCGGGGGGTAAGGTAAATTAAAAGTACCGTTGTACCTTTTGGCTGTAATTGCCATACCTTGCTGCAAAAGGTTGAGATCATTCACCTGGCCCGCAACGACGAGCTCTGTTCCTCCAAAGTAATTTTCAAAGTGTTTGTTAGTAACTGTAGTGTCGTATAAGGCACCATCCAGGTATTTGAAGTCAACATCTTCCAGAAGAATGCTTGAGATCTCCTCGTAGAATCCAGTAATTTGCAATGTTGCATCAGATTGTTCATATATTTTTCTTGCAAATCCAAAGTTATGTGCAGCAATTCTCTTCATAATACCATAGTCTGCTTCTTCTCCAAAAGCGAGGGTAAAGATAGGAATATTCCAGGCCGAGTTGGCGTTCACGATGTTTTCCAAAATTCTTTCTGGGTTTCTTTCGCCTATTGTAGGTTTTCCGTCGGTTAAGAAAATCATCATTGCAGGTCGATCGCCAACATGCTGTGTATTGAATTCCCTAAACCCATCAACAAAGGCGCGGTTAATATTCGTTCCTACAAAAAACTTTACAACCTTTAAAACAAATCATTTTAAAACAAGTTATGTTATCCTCTATTATAGTTATAACTTTCAATTTCAATATATATAGCAGTATTTAGGTATGTACAGTTATATTATTTGTTTCTCATCAATTGCTTAGACTTTTGTTTTCACAAACTTCACAAAGCTGCAAGAAATCATTAATTTGATGTTCTAAATTTCAAATCTAATACAGAAAATATGTAAAATTAACCAAAAGTATTTATTACACGTCCATTTACCTCCATACGGCATCTGACTTCTGACATACTGCTTGGCATCTGCAATAACATTAGGAGTGGCTGGTGCCAATCCCCTATTCATCCACCTAAATCCATCTCTTGCTTTCCAGGAATGAACGTTAGCCGAAAAAGAAATCATCAAAATTCTGTCCTCGGGTTTAACATCATCTAAAATCCTATAAAGGGCAGCCTGAAGTTGGCTCATTTTCCGACCTAACATTGAACCACTCTTGTCAAAGATCAAAACGATGTCTGTCGGTATGGGTGGCAAATTAGGAGCACTATAATGGACAAAGTAGCCGTCCATAACCTGTAATAATTCAAATGAAATCAGCAATTTATTGTGAAATATTAATGAAATGTGAAAACAACCTGTTGCCTAAATTTTACAAAATTAAAGAAGAAAACTCTATTACTATTTTATTTTCATTTTTGATTAAGATAAAAGCATCAGTTTTGTCAACGACATGTATATTTGATAAGTAATGAATTTACAAGTTCATAGCAGTTGGCAATCAAAATGACAACCTAATTTGGTTATATCTGTTCATATTGAAAGATAAATTCTTTAAAGACGAAAGTCAAAAAGAGCTTCCCGAACATTTCTTACTTACCAGAATTTCGCCAGCATCAAGGGATCTTTCGATGTCATATTGGACGATAAATTTACCGGATAGCCCATACTCAGAAAGTTCTACCTGTTGTCTAAGTGTGGGTTGGTATGTCACTATTGCTTGGTTTCCGGTTGGTAAGAATTCTACAGTTGCCAAATCATTGGTGCCTGAAAAATAAAGAAACAAGGACTTGTTTTTTTTTAACCTGAATCATAATCAATATGAATTTATAATTTAATTTACCCTTTTTGAAATGAGAGAGTTAAAAAAATCTTCTGGTCCATTTGTTATTTAAATTTTACTCTGAAATCGTCGCTTTGAAAAGACATTTACTGTCACAAAACAAAAAAAAATTTAATACTATTAAGATAAAATGTATTTTTTGGGGGGACATAAGATACTCCATGTCCCCATGTTGCTGACAGTTCAACAATATGTCCACATACAACTACAATTAAATACCTTGGGTAAATAAGGCTTTTGCAATTACTATACACATGTAACCTACACGTTTAAATATGTTTAACATTGTTTAACACGGATAACATTCTTTCAAATAGCGACATTATCTGTTGAAAAAGTCATACTTTTCTGTAGTGTTTTAGCTACAAAAAAATACTATTCTGTAGCCGTGATATAATCTTCAGATTTATACATCTCACTGCAAATAAAAGCCGTAGTGTATCATATTCTTAATTCCGGTATTCAAAATGCATAATTATGTATTAAACCTATAAAAACGATATAGGGTGAATTCACCATGCATCGGACACATACCTTGCTTCGGACAACTTTAGACAATAAATTCTCTTTCAACTTAAGAGTTCCGTGTATTTATTTGTTTCTGTCCAGAAGCTGAAGATTTAAATTTTTTAATGATACCGATTGTTATTATCATGTTGTGATAAAAATATTCCGAGAATGGCCTTGAACTTACGTCATATTTTACATCATCAAAGGGGAATAACCAGAAATTTATGATTTTTCGATTTTTAGAGTTATCGTTCTTAAAATTCGACTTCAGCGGAACGAGTCAGACTTTGGTAAATAAAGTCAAAGATTGGTAATTTTACATAAATTTTAAAGAAATTTCACTTCAATGTTCGTATAATTCTTTATAGAACTGGTTTTCACTAGTATGTTCATTTCTCCGTACATCGGACACAAATTAACCATGCATCGGACACTTTCCGATGCAATGGTAAGTACTACCATTTTCATACAGAACCCATCTGATAGCTGTTTTTTGCGGAAAAGGAAAATAAAAACTCTATATTTTCAGTCAAAATACAAGTTATCGATATAAGACGTCTGCAATTTGACTCAATTTATTTCTACAAACCAGAGTATGATAAACCATGAAAAAAAGGGCGCGAATTACCGCATTATAAGCACTTTGAAGCATTTCTAAGGCAGACTGAGGTCTCTTGAATCGTTCTACATTTGTGCAATGATATCGTCAATGAAATTTAAGTTGAGGGTTATTTCTTCGATAAAAGATAAAAATATATTCATATCAAGCATTTTAAAGCACTTTGATAAAGGTATGATATTTTTCTGGTCAAAATACCGTCTGTCCGATGCATGGTAAACAATGTCCGATCCATGGTGAATTTTGAGTTATCACTAAAAACTCGATTTTTGATGATATTTTCTCAATAAAGGGCATATAATTATGTCCCAAAATAGTATTTTAATTACAAACTAAATGTTAAACTCCATTTTGATAATTTTCCGTCTGTAGCGATATCGCTAGAACTTGCTGAAGTACAAGGGTATCCGATGCATGGTGAATTCACCCTAAATTAGTTTTCTTTCTCTTAAATTTTCTACATAAAGATTCAAAAAATCTTCAACACTCAAAACTTCATAGAGTTAAAATTTTCCAGGGTGAGCTTGAATCTTGAGGTTGAAGTAAAAATAATCTCTCGTGTAATTTTCCAATTAAGGTCAGACGACAACGTTCCTCAAAAATGTTAAAATTTCTAAAGATTTTGATTTGAAAATGAATGCAAAAATGTATATTCTAGGAAAGTGCCGTCTAATTTAGGACAATAATAACTCTAGAACTTGTATTTATTTAAACATTTCTCAGAAACTACCTGACTGATGCCAGCTGACTTACCCAATGGGCCCTCTGTTAATATATCCGTTTGCAGAGGTGGTATTTTGATTGGGTTAATTTTCTGAGACTCTGTGATCATCACACTTATAAGGAAGTCTTCGATTGGCATGCCAGGACTCAAGAAGATCACGTGATTATAAAATCCCTTTACCCTTCTCAGGAGTTCTCTGTATGTTAACTCGAACTTCACCTCCTCGAAAGCAGCAACATTAAGTTGAACTTGGAAGCTGTTTGTGCTTCTTGGCCTATTATTATTATTATAGAAAAGATTCTTAGGAAAGAGGTGTAGCAAATTATTAAAAGTGGTTATATTTCAGACAATTTTAACAAACGAACTGTAAAATTGAATGATATACTGTAAACCAACTTTTAGTCGCGTGCGGGAAATTTTCGCGATGTTCGCGATCGAGAGCTTTGTCATCGCGAATATTTCTCGCCGTTAACCGGTCCTTAAAGTCTCTGTGTTAATTAATAAGAAATCCAAAATCGGCTTGATCGCGAAAATTAATCGTCGTGAACTAGTTTAACCCTGTGAATCGCGAAATAAAGTCGTCGCGAATAAAAGTTGCTTTACAGTATTACATGTTTATATTTGATTGTCCACTAGGTTTTGTTGAATATTTGTACATAACTATCGTTCTGTGAAGGAATTCATGATAAATTATAAATATTACATTAATAGATATTCCTGAAATTCTTTAAGATCAAAAGATTGAAGAAAATATGACCTAAAAATGTCTTTAAACCGGATACATATTGGATTTTACGTTCCTTTTGTGATAAACAACATAGGAAATTAGTATAAGGTCCTATAATGATTCGCAACAATAAAGCAAAAAAAAAAGTAATAACGTTTTATGTCAATTTTGGTAAATGGGAATCTTTACTTACCTTGTAACTATGTGCCCTGCAGTTCTGCCCTGCATCTGGGCTTCCTCGAATTCTCGACGAGCAATCTCTCTTTCTTTTATTCTACCAAGATATTCTTTACCCTTGACGATCCTAAATAAGTAAGTTTTCTATTACTGACAAGTAATTTTTCTAAATTATCAAATTGTTATGTTACATAGAGTAAAGAAATCTCTGTACATCGTATAAACAAGTTATCTATATTTCATTTGAATATAATAAGACCCTTTTATTTAGTTTTTGCACTTGTATTGCCACTTAATTTCCCATGAAGCTTTTTTGAGGGGTAATAACATTTATATGAAAAGTGAACATGACATGTATAAATAAAATACCCTATGTTCAGTTCGATGGATTGTGATTGAAATATTTTTGTGTTCCTGGCATGATTTAGAGATAATAAAATGGCATATGCTTCGGGGGTTAATATGAATACAATCCTACGTGATTGATAAGAAAAACGATAAAAGCGCCATTACTTTAATTAAGCAAATTATTTGAATGTTATTGCGTACAATACATTCTTCTTAAAATAAATACATGAATATTATTTTTACAGAGTTCAAAATTCACAGGATTAAATTATTGAAAATTGACTAAAAGTATACTGAAATGTGACTGAATGACAAAAGCTCCTAACTTTTCTGTCTACAAAGACAAAGACAAACAATTTCTAGGTACAAGTACTAAGGCACGCATATATCATACCACTATTTACTGGCTATGAGGACAATAGGTTTATCGTCCCCCATATTTCCCGAGGCGCAACCGAGGGAAATAGTTTGCTGTCCAGGGGGACGATAAACTTGCTATTGTCCGAATAGTCTGTAAATAGGTGTTTTATTATACCGATGCTGGCTGTACTTCTGAAACGTCATAATATATACGTCACAATCCGTGTAAAATCAGAAGTTTTCGGGATGAAAAGCGAGGGAAACAGAATGCTGCCGGTGAATAGTTTGATGACTATTTCACCATGGGCAGATAGCACAAAAACTATTTCACGGTAGGGGCTGTTTGGAAAAGATAGCATGTTTATTCGTCATATTTTATATAGAACAAATTCACAGAGGTATATATATATATATATATATATATATATATATATATATATATATATATATATATATATATATATATATATATATATATATATATATATCCTTTAAAACAAGTGTCAAATTCTAAACAGAACTAACATGCTTGCATCTTCTGATATTAATTAAACCCTTTCAGTGCAATATGTTTGGCAAGTCTTTGAAATGAAATATTTGGAGATAATTCTTAAGTATTCGACCTCAAAAGTCTATTAAGGACGTTCGATCCTGAGATTTTGAGCGTAATTTGGTCAGGTCCTTTATTTATAAAATTCTGCATCATTTTTTAAGTTCTAACATTAAATCTGAATTCTACGGTGCAAATTTAACTATATTCAATGAAAAAACCGCGATTAAACTCTATTCAAGTAGAATTAAGATAGGGACTATATTTTGTGGCGGAAGGTTTTTTAGACGACAATGATCAGTTTTTCCATTTTGAACTATAACAGCACTGTTAATTTTGGATTCATATTTTTCCATCCTGGTTGCACAAAAAGCCGTTTCTTGCAGTTAAATGTGTTATGCTGGTTCTGAAATATCTATTAAATTATTTCTTATGAATTCTATCAACAAAGTGTGACTAATATAGTAAACATATTCTGAAAATCCGGGGGAAAATTGAGCCAATTTTAACGTAAAATTGACACTTTTTTAGTAATATCTGAAAATTAATATCATATACCCCCGCTTTTGATGTTCTTTTCTAAATATTCAAGATAAATTTGGCCTATTTGCTTAAAATCTGAAAAAAAAATTAAGACTTTAAAATAATTTTCTTGCTAATTAAATTTTCAATGCCAGAAAAATCACTTTTTATTAGTGCAGAAAGGTGAAATAATTGATTATGCGAAGCAATTCATAACTTTTTTTAGTCACAATTTTTAAGTGTATTTTTTAAAACAAACTTAGAGTTCATTTTGTTTCATGCTTTAATTGGATGAAAATATTGGAGGGAAAACGTCAAAAATATAGTTTTTGATTAAGACACAACTTTCAGTGCAAAAAGGTCATATTAAATGTACTGTAGCACCAAAAGAAGCGTATTGACCCCCATTTTTTGATTTGAATTTTACTTAAGCTATGTATGTAGAAAAACTAAAAATATACTTGGCAAAAAAGTTTAAGACTTTAAATATCAGGATCGAACGTCGTTAAACATTACAAAACAGGAGCAGTGTAAAATACCGTGCGGACCTCTGAAACGTCAGAGATGCGATCAGGTGCCACAAAATAGTGAGCATACCATGTTACAACGCCGTATTCTCCTTGTCAGGATCGAAAAATAACGGGAAAAATCTGTGGACAACTAAGTGTGTAAATAATGGCCTAACAATTAGTATAAAAAAATCAGTCGGCATTTGATTTAATGATTAATTGTATTTACTGACAAGGACATTGTATCAACCATAGAACGTATAAAATGATGGCTTAAAAAGAGACTTCTGATATTCTTGCTTGATCTATTGAACTTCAACTTCATTAAACATTTAACAGAAGC
Organism: Saccostrea cuccullata; assembly: GCF_032062105.1. Taxonomy (NCBI): domain Eukaryota; kingdom Metazoa; phylum Mollusca; class Bivalvia; order Ostreida; family Ostreidae; genus Saccostrea; species Saccostrea cuccullata. Next base: position 360,174 of record NW_026936003.1, on the reverse strand, counting down.
TAAAAGAAAGCCTTACAATTTGAAAGAAGAAATAAAGGCCTCCTCTGGTAAGTCCATGTCAAACCGAAGATCTGCTGGCCAGCTATCATTGTTTGATATTTTACTTGTGACTATCGTCCGGGAGAAACGGTAGTCAATCTCTGATACTACATGAAGGTAAGTAATCTATGAAAATATATATATATATATGGAAGTTCATCATAAGTATAACATGTATATAAAGCTTATAAATAGCAAGCCATTGGAAATCTTAATATCCCGAAATTCATTTCAAAGGTTAAAATCAAGAAAACAAGAGTACAAAATTGTTATTGTCTTGATTGAATGGAAAAAAAATGTTAAAGTCTTGATTTAAAAAGATAAGACTTATCTGAATTTATTAAAATAGCAATGTACATATTTATAAATACAGTGATAAAGATAGAAGAAAAAGATATGCCATACCCTATATGCATATGTTATAGTCCATAATATGGGTAATACAAAAAGTATACCCAGTAACTTCTTCATGTTTCTGAATTCACACTAACAAACCTTGTGTATTTTTTTAAATATATAAACAAGACACAAGATTGCGAAACAAAGTGGATTTTGATTGGTTGATGCGACAGGAATTTCAAATTTTGACGGACCTCATATGTTAACATGACCGTGTGTATCGAAGATTCCTCGAAGGGATAATGCATCATAGGATTCCAGAATGATTATCATATTTTTACATAAAGTACAAAAACGTGATTATCTGCATATTTAAGGATCTTGATCAATCTGATGGATATTGTTATAACAAACGAGCATGGTTTGTGTTAAGATGACTTTTGATATTCGATGTTCATTTCAGGAGAAGTATTTTAAAATTAACAATGTCCTTTATATTAATTTAAGTCGGATAGGTCAAATACATTTACAAGAAATCAAGAAACACATGTTGCAATTATGATGTATTAAAAAGGTTAATGAATGGCTTAAAATGTCAATTTTTACCGATATTAAGGCAATGTCCCTTGGGATACTGCCCCTGTTCTTTTTTTTTTTTTTTTAGCGAGGGTCATTGTGGTACATAACTATATACATTATGTAGGTAGACAAAAAAATTGTCTACTTGTGATTTCTGAAAATAATGAAGTTAAATTGCAACAACTTCAATTTTGAAAACAGAAGGCTTTTGTTGTTGAAAACGTAATATTTGTTTTATGCGTTTTAGTACGTGATTAAAATGGTCATGCGTCATTCTGTCATTGAAATGTCGTAAATGATTTATAAAATGTGCAGCGATAAAACAAATAAATACGACAAGCCTATATCAGTGTATTTTCGCTGTAATAAAAATAAATTTACCTTCTGAATGCATATGATGTATATTTGCTTGTTTGCTTTTTTTAATATAAGGATCATGCACATATTGTTATCAACAGCAAAGTAGATCAATAAGAGGGGATAACTTTCCTCTGCATATCGGTACTTTTGTTTTGAACATTTTTTTTTGAACATATCATATAAGAGATTTATTGATTTAATGTTTGACCATTTTCTGCTTGGCTACTTTCTTTATGTCTCTCACCCTTCACTTCCTTTTTTGAAATTAGTTGATATTCATTGTCTATTTTTTAAATATAAATTCTGAAATAATTAGCATTTGCTCTGCATTTCTAAAGTCTTTTGAAAAGTATTGGATTTGCTGTAAAATTTAAACTTTAATTTACATTTTATCTTACTTCATTAATACTACTCTGTCATGTTTATTAAAATTATATTTTTCGAAAATATTGAGAGGTTCATGTGGCATAATGATTGTCGAAATATAGATTAAAGTTTGTGACCTCATGGAACTTTATTTTAAATTGTATAATAGACCTTTAAAACTTTAAATGGAAAAGATGAAAAAAAGATCAATCTAGCAGATGTGTAGATAAACACTGAATTGTCGACGATTTTTTTTCTTCATTTTTCAATTATTACAAGGAGCACACGGCGGATGTAACCGTTCGGGAATGCTCACTCCTCCATGGACCTGATCCCACCTCTGATGTTCTGGAGGCCCGTGTTGGGGGGGGGGGGTTAATTAATAAAAGGTGTGGCAAGAGTTAGAATTAAGTACGTAATTTTACTTTCATCAAAAAATTTTTTCAATGCAGTAAAAAGTCAGAATACTGAAAGCGCAAAAACTGAAAAGTGTTATAATGGAATCAAAAATTAAGACAGTCTTCCCTACCAGTCTATTGCATAAGCACAGTTGGAGCCAGGATTCTTCATTTTATACGTGTTTTACATAAAATGTGTTCCTTAAATGAAGTTTTTATAAGGAGTGCAATAGACGCTGAAATAGGATATCAGCTAAAATATGTACTTTAGCAATGTCTTGTACTTCTAAGCAGAAGATTGATGGACTGTTGTTCTTTTTATTGACTGCCGGTTTCCACTGTCTATTAAGGTGGCAATTAATAAAAGAGACATGGTTTGAATCAGAACTGTTTATGTTTGGTTGATAAACAAAAGACAAGAGGCTCTTGGGCCTTAAGGTCAAAATCGAGTACATAAAAAATGCCTACAGATAAATCAAATTTGAGAAATAAATTCCGTTAATGATGCTGTATAACTTAAGGTGGCCAAATAAGGTGTTTCGGATCATAGTTTGATCGTAAACAAGATGAAAAAACCATATTTCACACTGTCAATTTCAATGAAAAATTAAGAAAACCAGTCATCAATTTGGTCATTTTTCATATTCGACATGTATGAATTTATCCAGATTGCCTACAGTCTTTAAGAAAACGGTGATTTGTATGGTCATGGCCTCTTTTTTTTTAGATATTGTTAAATTTTATATCAGGATTACTTATCATTTGATTACAAATTGAATGCCATGAAAAACTCTATTTTCTACAAAATTCTGCTAAAGTTGAAAAGTACGGGAAAAAGAAAGTTGAAATTGATTATGACGTCATAACGGATCTGGCACCAAAAAAAAGTCATTTACTGTAAAATCACATATTTTCGAGGGGTCAAATTTTCGTGGTTTGAGAAAAAAAGAGGGCGTAGGGATATAATTTGCGTATGAAGAATTGTTTACTTGTAATGTCCGTGAAAAATTACTTTACATAGTGGACATAAATTCGTGGGTCTCTTCAAACCTAAAAAACAACGTAAAACAACGAAAATTAAAACCCCGCGAAAATTAGTGATTTCTCAGTACTAGATCTTAACCTTAAACAAGTTAAATGGCTTTGATTTGGAAATGATTAGACACATTTTTGATATATGTAGCTTGAATTGCAAACGTTATTTTAATGTATATTGCATTTATCGTCTCGGTGAATATTTTATTTCTTTTAATTTTATTTATGGTCGATACAATGACCTGTCAGCATATATAATTTGTCATTAAGTCAGATGCTGACTGACGTTTTTCATACTCATGGTAGGCCATTATACGCATGCACACTGAATTGACGAGGGATTTTTCCGTTATTTCCCGATCATGACAAAGAAGTTGTTCCAACTTTGTATCTTTACATAGACTTTTGAGCTTGAGTACGAAATATTATCTCCATATATTTCATGCATTAATCATATCCTGGGAATCATGCGTTATCGAAGACGATATATATATTTATTTATACATTTTTCACCTATAGAAAAATTACTCTTATTATGAATTGTAGTCCCTTTCCTAAATATAAACAATTTTAAAATGTTTGATTTTTTTTCTCGAGTACTTTTTTTTATTAATCCCAGTTGCCCATGAATTAAGTGTACTTGAAATCTTGTACATTTTTCTATTTAACTTTTCGCGAAGAAAAATGTTTTAATTATTTACCGATTATCAAGACTTTTCCCAAAAGCCACACGTGACAGTTCAATGATGATTGTAAAGTAAATAATTAATTGTGTGCTTTAATCACGACACAAGTATGATTTTAATAGGCGGAAAAATAAAGAAAAAGTTAATACATCGTACACATGGAAAGAGTTACATATTTGAATAGACACAAAAGAAATATTGAAGTATAAAGACAAAATTCTAGCATGTGGAGTCTTTATTTTCATAAAAATAAAGAAAGATTTCTATTTCAAATATTTCAAATAGGTCCAATTAGGCAATAGGCTTGTATTCGTAAAATGTTTACAAAGTGATCTAGTTATGAACACTTATCCATTGGCAGGCGACTGATCAATTACAAAAGTTCTCCCCTACCTATAAATAACCTTTGTACATGTAAATAAAGACGTCAAAGAGAATTCATTACGATGCATTTAATACTACATCAATCTATTCAACGTAAGTAGTGTAATAGTTTTTAGAGAACACTTAATTTTTATTTGTTTCCTCTTCGTCAAATAGCGTCTCAAAATTTGGTGAAAAACAACGTTTTAGTTCATTTTTGATAGAAAGAATTATTTTAGAGAAGAAAAATTGTCAATTGAACAGAAGGATAGTCTAAAAATGAGTTGATGTTATGTGTATTCAAATGCAAGATAACTGCCAAAATTGCATCCATGAAAAAGTACAAAAAGGTTAATAGAAGAAACTATAATTTCTCTGTTGTTTCAAAAAATGCCTAGCACGAATGCAAAAATATACATAAGTCATATTGAAATAAACTGATTATATATGATTATCACTTCGACAAATGGTCCCATGGCAATTTGTCTAGAACAGAGAAATAACGTCATAAAGATGTGATGTCGCAGACGGTGAGCGTCGTCGCAGATTTCTTTCGCAGGTGTTTTATGTTTTGACACGTCTAGCTTAGAAATTATCGTGGTTCTTGAACATTGTAATAATAAATTATTTTCATTTATTTATATATTTTATTCTGATTTTTTCACGTTGGATCTTCTAGTCCACTGGTATTGATTTAAATGTAGGCCTATTTAGAATTTTATTTGAGACCCGTTTCTTGCTACATCTAGCAAAATCGCTATATACGTCTCTGATCTATTCAATTCCTACATGTACAGAGGCTTAGACAAAGTGATTTTCAAAATAATTGAATATTGAAAAGCAAATTCAAATTTTGATATACCAGTATGGACAAAATTGAAGTTAAGGTGTAAGACACGGGCATTTTATCAAATATTGGAAAGGAAATGACCGAATATGATGCCAACTGATTTGAGATGCTTTTGATACCTTTTGTTGTGCTTTGCAATTCTCATGAGAAGTTTTCCTTCGCCTGGTAAGTTAAGGTTTTTACCGAATACATCAATTACACTTCAGTTTTTTTTTTATATTTTATCTTTACTGTACCTATCAACAATATTCTTTAAATGAATGAAGAATATGGAAATAACGAACAGTATTCAGTATCAAAGTCCATAAACAATACAAAATAAGAACAGAGCAAACACAGACCTCCGAAACATCAGAGGTGGGATCAGGTGGCATGGAAAAGTGAGCATTCCCTGCTGACCGGTCACACCCGCCGTGTGCTCTTTGTCATGATCAGGAAATAAGGGAAAAATCCGTTGTCAATTCAGTGCATAAATAATGGACTAACAATTGGTATGAAAAAAGTCAGTCAGCATTTGACTCAATGATAAATTGTATTTGCTGACATGGTCAATGTATCGACCATAGAACTTATGAAATGATGACTTTAAACGAGACTACTGATATTCTTCTTTCATCAACTTACTTGCCAATAATTTGCCTCATTTTAGAAATTGTTCATACGTAGAGCATGCTCTTGCGTATCGAATCAATTGAGATAGATAGACTCCGTATGCAGGTGATGAAGGTATATTGCTGCATAAGTAAGGGAAGTTGATGATAGAAAATTAAAGTCGTCACGTTTATCATATAGCTTGGTTGTTAGGGAACAATTAACGTCTTTTTCAAGTAAAATATCCAAGTATGTGTCACACTCTGTCATGTCTTTAATTTCGAGCTCTCCTGGATATATCGTATCGACGTAGGAATGGAAATTACCATTGTTAATTGACAATGCGTCGTCGATATATCTGAAGGTCGAGTTGAAGGCCACAGCAAGTGTTTTCTTCTTTTCACGTATAGGATTTTGCATAAATTCTGCTTCATATGAATACAAAAATAGGTCTGCTAATAACGGAGCGCAATTGGTTCCCATGGGAATTATAGTAGACTGTTGGAAGACAAGACCTGGTCTTCAAAAACCACATAGATATTGTCAATAAGAAACTCAAGCATCTTCTTGATGTCAACTTCAGAGTACTTGTGTGTGCAATCAGAATCTTTTTAACAAAATAATTTTGTAAATGACCAATGACCAGGTAAGTTAATTAACGAGCTCCATTTTTATTGAAGACCAGCTGTCAATGATATCAAAAAGCCTGGATTTTAATTTATCGTGGGGGATGGTTGTGTATAAAGTTGAAAAGTCGTAAGTTTTAAAAGCCAATTTCTAAGATAAGAAGGACATCCATACGTTCTTCATATTTATCTAACATCATTTTGCTAATCTTAAAGGCGTTGTGGTTTGTGCATGGTCTTATTGTTTTTTTGTCAACGTTCTTTTACAACTTAAGGTAAATATTGAGGAGGTAATCTTTCAAACACAGGTCTAGATTATTACTTGTTTCTTTGGGGATTGAAACAAATCTGTCTCAACACAACAAACTTGTGTCAATACAACAAATCTGTGTCAATCCAACAAAGATTGTTCTCGGTTCAGGGGGTAAGGATTAAGAAAGAAAGCAAACCTCTAGCTAATTAATACGAAGGGTGATCTAAAAATTCGCGAGCTCATGGAATAACTTCCAAATAAAAGAAATGATATAGGGTTTCAGTGTTGAATTCTTGTTTAAAGTAGTCCTCTCCAATTCTTATGCGCATCTGCAACCGTTCTACCCATGCGAGGATGACTTGATATAGGCGGTTACATGACATGCTGCTTAGCGTTCTGTCACAGAAGCTTAAAGATTTTTCCAACTCTTATATTTCTTATCATCCAAATTATTATTTTTTTTTTTACAACAAAAACAGACTATTTGTAAGAAATGGCCAAATCTCAACAATAGTATGAGTGGATAATGATATCCTTGTCAAGAATGAGCATGGTGACAGTCAAAACCCAAGTCCTTGTCTTTAGAGCGTCATTTTTTCAATGTGGATAAAATATGGGTGCCTTCTTTTTAGCATACCTGATATGTTTAAGTGTATAGAACGATAGTTTAGCGATTTAATCATTATATTATTGTATAGATAATTAACTATTTTTCAAACTGTAAGTTGGCGATCTTTCAAATCAAATTCCTTAACAAAGGACACGTCTCTCTTCCAGTTTGCTTTCACTGCGCGACAGAACAAATATCATTATTTAACATCTACCTTCCTTCGCTTAAACAATCAATCCAATTAATGACTTAACTTCTGGTAAGCTTTTTATCTTCATAAACCGTGAACAAGTTATCATAAAATTCTGCAAAGGGATTTCCAAGATATACATTTAACATTACAGCCGTTTGTCTCTCGAATACAAGTGACCTACATGTTAACGTCATTTTCACATTGTGACGACACAAACATGGGGCAAAACGTTTCATCACATATCCTATCCTTAGAACATATGTATGACTCTATGTGTGTCAAATTTCATTCTGATCTGAATTGTGGCTTTGTAAATATAGAAATAGTTCGCGAACTTTTTAATCACCCCTCGTACAGCGTAACAGAAGCTATGAACTGTAATCAAACATTTAGTGACAATAAGTTCACGTGTAATTTATTTATGACCTAAACAATTAATGTCTGTGCAATCCCTGTGAAAATGAATTTTTTTTGAAATATAATAAAATTAAAATATTTTCAGACTTCAACGACCTTAATATTATTTTAGGGGTCTCGCAAAAAAACCAGAATAATCAAACTCAACCAATGAGCCATTAAATAAAATTAAATGATAATCAATGGTTATCTATAAACCTGGCAAACTTTCAAAGAATAGGAAAATTGACAATAAAAATGATATAAGAGTCGTATATTTTTTTCCAGAAAGATAAACGTATATTATATTAAGACAGGTAAACACGTTTATTTCTGAGGTGATTAAACTAGATTTTTTTTAGCAGTTTCAAGGGATCATGTCCTCCATGAAATGTTTTAGCATTTCTGTCAGAGTCAGCAATAAAGCATTTTTGAGTTCAGTTCATTAGGGTTAAGTGAGCTATTAATTCCAAATAAAAAAAAATCACTGTTTAAAAAACTATCTAGAATCTAACACATTTTCTACCATAATGCTTTATTTTTTTGCATGAAGTATATGTAGGACAAGTATGTTCAACTTTTAAATTCCATAAGATATGCAATTTGTATATTTACTTTTAATGTTTATCGGAATTTGAAAAAAAAAATAGTTTTCCATAAAAGTATGATAAGTAACAATTATTTTTTCCATACAAGTTACAGAATACGAATATTTGTATCGAAGACAAACTACTTAAAGAAAACAAATACTTCATATGCTGTTTATATATATTCAGGATGAGTTATTTTCTACTTTCACTCTACCATACAAACTTGTTCGTAACCAAACCAGGAATCTTTTGTTAGCAAATACCTACTAGGTAAGTTAAAGCATTGATGAAACCAATAACATTTTTAATTTTTTAGTGTGCTTTAGTTGAAGGATCATTTGCAATAAACATACCTTGTTAGAGGTAATTCACAACACACGAAATAAATGTGCAATTTAATTTTATCAATTCATGAATATTACTTTCAAAATTTATTTCTTTCCCTTAAAAATAAATAAATGATTAAATTTCATTAGTATTTCGTTATGATGACTTCATGGAATCCACTTCTTACACTGTAGAAATAATGGTTTCAATGTTAAGTACCACTTGCTTTTTGATTAATGTACAATGTATCATGCCATATATATTCGATTCATTCTAAAGAGTACAAAGGTGTATGTGTCTACATCTGAATACAGAATATATTTCCAGCTTTTGTGCTCCCTAGACCATGTAAGTATTGTGTGTATTCTCTGACTCGCTCTGTTAAATCATGCAAGGGAATTTCCAATTAATGTTCTAAGTAAAGAATAAAATGCGAATTTAAAAATAATTTTCTGAAATAAACTGGTCATATAAAATGAGCTGAGAGAGAGAAGACTCAATAGATCCACTAGGCGCAACCACAGACTATAAACAAACTCGTGAAAAAAATCATTTGTGTTACATTTCTGAACTTAATCTTTCAATCAAGATTTTCAGATAAAATGTGAAAAACATGATAGGCAATGAATCATACTGCCCATAAATGAGCTCGCTTTCTTACGTGTAAATATTTGTTACCTGTTTTTATGCTCTATATCTGTTTCTTACCTTAAAATCTATAAGTTGTCAATTTAAATGATTTCACTGCATATAGATGTATTCGTTTTAGGCGTAGTGTTTTCAAAATCACATACTTCAGTTAATTTTTAGTTATTTGCAAGATTAGTATTGGCTAAAAGGATTTAAAATCGTTGATTGCACAGAAAAAAGGATTCTTCTTTTAATTTGTTATTTTAGGATTGGAAAGAGAAACAACTCTTGTTGTCTTGTTAAATCTAAAGCAAAGTTTTACAGAATTAAACTAAACAAACGAACACATTGACGTGTTTATAGATGTAATGCAGATGCATGGATTTTGTAATGGCTAACAATAAGATGGTATATTTATAAAGAAGGACTAATAAGCATGAAACAGGTTCTGATGTCAAATCAAATCTGTACATTTTGTTGATCAGACATGACATTCTGAATAATAATCAATCAAAAATTATAGAGAGGTTAAGGAAGAGGAGAATAGGAGAATGGTATTGCTTAGTCGGTGATGTCAATGGATCAAGCGTTTTTATAAACTTTTTGGCGCTGTGCCCATTTGATGATATAATGAAACTTAGCCTCTCCAAAATTAATATCAATAGTGTCGATTAAAGAGGTGTGTTTAATTAAAAGCAAAATCTATTCATAAGTATAGCACAGACATGGATAGATTTTAATGTATACGAAAGATGTAACTCTCTTTTGTGGCTTAATCGTATGCCTCTCAGGGTGATCTTTCTTCTCCTTGTTCATGCATGTGCAGTGACTTGTTAAAGACAGTTCTAATTAACTATAATTCAAATTCGAAGGTTTCATTACGACAAATGGGAAGCAATGTCAGTGATATGATTTCGGTTGCATGGGTTTTCCAAATGACAAACATTTCTCCTGCTTTCCGAAAATTCTTATGTTAACATTTCAAGAACTGTACCAGTTGATTATTATTCTTTATGGCATAATGTCGAGGGTTAATTAACAAATCAGCATTTTACTTTTTGCATGATGTTCTTTGTCATTTAGTAGAATTTTGGTGTGTGTATGACATTTATAAAGATTGACAAAAATGACATTTTATGAAGGTAATTCCACAATAATTGATTTTACCTTGATCGGTAGCCACAAAGTTTCTTCTACAAAGAAAAGCATTCTGTTGCCTAAATATCTAAACTTGAATTAAGAAAAAAATGAACCTTAGATAATTTTTAAAATATGCATAATTCAATTTTTTTTAAATTGAACAATAAAAAAGATTATGAAATATCTTTCAATTAAACTAAAAAAAAAAAAATAGGGAAATCAATTCCGTATTCTGCCCATTAATTGCACTTCATGGTACTTAATATTTGTCATTGATTATATCGTCTATTTGCATTATTTTAAGAAAGCATGTATAAATTATTACAGATTATGAGCAATCATTTAGTAGAATGTTAACATGCAGCGAGTGTGCATCTTATTTATTGTAGGATTTGTTGTGTGTGTTATGTCGGACTCGGATGATAATGCGGTATGTACGTGCAGCTATATATATTTATAAGGCATGTAGTAGGTCATGTGTAGATCTAATAATGTTACGGAATACAGTGTATGTACTCAGTACCCGGTATGTGTCAGATATGTATTTGTACAAGTAATGAATGATGTTGCGATATTTTATTAATGGTTTTTTTTGTTCTTAAGAAAAGAGCTAAATGCTGTATATCGCATATTTTTGCGCCCCCCCCCCATGTCAAATTTTGAAAATTTCTTGAAATGTACTAAATTGCTAAATTATATATATTTTATAAGAAATCTAAATTAACAAAAAGTAGGTTACTGACAATTTTTGATTTTTTGTCGTCACAAACCATTCGGATTTTTTTTTGGGGGGGGGGGTTCAGAAAGAAGAAAAAAAAAATTGACATAATTTTCCCAATTTTTACTATAAAAATTAAAGAGCACAGGCTTGCTCCAGAGGAAGATTTGAATATTTCATTGATTTCATCATTCTACACATTATATAAAAAGAATTAAGCTGGAGCTGATCCTAGTTGGGTGATTTTGTACTGAAAATATCGACGTAATATACATAATTATTTTCCTGTAAAAATCATGGCAAAATTTAAGATTACGTCAATTTTATGACGTCATATCAATTATTTGGCATCATTGCATATAAGAATATTTAGTGCTTTGAAGTCTGCAAATATATCTCTGTTTTAGAACATTATTTTATATTTCTTCCTCAATGTTTGATTTTGGGGGCAAATATTGGACAAAGCCCTTTGTTTCCACAGCCGTCACCCACTTCAAGTTTGGATATGTTGGGTTCAAAGTCTTTATAAACGCGGGGAGGAAACCTTCCCAAAATCTTTACATTTTGTTCATAACATCGAAAAAAATGCATCAATTCCCGTAAACCATACGATTCTAGCAGCACTTTCCAAAATCAATAGAATAAGAACTTTAGATAGAAATAAAAATTAAGTTTCAAAGTATGCGGCGTAGTGTTGAACTTTTGAATTTTTTTGCTAGGAACGACAGAGGAAAGACTGATCGGCAAGTAAACACCCTTTCTGCTTTTATTTTACGAAGAAACTGTAGAGTTATATAAGCAATCCTTATTCATAAGCTTTATTCCCACCTGAATCACACATGATATTCATTCTAAATACTTTTAAACTCCGATTTCTTGTAGGCCTATTTGTTTACATGAATTCGCGTTACATTTCACTTTCACTCTGCTACTGCATGATCAACAGTTATGACGTCACGGGTTTGGTATTTAACCCCTGTATAAATACATATTTCCCAGAAAGGACAAAATTCCGTTTATATTATGCCTCTGCATATTTTGATCCAATTTACGACCTCAAATCAATTTTAGATATCGATTTTATGAAATTGTTATCTCTGAAACTTCACGTCATATAGCTTACTATGACGTCATATCATACAGGCAAGTAGAATTTTTGGTTGTAACCTTAACATACCTGCGAAAACACATTTCTTAAATATTTAGGGCAAAGCAGCTATGAAAATGATGTCTTTTCCATTATTAAAGAAAACGTCTGAAAAATGATGGAATCTATAGTCCATCATATCATTAATTCATCCTAGCATACCAAGAAAACAATATATTATTTCACTTTATTCTCAGGAATTTTTGCTTTTGAAATATCTAGTACGTTAAGATTCGATTAGATCCATATCGTAAGAAAAGTTCAACATATATATTGTATTTTTTTAATTATATGCAAAAGGTATGAATAAGCAGTTCTTTGTATTCATTTAATGAAACATCAACAACATAACGTAAATCAATGTCAATCAATCGCGTATTTAATTTCAAAAAAAAGAAAGAAAGAAAGGAAGAAAGAAAGAAAGAAAAGAAGAGAAAAAACGATTTAGAAAGGAAGTTGTATCTTTATGTCTTTAATTTTCCCCCTACCAGTTCAAAATGTAAATTATATGATTGAAAAATTGTTTGAATAACAATATTTTTGCTATCAAATATGTTTTTCTTTAGAAGATTTGTTTATTGAAGATGTAACATTAACTTTTTAATAGGAGGAGAAAATAGTTTCTGCTAAGTCCACAACAAATAAGAAGAAAACACTTATGGAATCAGATTTAAAGAAAGGTAAACCTAAAATATGGCCTAAAGGATATTTCATATATACATGTATACATGTGATTGACTAGTTTTTGTATTACATGGACAGACAATTACTTCATTACATGTACATTTTTTTTATCTTTTTCTTTACAGAAACGATGGCAATAATTAAGAAACTGTCTAGGGCATTTAGATACACTATACACGAGAAAAAAGGTACTCATATGAAAATGGAGAATACTTGATTCAATTTAAAAATTATTAATATCTGAGTGCCTTGAAAGGATATACTGATCATGTAATGTGATAATATACATTAGATTATTTTAGGATCAACGTAACAACTAATGTTTATGCTTACCTAGGTTGATAAAAAGAAATACTGAAAAAAATATTCTTTTAATAATTTAGTTGCCCCTCAATATCGCTGGCTGTCTGAAGGGCCGACCGGAATATCATTTGTGTCAAAGAAAAAAGGAATCGAATCAAATTTAAAGGAAAAGAAAGGTAATTATTAAAAAGTTGAACTGTCCATTTTTATATTGAATCATTACAAGTTTTGAGATTAAAAAAAATATCTCCTTTTCATAGAATAAACTTAGACAAGTGTTTAATGTTTAGTTATCTCAGAACACCAAAATTTACTTTCAAAGAGTGCGAGCTGGAGGAAATGTTGTTTGTAAAGCCAATGTCAACAAGTCTTTTTTTTATAGATACTCATCAGAACTTACTATAATACATATTTTTATAGATACATATCTAAATAATACAGTTCCAAATTTGGAGAATAAATTCCGCTTATTTCATGGGGATGAAAAATTTAACCAGTTCAAAAACAATGCCACAAGACAGAAATCTAAAAAGGAAGACTTTACATTAAGCCTAGCCAGTGAAAGTGATGATTCGAATAATAAGAAAAAGAAAGATAAAGGTAAAATGTTTACAATGTTTTATTATTTTTCTAGAAGAATAAAAACTTATTCCTGTAGAATCCTAATTATGCTGTATTGTTAAACATCAATTATAAAAATTGAAAAAAAAATGAAAAACAAAATATATAAATTTTATTAATAAATTTGATTTCAATGCTAATCTTTTTAAAAAATTTTTGTAGAAAAAACTTCGATGAAAGATTTTATTCGTCTGAAAAGCATCGCTTCCTTAGCACCTAATGCAAAGGATATTTCTTTAATTATGCGGAAAAAAGATCCATTCACTAAAGAAACTGGTTTCTACGTCTTCTTTGAAAATTTGAGCATTAACAAGCACAGTAAGTAACACATGTAAAACATGTAAGTTTAGTAATTGAAAAAAGGGAATTTAAAATAAAATAATTAAGGAGAATTATAATTATTGTGTTTTCTTTTTTTCAGACTTTCGTTTAACGCCTGATACCAGAATAAGTGTTTGATCCTCTCCGAAAAAGTCTGGATCCTCCTCTCTTTTCCTCTTTTTTTTTTACTGTTTCTGTTATACACTATATATTAACAAATTACATTTTAAGATAACCTATGTAAAATTTAAGCAAATGATCACGTGTTATCGCAGTTATTTTTTCTTCATAGTAATATCTAAAACCTGTCAAAAATATAATAAATGAATTATTTACACAAATAACATGAACTTCATTTTAAATATCATATGTTTTTCAAAATATGCCATTAATATATAATATAGTTCTTCAAGATAAAGTACAGAGTTTTTCTTATTTTACTGAAACTTGTTTATTGTAACCTATCAACAAAGCCTAATGATAAAAACTTCAACTTTTAAATCGTCAACTTCCTCACTGTAACAAAATACCTTTATCATATGTGTATGACTTCATGCCTGTCAGTTGATTCGTATGGCAATAACATGATCTACGTGTGTAAAAATAATTTCTAAAACAAAAGCAAGTTACATATACTGACAAACAAGTTGATGAAATACGAAAATTTAACAGTCACGTTTTTAGTCAACGTTTTGCAAATACCATACTCAAAACAATGTCCTTGTCAACAAATACAATCCATTGATACATCAAATGCTGACTGCCTTTTCATAATAATTGTTAGGCCAATTTTTACGCACAAAATTGTTTGCAGATTTTTTTTTCGTTTTCCCGATCATCTCAAGAAGCAAATGGCGGATTCGATCAATTAGCAGGGTGTGTTTCCCCCTCCATGGTACCTGATCGCACATTTGATGTTTGTCATTGCCCGTGTTTGCGCTGTACCTGATTTTTATTGTTTGCATGAGCTTTTGAGCTTACATGTAAATATCAACTCCAGGTTTCTTTTTTGTTTAATTTTTCCGTATAATTCAATCTGAAAATCTACTTTACCATGTGTGTCTATTTTTTTAAAAAACAATTTTCAATATCCTTTGTTAAAAGTCCTTCTTGGCCTGAATTTGAAGCCATTCAAATGTTTTCGATTTGGCAATATTGTTTTGAATTGTTACAATTCTGCATCTAAATACGATTCACAAAATGTTTTCAAAAATATACAGTCATGTTTACAAAACGACTTAATTCTTTTCAAGCAGAATCTGTTTTCCATTTTGGAATACGTTTTTACGGATACAATTTCATACCATTTATCATTATCGTTTGTATTTTACATTGTATCTATTTTATTTCCTGTCAATTCTGCTGTGTCAAAAAAATCTTAGTTTAAATAAAATATTTTTTTTTCATATAATTACTTTTACTTAATCTAATGATATCATATACATTTATATTCTATAAAGATTGTTACAAGTAATTCTAGAATAAACAAAGCGATTTTAGTGTTAATATGGATTTCTGTATAATTTATTTTTATATTGTAAGAGTAAATACGGAAAGAGAAGTGCAGTGTTTGTATATTCATAGTTATAAACCACTTCTCCAGTATCTTTTATTCAGATGGCTTTATAAATGGGTTTTCTACTAGTTTAAACGTCGAAATTGTTTTTTGTTTAAATCCCATTTTTTGTAAAGAAAAAAATTGAGCTGAAAATGAAATTTAAGTAAATAAATTTTTAAGGGCTAAGTAAAATTCTTAATATTCATTCCGATAAACAATTGAGAAAAAATAATCAAAGTACTCAGAAGTACAGAGAGCCGGGCTCATTTATAGAGTGAAATGAATTTCCTACATGAATCATACGTTTATATTGTATTAACATATAAATAACAAGAATATCAGATTAAAAATTCTGAAGAAAAATTATTTTCAAACTGGCAATATAAATTATAAGACACTGACAGTGAGTTTTCGATCCAAATACCACGGTCCGATTTTGTCAGAATCAAAATTAATCTGGTTCTACGGCTGAATGTAAACAAACAGACCCGCCTGGTTCCCTCTCCTGTTTTTCCTCCTTAGTGTAGAGAACTACGATAACACTGATTATCAGAAATCCTTACGCTAATAAACTATGTTCTTTGACTTAAGACTGAAGTTTTCAAAGTCATTACAACTAATGTTTATTTATTTAGATAAAACTTCGTTCTATTCATGTTGCTTTATGTAGCGTTTGTATTATCTCAGAAGCGGTCGAGAGTAAGAACTATATTTTTACAAGTAGCTTTAAAATGTCTTGAACAGGATGACATAAGCCGTCAATTGCTCTTTGAGCAATAAGCCCGGCTAAAAATAAATTGCGACGTCTCTATATAATTCACAATAAATAAATTTTCTCAAATGTGATGTTTAACCAACATAAAACCAATCAATCAACGAAACCAGAGTCTAGGTTTTTCCATGATTGCAAACCTCCACTGTACATTTATAGATGGATCTATATATAATATGTGTGGAGTCAAAAAATGTGGTTGAATGAAATATCATTCACAGCAGACAAACACATTACGTGCAGATAGACAGAGGGCATTGTCAAGCCATGAAACAGATGCTGCCTCGTAAAATAACTGATTACATTTCAGTTCCGATCATATATCTCTATTTCTCATAGAAATTATACAGATGCAACAAGTCATGTTGTGTAAGTTTAGTAAAATTAATTGCATTTTTCTGTTTTGTATAAACTACATTTAAATGTTTCATTTTTGGCAGAATGCATTCCTTGTGACAAGTTTTTTTTATAAACTACATCTAAACTAAATATTTTGTAAACATTCAAATCAAATTCTTAAATATTGTCAATGATAGTTTCATTATACAAGATTCTACTGTAATTGAATGCAGGCGTCGGCATTGACCGACCAAAGTCTCAAGACAAAGAATTTACAAGGAATATTTTATGATTGGGAAGTTTGCAGCTGCTTTAATTATATTTCAATCTCAGTATATGATTAATACACATAGAGGAGGCTCAATCCATTACAGAAACAGATATTAAGTAACCCCATTCCATTGTCATGGTTAAACTAAGACAAAACGAAAATATCGAAAAAGATCGATTATGTTTAATTACACGTATGGAGAAAATGCAGACTATTTGAATATGCATGGAGTTATGTTGTATTGGAATATTGGGATTCGAACATTGTTAATGACGGATAAAGGTCGATTATTACAATTGAGAATAACAATTGGGTTAAAGAAAATTTAACAAATATGCTGACACTATACTACATCAGTCAGTATTGCTGAAAATTGCTGAAAATGAATTTCTCTTTTCTATTGCTCATTCTTGTAATCAGCATTTTGGTAGATCGGTTGATTGTTCCTATATTAATTTTGTAATTTGAATAAGGAATAATGTAGCATTATATGTGTCTACATTGTGCGTTACTTTATTCTGTACAAACTGTTGAAGACGTCTAATTCATTCTTTGTGATATTTCATGGAGGGAGAGGGGAAATAAAGTTTTTAGAACTTGTGTCCAATCCCATTGTATACGTTTATTTAAAAAAAAATGTTCAAATCGAATCAAACTTTGAAACTAAAAACGCTGTAAATTAAGCAAAATGTGTTTTTTTTTTTTGATTACACAATTTCCCCCTTATCATCCATCAAAATTTGCTGAAAGCGATCAATAATCATTTAAAACATACAATTTAATTCCGTAATTCAACCCAAGAAATTCAAAATAACATATTTTGAAGTAAGCTTGATTAATCCTACACATCAAAAATAATCAATATTGATATTAGAAAATTTATAGCCAAAAATATAATAAAATGCAATAAACGTGTTTTTTTCTGAACTTAAATTGCTATGTGCGTTGTTTTGTGAATGAAAAGGAGGATTGCTTATTTCCGGAAATATATTCGTATGTTAATGTGACTAAATGCTGCGATTATGGAATATTTACTTATAAACACAACGATTTACTTACAAGTGAATGCGCCTAATCTTCTTTAGCATAAACAGTCCTTTAAGGTAAGTGTCAATCCTACGACGATGAGGCAGATGCGAGTGATATCTTTTTTGCTCTCTATTTTCGGACTGTTAGGTAATCTGCCGTTTATGCCTTAAAATATAGAAATGAGATCCATAGAATTAGCTTATTTGCTCATCATTTGAAAAAAAAAATGTTTAATGACCTAAGGAATGCTGTGAAAGTTGATTCTCAAAAAAGATGCAGGAAATTCTAAACTTTGTATTTATTACAAAAAAAAAAACCAACATTAAATGGTTTTGAAAATGCGCATACATGTAAAGCTATAAAAAAAAGAAGGGATTTTTTTTTAAATGTGAAAAAACTGAGATTTGATATAATGAGGTAAATAATTGATGGATTTTACTGGGTATCTCGATTGCAGAAAAGGATACTTTTGGGGAGGATCTTCATCAGGATCCCTTGACCTCAACAAAACACAGTTTTGTTTCTTCATCAGGTAATAACGACCATGCCTCTGATTACATTCAAGGTTTCTTTATGTTTTAAAATACTGCATACATTTTGATATTTTAGAAACAAATTTTCTTTGATCATCTTACCTTTTTTTCAAGTGTTTATGTTTTTGGCTTCGAAGTGCATTTGTCAGAAATTCATACTGTTTTTGTGTAGGTGGTTTTTTTCTTCAATGGAGCATATTTTCTGTTATTAAGAATCTTTTACAATAATATCTTATTTGGGTTCTAACCAGTTCCCAAATCAAATGAAAACTATTTGTTTCTAGTAGTGACATAATGTTTGTACTTTTGTTTTTAAGTTCTTTATTTGCATGATAACTCTAAGTATTATTTTGGAAAAGGGGAAAAAAATGACATTTAAGGAGCAATTCAACAGGTTACTTACCACACCAAATATGTTTAAAGATGATATAAATGTCATTTTCATACAAAAATAAGATATCACTATTTCAATTTTTTAAGTATAATTACATGTATCATTTTCCATTTTTTTGAACTTGCATCATTCAAAATTAACAAATACCATAAAATTCTCTATTTAAAATTTGCAACATTCAAAATTAAAAAAAATACACTAGAATAAATGAGCGAGCAATACTACAATATAAATAGCCGGTCAATGTACAATGGTACATCAGCTTGCACTTTGAAGAAGACCGTGAATAATAATACAATAATACTGTATTGACATTGCAAAGGTAAAGCAGCATATGATTTGTTTGATAACAGACGTTCTGGCAATTTTGATCTGAATAGGGCGGATCTGTAATCAAAGTAATCACAACTGGGGTGTGAATATTTATATGTACATTTCTGAAATTTACACAGAAGGTCGTTTGCTTTATAAATTGTTGTTCGCTCAACTCAAAAAACGTTCAACGGATGGGGAGAGGGATTTTGTATTTGTACATTTGATACATGGATTTATCAACAGTTCCCAAATTTGAGATCCAAAGTCTGCATTCGGTTTCAAATTCATGTTTCTCTCGGATGAGGTATTGACAGTCGGAGCCCGTGAAGCATTAGTGCTGATATACTATTTCCATTTCGAAATGTTTTCTCTATGATAAACACTACAAAAGTAAATCTTGTTAATTGCATGGTAATACCTGTGGTATGTATACTTCTCAACTCAACTTCCTCTGTTATTTTTAACATCCACACAAATCGGTTTTCTGACCAACTCCTGTTTCATCAACTGCAACAATGCATTCAATTTGGCGGCGGAGAAATGACCTATACACCTGTGTGAACTGAAATAGTTGTTTTCATATACTCATTCAAAACCTAATCACCACCTGGGGTTTTATTGGTTTTTTAACTTATTTACTGCATTCTTTATTTCTTCACTTGTGATAGACTACGCTAATATCTATGTCATTATCTGGGATAATTCCTTCATTTGTATACAGAGGTTTTTTTTCGGAAAACTATTTACATGTATTTTGAATAATAGGCTTTCCTGTTTTGTGGTAAATTATGGTATTCTTTGTGAAGAGCCCGCAGGTTTTCGGAAGGGATATGGATTGATTGATTGTATATATTGTTTAACGTCCATCTCGAGGAGTTTGGAGACGGCACCACTTGCCGGTTGAGAGCTGGAAAATTTGTCCTATACTCGGCACTCAGGGCCATTGAGCAGGGAGGGATCTTTTTGTGCCAGCACCTACTGCGATACGGGACCTCGGTTTATACGGTCTCATCCGAAGGACCGGTCTCCACGTCCCATAGTGGGATCCGAACCCGCGACGTAAGGATCAACTCCTTACTTCGCGACTCTAGAGCAGACGCTCTAACCACTACTCCACGCTGGCGGAAGGGATATGGAACTGTAGGACATATTTTTAACTTGAATTGTCTTTTTGACTTGTATATAGCCAGGAGAAATAATTAAATTGTGCATTTATTGACTACAAAAAAGCCTTTGTCTCAGTTAATAGAACTTTACTTTGCCAGAAGCTCCTGCGCAGCGATATCAATGGTAAAATGCTTAATGTTTTTGCAGAACTTTTATAAAAATGCCAATTCTTGTGTAAGAAATAGTTAGAGTTTTTTTTTCTGATGTGTAATATTGGTGTTAGAAAAGGTGAAAACCTATCTCCCCTTTTGTTTTCATTATTTCTAAATGATCTGACTGATTTTATGTCCTATGCATATAATGGGCTCAATGATGTTTATAAAATATCTCATTTACTTTTTGATAATGAAGATATTGAGGTATTTTTTTTTAAGTTCTACTTGTTACTATATACTGACGACAAAGTTATATTTGCTTAAACTGCTCCGGAGTTACAGTCAGCCCTGAATGCTTTGTATCTTGATTGTGAAACCTGGAGTCTTAAAGTCAATGTTCTAAAACAAATGTTGTAATATTTTCAAAAAGTAGATTTTTTTTCAATTTGTTTCAATTTATTTTATAGATGATAAATTTATCTTAATTGGCTTATGTAAATTTTGTAAAATTGTAATGTCTTTATTTCACTCTTGAATTTCTTCCAAACTTCAAAACTAATATTGTATATATATGTTAATCCTTTGTTCATTTGTTACCTTGTCATTGTTGATTTATTTCTTGTACTTTTATTCCTCATGTGAGGCCCTAATTAAGTGAAATAAAATGTTCAAATGTTTAAATGCATATATAAAGATACCCACTTGCAATTGAATTTTTACTTGATAAATTAGTCAAACAAACACATATTTAAATGACTCACGGTAAATTGATATGTAAATACTATCATGCCCTGCCGATCGGCAGGTTTCTTTCCCCGGGCAGTATAACCTGACAGTTAAATGATATACAAACAAAAGCTTCCTTTTATTAATTTATTTATCTATAACAGCTATTTAAACATATCCATAGTATGTACAGGTCTGGAGGAGATAATTTTGTTTGTGACAATTTCATGGAAAAAGTCAGTGTGTTAGCAGGTTCCGTCCGTTAATACCGACTGCAATGAAGGTTATTTAGCCAGCGTAACATGCATACTGAAAAAAAATAAACTTGAAAAACACCCTTTAATACTAATTTTACATAAGTTCATAGTAGCAATGGACTTAGTCCGTACTATGTCGTCGATACTAGTATGGAGAAATTGGCAAAGGTGTAAGGAATTAAAGAAAGATAACTCATTTTTATTTTGCATAGCAAAAATATCGTCAAAGTTTGCACTCGTCAAATTTTTTAAGATGAAGAAATCGTTAAACTTTCGCAATATAACCACTTTTACAGTATTTTATGAAGCTATGTGTGTTTATTCTAAAATTATACTTGGCAAAACATTCTTAATACTTTTGATAACAGAACCCAACTTCCTTAAAACATTTTTTCTATAGTTTTTTACCAAAACACATATTGATATATTTTCTATCAGAGAGAATTGTACGATGCACCTCAAATAAGAATCGAAAAAAGGAAATGTATGATCCAGACAACAAACCAATCTAAAATTATTGCCTTAATTCAATTGATCAGGTGCAAGCTGTGCCGCATCTATGTAGCTGTATATATGGTGTGTGAAAGTATGCAATTGACCAACTTCTGAAAAGAGGCATAGAAAAAGTTCAAATAAGAATATCTATGTAAAAAACGTATGTGGTTTTAGAAAGAACGCTTGCAACTAAAGGTGAATCTGACAAGGATAGATTTTAAATTTTCCAATTAAATGATTGTGGATTTTCAAGGTGTTATTAAAACTGTGTGTATTTACAAGAACACTATTTGGAATTTTCAAGGTGCTAGGAAAACAATTAACAGCAATGGAAGAAATAAAATGTTTAAATGTGGTAGAAAGAAAATGTTAATATCGATTGGAAATAAAGATGACATTTAAGTTGACATTTTGTACAACTTCAGCACCACAATTAATTTTAGACTGACCTTCATAATGCACAAAATGCATTAACATTTCAATGTGAAACTATCATAGCATGATTGCATTACCTGTATAATATTTGTGATTAACTTTGAAGGAAAAGTTCCTTATGTTTGTGCAGTTAGTTTTTATTCTTGCTTTTGCTGGATCATTTGGTAAGACTTGCAATTTTTCTTATTTTACTCTCTTCATTGCTGTTTGAATGGTTTACGTGTTTATTTCTTTTCTGTTTGATATTTATTTAAAGGAACTAAATTTTTCTGATCATTTTTTTGTAAAACAAAATTATTGAAAATTATATAATTAATGCAGATAATTTTTTTTCAAAAATCTTTATAATATTTATGTTGATGTATTCCTAAGACTTAGTTTCTATCTCTAGCATTGGAATTACAATGACGAACTAAATAAAGATATTCAGGATAATTACGAGTTTGTATTCAGGTCTCAATAACAAATTAACATGTTTGAATATTTACTATATGTGTGTTCCTTACCAGTTACCAAATCAAACATTTTAACTATAATTTGGCTTATATTTGAGGTACTTAATTTTAAGGAAAGAAATCGCACTGTTTTCTATTTCTGTCTATTTAATTTAGACAAGACCATGTATGAATAATGATTAATCATTATTTTAAAGCCATTGAACATGTTTATTCAGAATTCCATCCACTGAACTACCTGGACAATGTACATGATGAGATTGTCCCAAGAGGCTTTTATAGAGTATTTCCATGGAAGAATTCGACATGTACAGACATATCATGTGATAGAAAGAGCAAAGGAAAGAGAAAGAAGGTTTGTTTTTATTTGAAACACACAATTTTAACAAATAGTTTTCCAAGAAGAAACTTTCTAGTTGTGTAGATGTTATGTAAAAAGTAAGTTCATTTTAAATGTAGGAATTTATTCTCGGCCAAAATAAAATGTCAAGGACCACGGCTTTAATACGTGTCTTGACATTTTCTATCATCTGAAACCAGTCATGTGTGTCAAAGTTTTTTTTAAAATAAATCAAAGATTTTGAAATAATATATCAGCTTATTTAAAAGTAAAACTAAACACTTCTTTTTTTAACACAGATAACTAATTCGATAATATTCTAAATCTTATTAACTTGAAAGAAATCAGTCATTTTTTATTTTTACAGAATTGAAGATATGATGACAGTTTTATGATGCAATCAGTACTTGACGGTTGTGACATTTTGATATACTAAAAGACACTTTACTTTTTAAATCTAGGTAAAAGTCCATCCTCTGAATGACGTGGCTTTCTCTCAGGATTCCATAAGAAATACATTTAAAGAGGGTATATTGAAAGACATGTTGATTGGAACAGTGTTAGATTCTATTTTGGAAGGAAATAACACATACCTTGAATTCATTTTAAATATGGAAGAAGCTGCGTATAAGGAACCAAAGAAATACTATGCCAGAAACAATAGGAGTCTCTGGGTTTTAAAACAACTTTCTCTAAATACCTATGCCAAGGAATTCGAAATATGGCGGTCAAATTGGAAAATTAAAGAACGTAGGTTTACCACAAAAAACGATGGAAGGAAAATTTTGATCAGAGGAAATCCTGGAGGAAAATACACAAAGCTTGGAGAATTCTGGGACATTGCTAATCAGTCTTATCTTATGACCTTTACAGAGAGAAAAAGATTACAAATATGAAGAAGATGATAAACATTAGTGTGCAGATTTTCATCAAGGAAATTCGGAATGATTATGATTTTCCATATACTAAAAAAGTACAGATAACTTTAATATTACATTTAGAAAGTGTAAAGAAATTGATTGGTGTTTTGGTGAGATTGTATTACATACAAGTGTTAGGCACAAGCTTTCAATAAATGAAATGCAAAAAAAATGTTGATTCGTTCTACGCTTCAACGTCAACGTTCAATAATTTTAATATAATTCTCTATTTTTTAAAAGCTCTATTTGCTATTATTAGAAAACAAATGCATTAGTTGGGTTTTATTAATTGAAGTTGATTTCCGGTATTATAAAGGACTTTTATCTTCGCAAAGATATGTTTTGTGATATGTACGTAAACCAACGTGCATTTGAATCCTTTATATATATAATTGAGATTTTTCATGTTTATTGAGTTATATTTTACTGGGAAATCTGAGATAAATATGATAAATTTAGGCAAATCAAACTTCACCCTATATATATACCCGTATACTTATGAATGCATTGGTTCACAATCTGTTACATTGAATATTATATAAAATACTTTTCTTACACAGACATAAAAAACAATAAAGGCAAATCTTTAAACTATTCATTTATAATAGAATATCGAGGTAAAAGTAGAGATTTAATTTAAATAAAAAGTGAACTTTGCACTTCAGAAATATAGTATCAGATAATACTGAGAATCAAAACACAGTTGAAGGCTATATATGCAACCAAGAAACATATGCTCTTTTTTAATAATAAGTAAACTCGTTTAACAAATACCTAAACGTTAGAGAATAAAAATTACCCCCTGTTATGGTCTATTGAAACAGATTACTTAAATGGAATAGAGTATAGTTAAGGCGGGTCGTCTTTAAAACGTTGTATCCGGTTTCAGTTGGGAAAACCGACAGTTACTTTTGCTTTTGCTATCGTTTTATTTAAAAAGTATGGGAGAGAGGCATAAGGTATATGTACATATTTTGTTTATTTAAAAATGAAAGTAAATGTACAAAGATAGAAGTAGTTTATAGATAAGACACGAGAGAATAAAGAAATACGTCTTATTCATTGCAAAACGGTTGAATTGAATTTACGAGGGTTGTCCAAAAAGTTGGAGGACAATGACGTTTTTGTGAAAATAAATGGTTCTATATGCATCTATTCTATATCAAAATATTTCTTATGAAAAAACAAGTCAGAATGATTTAATTTTTATTGATGAAACTTAATATTTCTGTAAAAAACAGGATTTTTAAAGATCACAGATAGTGCGCACGGAACAAGGTTAAAATGACACAAACTCTGATATAAAGTATTCGGATTAAAATGATTATTTTTAAATAAAACAAGTCAAAAATTAATAAAAAATTTATGTAACACAAATAAAGAGGCTATAATCATTTTATGATATCTTAAGTATCGTTTACTTATATAGACAGTACAAATATTAAACAAAAACCCAAACAAATATGTGTCATTCGCAAAAAAAGAGACGGTTGTTCTAATTTGGTTGAATATATTTGTTAAAACAACTCAAAATTATTGAAATACATTTAGTGTATTGTTTTGAGATTGGTATATACGATTTTTTCAACGGTGCGTACAAATTTGAAGACAATACAAGAATTTAAAAACACATGTGATTTACTGAAAATGGAGATTTCTATACATGACGTTGTTATAAATCTAGCGCAGCGTCGGACTGGGCTGTGCAGTTTGTGTATACAAACTGTTTATTTAGATGGCGCTCGTAAATTTTTGTGCATTGTTCTGAATTTTAAAAATTAAATAAATTATAATCTATACCTAAAGATTATTGCTAGCACATAGAAGTGCGTTACTCCTTAAAAAAGAAATGTAATGTGTGTCCAAGAACATGTGTTAAGTCAAAATCCAAATGTTCGACGTTATAATAAAATAAGCTTAACGTCAGACTGGTCCGTGCGCACAATCTGCGATCTTTAAAGACCCCGATTTGTTTTCAAAAATATTAAGTTTTATCAGTAAAAAATAATTCATTCTTACTTGGTTTTTCATAAGAAATATTTTGATATACAATAGATGCATATGGAACCATTTATTCTAACAAAAACGTCATTGTCCACGAACTTTTTGGACAACCCTCGTACATGTATTGGATATTAACAATAAAAGCGAAATACGTGTAAATCATAATTATTTTTCTTTCACCTATTAGGTTAAAGTTGATCCCCTTAGGGATGTAAGTTTTTCACAGGACTCAGTCAAAAATAAATTTGCAATGGGGATACTAAAAGACAAAGAGATAGGAGCCGTACTGGATGCAATAATTGAAGGCAAAAAGGAATATCTAGACTACATTTTAAAGAACATGGAAGAAGCTGAGTACAAAGAACCAAACAAGTACTATGCTAGAAACAACAGAAGCCTCTGGGTTTTGAAACAGCTTTCCTTGAATGATTACTCAAAGGTATTTGAGATTTGGCGATCAACGAAGAAAATCGAAGACTGGAGATTTACAACCAAAAATGACGGGAAGAAAATCATAATCAGAGGAAATCCTGGTGGGAAATACACAAAACCGGCAGATTTCTGGGATGTAGCTGGACAGCCCTACTTCCTGGCATTTGCAAAGAGAGAAGAAACTTACAACGATGATTCGGATGATGAATATGACGATTAACAAAACTGTTTAAAGCATTTCAGTATGTTTTTATAAGTTTGAACATTAATCATGTTAAAAAAGTGTTTTGTTAAAGTGATAGATTAGAATTCGAAACTGTTCTCTTTCGATGCTTATATACGTGTATCATACGAAATTTATTGTGGTGAATGTCGAAAAAATGTTTCTCTATCTTTAAAACGTAAAACAATTTCAGCAGAAATGAAAGTATTATTTATTTCTTAAAATATATGGATTTCTTCCTTTTAAAATTGTATTTTTATAAATTGAGTTTTGTGTGATTAATGGGAAACAAACACTTATGTCTCTTACGTACTTACGTAATTCAATTAGCTTAAATTCTAAAATGGCGTCTAATCGTAACACAAGTATGTACTTAAATTTCATATGCATGTACAATATATGTGTAATATTTATTTGTTTTTTTGATGTGGGGTTATCTTTAGTGTTAAAGAATTTCCTTGAACAAAGTATGTGTTTTCCAATTAATAAATTGTATAATGGAGCCTTTAATAATAATAAAAATGGTTGGTCTATTGACTGTCACTTCGCCCGTTTAACAAATGCATACACATGTGCATATAGTAGCATTTATAATTCACCTGTACTTTGCAATGTTTATGACATTTCTGAAACTCTCAACTTGTCATTTATTGCTATTGTATGCAAGATATGTGTTCCTTGAAACTCATTAATTGTTTTTATAGTGAATAAAGCAAGAAAGATGCATGGTATATTTGGTTTGTTTTTATTACATGTAAGCTTGCAATTTTAATATAATAATATTTTGTGTGTAAGTATTTTGTGCGAAGCCTTGTAGAGATCTTTTAAAAGTCATATTTATTGCTGTGCAAATTGTGTTCCAATCAAATTGCAAATTAAAAAAAAGAAAAGAAAAAAAGCAAACGGAAGATTTTCAAGGTATGTGGTCTTTGAAAAACCTTATATATTGACTTTGTCATGCTCTAAGGATTTAATAGTTTTTTTTATATTTCTATTTATACCTTGAATTTAATTTGCAATATTTCATAATTTAATTTCCGGATTGTAAATCAAAGTCATGAATGAACAATCAATTCCTCCATTTCTTGTAGTATACATTCAGACATGATTGGTACGATAACTTAATACGTTTAATAATTATAAATGCAAGATCTGACACAACATGTGATATGATGAATCTTATATCACGAATTAGGTCTGATTACAAGTATAAGCAGATACTTGGAATTATTACTGTGTCCTAGCTGAAAGCATAATAATAATATTTAAAAATTGCTACCGTTTTTGTAATGGAAACGAAAAGGACATACGGATTGTTTTTGTGTTGTTGTTTTGTTGTTGTTATTAGATCAAAATCGGTAAGTAGGTTGATATCGTCTAGACTTATGTTTGACCCTGAGGATTTATAATTGTGTTTGGATCCATTTTGTTCCCGCTGATGTTGGGTTAAAAAAATATCTTTTACTTTATTCTGCGTTTCAGTTGCCTGAAATAGATTCAGATGGATCTGAAAAAAGTGAGTTGTCTTACATTTATTTTATCATTATATAACATGTATAAGTACAAGTTTGAAATTAAAAATGATCATAATTAATGAATAAATAAACGATGAATAATATGAATAAGAAACCATATTCTTATACAAACTGGAGCTTACTACTTTTGATGGTAAATGATTTCATATAATATTTGAAAACAAGTGTCGTCTGTTGAACTACGATGGCTGCTCAAGGTCAATTTTCAAGTTTTTCGAAAGCAAATGTTTGTCAAATTCAAAGTCAAGGATAAGGGTTAAAAAATGGTACCTAAAATGGACTTGTCAAAAGGAAAATCCTGTGAATTATGAAGTGAATTATGAAAACACTATCAACATGGCCATGGGATTTTTCCAATAAAAGGAGTTTGAATTTTGTGTACAATTTGTTACGTCATTTCTCTTATACTAAGATCAAACTACTGAGTACTCCGTACCTGATCAAAACGTGGCTTGCGACGGATGTGGTCGTCAGTAGGGGATACCCATTCCTTCAATGAACTTGATCCAACTTCTGGTTTATCGAGTTTTTGCCATGTTCAAAATTTCTTTCATTTATATAGACTGATCACTGTTCATGATTTTTTAAATTTTACATCAAACTTCAAAGATCAGACAGACAGACAGATAGCCAGTAGAAAGACTAAAGGATGCATAAAAAACTATTTATTCCTGTATCTTTGATAATAGTACGGGAATAAATATACAAAAAAGTTCACACATTTTAGGGAAAGAAAGCTTGAATTTGCTTATCATCCTTTTACAGTCAAACTTTTACCCATAACCAGTGCAGAGTATATAAATAGACTCAAAAACTGTCAATAGGTCTTTTCAATGACACGGTCATTCCATTTCCCTGCTAGAAAAAACCCCTTACAGTTCTAAAGAGTAATAAAGCAGAAACAAACTAGGATGTATAGTGTTCTGCAAGAAAGCTGAAAGAATTTTTTTTCATGTTTAATACCTATTCAAAAACACATGAAGATTTAAATTCCTTTGAAATTATTCTAACTTTAATCTCTGTTTTGATGCAGATGGGACGGAAGGCATAGTCGTTCAACTGAAAGAATACTCGTTTGACGAACAACCAAAGATTGAACGGATAATTGAGAAGAATAACTTAACATATCATGGTATGAACATTTGTTCTTTGTAACCATAAAAAATACTTTAAAATCATCTGTTTATATAAATAGGAAGGTCATACCTACAGGATGATTACTATTTCTGTGCAATGAAATATTTTGAACTACGAACAGAGTAGAATTGAATAATTTCCATAACTTTATAAAAATTTGCATAATAAATAATTGACTGATTTATTGATCAATAGATTCAGTTTCGATGATTGATTTATAAAGCAAACTTAATAATTATATTCCTATTTTACTGTTTAAATTAAGCACTTGATATTTAATTACAGAAAATGGCGAAGTAAGTAAGTATTTTTATTCCTAAATCAATTAATGTTAAATTAAAAAGCTATCCTTTATTCTTAGAACTGTTTTGAATCACATTGATTGTAAAAGATATAGTTTTGCAAGTGTCTTTGTTTTAGCGTTAACCAGCTTAAAGGAAATGGGACCAGCGATTGAAAGTTGGAAAAAGTTAAAATTCAACAAAGATATGGAACCGCCGCCTTCAGTAGGTCAGATATTGATAGTTTACCATGGTTACCATCAAACATCCGCATTCTTCATCTTCATTTTATGCATTCGTATTTAAACTGTGTCTCATAATACCACCATCTGGAAGATCAAAACACAAGCAAACCAAATACTTTCAAAATGAACTCAGAAAACTAATGAAAATCAGCATTATAATAATTTTTTTAAAAATGTTTACTTATTATGAAGTTCTTGTATACAGTTAGAAATGTATGTATACCTGGTTATATATTTTTCAATTTTGTAGATTTTTATGGATCGATCGAAGGACACATGTTTGTGAAAAATAAAGTCAATAACGTGAAGTCACCATCACATGGTCAATTTCCCAGTAAGTGATGTTAATTATACTTACCCGTATTTCTACAAATACAGTACAAATAGCCAGTTTTCTAAATGTTTCTCGGATTCCTATGATACGATTAAAAAGTGGAATCATGCAAATTGAATATTTCGCCTCAATTGTAGGGAACATCAATATTCTTATTTTAATGAAAAATTTGTAATATTTGTTAGTTTTTTCTTCATTTATTTATCATCAGCAATCCAATACTAGTATTATAAATAAACTAGTAGATAGTGAGTATTTCACTTTAAAATATTTTTCGGACAGATGGCAGCGATTCAACTTCATCTGATAATCATCTTAGTATGCCGCAACTCGCAGCAGGTTTGAAATATTTATTTTTAACAATTTCCTGAGATAAAATAAACTAGGTCAGCATCAACTGCACATGTTAAAAAGCTTTGTTTTATTACTGCTTTGTTTTAAAATTTGCACCTACCATTATCATTATTATTAATATGAATTATTCTTTTCAAATGAAATGCATCTCCGCAGAAATCCTTTATTTGCAGATATATCATACGTTAAAAAAGCCGAGGAACATGGAAGTAAGTATTTCACTATTTTTTCTCTTTTTGGGTGTTTCTCAGAATTTGATGCTTTGGTTACCTCAAAGGAGAGACAGATAAAGATATCAATAATATTTTCTTGCGTTGCAAGTGAGCATTATTTTCTTTTTCATGTCACAGCAAAAAAAGTGAATTTATCTGATTTTTTAAATTAGAAATTTGGTATATAATTAAAGTTTTGCTATCTAATGAAATAATTGATTCCTGTACATGTCAAATAAATATTTCATTGTAATAATTAAAGATTTTGAAAGTTTAAAAAAAAGATTAGTGCTTTGAAGCCTTATATGATCATTTAAGCAAAATATTAAAATTTATAATTTATTACAAAATTAAAGGCAAAACAAATCCACAAGGGTTAACAATCACAATACCACATTGGCTAAGATGATCAGATGGTTTCTGATATGATATAAATTATATGTCTTCAATCTAAACTCAATGTAAACTCAACTGTTATTTTCTCACAGAAACTCTCATATATTTAGTTTGAAGAAACATCTGGAAATAGAAACTTCTATAAAATTCTAGGTCATCACATTCTGACATATTCTAGAGACTTCTTGATAATTCATTCTCGTAACATAAAGAACATTCTAGATTATAGATGTACATCATCAAAATTCTAGAAGATACATTAAAATTGCGACAGTTCGCAACATTTTAAGCCTTATATGATCATTTAAGCAAAATATTAAAATTATATTAATTACAAAATTAAAAAAAAAAATGATACCCTGGTAACAGGAAAAAAAGTAGAAGGTGGTGAATAAAGAACTTGGATTTCATCCTTTTACAAGGCATAGAAACAAACATGCGTATTTGCAAAATCTATGAAATATATGGAGATAACCTTATTCTCTTTTTCAAAGATCCATTAAACAGTACAAAATTGTCAAACACCTTTTCTCTTTTTCATTGATATATTTTTACTATACATGTATGTGGACAAAAAATATAATCATTATAAAATCATATAATGAACTTCACAGAAATCTTGAAAATTCTAACCACAAAACCTTTACTTTGAACAAACATTTTTTCATCAACGAATCACGAAAAGTATATGAAATCATACTGCAGTAATAAAGAATACGTACAATGCTAAACATATTCTAGCTATGTTTCATTGAACTAAATGAATACTAGTATTACTTATAGAACAGGATACACAAGTCTTAATGACAACCGAGTCTTCAACAGCAGCAGCATCTATAGGTAATAATTTTAAAAATTTGAAGCAGAAAAAGTTTATTATAGACTCCAAAAAATAACATATCAAATATGTTGTTGTAAGTTGCAATATCAAATAACTTGGAATATCTGGATACATATCTTCTCTTCATCAATATTTTTTTCTAAAACTCATTAATTCTAGTGTTTTCTATTAAGTTTCACCTTCCGTGACAACAACTAATCAACGCCAGGAACCAACGTTAAGTAAACAAGAAGATAAAATGCAATCTACTGAACCAGGTCTCAAAGATGTTAGGTTATCACAGGTTAGTACTTTATAGATCTGCATAAAAAATTGTGTTCGATAACAGAAATTGTGGGTGGAGAGTTCATACGTTTATTTTAATCTTAAAGTTTTACTTGAACTCGGCAAATGGACAATTGAAAATAAACTGTGTGAGAAAGGAGATTGCTTCAGCTTCTCTATTGTCAACGACTTTCTTTATGCAGTAAATTATACTATCAATTAAATATGTTTTTTTCTCATTCAAACTTATTTAATCAAAAAAAAAAGTTTGATCAATTTTCAAACCAAGGGAGGCAACAACTAACAAATAAGCTGATATTGCAGAAACTTTAAAAACATTATATTAAGGCAACATTTAAAAATTAAATTGTCATTATAATAACCCTGTTTGCAAAAAAATTATATATCATTGGGTCATATATTTTGACTATCAATTGCTAGGCCATGATTTCTTTACTAATTTAGACAATGGATTATTTCGTATGCCAGGTCAATGCATAGGGTCCATTAAATGACCATTATGATTACTCCTCATTTACACACAGATACCTAATTTCCTAGGGGTCCGTGTTTTAAGCACGTTTCACATATTTGTATTATTTGTAGATTTTGTTTTTATGTTGTTCTCAGTCCATTTTCTCACACCTTGACTGAAGGCCAGTTAAAAAAAACAAGATCACTGTTGTCAACATAAGCTAGGGACCAACAACATTATAACATAACCTAGGGACCAAAACTGTTAAAAAATTATTGTCGACGTACAGTTATCCTAAAATCATACAGAAACAGAAATTAGCTTATATGTTTACCTTGGGGTTAAATGGGTGTTCTTCTAACAAGGTTATAGATCAAACAAATATTTCTCGATCCTTTTATCATGTTTATCCTTGTATAACTTTAATTTTCAGTAAGATTGATAAATCAGAACATTTCTTAAATTATATAAAAATTGAGAAAACCGATCTTCAGGAGTAAGTTTTAATTTATTCTAAACAAAGTATTTAAGAAAAGGAAAAAATAGTTTTACTAAAGAGTAACAAAAGATTATAAAATTAACTTAATATAGATATATTGATAATGCAGTCAATGATTATTTTTTTCATTAATTAAAATATGTTGGGCACATATTAATTCTAATTTTCTTCTTGTAGATCGAAGTTTGAGGAAAATAATGCCTAAAAAGCATCAAAGTATTCCATATTAACATGCAGTTAATTTATAATATTAAAAATATATATCCTCAGATTTTATGCATGGTTTGTTGAGAAACCATATATTGTGTATTGTGTGGTGTGAATGAAACTGTTCAAGAGAGATTTTATCATTTCCTTGTCGATACTGTAGATAATTGTATATTTTTAAATATGTCAACAATATTTTACATGATATCACTTTGAGACTTGTTTTTTGGTTGGTTAGTTTGCATATAAAGTTTTCAAATATTGCCTCAATCAAATGTTCATGTTGACCACTGAATTAATAATTTTTAAAAGATAAATGCCATTAGGTTATCGAAGGCTTGTAACTCTATTTGAAGTTATCAAGGCAAACATATGTACATGTATCTGTACCATAAGAGAGGTGAATGTAAGCTAATAAAAACATTTAAAACTTCCAAGCTTTTACTGGCAAAAATATGTGTCAAAATTTATTCAGTTAATTGAGGGAATGTTACGAAGAGTAAGGTGAGAAACAATCACAGATACAAAAAAATGAACTCCAGAAACTCTGTGTTAAAAAAATGTTCCTCTCATTTTCTTCAATTCCGTCATTTTATATAGTCACTCAACGAAAACATGCGCATCATCATGGCCGCATTAGCATACGAGGTCACGTGTCATGCTATAAATCAAAAGTTGATGATGTACTTTAAAATCTGTGACGAACCAGAGCCAACTGTCCTGAACATTATAAAGATTAGTAAACTCATTAAATGCATATCTTATTAACATTCAGTGCAGCTTATAAATTATTCATTTATTTATTTGTGCAGTGTACTTTCTAGATGATGAAATAAAATTGTTGTATAGTGCATTTTTTGATGTCGGTATATTTAGGAAAAGTTTTTGGCAAACGGTAACTAGAAAATAAAAAAAATTCTTCTCATCTTCTCAATTTTTTTCAGCTGGGAATATATCATTCTTATATATAAAAAATAAATATAGTTATAATGAACATATTTTAAAAAATATTTGAAGTTTTCAAGCTTAAAAATAAAAAAAATAACTTCAAATTGTTTTGTCTAATATTCTTTATTTTACACATACACAAATTTAATTCAAACTGATTGCATAGACTAAGTACCTTAACTGTAATTAACAATACAGAGAGTGTATCAACATATATGTCTTCAAACTGTGTTTGCCTACTACATGTAACGGGTCACTGTTCTAACAATATGTTATCTTTTAAAATATTTAATCAATTTCCTACTTCAAAAGCTACCCCCCCCCCCAAAAAAAAAAAAAAATTAAAAAAAATCAAGCATTTTAAATGTTCTCATAGTTTTACAATTCTGATTAAAAAAAGGCAAGAATTAAGCATTTGAAAGCAGTATGTTTTTTTTCCCCATTTTGGCTATTAACATGATTTAAAAAGTTTAACCCACATTTTGCACTTACTAACTATAACCTAGTTTAATTCAAAATTTGAGGGGAGGGGGGAGGGGGGTCTGCAAAGATTAAAATTGGAAGGGGAGGGGTCTGCAATGATAAAACCCTTTCATAGTTTTGATCATAATTTGTAAGTGAAAAGCAAAGAATTTCACTTGCTGTGATGTTGTAAAAATATACTTTTTAAAAACAAATTGAATTTTTAATCTGAATGAAATTCAGCATCAATTTAAACCAAATGTTCCGCTGATAATTCATCAATGTGAAATTCAGTTTTAATAATGCTATCAAAATTTATCTTTTTTCTTTTCAAGACACGTTGAACTTGATTCAATGAATAACTAATGCATTTTTTTCAAATGTAAATTTATGTAAATAATGACAAATAGTAAAATCTTTTACATTTATTTTAGCATAAGTATTTCTTATGTTAATTATTATGTAATCATACTTCAAAGAATTACTTTCTTGGGTCTTTTAGCTGTGTTATTTCAATACTCTGGGGGGAAACCTTTAAAGCACCTTCAATGAATTCTACTATAATAATTGCACGCTATAGAACACATGTGTTTTAAAAGCATATAAAATGCAAACGTACATGTATGTGGGAATGTTGGTGCATAACTAGAGAACAAAAGATATACACATACAAACAATAAAAATAAAAGCAATACAAACAGTTACAATAATTTCCCGTTGCTACCGTAAACAATAAGCACCAGAAATATGCACCATCCATTTACACAGAGAAAAAAAGGCATTTTAACAGCATAAAATATAAAAACAAATACAACTGAGTATGGTATAACATAAGAAGAGAAAAATGGATAACTCAGTGATATCAATACTGCAAACTATATATATAAAAGGATTTCTGCATTTGTTAAAGGCAAAAAAAAAAGAACAAGAAGTAAAATACAGTAATTTTAACAGTCATCTGTCATATTATTATTAATCAAATGCATCCAGTACTGCTTATATTATATACATACGGTGTGATTGTGCTTGGGATTTTAAAATTTTAATATGGTGAATAATTTTATAATTTCTTCCATGGCAAGATAACTCTAAGGATTGATAATCTGTTTCATATGTGGATGGGAAATTACACAGAAACTCTCATTTGTCAATGCAAGTCTTAAGGTTAAAAGATTCATTGATACTGCTGATAAGAGAGATAACTCTTAATGACATATATGTCTATTACCCCTTTACAGATTTGTCAAGTTGAAGTGTCTTTTTGGTCCAATTTTACCCCACAAGCTTTGCTTTAAATGCTTGTATTTTACTTATAAAATACAATTCTTTTAGAAATTCATTAAGGTTCAAGCAACTTTTTATATGAGTGAGCAGAGGGTTTTAAAACCTTAAATGTATTTTCTAAAAATTTCCATCATAAATTTATGCAGAAAAACATAAAATAATCCCATTCAAAAAATTTCTAAATGTACATTTAATACATGAAATATTTCAGTGTCCTTTTAAGTTTTTCACAATGATGCATCTTAAATTCCTGCCAAATTAGTTTATTTCTTACTATTTAACACTATAAGGAGGCATAATTTTCAAAACAATTAAAAAACATTAAAAAAAAAAACATCCAGAATAACACCGTCTTCTCTTTGAAATAAATGAAACATATCCATGTACACTAAAACAGATATGAAGAGAAAAAAGGTAAATATTGATATGAGGTTAAGCAGTCGAAGTAGATATTAGAAGTGAAATCTAATTCTGTGAGTACATCCACATTTTTAGGATTATCTGAAATAACATATATCTCATTTACATGTACTTGATAATATAATATAGCCATATATTTATTTAAGTACTGTTTAAAGTGAAATGAAAGACATACTGAAAGACTTCCTGTAATACAATGTATAAATGTGTATCACATATAAAGATTTCATACAATAATAATGTACATGTAGAAATTTAACATGTTGTGGTGTTTTTATTATTTTGATCTACCTTTTATTTTTTTGTTATTTCTTTGTTCATAACGTACATGCACTACATATCATGACAATTACACTTTCTTCATGCAAGATTTATTTATACATGGCTGGTTTGTTAGAATATTATTACTACTACATGTAACAGTTACTTTTTATCTAATGAAAAGGTAAAATTTATTTTGGTTAATACACATGCATTCAGAGACCTGGTAATCCCATTTGATATGGTAATGCAGAGAAAAAATAAATCACAACAACACAAGAACATAGCTTTGATGAATCAGTGCAACTTCATGACTACTGACAAACAGACTTATTTTGGTTATTTGCTTGGTGAGATGTATTCATTAATTTGAAGATAGGATAGATTAAATCAAACATATTTCAAGTATACTAGTCTAGCAATTTCCAAATTTTCTATGGATTAAATAGCACTTAAGAGGCTTTACTACAATGTTTTCAATGTAAAATCCTATCAAAGATACCAACTGCTTAAAGGTTTTTTGAACTACGTACCTTAAAATCATTTTTTAAATTAGTGAAGGTCAATAATCATGGATAAACAAAATTTTGTTGGTTGGTGGGAATGTTATTCTATTTATTCAAATCCTGTAAATGTTTTATA
Source organism: Saccostrea cuccullata (assembly GCF_032062105.1). Lineage (NCBI taxonomy): Eukaryota > Metazoa > Mollusca > Bivalvia > Ostreida > Ostreidae > Saccostrea > Saccostrea cuccullata. The sequence goes on along the minus strand of NW_026936003.1, from coordinate 322,452 downwards.
CATGTATTTAGTGTGTACGATATTTGTCAGAAATTGACTTTTGAACAATTTAGCATGGATTTGATTTAGCACATTTCTTTATGTTTTTATAATTAATTTAAATATGTGCAAGGCATTTACCGGTAGTGTTGTACTTGAATTAGCGGAAACTTCATTGCATGAAAAAGCGCTGAAAAGAATACACTGCTAAATGTTATACATTTACAGCAATTTAAAAAATACAAAAATTGTTTATGGGGATGTTACTTTGTGGATATGTATGTTTGTGGACATGGATGATCACAAAATCCATGAACATTGGTTCCCAATGAGCAAAAATGATTCAACAGTATGCAATAAAAGGGAAAAATTCAAAGGCAGGGGCAATAATGCTCTCTTGAGTATACTAGTATATTGTGGCCACAAACTATCTTTCTCCGTTCTATTTAAAAGCTTGAATATAGTTTTTGTTTTAAAATATACACACTGTAGGAGATGAATTTGCAAGAGTATAGTATTTTATATGAATATTTAAATTTCCTTAATCCAAATATGCATTTTTAACTATGATAATCATGCTTGGCTGAATTGGAACAAAAGGTATTGTGGAGTCAAGTTTTATAGAAGAATGTGTTGCACACAAAATTCAGCAATATTGGCTCAAGTGAGATAAAAAAAAAAACAACAAAAAAAAAAAAAAAACAACTTTCCTCAATAACATGTAGAAAAAATCTTGGTTACCAACTCTGATCATTAACTTGACTAAACTTGGTATTTCAATAAAATTCAGTTTTAAGAAGCATCATATTCAATGATATTTTCTGACATATAAAAGCCTTATATAACATCTATATAAAAAACATTTTCAGCAAAAAAAAAAAAAAAAAATTTTTATATACGATCCTATTTGTATTCTAGGGTATGTAATTAATTCTAATTTTACATTTTTGTTTTAAAAACATTTACACTATTCAAAAGCTTCCTTGTCTTAATTGATTAGAAAAATTTATTTTGGTTTTTCTGGATTGCTGGTACAATTCTCTGTCAACCTTAGACTTTCAGTAAGACGTGGTATTCTTGACTTTACCTAGTTAGCGTCTAAAATTTACACAGCTTTTCATTCACAGTTGAAATATACATTCCAGCGAATGTCAGCGAGTGTAGAAATGATCCAATGATGATGCCTCATATAGAACAGTGGTGGGGCTAAAGTCTTCTCATCGTTATCAACAAAAATTTAAAGTTGTTGATGTTATTAATTTCTTAACCAATAAGAATCTATTCGCCATTTGAGAGATGCTTATTTCGTAATGTTGAAAGAGTAACGCCCCCATGAAAGTGCAAGGTTAACTGAAAATTGTACTAGATTTATTTCAGTAGGGAAAAAATTAGGCTCTATTAGCCAAATATGCACTTGTTTTATGTATATTGCTAAAATAAGGATTCATGAGAAATAAATCTTATTTTCAAACAAAAAATCAATGATTTTTTAAAGATAACTAAGAATGAAAATTTTCAAAACCAAAAAAAAACAAAAACAAAAAAACTGACACCATACTTTGATCTACCTATAAAATTAAAAAAAAAAGATAAATGCACCAATAAAACTTCTGAGCATTAACAGTTATTTGTGAATCTTCTCTGGTTATAAGACTTTAATTTTGTTCAGAATCCTGGTTGTTTTTGGCATCCATTATTGAGCAGCTGAGGCCTTTCTGCTGAGACTCTGTAAAAGGGGAAGCCACTCTAGTTTTTCCTGTTCATCCTTGGTTTTGAAGATGTAGCATTTCCCCTTGCGGTCCTTTAGGACAATTCTCTTTTTCAGCCTGGCCGTTTCTGCAGCATCCTGTCCACAAGCTGTTGACAAAAATACTGTATCATCAGATGAGGTAAATATGTATATATACAAACTTTTCAAATAGACACAAAAAAGCTATTGTTATTCAAAATTTCTATTTCTGTACAAAATAAAAAATAAATCAGACTTTCTTTGTCAATACTAATTTGCAATCCATCTCATTATTTAGCACTTCGAATTAACTCAAATTAATACAAAGCAAAACATTGGCCCATGGCAAACTAACATGTCTCATTAATCCAAATTCCAAAACTCTAGTAACTTCTTCACTGGGAATTAAATGCAGAATTTCATTAATTTAAGTTAAATCAATGCTAGATTCAACCCTCCCCCCCACTTTCAAGCCATTAAGATTCCTGAGGAGCTCAGTTTATTTTTCATAGTATAACTTCTTACCAAGGCAATCATTCTTAGCCTCCTCTGTATTAACTTCTTCCACATCAATTATTTTTCCCCTTTTGGTGTGATCATGCTGAAAAAGTTGTAATGAGCATGTCACAGGTGGTGAAAAATCAAGTCTCAACCGGGACTCAAACCCAGGGCCTCTGGTGTACAGTGCCATTGGCCTAACTAACCGAGTTATTGAGACCCAATATTATACAATTATTGCTGTTTTTTGAGGTCACACAATGTGAAGCCTGGTGAGTACTACCACTTCATGAATCAAGGGCGAGGTGTATATTTTTTAGATGGCTAAATCATTGTATTGACCGAAAAAATAACAATGATTGTTTTATTATATGATTCACTGATAAAATGATACAGCTCATTACGTGTTAACTTGCATTTAATTAAGTCTTAGCCAAATACAAGAGAGAAACAGAATTAAAATGTGAGAATAAACCTTACCAGTCGTATCAATTTGAAATGGATTTCTTAAAATCAATTTTAGTTGCCATGAAAAAATAATATAATGTCAGTCTTTTTATAGGATAGATTTTGAAAGGAAGGAGTATTATCGGGGAAAACTGACTGCCAAAAAGTAAAAAAAAAAAAAATGTTGTTCAGTAAAAGTGTTAGAGGGGGTCCCTGCATCCCCTCTTACCACCCTCACACTAAAATATATATTCACTTATGTTTTTTCACATAAAAAAAATCACAGTCGTTTAAATAGCTTTATTAAACAATTTGTATCAATTTGGAATTTCCCAATCTATTTTTAGATCAATGTAGAGGAAATAAATCCTTGTATTGACCTTGACCGTCATGTGCAGGTCAATACAAAGTAGTATTTTTCTAACATAGTTGGATCTCAGCCAATCAGAGAGATGGAAATTATTCAATCATATAATAAATTGACTGACTTTCACACACCTGTGAACTCGGTGAGAAGCACTTCATGTAATCAATTTGTTATTAAGTTTTTAGCTTTCACTCACACTCTAGCAACATACTTTTTTGAGTCATTTTTATGACTTTCATTTAAACTTTTTTTTAAAGAAACCAATAAATGAGATACAAGTACATTATTACTGTAGACTACGCATTCTTAAATACATGTATACATACTTGTGTAAAATAACATTATAAGGAAATAAGGTATCATTTTTAAACTTCTATTGGGATATGAATACAGGTTGCTCATGAGATCAAATTCCATAAAGCCCAAAGGGCTTTATGGTGAATTTGATCTCATACCAACCCGTATTTATAGCCGGATAGATGTTTTAAAATGATACCCTATTACTTATATTTACATTTGTGACTTATTCATATTTAATATTTGCCTGATTATGACTTTTAATGCACGATGTATTATTTTTCAAACTCAGTGGCATATATGTAATCTGTTGGATGCATCTTGACCCATTATGATGTCAATGAAAAATTACATTGAACATTTATGACATTCAAAGAACCTGACGTGTATTCTTTGAATGTAAAGGGAAACATTTACAAATGTACATATTTCAGCATAATTATTTTCGTGCATTAACAGATACATATAAGGTATTTTATATACACCGTTTTTATCAATCACTTACCAAAACCCTGGAATATTCAATAGAGGGTGGATTTTCTCTCAGTGTAACCCTGACAATTCGCCAATCTTTTCTGATACTTTTCTATAAAAAAAAAATAACAATTTACTTAAAAGTTTGCTTTTGTAAAGCTTATCATTTCTGCAAAAAAAAAAAAAATGCTTTGAGGACTTTTACCTTAGTTAGTTTATTAAAAAAGAATCTTTTTTGTCAAGAAGGATGCCTTTGTTAATCTTACCTTTTTAGCCAGGAAGGATGCCTTGAGGACTCTGCCATTGTTAATCTTACCTTTTAGCCAGGAAGGAAGCCTTGAGGACTTTGCCTTTATCAAGCTTACCTTTTTAGCCAGGAAGGATGCCTTGAGGACTTTGCCTTTGTTTATCTTACCTTTTTAGCCAGGAAGGATGCCTTGAGGACTTTGCCATTGTTTATCTTAAATTTTTAGCCAGAAAGGATGCCTTGAGGACTTTGCCATTGTTTATCTTTCCTTTTTAGCTAGGAAGGATGCCTTGAGGACTTTGCCTTTAGTAAGCTTACCTTTTTAGCCAGGAAGGATGCCTTGAGAACTTTGCCTTTTCGAAGCTTGTTTTCCTGAGTTTCGTCCTCTTCATCCTCAGAAGAGCTGGTTTCACTGTCTGTGCTGTCATAGTAACTGTTCCTCTTGGCACCAAGGTTTAATGAGGACTACATTAAAAAATGCAGGCACATGATATATACAGTGATATACAATAACCTCTGATATATTTAAAATTAGTTCCCCTCTTGATTATGTAGAATATAACAAACATCTTCACTGTCTCAACCCTTTTAAAGTCATATTTAAGCATAAAATGAAAATTTTTGTTTAAAAAAAGGTAAGACATTCATTTCTGCTGTTCAATTACTTCTACAAGTTGAAAAAATAATTTTATTTCGTATTTATTCTTTTTATACTTTAGATAAATGGACTTGAGCTGGTAATACAAACACTTTTTTTTAACCAGGAGCTCTTGGACCATTTTACTCTCCTGTGTTAATTTGGTCCTACTGTTCTTCATCAGCAGTTTTCTTCCTTATATATAAAAACTTAAATTTCCTGTTGCAGTCCCACCCTACCCCCAGGAGTTATGATTTAAACAAACTTGAATCTTCAATGCCAAGAATGTTTCCATACCAATATGACTAATCTTGATTTAATTGTTTTTGAGAAGATGTCTGGACAAACACAAAATAAACTGTGATCAGAAAAACCTTTAATTTTAAGCAAGTTTAAATAAAACACAACTTACAAATCGATACAGTTTGTCTCCATCGCTGAATTTTTTCGAGGCTCCCAGTGCCCCATCATTAATGTCCACTTCCTGAACGTGACCTAGTTTCAGCAGGGTCTGTATCATGGCCGAGCCGTCGTCCCTCTTTCTGATGATTGACCACCTCACTAGCCAGTCAACCACAGCACTGCCTGGTAATGTAGATTAAAGGTGTTTTAACATTGGCAAAACCACTGAAGCACCAAACTAATCAACCAATGAATATGAAGCCAGCATACAGATGTTTTCCAGTAGGGAATTTTAATTGGCTAGGAGCTTTGATTGTTTGCATACAGGGATTTATCAAGGCTGTTTTTACTACCGGTAAACGGTACCTTTCCCCTCTTGAAAAAGGTGCAAAAATTCCCCTTTTTCAAGAGATGCAAATTCTCCGATTAATTTTAAAACATCATTCTGAAATTTTCCCATTGAAGTTTTACAAATTTACCATCCTAGTCATTCAAACGCTTTTAAAATATAAGAATATATTATTCAAGCTTTTATTTGATATTGATCGGTAAACATGTGCCAAGTCCATGATGTCGAAAGATACGCGTGTGATTGCAGAGTTAAAAAGAAAAGTGTAGATGAGTAAGATGGAGCTTATATCACTATGAATCGGAAGAATGGAGTAACAACAAAAACAATGTTAGTAGTGAAACATGAAAATCAGAATTGATTTGTGATAGATATTTAGAGAAAAAATTAAATAAAGTCCTGACCTGGTTAAATTTTTTTGTGTGTGTGTTATTTAGTATTTTGCCCAAAAAGTGAAGTTTTTGTGGCCTTTGTAAAGGTCCACAAATGACCCTCAGAAGCTCTAAGAATGCAGGATTTTGCTCCATTTATTTAAAAATTTTCCGGGGGGGCATGCCCCAAATCAATGGACCCCCCTTTATTGCGCGCCTCCGGCACTCAGATCGAGCCTGCGGCTCTCATTTTTCCCCTTTACATATAAAACGGTAGTAAAACAAAATAGCTAGATAAATCCCTGGCATATATGTTTGTATGTGACTATGTGTGTGCGTTTTTTGTCAGCTCAGTAATGTGCACTAAGAGAGGCAAACAATTTTATATATGTCCCATTGATACAAAGTGTACAGTATTGAATTTTGTAATTTTCCTTGTTTATATACTGTAAAATCACATATTTTCGTGGGGTCAAATTTTCGTGGTTTGAGGAAAATCTCTTGGTTCATGGGGATTTGAATTAGTGGATCATGAATTAATGAATACTTATGTATGTAACATTTTACATTTCGTGGTGGACACGAATTCGTGGGTCTCGTCATACCTCGAAAACAACGAAAATTAAACCCCCACTAAAATTTGTGATTTCACAGTAATATAAATAGGGATATTCATCATATAGTTGCAGCTGAGATGGTGAACATCTTATTTCATTGAAATAAGTGGCAGATCAAACGAGAATGGGGAAAAGAAACCTCAAAGGAACCCTCAAATGAATGTCGACACTTATAATTTACTAAGTGTGCCTTTAGCACTCCCTTCCTTTGATAAAAAAAAAATCTAAAAAGCATAACAGGTCTGTTTTGCTAAGATGATTAAGGTGAGAAAATGAATACATTAACAAACACACACAAATCACTGATCTTTATGCAGTAGATTTAAGTCATCATGTATACCTGTGAAACAGTTTTTATGGACAGCTCCATTACGGACATGACTCCCCAGGTTAACCCCAGCATCTGGATCCTGCATGGCTCCCAGGATTTCACTGTGTTATGGAAAAAAAAATTAAATATTTTAAAATCAATGTGCAGCATTAATCAATTAACAGCTGATTTTATTTTGTATTTTGTTGCGTTTCTGGTTTTGAAATAAAGTAAAACAAATTTTCAAAACTAATTTTCTTAGTCCTCTAAAATGAAGCACAAGAAGGGAATGAGAATACCTTGGAGATTTCAATGAGTACAATTACGGATAGTTTGAATAATCTAACTGTGTCTCGGAACAAGCCCTCTAAACCGGGTCCATAGGACATTTATCATTTTAATGATAGAACATTCTATCTAAATACGGAGAACATTCTAGAATTCCTACTTATGTTGAGTGTAAACATTCTAGAATTCTGTTTTATCTTTACACTTTTACAATATCGATCATTCTAGAATTCAATTTAAGGAATACGTACGTGACATTGGCTGTAGCTCTGAATGAGGTAAATGGGATAGGCTGCTGGGAGTCCTACAAATAGAAGGTAAAACCTTTACCTAATTTTTCACCTAGGTAAACTCCTAAGTTTGATTGTACACACTTGACTATACATACCACAGGTTTGCCTTAATACATACCTGTTTAGACCCACTGAGTGCCCGAATCACTGCCCCAACAGCATGAGCCCACATATCCCTGTCATGTTTCCCAGCTGCTTGAAAAAATAACTCATCTCCTCCTGGAGTAGTAATTTTAAATGTTCCCTGTTTATAAAAGAAAAAAGGAGTAATCCATAAGTATGTATAACAGTAACTATTATTTAATTACATGTACTATTATCATTCAAAAACAAAAACTTTAATTAAATTTTACACTGGTCTGCAAACATTTTTGAAATTCATAACAAGAACTTTATCTATCATACAATCAATGTTGAAGTTTTTTTCACATATATATATATTACTCTATATTGTGCTTGTAAAGTTTATTAAACACACACAATGGTCAAACTGGCATTTATTTCAGTTGTATCAATTTAAATATAGTTACATGTAATAAGGCCTTATATGTGTGAAATGTTAATTTTTTTTGTCATATTGTCTCCAGTAATAAATTTCAAGTCCAAAAAATTTTTCAACTTGATTAAAATAGTTCTTTTCTTTTAAAAAATAATTATATAGTTGTTATATTTACCATTTAGGCAGGTTAGTTTCATACATCATGTGCACATAATATGCATATGTTATTTATACTTAATTTGTCCAAATCAAAATAAACAAGCATGTAAGTTATTTTTAATGTTTTCCATTCTGTTTTCTAAACTACATGTATAACAACAATGAAAATCTGTTTAGTAACTTATAATATTATCTTTATTGAAGAAGTTTAATCCAATCTCTTTATACTTTCTCAAATATAATGTAAAAGTTTCTCACTTTCCAAAAATTACACTCATTAGTTTGTACCTGGTTCAGAAAAAAATAAAACTGGAAGGTAAAAATATTACATTTGTACAATACTAAATGCAGTCACAGCTGTAATGATGATAATGCAAATGGGCACTAACTAAATATTAAGCCTCAGGCCTAGAAAAAAAATATGTTTGTTTCCGCTTTCAGGCTGAAAAAATATAGGGTAGGTAGGTAGGCAATTTTTTTTTTTTTTGAAAAAAATTTTTTTGCTTCTTTAATCAAAACGTGTATAGAAGTAACATTAATGACAAAAGAAATGGTGTTTTCAAGCATTACTGTGACTTAACTTATAATAGAAAGGTGACCCAAACTTCTTTCTGTCTTGAAAAGCTTGAAAAGTTGGAGGCTATAATTCCCTGGTTGAAATCTTGCACATCATGGGACAAAAGCATTAAAAAAATATTTAGGGTCGGCACTATAAATTAGGGTCGGTCAGGAAAGCGGAAACAAACATATTTTTTTTCTAGGCCTCAGTTGTAAACATGAAATTTAATGGGGGCATATTATAATAGGGAGTTGTGATAAGCTTAGCAGGTTAAAAGACAAAATTGAAACACTATAAAGCAGAAGATTGAGGAATGGCTAAACAGTCTACCTTATTCAATAAACCATTTTTTGCAACACGGTAATATGTGGTATAATGGTTTAACTGTGAAATTCTACCAGTTACAGTGTATTGCTGATTAGTTGAATGCATTTTTTGTTCCCCTACTTTGCCTATGGGTATTATTCAAGTAACTATAAAACTATGCATGTTGTATAGTTATGATGAGCAATGGTGCTTCTGTAAAAATTCTGAATGTCATGAACCCTGGTTTGAAACACAAACCAATTAAATTGTTGAAAAGTTGTGGACTTTTCACCACCTGTGACATTTGGCACTCAATAAAAAAAACAAAAAAACACTATTCCCTTGGAATATGCTTAATGCATTTTTTTAACTCATTAAAGTATGAGGAAAATTTTAAAATATGAAATTCTAGGGGGCAATTTATATCACCGTTTCACTATATGAAAGTCAGTCAATCTCTCTCAATAGCCCAGTGGTTATAGTGCTGGCATAGTACACCAACAGGCCTTGTGTTTGAGTCCCTTTGAGACTTCGACTTTTCACCACCTGTGTCATTTACACCTCAAAATCAATAGGGTTTGCTAAAGGCCCAAGAGTGCTGTTATGTAAAAGTTCATTGCAAAAACTCAAAAGTTTTTCCAGATATTGCATTGAAAAAAGTGTTACAGATCAACAGATATATAGAGGAATGGACGGACAGACCCAAAGTAATATCCTCCACTTTTATTGAAAGCAGGGGACAAAAAAATAAATCAGAAAATAAATATGCAAAGCAAAAACCAACACTTCAGTGTTTTAATTGGTGGTTTGTGATGTAAGCAAATCAGAAAGCTGAAGTTATCCTGTAAAAAATAATTACTGTCCTATAAGGAAGCTTGCATCAATTAATTAAGAGTGTCAATATTTTCAAACACAGGTGTTCAATGTAAGGTTAAGGAGAATGCTCTTGTCATTAAGTATTTAAAGTATTTTCATGCAAATTCATAACTATCATCAAACTGAATCAATCTTTCAATAAACTTGATTTTAAAATTAGATACTCAAAACTGTAATCAAAACAACTGAACATTTGAAGCAAGTTAGTAAATCAATGCCCTTTTAAGAGATAGAAGGTCAAAGCATGGCAATGATTGCAAAATAAAATTGACTTAAAACTTACTTACACAGAATGAGTGTGTATTATTCTTTGAAATAAAGAAAAAAATACATAATGATCTGGCATATTTTCATGATTACAGTATTTTAACTCTCCCAGAACAAACTGAGAGCTGACCATGATTCCAAAGTGGGTTTTTTTTCACAATTCATTTAATTTAAATCATAACAATATATTTTGTATTCCCAAAATTTCTCTGCTAAATTAAAGGATAACTATGATTATATACATAAGTCATTGAATGAACACTTCAAATACAAGTTATATTGTTTTTGTGAGAAAGCTCTCGGAAAATAACTTTAGATAATTATGAAGTTTTTAACCACATCAAAATGATTAAATCAAGGGTTGGGGGGGGGGGGGTAACTTTGTACTTACTGGTGTATTCAGCTGGGGATCGGTTATTGGACAAACAACTGAGGCTCCCTCAAGGGGAATGATGTCCACCACCATTGAATGATGTAACTTGTGTGTGCACACCAACTGCTCCTCCAGAAGGGCAAACCACCTTAACTTCCACCTTTTACTGGGTTCCTGTAGGAAAACATGGAATACTTCAACTTATGCTTAAACTCCTCTATCCAGCAGATATTTATTAATCATGACTGATATACTGTAAATCACTTTTTAATCGAGAGAACTTTATTTTTGCATAATTTCGCAAGACAGTGTGCCTGAAAAAATTTAATTCTCGTGTATAATAGTATTTATTAAGATAAATAGAGCAATTAATAACCACAATTCATGAAAATTTTGTACTCGCTAATGAGTGTGATTTTCTCATGAAAATAAGGTGTCGTGAAAATTTAGTGATCTACATTAACCCATAACATGCATACACCATACAATGTATTTGTAATGATCTGGAGAAAATGTGACAAACCAGACCAAAAATTGAACTTGTAGGCCCACTGAATTACAAGTCAATTAGTGTTCTACCAAGAGTTATCTGACCACTAGTGACTGAACCCATCAGTTCCTTTCTGGGTCTCTGTCCATCAAAAAATTCAGGAATATCTTTCCTTGGCAGGTCTTTCACCTGTCTCTTCCAGGATATGAAACATTACTAAATGTAGCCAGTGAGGGAAAAAATTGTAACAAACCAAAACAGGATTTGAACCTGTAATCCTGAATCCTAGTTGTAGGTGCTTACTTCATGTCCCAACTGAGCTAGTTTGATAATATTCATTTGATCTATCATGTATATCAATCATTTTGATTCGGTAACAAAAATATTGTTTCGCAATATGTTTTTACCAGTACCAATAATGCCAATATTATACTGGCAAAACACTTTGGATTTAGATTTCTAAAGTAAAATAAAAATCTGAAATTTAATATTTTGGAAATGTTGTCAGTCATGCCTGCAAACCACACTATACAGTAAGATTTCTGTTGTATGTTTATATAGTGCCTTTATATTACACATTTTTATCAATTTTTAACCATATTCCAGTCCATAAATTATAGACTGCTCCTACCCATTTTATACAGTATACTAGTAACTTGGTTACTATTAAAATAATTCCTTAAAAAAATATTATCTTCAACTGATTCATGTGAATATTTGTTAAGTTCATGACATAATTACATTCCATGCGTATGTTTTGAATTTACATCACCATAATACCACATTTTTATAAATTATAGCAAATTCAAAATATCCCATGTCTGAAGGTAAAAAAAAATTGCCCTACCCATTTTATACAAAATACTAGTAACTTGTGTTAGCTATTAAAATATATATATTCCTTAAAAAATCTTATCTTGATTCATATACCAATATCATTCTGTTTGTTTAAGTTCATCAAATAAAACTATAAGTGTTACTAGCATGATAACTTAAATAACTATAACCATGTGCTTAACTATATTTGTCAAAATATAGAGCACTCTAAAATGAATACTACTAAAGGTATGTAATCACATTAATAGACAGGATATATAAATACCAAATACGGACTAAATGCTATGCACACGTACCAGATTATCATAAACAGGAAATAACTTGACTCATTTATGCTGGCCAGCTTAAAGTTATATACAAACACAGGCATGCAAATATGACAAGTTTGTATATGATTATATTTATTTGACCTTTCGTTTAAGTATGTTAATTTGTTGGGGATTTCAAAATCTTTGCTAATTAGCAGGAATAGTATATTATATACCATGATGTATACTGAAAAGACAACTTCCAAAAAAATCATGAAATACATATATACAAATTACTGTAATGTTTATATTGAAATGATGAATCAATATTAAGGAATCACTGGCGAGTTACTAGAGTATGCAGGGCATCAACGATAGATGGAAAGTTGGTATAAATTTGCATGGTATGCAAAGCCCGTTATGCATAAATTATCCAAAGTTTCCAACTATCGTTGATGTCCCTGGCATACTCTACTTACTAGACAGTGATTCCTTATATTTCAATTGCATTCTAAAATAAAATTGTAAATTTAATTTTCAGAGATATAGACTAATAGATTTAAATTACGTGAGGTCTCCAATGTCATTCTCAATAGTCCCTGCCCAGTGACTTTAACACAAAGACAACTGCATGAGATTTACATGGATATACAATTATAGGCTTCGAGATCCTCAGCATTCAGATTTTAACACAGATGCACAAGATTTATATGCATATTTGGCATCCTTACAGTACCTCCTCACCTTTCACTTAGCTATATTTACATTCTGGTAGAATGATCAAGAAATATTACCATTTCTAATTTTTTTCTCTGTGATAACTTTTCAAAAGTTAGCGGAGTTGATTTCTTGATAATTCTATATATTTATGCCAAATATGCATGTAAATCTCGTGCGGCTGCCTTTGCATTTGACGTCAGTGGCCAGAGTTTTGGAAATAAAAAAAAATTCACTGGTCAAGTGGACCAGTGATTTACTGAAATTCACCAGTCCACACAAATATTCACTGGTCCATCAACAAACATATTCAAAACAAAAAAAAAAATGTCTTAATTCCAGTTAGGCCTTAAAAAATCCAGAGCGTCAAATATCCCCGGACTGAATTCACCAGGTGTGATATGTACAGTAGGTACCCAACATGGCTGCCTTCCGCAGAAAACGAAGTTCAAAATGTGGGGAAATGTTTAATGTAACAATAATGATTATTTTTAAACTCTATGAATTTAAGGTAAATGATGATTAGCAATTCGGTTGATATATGTTGCACCCCAAATAAAGCTACAATTAACATTTTTTTACAAATTGAATCAGCTGATTGATCGAACAAACGCAGATACGGCAGAAAAAAATCATGACTAACTGTCGTAAAAGCCCTTGAGTTTATTTTTTCATACACACAGATTCAATCCTTTTGACAATCTCACAAATAAACTTAAAATTCACAGGTTATTAAAGAGGTTAAAATTCCGGAAAGATCCAATTTTTTTTTTACCGGTCCCTCGGACCGATTACATGAAGAAAATTACCGGACTTTTGAAATATTTACCAGTTTTGCCGGTGGGACCGGTGGATTTCAAAAACTCTGTCAGTGGGCAAGGACTGTTGAAGTTGGCACAGGAGTCCTCATGTAATTTAAAACTATGTCTAGATTTTTTAAAATCTAAATCTACAATTTTATTTCACAATGAAATGGAAATATCAGGAATCACTGTCTAGTTAGTTTATAGTTAGAATAATCTAACTGTGTCTCGGTACATAAGCCCTCACCAAAGGGTCCATAGGACAATATCATTTTAACGATAGAATGTTGTATCTAGTTAGTATACAGTCGTTGGGCCAGTTCCGGATTTTGGCCAGTTCCGAATAATTAGTCATTGAAGGACTGGTAATTAATAAATTCAACGGTGTAAAAATAAATTGATTTCTATGGTAAGAAGGCCTATTTATGATTGTTTGAATAATATGAAGTTTTGATTTTTTGCACTCGGTTTGTTTGCGTAATCGTACTTGAAACAGTCGACATACGTTTACAACGCAACAAATCTGAATCAAGCGACGCGTAAGTCTGCAGATGTGACCTCTTTAAATACATTAATTTTTCACATAGAATCACGTTCCAGGTATCAAAAGTAAGTTTGATATGTACTCTAACATATACTAAAAACTAGTCAAAAATAAATATTTAGAACACTGTAAGATATTGAAATATTTTCGTGCTCTTATTTTACCAGTTCCGAATACCCATTTTAAACATTATTGTAAATTCACTCTTCGTTGTTTTCTTCATTGTAAACGTGACTTATTATACCCCCGCTTGAAAAACAGGAAGAAGGGGTATATAGTAATGGGATGTTTGTCCATCCATCGGTTCTACGTCTGCCCATCCGTCTGTCTGTACGTCCACCCGTCTGATACACTCTGGGGTATCCATTTCCTATCTGCAATCCCTCTTCTACCACTGAATGAAGTTTTATGAGGCTTCACAGAATTTAATGAGTCTTTCACAGAACCTTTGTTTAACAGTACCAAAGTGCACCTATTTTATTTTTGGATCAGGCACATAATTCGGGCTCCCTGAGAAAAACATAGATAAACTGCCATTCTTTGTAATATTGAAAGGTATATATACATCTCTTATCCGCAATTCCTCCTATTCCACTGAATAAGATTTAATGATTCTTTCACAGATTATTTATTATATTGTGACATCGTTACCTTTTATTTTACTTTTTGATCTGACACTTATTTCGGGTCTCCCAGAGCAAAACATGGACTTTATCATAAATAATCATAAACGAGGTGTGGGGTATCATTAAAATGAGCCCGGTACCCACAGTACCTCTAGTTTCTCCTCAACGTTTGGAAATACAAATAATTTATTGGTAAGCAATTGATTTAACTTTTCTTAGACATGTCAATGGATAACGTCTGGGACGTATATTGTTTAATTTAGGGTTGTATTGAATCAGAATCTCTAGCCTATCCGGAACTCGTCGGCTTATTCGTAACTGGTAAAATGGACACCTATGGTAACTTGCGAAATAAATTTTTTGGAGGGAAGGCTGAACTTTTGTGAAACAATATTTAATTCCACAAGTCAACGAACTACCTTGACAAAACACTTAAATTTTGAAATTATGCCTAGTATATTTATAGCACCGCCGAATCGGTTTCTTATTCGGAACTGGCCAAACAACTGTAGTATGCCAGGGAAATCAACGATAGTGGGAAACATGGGATAATTCATGCATAACAGGCGAAGCTAATAAAATTCATACTAAAATGTTTATCATAGAAGTTTTTCAATTGGAGATATGAGATAAATTCTCTGCTATTAATACGATAAGTCCTGATTTATAAATCTTTGTAAAATTAATGAGATTAAACTCATTCTATAAAATTATTAAAGGGCATTTCCATTTCAAATTGACTTTATAAACTGATTAACGCTAGACAAGTCTCAGTTTCATATTCCGGAAGCAGAGAGACACTAGAGTGCACATTGTATACAAAAAAATCCAGATCTTCCAGCTAATTATTATGTATTATACTAGGAAACTCATATATTCCCCACAAATTCTATGAAGGCACAAAGTGTAAAGTTATAATCAGCTGTGACCTCCGCAACATCAACAAAACAACATCGCCTCCTACATGTTTGTATGCTGTTATAATAGGGAAATAAAGAAGCTCAGATTATCTTTCGTATTACATTTATCACAGAAAATATTATACACATCCATGCTCAACTTAATATGACTGTCAACACTTACATATCGGAGAAGAAACCCCGTCTTCAAGCTAGTTCCATCCTCCATCTTCTCTTGTCAGCAACGATTACGTAACTTCCGGGTTTCAGACAACATTGCAGTTATCTATCCTTACGGTGTTGATTCGCGTTGGCGGATCACGACTTTCATCAGACACATCCCTCTCTTATGTCTCTGGTATAATGGAGTAATTTTGAAAAGAGTTATTTGTACCATTTATTTTTTTTTTATATAGGCCTATTTTCTTTCGTTAGAAAAACTCATTCATGCTCTCTGATTGTTTAATTTTAAAAGAGTAAAAGCCACTTTGGACCTTATTTGGCCAGGGGCTGAGAATATTTCTGAAAAATCAAAACCGCTCAGTTAAATTTAGATTGCAGAACAGAAAAGAACATTTTATTTAAGAAATAAATAACAAGTTTATAAACTTCAATGGGAATTGAAGTGGGTCGGTCACGTGATCAAATCCTGTGAAGGCCGAAGGCCTTCTCAGAAGATTTGATCACGTACCGACCCACTTCAATTCCCATTGAAGTTTATAAACTTGTTATTTATTACTTATATATACATTTGAGACAGACAATTGAATATTTTCGAATTTAAATTATTGCACTAACCGTCCGTCGTAGATTTTGAAAAATGACGCAAGGTGTAAATCGGCTTGCATGGCGGTTACGCTTCAAATTCATTAGGCTAAGGAATCTGTTTCGAAGAGAATATTTTGTGAAAGGCTACTTGTGATCAGTAATAGTGAACAGATTGTTGTCTGGGAATATTTCATTCGTGAAAATGATAATCGATGCTGAAAAGACACAAGAAACACGTCCAAAGTTTGATGATAAAAAGTTGGAGGAATTTCGGTCGCTGGAAAGGGATGGATGGATCCGCTGGACTAAGACACTTGTTCGAGCCAGTTAATTTGCAATTTGATCAAAAATATTCCACGGTTTCAGTAACTAAAGGCATACTTATCGTAAAACACTGATAAACACGGAGACACTGGCGACAGCTTTACATTGAACTACGAAAACGCCGAGGTGTTTGGCAGCTGTTCATGGCATGATTGCAAAGATATTTTCCAACAGATTTACACATTTATCGTGAGTAAAATTTAAAGATAAAATAAAAGTTTATCATGAAAATTTAACCAAAGGTCTATCCAAAAAATTAGGATGAACGTTAGAGACTGTGCAGCTGACAAAAGTGAAGAAAAATGTAAACAAACGCTAGGCTCCTAGTTTTCTCTATGTACACAGGTTGAATCGATAGCCCAAAAACTGTATGAAATACTTGTTTACATTTAAAATAAAATAATTATCATTTTACTTGCTTATTTTATTCATTTTTATACACGAAAAGCAAGTAGAGCAGGTCATTTTATAATTTATGTACCGGTAGATATTATTGCGCCGTGTGATTAGGTCACGTATTGACCTCTGACCTCTGACAAACTTCATACAGAATTGAAGATATTTTCTCTCTGTATGTTTATATAATGGAGAGATACCACAAATGTATATATTTCTAATTTAGAGCCCATAACAAACAAGTATGAGGTTGTTACATGTACAATAATAAGGAAAAGATTAATAAGCCAATGAATAGCAAAACAATTATACAATTAGTAGTTGACATAAATCATTTCAACAATAATCCTATCTAAAAGGAATACATCAAATATGCATGTATGTGTAAAAGACTAATACTTTTATAACATGTTATCATTTATAAATTTGCCCACAAAATTAAGAGTTTCCTTATCTTCTGTATATGAGTAACCAATAAAGTTTTTGTGTTTATCATCTAAAGCTGAAAATAGTGGAAATTTATGATTAATTAACTGAAATATTTCTTTTCTTTGATGATCAAATTTTTTTTTACATACTATTAAAAAATGATTTTCATCATCTATTGCAAATACAGTATTTATCACTTGGAGTGTTGGTGACTACATATCTAATAATCATGACGTAATTTTCCCACTAGTCATAAAATGCGCATGCGTCCATTTTCCTCATATCCTGTAAATTCCTTTGAAAATGACCTAAAATTGAAGTTTTTTTTTCAATATTTCATATAAAGCACAACCTCTGATCCAAAATATGCTAGCATAATGAAAGATTTATTTCTGAAGATCAAGAAACATGTTTTATTTTTTGGATCGTGGGCTGCTGTGCTCATATTTATACCCCACGCAACTAGATGCGTGAGGTACAGTGTATAATGTTTTTGACCCGTCCGTCAGAGTGTCAGTCAGTCAGTCCTTTTTTTTTTGTCAGCGCAACTCCTCATAAACCGCTGCACAGAATTTCGTCAAACTTTGCAGGTATTTAGGACACAATGTGTAGATGTGCATATTACCAGGAAATTCCGATTCAATTATTTTTTCCGGGAATTTCCGCACTTTTTAACTTAGGCATTTGGCCATACCTTGAATATAGAGATGAACAGTTTGTCAGCGCAACTCCTCATAAACCGCTACACAGAATTTCGTCAAACTTTGCAGGTATTTAGGACACAATGTGTAAATGTGCATATTACCAGGAAATTCCTATTACTTTATTTTTTCCGGGAATTTCCGCACTAAATACTTAGGTTTTGGCCACACCTTTTTTATAGAGATGAATAGTTTGTCAGCGCAACTCCTCAAAAAACACTGCACAGAATTTCGTCAAACTTTGCAGATATTTAGGACACAATGTGTAAATGTGCATATTACCAGGAAATTCCGATTCCTTTATTTTTCTTAGAATTTCCACACTTTTCAACTTAGATTTTTGGCCATACCTTGAATATACAGATGAACATTTTGTCAGCGCGACTCCCCATAAACCGCTGCACAGAATTTCGACAGACTTTGCAGATATTTAGGACACAATGTATAGATGTGCATTTTACCAGGAAATTCCGATTCCTTTATTTTTCTGGGAATTTCTGCACTTTACAACTTAAATTTTTGGGGATATCTTGAATATAGTGGTGAACATTTTGTCAGCGCAACTCCTCAGAAACCGCTGCGCAGAATTTCATCAAACTCTGCAGATATTTAGGACACAATTTGTAGATGTGCATATTACCGTACCGGGAAATTCCGATTCTTTCATTTTTTCCGGGATTTTCAGCACTTTTGAGTTTTGGGGGAGCGTGAAGTATGTGAGCTTGCTAACTTTTTCTTTCATTTAATTCTTTGCTGAAGGTAGTAAAATACGCGTTTTCTGCAAATTTCAAGAACATTGCAATTTTTCAATTCCTGTTTTCCAGTATCTGGATTCTTATAAAGAAATTTTATTATAGGAAACGAAACATCAAGTGTCTTATTTTGATACATGTATATGAAATATAAAGAAGGTGATAGCTAGTTAATAATTAGGGCCATATTATGCATAAAGTGAACCTAGCTCTTTCTCTTCATAAAATGTGCTGAAAATTAGTTGTTTCGATTAATACTCAATATATATATTTATGTTTACCTGACAAAAGAATTTATTACTTAGACTAAAACGTTAATAAACTGTTCACGCTGATCTTTTACACAAGCAAATGCTGATCAGTATGAGGGAAAAAAACCCAGCTAGGTCCACTTATGCAAAAATGGCCCTCGACTGTAGATATATTATTTTATAAAAGAACACTCTTCGTTTTATGTCAAAACATCAAAATCAATTAGAGACTTGGTGCTTTCTTTCCTTATTAAATTTTCCCCTAAAAGTTCAGGTATTGGAAAACTGGCTTTATGAACTTGCAATGTTCTTTAATTTTAAGGGGGAAAAAAAGATTCTTTCAGAAAAGAAAAATTATATGAGTGCATTTCTTGATCCAAAATATAAAAAATTTTTTTTAATCTTCAGACAACTCAAAGTTCTATCATTTGATTATTACATATTTTAGATCAGAAGTTACTTTCTGTATGAAATATTGAGGAAAAAATAGCAATAAAAATCGGCCATTTTGTTGAATCTTTCAGAATATGACGAAAATGACAAAATTCTTGACTTCATTGTGCACTTATTATAGCAAGAAAATTAAGTTATTTTAATAGATTTGCAATTGTCAAGGATATTAATGATATTTAAAGCATAGGCAACTGAAACAAAGCAGTTTTAAACTTTTTCAAATATTCACAGGGCCTATATAAAAAGGCTTAAGTTAACTACGAATGCCAAAACAACTTTTTATTTTAGTGATCTGCAAGTCAACCTTTTTAAACAATGGTTTCAGCATTGAAAAGTCGACATATCTTTTAAGGGGGCCGACTATAGTTTTATTGTGTGAAAACTACAATAGCGAAACTCTTCATTTTTATACCATATATAACTTACATTAACTTCAGTGTACATGCAAAGTTTGGGGGAAATCTACCGTCCAGGTATTTTTGAGGGACCGTCTCAAAATACAGGTACATTTACTATAGGATTATATAGGAAAATGCCAATTTTTAGCACTTTAAAGAAAATTATACAAATACTACAATAGACATTTTGTTCAAACTATAATATTTGATGAGTAATACTATATTATACAATATATGTAAGAAACACAAAATTCTACCGTCTTGTTACCAGAGGGGGTATCTCAAAATGCAAAATATAAGCAAATTTTACTATTTTTATAGAGTTTTACAAACTATGACATACACAATGGATTCACATGAAAACATGATAAAAAATATCGGATATATTATCAAATTTCTATGTTTTAAATTTCAAGAGCGAATATTTATTACTTTTTCCTTAATAATATTTTTATTACTCCTTTCTTTAAGAGCTAAGATTACCATAACGCCAAAAACACACTGCAACGACGTCAACCTACCTATCAATTACAAAATCGGTTAAAAAATCAGTTATATCAAATTTTATTACATTTTTATACCTTTAATTTCTTAATTTTGTTTAATTTTGATAATTAAGCAAAAAAAGTTGCATTAAAACAGTAAATACGCTTCATTTTTCTATGATGCGCGAAATATTGCGCAATGGAAACTATATTCGGCCCCCTTAATTATTTTATACGTTTTTTTTTTTTTTTTTTTTTTTTTAAAGAAAATGAAAAAAATTATTTACGTCCAAATTAGATGCTTTCTTGTAAAAATTTTGCCGTAAATGAATGCATCACATGAATACCTAATAAAATATGTAAAGAAAAGCCATGGAATGCCATATACGACAGCCAACTGCTTACTGCCAACTGCTGACTGCTTACTGCCAACTGTCAGCTGCTTACTGCCAACTGCCACATATAGTTGAATAAATTTTATATTTATATAGATATTTATATGAATTTCAAAAAGAAGAAGAAAAAAAAACAGGCGCGGATCCAGGACATTTTTTCCAAAAGGTCACCCTGGTAAAATTAAATTGACTAAATGACCATTATGTTTTAATTTATGTAATATTCAATATATGCCATTGATAAAGTACATTGTTTATTTTTATTTTCTTATTTGAAATAGGTTATAAAATGCCTATTTTCTGCTTTTAATCTTTAAAGAAGTAACACCCAACGCCCCCTTGGAGACAACAAATTCTTTGAAGAGAGAAAATTTAAAAATAAAAGATTTGTCGTTTCGCTAAGGAATGCCATGTACGACAGCCAACTGCTTACTGCCAACAGCTGACTGCTTACTACCAACTGTCAGCTGCTTACTGCCTTTCTGCCACACACATATGAATAAATTTTATATTTGTATCGATATTTCTATGAATTTTCACAAAAAGAAGGGAAAAAAAGGCACGGATCCAGGACATTTTTTCCAAGGGGGTCACCCTGGTAAAATTGAATTGAATAAAATGACGAATGCTTTATCTTATGTAATATTCAATATATGCAGTTGATAAAGTACATTGTTTTATTATTTTTGCTTGTTTTCCTATTTGAAATAGGTAATAAAATGACTATTTTCTGCTTTTAATCTTTAAAGACCCCCCCCTCCCCCGGAGACAACAAAACCTTTGAAGAGAGAATAATAATAAAAAAGATTTGTCGTTTCGCAGAGAAAGATGTTTTGAAAATAAATTTCCGTTTTCCATTATATTCTATAGTTAAAAATTACCTCAAATTAAAGATGTATATCTCTGTGTGTAATAATGCAGGCACGTAGCATCGTTTTTGAAAGTGGCGGGGGGGGGGCAACCAGAGAAATTTTTTTTACTTACCTGAAAAAGTTGACAAAAAAAAAAACAAAAACAAAAAAAAAAACAAAAAAGGAAATAGCCCAAACTCGAAAATCACTTTTTTTAAGGCCAACTACCTTTCACTTACATTTTTTTCCACACAATACTACAAATCCATAATATCTTTATACTATGGTAAGAAGTGGGGGGGGGGGGGGCAAGAATCCTTTCAATATACATATTAAATAGTAATGGTAATGTTGGGAAAAAAAGGGGGCAGGCCCCTGCCCCCCCCCCCTGTTGCTACGTCCCTGTAATGTTTCACATGCATAGATCGGGGGGGGGGGCATTTAAAATTTGTACAGTCATACGTTAAATAAACGAACTACCGGTATAACTGACCTTGGACCCTCCACTTAGAAAACGCCGATTAAACATTTATATCTCTTTGTTTGTACAAATAAAATATGTTTTACATGCATAGATCTAGAGAGAGGGGTCCGGAACACCCCTCTGAAATTTGTAAAGTTATTTAATGCACAAACTTAACCAACTAAAAGTTATTTAATTATAAAACAAATCAACTAAAAGGGACCTTAGAACGCCCCCCACCCTCCCCAATTGAAAATGTGGATTCGTGATAAGTTGGTATGAAAAATGTCATACACATGAAGGTATGACTTATAAGAACCCCCTCTCCCCGGACGAAATAATTTTTCACATTTAGGAAAGGACTTTACGTATTTTTTTCTTGTCAAGAAATTTCTGGGTTGGATTTTTTTTTACCAGAGTGACCCCCTTGGGAAAAATGTCCTATAGATCCGCGCCTTTTTTTTTTTTAATTTACATAAATATCAATATAAAAATAAAAATTTATTCAAATATGTGTGGCAGTTGGCACTAAGCAGCTGACAGTTGGCAGTAAGCAGTCAGCAGTTGGCAGTAAGCAGTTGGCTGTCGTATATGGCATTCCATATTTCGCAGATAAAGATGTTTTGAAAATAAATTTAGATTTTCCATTATATTCTATAGTTAAAATTTTTTCTCAATTTAAAGATGTATATCTCTGTGTGTTATAATGTTTTACATGCAAAGATCTTGGGGGCTGGAGTGGGGGGCATTTAAAATTTGTACAGTCATGGGTTAATGTATAAACTAAACGAATTAAAACTGACCTTGGACCCTCCACTTAGAAAACGCCGATCAAACATTTTTACAAATAAGGTATGTTTTACATACATAGATCTAGAGAGAGAGAGGTCCGGACCACCCTCTGAAATTTGTAAAGTTATTTAATGCACAAACTAAACCAACTAAAAGTTATTCAATGTATAAAATAAATCAACTAAAAGGGACCTAAGAACCCCCCGCCCGAAAACGCGGATTCGTGTTAAGTTCGTATAAAAAATGTCATACACATGAAGGTATGACGCATGAGAACCCCTCTCTCTGGCCGAAATAAATTTTCACATTAAGGAAAGGACTTTACTTTTTTTTTTCTTGTCAAGAATTTCCTTGGTTGGATTTTTTATTAACATGAGAGATCCTCTTGGAAAAAATGTTCTAGATCCGCCCTTTTTTTTTTTTTGAAAATTCACATAAATATCAATATAAAAATAAAATTTATTCAAATATGTGTAGAAGTTAGCAGTAAGCAGCTGACAGTTGGCAGTAAACAGTCAGCAGTTGGCAGTAAGCATTTGGCTATCGTATATATGGCATTCCATAAAAAGCCGTATGGATATTAAATTTTTTTAAATAAACAAATTTTATGAAAATAAAACATATAATTTGTGAATATTTTTTAAACTTGTGGTTAAAGTTTTCTTAAAACCAGTCACAACTGGTGAGAACATGTTCGTTAATCATATTCATAATCATATCATATAAACGAAATTATGGAATGCCATATACGACAGCCAACTGCTTACTTCCAACTGCTGACTGCTTACTGCCCACTGTCAGCTGCTTACTGCCAACTGCCAAACATATTTGAATAAATTTTATATTTGTATTGATATTTATACGAATTTTCACAAAAAAGGATAAAAAGGCACGGATTCAGGACATTTTTCCAAGGGGGTCACTCTGGTAAAATTGAATTGAATAAATGACCAATATGTTTTATCTTATGTAATATTCAATATATGCGGTTGAAAAAGTACATTGTTTATTTTTTAATTTGCTTTCCTATTTGAAATAGG
Source organism: Saccostrea cuccullata (assembly GCF_032062105.1). Taxonomy (NCBI): domain Eukaryota; kingdom Metazoa; phylum Mollusca; class Bivalvia; order Ostreida; family Ostreidae; genus Saccostrea; species Saccostrea cuccullata. The sequence continues at coordinate 298,446 of NW_026936003.1, read as the reverse complement.
TAATAAACTGACTATTTTCTGCTTTTAATCTTTAAAGAAGCCCCCCCTCCTCCCCCGGAGACAGCAAAACCTTTGAAGAGATTTGTCGTTTCGCGGTGAAAGATGCTTTTGAAAATAAATTTCCGTTTTCCATTATATTCTATAGTTAAAAATTTCCTCAAATTAAAGATGTATATCTCTGTGTGTTATGATGTTTCACATGCATAGATGAGGGGGGGGGGGCATTTAAAATTTGTACAGTCATACGTTAAATAAACTAAACGAACTACCGGTATAACTGACCTTGGACCCTCCACTTAGAAAACGCCGATCAAACATTTATATCTCTTTGTTTGCACAAATATTAAATATGTTTTACATGCATAGATCTAGAGAGAGGGGCCCGGAACACCCCTCTGAAATTTGTAAAGTTATTTAATGCACAAACTTAACCAACTAAAAGTTATTTAATTATAAAACAAATCAACTAAAAGGGACCTTAGAACCCCCCCCCTCCCCAATTGAAAATGTGGATTCGTGATAAGTTGGTATGAAAAATGTCATACACATGAAGGTATGACGCATAAGAACCCCCTCTCCCCGGCGGAAATAAATTTTCACATTTAGGAAAGGACTTTACGTATTTTTCTCTTGTCAAGAAATTTCTGGGTTGGATTTTTTTTTACCAGAGTGACCCCCTTGGAAAAAATGTCCTATAGATCCGCGCCTTTTTTTTTTGAATTTACATAAATATCAACATAAAAATAAATTTTATTCAAATATATGTGTGGCAGTAGGCAATAAGCAGCTGACAGTTGGCAGTAAGCAGTCAGCAGTTGGCAGTAAGCAGTTGCCTGTCGTATATGGCATTCCATATTTCGCAGATAAAGATGTTTTGAAAATAAATTTAGATTTTCCATTATATTCTATAGTTAAAATTTTTTCTCAATTTAAAGATGTATATCTCTGTGTGTTATAATGTTTTACATGCAAAGACCTTGGGGGCTGGAGTGGGGGGCATTTAAAATTTGTACAGTCATGGGTTAATGTATAAACTAAACGAATTAAAACTGACCTTGGACCCTCCACTTAGAAAACGCCGATCAAACATTTTTACAAATAAGGTATGTTTTACATACATAGATCTAGAGAGAGAGAGGTCCGGACCACCCTCTGAAATTTGTAAAGTTATTTAATGCACAAACTAAACCAACTAAAAGTTATTCAATGTATAAAATAAATCAACTAAAAGGGACCTAAGAACCCCCCCCCCCGCCCGAAAACGCGGATTCGTGTTAAGTTCGTATAAAAAATGTCATACACATGAAGGTATGACGCATGAGAACCCCCTCTCTCTGGCCGAAATAAATTTTCACATTAAGGAAAGGACTTTACTTTTTTTTTTCCTTGTCAAGAAATTTCTAGGTTGGATTTTTTTTAACATGAGTGACCCTCTTGGAAAAAATGTTCTAGATCCGCCCTTTTTTTTTTTTTTTGAAAATTCACATAAATATCAATATAAAAATAAAATTTATTCAAATATGTGTAGAAGTTAGCAGTAAGCAGCTGACAGTTGGCAGTAAACAGTCAGCAGTTGGCAGTAAGCATTTGGCTATCGTATATATGGCATTCCATAAAAAGCCGTATGGATATTAAATTTTTTTTAAATAAAAAAAAATTATGAAAATAAAACATATAATTTGTGAATATTTTTTAAACTTGTGGTTAAAGTTTTCTTAAAACCAGTCACAACTGGTGAGAACATGTTCGTTAATCATATTCATAATCATATCATATAAACGAAATTATGGAATGCCATATACGACAGCCAACTGCTTACTTCCAACTGCTGACTGCTTACTGCCCACTGTCAGCTGCTTACTGCCAACTGCCAAACATATTTGAATAAATTTTATATTTGTATTGATATTTATACGAATTTTCACAAAAAAGGATAAAAAGGCACGGATTCAGGACATTTTTCCAAGGGGGTCACTCTGGTAAAATTGAATTGAATAAATGACCAATATGTTTTATCTTATGTAATATTCAATATATGCGGTTGAAAAAGTACATTGTTTATTTTTTAATTTGCTTTCCTATTTGAAATAGGTAATAAACTGACTATTTTCTGCTTTTAATCTTTAAAGAAGCCCCCCCCCCCCCTCCTCCCCCGGAGACAGCAAAACCTTTGAAGAGATTTGTCGTTTCGCGGTGAAAGATGCTTTTGAAAATAAATTTCCGTTTTCCATTATATTCTATAGTTAAAAATTTCCTCAAATTAAAGATGTATATCTCTGTGTGTTATAATGTTTCACATGCATAGATGAGGGGGGGGGGGCATTTAAAATTTGTACAGTCATACGTTAAATAAACTAAACGAACTACCGGTATAACTGACCTTGGACCCTCCACTTAGAAAACGCCGATCAAACATTTATATCTCTTTGTTTGTACAAATAAAATATGTTTTACATGCATAGATCTAGAGAGAGGGGTCCGGAACACCCCTCTGAAATTTGTAAAGTTATTTAATGCACAAACTTAACCAACTAAAAGTTATTTAATGTATAAAATAAATCAACTAAAGGGGACCTTAGACCCCCCCCCTCCCCAACCGAAAATGGATTCGTGTCAAGTTGGTATGAAAAATGTCAGACGCATAAGAACCCCCTCTCCCCGGCCGAAATAAATTTTCACATTTAATAGGAAAGGACTTTACGTATTTTTTTCTTGTCAAGAAATTTCTGGGTTGGATTTTTTTTTACCAGGGTAACCCTTTTGGAAAAAATGTCCTATAGATCCGCGCCTTTTTTTTTAATTCACATAAATATCAATATAAAAATAAAATTTATTCAAATGTGTGTGGCAGTTGGCAGTAAGCAGCTGCTAGTTGGCAATAAGCAGTCAGCAGTTGGCAGTATGCAGTTGGCTGTCGTATATGGCATTCCATACGAAATAGCCAAATTTTGGAGAAATATTTTTTTTTTCATTTTGGTCAATCCCGATCTAAATTAAACTGATCCCAACCATAATTATAAAATTATTGGAAATAAATTACATTTTCCCAAGAACACTATTCTGATTAAGTGTAATAAGGTAAAAACATTATCGAACCTGAAAATAAAATATTTTTTTTTCATATACATGAAGAGGCAATAAATTAGCATTTAATCATTTTGTGTTAATTTTGATCGGGATCAGTTAAATTTTGATCGGGTTAGGTCCAAATATTAAAAAAAAATAATTTCTCTAAAATTTCTCAATTTCGTTTCAATTTCTTTTTAAAATATGATTGACAAACATGTTGTCCTCAGTTGTGACTAGTTTTGTGGTCTTTTAACCATAGGTTTAGAAAATTGAATACTTAGTATTCACTAATAATGTGTTTTGTTTTCATAAATTATTTTTTATGAAAAAAAAAATTTAAATAGTCTAACCAGCCTTTCTTTACATATTTTATTAGATATTCATATGATGAATTCATTTACAGCAAACCTTTACTCGAAAACAACTTATTTGGATATAAATAATTTTTTTCATTTTCTCTGAAAAAATACAAAAAATTCATATAAAATAATTAAGAGCAAATATCGGTCTTTCAATGCTGAAACCATTGTTCAAAAAGGCTGACTCAAAAATCTATAAAATAAAAGTTGATGTGGCATTCCACCTTATGAGCCCATCGAATAATGACCTGGGAGTCATTTTTCAACGACAGAAAATTGAATTAATGGCATATTTGGATGACAAATGGTCCTTGAAAAAAGTTTTTTCTCAGATACACTTAGGTAAAAAAGACGTAATCTTCGAGGTTGCACAGCCAGGACAAACCAATAAATACGGATTGGTCACGAGATCAAATTCCATAATGCCCGAAGGCCTTTATGATGAATTTATCTCGTACCAACCCGTATCTATAGCCCGATAGATGTACAGTTTTAAAATGATACCTTACTACTTATATTTACATTTGTGACTTATTCATACTTTATATTGCCTGATTGTGACTTTTAAGGTCATACGCAACGTAGTTCGAACTTGAATGGGTTCTTCCCTGGAGTTGAAGAGTTCCACTAATTGAAGGACCTGTGTGAAATACTTTTAATGTCTATATATGGATCTGTACACCTTTTCAAAAACAATTTATGATGAAAAAAAATCTAGGATTTATGTTTTGTAATTTTTGTACATTTTTCTTTGAATAGTGCAAAAAATTTCATAATTTGATATCTTTTCAAAACCCGTGGTAACGCATGTTGATTTTTTGTCTAAGAACATGTAATGGATATACAAGTTTAAATTTAGAATATCTTGAAAAATTATCAGTAGTTAAGATACCTTGCGTATGTCCTTAACGTGTGAAATGCATTATTTTTCAAACCCAACGACAAGGTCTCATGATAGATTTTATGCCTATATTTCTAATATTAGACCAAGAATGCAAAATTGCTCTTTTTATACCTTCGTATAAAGTAAAAGGGATCTTTAAGGAATATTCTTGGACAAGATCATCAAAGCATAAAAAATTACCATTATTATCAAATAAATCACCAACTATAATAAATCCCTTTTCATACAAAGCTTTTGAAAAACGTACTTATTTTGAACCACAATTTCAATGTTATACCAGAGAGGTTCCAAAAAAAAGAAATTCTCCCTGGTTCAAGTTGCATGCTACCAAACTTAAAAATTCCGAAAATATAATGCAGTACTTCTTTCCAAATGCTATTTTGTGTGTTATTTGCTGTAACTTTTGTATACTCTGGTCCAAAATGGGCCAGGTGTACAATATTACATTTTATTATTTTAGTGAACAGTGGAATCCAATCAGATTTTGTAAATAATAATCTTTTGATCCAAGTTAATTTTGGAGATTTAATAAAATAGTCAATATTTGTCATATTAAGCCCATCATTCTCTTTCGAAAGTTGCATTGTTTTTCTTGAGATTTTCTCTGTTTTGTTATTCCAGATAAATTTATAAAAAATGTTTTTCCAATTCCTTTATCCACTTTTTATCTGGATTTGGGAGAACAGTAAATAAATGTGTTAGTTTGGATAAGAATAGACCTTTTATTACTGTAACTTTCGGTAGTGGGGTTAATTTCTTTTTGACCATGAAGTGGTTTCCTTTTTAATGTTTTGAAGAAATTTCTCAAAATTAAGTTGTTCCATATTTTTTAGGTCAGCAGTATATGTGATGCCAAGAACTGAAAAAGGTTCTACTGTCCACTGAAGTCTTGTTTCATTACATACAGTTTTTCTGGAATTTATTTCAGAACCTATCAATATTGATTTTGTTTAAGTAATATTTGGTTTAAGTCCTGAGAATTTTGAAAATTGAAAAAAAAAGATCTAAGGCACTTTTTAGGCTTTTTTCTGAACCACCTAAAAACATGACTGCGTCATCTGCATATTGAAGTAAACATATTTTTTCCTCACCTATTTTTATTCCCTTTATATTTTTATTTTGTCTAATCATATATCCCATAATCTCTGCACACAGGTTAAATATATATGGAGAGACTGGATCTCCTTGGCGACAACCTCTACCTATTTTGAAGAATTGTGAAAATATACCGTTTTGAATTACACATAGTTGAGTTTGATTATATAGTACTTGTATCAACTTGATAAGGTCAGGACCAAAGTTAAAAGTCTTTAATGTTTTGTATATAAATTTCAATGAAACCGAATCAAAAGCCTTCTCAAAGTCAACGAGTAAAATAATTCCTGGTATATTTCTTGTCTTTGTACTTTGGAGTACGTCGTAGATAATACGTGTATTTTCACCAATAAAGCTATTCTTAAGAAAACCTTTTTGATTGCCGTGTATAAGAAAATCTAATACGCATTTTATTCTATTTGCTATACATGCAGAAACTATTTTATATTAAACATTGAGCAAAGATATTGATCGCCGATTTTTAAAAAAGTCTCTTGGTTTATCGCCTTTTGGTAAGAATGTTATAATTCCTTGTTTCTGAGTGGTGGATAATTCTCCCTTTTGAAATCCATAGTTAATTGATCTAATAGGAACTGCCCAATATCTTTCCAAAAAAAGTTTGTAAAACTCAGCGTTTTTAATTTAATGGCGCTAGTCCAGTAACTTTCCGAACTACCCGTGTAAGTCGATGTGTTCAACACAGTTTTTAGAATTTCGAAGCTAAAGTATCAAACTGTGTTTTTCATTTTCCTTGCATCAAAAGATCGAAGCCAAAAATTTATCGTAAAGAGAGATTCTTGCCATATTTATTGTAGGTAATAGTTGGGGGGTGGGGTAACATCTTTTCATAATAAAACTGATTTATAATGCTTGATTGTGAATTTTTTTTTCATTATTAGCTTATTGTCTATAATATTACCCCACATGCAAATTCCAACACAACCACAAATACATGTAGATCAACCGCTCCGTCAGCCGATAATTAAATATGGTATCGTTGTTTAAATGATTCTTCTTTTTTGAGATTTGAAGATGCATGAATTAAATTCTCTTGTTATAAAGCCTGGCCTTGAGTATCTATATCTGGTCACATACTAACACTAATAAGCATATCTATTTTAAAAGTTTACAGAGTTCATAGAACATTCAAACTGACACCAACAATTAATCTTCGACCATGAAAGCTCAATTGAACACTCAGCGCAGTTTAGCTTAACATATACTGTGATATCATTTTAATTTTTAATATTTTAACAAAATAAACGTTCGTGGGGATGTAAATTTGCACGGGGTAAGGGTGACCCACGAAATTCATGAACATCAGTCCCCCATGAGTAATTATGATTCTACAGTAGATGAAAGATTACATGGATTATGTATGTACGTATTGTCATACATTTATTGTAAAAATATGAGCCACATATTTGTAGTAAAAATTTGGAAGAACATTTCTATAACTTAGCCATTTCATTTCCTTTTATTGCAATGTTTCGTCATAGGACGGGGGCGGCCTACTTATGACGTCATCATACGATGGCGGGAGGGGCGAACTGTTCGATAGTTCCCTCACAAGAGTCCAATTCACATCAGGCTGAAATTCCTCTCTCCTTTCATTATCATTATTTGTTGGCAGTTCCTCTATTACCTCTGCACAGATGGTATAAATTGGTTGCTGATCAGTAGTAAAGTCGGGTTCTTCTATAAAATTAATGAGGATTAATTATTTGGTATAAAGACAGTTCATTTGCACACAGTGTGATTTACTTGTGAATAGGCGCTTGACGTTTTAAACCTTTTCTTTTTATTAAAAAAAAAGTTATTATAGAATGGGAAATTTTTATATTATTTTATGAAACGAAAGGTTTAAAACGCCAATCGTCTGTGTTCACCTTGTACAATGTTGTTCTCGAGGGGTAAACTGACGGTGTGTCCCGAGGAAAAGTGTCTTGGCTCCGTAAAAATTATGTGATATTCCTCACTGCACAATCGTGAAGCCCTCCTCTCTTGTGATTCGTCAGTCGATATCCCTTCAAAGAAAAACTTGAATTTTGTTATCAAGGCCTTTGGTTTTGCTGTTTGTGAATAAAAGCTTCGTATTTATATAACTTACAACTTAAACTTTCTGAATTCTGGTTCATGTGAGGTAGGTTGACGACGTGCCCCGAGGGGTATATTATACGGTAAATCAATCTATTAGGACTACTCTCCCTTGCCTCTGCTTCCTCTGCGAATGAAAAGTTAATTTGTTATCTTGTTTGTTTACATACAATGTATAAGTATTTACGGTGATTTGAATATGATAACTATCACTCTCCCATGTTGTTCTCAAGGGGTACATGTATGTTGGATATAGACCCTTTTCCTGTGACATATTTTGTCTAGGAGTTATTCCCCTTAGCCGCCATCTTGTAGGGCAAAGTAGTGAATTTACCTCTTTGAGCAACCAATTTTAAACATGCATGCAAGAAATATATGGGGGGAAATATTCACAATCTTATAATCATAAATTAATAGATGCTTTAACAAACGTATATTCATAAGAAAAATAGCATTATCTTTACCTTAGTAACTATTATAACAAATTGAACTTGGTTGAATAATGAAGGGATCTGGGAATGTTGCCCTACAATATGGCGGCTAAGGGAAATAACTCCTAGACAAAATATGTCATAGGAAAAGGGTCTATTCGTCCTGGGGCCTCTACTCGTATCTCCCCCGTACTGAGATACAACTTCTTTGAGGGACATTTTTAACCTTTCTTTTCATTAATAAAATTATTTATTTAGAAAGGGAATTTTATATTTATGATTTAAAAAAAAAAAAAAGGTTTAAAACGTCAAGCGTCCGTGTTTACCTTGTCCAATTTGGTTCTCGAGAGGTAAACTGATGGTTTGTCCCGGAGAGTAGTCTGTTGGCTCCCTCCAAATGAGTGTTTCTCCATTTCGCAATCTTTCATTTCTCTCTCGTGATTCGGCTATCGGTATCCCTTCAAAAGAAAAATTGAATTAGTAGTCAAGGCGTTTTATTTGCTGTTTATATGAATTAAAGCTTTGAATAACTTACGTTCGGTATTCTGGTTCATGTAAGGTAGGTTGACGGTGTTCTCTGGGCGGCATATTGGAGTTTCTCTTGCTGGCTGCCCCACAATAGGGTTTTCTGTACTACTCAATCTATTCCTTCTCTCCCTTGCCTCTGCTTCCTCTGTAATTGAAAAGTTAATTTGTTGTCAAGACTCTTGTTTGCTTTTATACAAAGTATAATTATTTATTTGTGAATTGACCATAACTAACGCTCTCTCGTGTTGTTCTCGGGGGGTATGTTGCATGATTGTTCTTGGGCATCTACTCGTGTGTCCCCAGTCCTGCGGTTCAACTTCTTCTTTATACATTTAATTATTGGTTCTATGCACACTAAAAAAAAATCACAACAGTTTATTTTTGATATCAGATATCAATTTAACACTGGTTCCTATGTAGCTGTAATATTACGCCCGAAGGTAAGGGGCTTACATATACGTTTAAGTACACTTACATGATTGACATAATAAATAGCAGTAAAGAAATATTGCAAATTTCGAGGTATGGACGTTGAACTCTAGATGTAGCTCCCTGTGACACTGTATTCTAACAGACATATCGGAGCCTTAACATACACCCATTGTAAAATACCCCCCTCCCCCCCCCTAAAAAAAGAAAGAAAAAAGATCATTTTACAGTGTTTTTAATTTATAGTTGTATGCTTTGGGTATTATTTCTCATATTTTTCCTATATCCTTGTTACTTTAATTAAGGATTGAAGCTTAATTTAAACTATTTTACATGTATATACGATATAATATAACTTAGTTTACGATTTACAAACCGCGAAGTGGGTTGTAGAGGATTCCTAAAGGACATTTAAGTCGATGTAAAGGACACTGAGAGCCATTGGCATAACAGTGCAGAGAGAAGTAGATTGATAGGGAGTCTGTGCAGGGAGACGTAATCAGCGTCCATGTGGTTGTGGAGAAAAAGAGCAGAGAATTGGAAAGACAATAAACAGTGGTAAACGATGGACAGTAAAATAGAACAGCAGTGATATAGAGCCAAGTGGTTCCAGGCTGATCACCCCAGTCGGCACACATCTGGAGGCTGTAGTGGACAGCGCCGTAACAGCCGATGAAGTAGGATCCACCCGAGGATGGACCCACGCATTTTTCAATTGTAACGTGCGCCAAATACACAAATCTATTAATAGCTCGCTGTGACACACTTGCAAAAAAAATACATTAAAAATATTTTATTTCTTTAATTAGAATTATCTCTGTCAAAGACTAATTGAAATTTATGAATGTAAAAGTGCATGAAATTAAATCTTTTAACAAATTCATTCTTTGAATAAAATATTTCCTTTCACAAATTAAAAAAAAAATCGACATTCATTCATAAAAGTAAAAAAAAAATCTCAGAACGACAAAGGAAGCAATGTTTTCGATCGACATCTCCTTTAGCTTGAGGACCGCTCGAGGAGCCTTGACGACCTCTGATGAGTATCATGAGTTTGGCAGGATTTGATCACTTTTGGAATATCTGGAACTAGTCTGGACTTATGCGACAAAAACATTCTTATATAATAATTAAATTCTGGTTGTAATGCTGTATTTGATTCGATTAAAAATACCTATATCGTATAAAATGGGTTTACCAACGTCACAATGACTTGCGTCAAAAACGTATCAGTCCGCCTGACATTACATTCAAATTCTGTACAAATCGAAGTCGTATTTTAAGAGCAATCATCTTTTAATCTTACACCAAATGAATGCTACCCATTTTATACAGTTTGAACTATGTTGGACAGTTTATCTTTTTTTTAATAATCAGCCTCGCGGTTTTTTAAAACGTAAACCGTCCCAACCCAGTTTATACCGTATAAAACTGGGTAGCTATTAAATTCATTCTTTAAGTATAGCGAGGACTTGCATATATTTACTTTTCCCCAACATGTTCAGGAATAAAGAAAATGAACTACAAAGTTTAATAAATTTCAATACCCCACACTCTAGCGCTCTTTGTCTTTTGTGCCATGTGACATGGAGTTTAACATTTTCTTTTTTTTTCTAATAAGGATTGGCTGCTTTTTATCCCCTCAAAACAGAGTTGGATGGGATAAGCCCATGTGTGTGCTTTGTATGTGTGTTAGTTTTTCCTTGTGCAAAATGGAAATGCATGAACTAATTTGATTCGGGATTGATATCAAACACTGTCTTGATTAAATAAATATGCTCTTTGCGAGGGGATGCTACGCTTTGTGGCTTTGAAAGTGGGGAGGGGGCACGCGCAAGAGGTTAAAAACGTCGTCGTAAATTTACATTGAGTGAATATTTGGGGACTCTAGTATGTCTGAAATTTTGGTCTTGGAGTTCTACTAATGTTTTGATAATAATATGTGCATACTTCAGTATATAGTGTTATACCATAACATTAATTAATTACAAAGCCCTCTTTTTCTGCCTGATCCATCCAGGTGAGTTTTATTTTAGGACGTACCAGTATAAAAGTGTACTGGTATAAAGACGCAGAGAAAAATTCCAATGATGGCCTTGCAGAGGATCGACCAAAACATACCCCAAATTGTGGAAAAATCGGACCTAAAAAAACAAACTCAAAGTTAAAATAAGCTTCCAAAAGTTATAGAAAAAATTTTCCAGAAAAGAAAAGATCGAAATACAGTAAAACTCGCTTAGTACGAACACGGATATTGCGAATTTACGGATATAGCGAAGTCATCTTGGATCCCCAGCTGTATAAATTTAATGAATTTCTTATACGGTTATAACGAATTACGGATATAACGAAGTATTTTCATAGGTCCAAGTGACTTCGTTATAACCGAGTTTTGCTGTACTAGTATTTACTTGAAATACCCAAATGTGTAACCCCCCCCCCCAATTATTCTCAAATTTTGTCGAATTATTTTTACAGCATTTAAACCATCCCTTGGTCAATCTGAAGTATTATTGAAGTATTTATGTATTTTTCCCCCAAATAATTTACAAGTGGGTTTATTAATGTTCTATTTCTCATAAGATGAAATAGACAAACCTCTCAATATACAGTAGTTTTGAAAGCCACTTCATCTTTATTCAGACATTAAATTTCTGATTAAATATTCTTTCAACATTAAATTTCTGATTAAATATTCTTTCAACAACAATTCTCAAACATTATTATTTGGGAAAGTTTACATGTAAAATATTATAAGAGAACAAAACATTCATAAAGAGTTTTTTTTTTCAATTATAAAACATAGCAGTCTGATGTATGTGCTGTAAATGAGATGTTATCAGACAAAGTGCTCAATCTGAAAAATTGTTACATCAAAGAAACAGAATTGGAGTACTACCAATCGGATCGCATGCATATGACACGAAAAAAAAGTATTTTCACCTCGTTTAAATATAATCATATAGTCATAGAGTCGAGAGAGAGAGAGAGAGAGGGGGTGTGTGTCATGTATGTCAACACTCACATTCTGCTTTAACTGCAAAGTCCCCTGCAATATAAGATATGTCACAAGTAACTATTTATTTTTAAAAAAAATTGTATAATTATTATTATTCAAAGAGCATGGATGTTTCATTTATAAGTGCAAAAAATTACTCTAAACCATATGAGGATTGTCTAAAATATTCGCCGAGAAACGAAACTACATCCTTGTAATGGTTTTGTAGGTTAATATAGAAGATAATTAAAGGCGCATGGACACATATTTGAAGTAAATATTTTCTGTATAATATCACGACTTATATATTTTAATAGCATTTCACACAAAAAATTAACAATTTTATTTCATCTTAAAGTTACTGAAACTTTAAATTTTGGATAGGTTTGATTGACACATCATCGCACTCTCTCAAATTTTACTTTTATTCTTGATACTAATAGGAAAAAGTGGCAATCTTGTTGTGTATTAGGCTAATGAACAAAATCTGTGTCCATGCACTTTAAAATAAAAACTAGAGGTACTGTGAGCAATGAGCTCACTAAATGATACCCCCCGCCTCCCATATGAATATTATGGCAGTGTCCATGTTTTGCTCTGGAAAATCCAAAATATATGTCAGATCAAAAAGTAAAATAAGAGGTGCACAATGGCAATATGTAATGAAGATTCTGTGAAAGTTTCATTAAATTCCTTCAGTGGTATTAGAGGAGTTGCGGATAAGAGATGGGTACCCCAAAGCATAACAGACGGACGGACGGAAATACCGATTACCATATACCCTCCCACTTTTCAAGCGGGGGGTATAATAAAAAAATTATAGAGTAACTGTACTAGGGTTGTTCAATATATATTAATGTCCTCGGTGCTCGGACACGGAAGCAAGAGACGCTTTTCAATGTCTTCGTTTTAATTATTTAATAAATTATTCTATTTTAATTATAACACATCTACGTAACACTTTCATCCGATTTCTGATTGTATTTAGAACTCATTATGAGTATGGCCCATATTGGAATATACTGAAATATGGCAGATCCTATAATTTCCTGGACTTGTTTCTCCTTTCTGAAAGGTGTTTTTTTTCAAGTTTGGAAAATGAACCAAGTCGAAGGGTGACAGATATTGTCTGGAATAGCCATTGGTTTGCAGCTCCTCACAATGAAAATATGAGATGAAAAGTAGTCACATTAACTGTTATCAATTCATTGTTGTCGATTCAATCATAAGAGAAAGTCAAGCTTAATGTCACATGATACCTATGTTGTATGTCATAGAGTTGAGGACATTGTTTATTGAACAGCCCTCGTACAATACTCTCATCAGTATTAAAGATAAAATATAGATCTATAATGGGCCATAAAAAATCAGCCCAATGCTTATGCTAGATTTCGAAGTCAAGGAAAATTCAGGGAATAAAAAAAAGTAATGGGGAATAGGGAAAGATATTTTTTCATTGAACATATAGTCGCATGATACCCAATCATGTTTATCAAAATTTTAGGTAAATTTAAATGAAGGGCTTATTTAGCATGTGGACAAGGTTTATTCAGTAGAGTGTTAAACCATAATTATTATCGTTTGTGGTTATTAAAGATGGTATTAAATTAAATTTAAGATTTGCAATTATCAGATTTAATCTACCTCAAATACTGTGCTAATGCTTGTAAATATTTATTTATACCTTTTTGTAAAGTCAAACAAAAAAGTGGTACATCACATCATATTTAAGTACATGTGAAGTATTGTTACAGTTTTAAACTTAGACTTTTTTCAGAAAAGCCAAATAAATGCATTGTGAATATAAAATGTACATTATATTTACTTGTTTTGTAAATCCAAATTTTTTATGCAGTGGATCGCCTCGCTAAGCTAATAAATATATAGCACATATAGTATCTTCACATGCATGATTGAACTCAATTACATACAATTACTATACCGAGTACAGTGATGCACAATGTCAACTAATAGACAAATAATTATAATAATAATACATATATAATAATAAAAAGTACCTGTACTTCAATGAACGTAGAACGACTATCAAGAATTAAACTTTGTTGTTTGATTTACAAGACACTTCATTGCAAAATGTAAGGAAAATTCTTCATGTATATGTGCGCAATTTTACGCACGCGTAGATACACAAAGGAATTCCCTGGATTTCTTTAATATGTGATTATTTCATCACATGCATTTATGTATGTTGTGTCAATTAAACCTGTCATTCAAATTCCGTCTGCCTTTGTTTTAGTTTAGCGCCATGAATAAAAAAAATTAATTAAAAAAGCTGAATTAAAAATTTTAATGTCCTGGATTTTTTTTAAGAAAAGAAATTCTCAATTGCAAAATCAATTTGCAAAACTCTGTTATGTTTATAGAACTGATGTAGTTCCATATAGTTTCGAAAAAAGAGGTAAGGATGATGAAATATATGGAGATAACGAACAGTATTTAAGGTTTATGACTGCATGTATACATGTATATTTAAACGACGTGAAGATGCTTTTTTCGTCCTTTATGCATGCAATTCGATTTGTAGTACTCCAGATGTGAAGATTTTTCAGATTGTGTACTTTGTCTATTAACAATCCAGTTACAACACATACATCAGACTGTTATGTTTTATAATTGCAAATAAAAAACTCTTTATGAATGTTTTGTTCTCTAATAATATTTTACACGTACACTTTTCCACATATCAATGTTTGAGAATGTGGTTGAAAGTTGCAAAGCATATTTAATCAGAAAATTAATGTATGAATAACGATGAAGTGGCTTTAAAAGCTATATTGAGAAGTTTGTCTAGTCTATTTAATCTAATGAGAAATAGAACATAATTAACCCACTTGTAGATGAAATAAAAAGAATATATAAATAACCTTCGATAACACTTCGGATGGCCCAAGGAATGGTCTAAATACTGTAAAAATAATTCGACAAAATTTGAGGATAATTTGTAAGGGAAAAACACACATTTAGGTATTTCAAGTAAATATACTAGTATTTTTTTAAAATTGATTTCAAATGTTTTTTTTTCTATAGTTTTGCAAGTTTACTAGTATTTAGAAACATTAGTAAGTATTATGAAATGATTGTAAGCATATTTTAAATACTTTGCATCCCATTGTATTTTAGGTCTGATTTTTACACAATTTGCGTTTTTATGCGTTTTTTCCCATATGTTCAAAAATAAAGAAAATAAACTACAGATATGTAGTATAATAAATTTCATAACATCACAGATTTAACCTCACTTTGGCTCTACTTGTCTGTGCCAAGTGACATTATCTTAGAGGTATGCTGCTTTTTATCCATTCGCAATGGAGTTGGGGGGGGGTATCTCTTGCGCTTTTGTGTGTTTGTGTGCGCGTTAGTTTGTGCTTGTGCGAAAAGGAAATGACGTAATTTGCATCGGGTTTGATGTTCATGTCTTTTTCTTTTGATCATTTTTTTTTCTGCACCCCCCCCCCCCCTTTCCAAAACGATGCTACGTCACTGCAATTCTTTCTTTTTTCAAATAATTTTCCTTAAACTGTTGCTGTCTCTATCTGACGCCTTTTAAAAATTACAATAACTTCCAAGGAGACATATAAGAAGATGGGCGAGCAAGGCGAGCAATTTAAAATGCCTTATTTACCTGAATATTTACAGTTGCATGAGCTTCAAATGTAAACAAATTAAATTCACAGATTGTAAACTACATGTATTAAAAGCACAGTTCGACAATTTAAAAAAAGTATGAAATTGTGTTTAAAAAACTTTTAATAGATATATTTTCTAGACTTATGGCAATAATTAGTCTAATAGTTGAATTAAAGGATTTCTTGAGACCCGAACCCAACCGATAATAATCTTGGGGCAATTTTTTTTCTAAGCGACTGACACGCTAAAAACTGCACCCAAAGCATGTGGTGACATTTAAAATTTGATTGTGCTTTATTCCTTGATTTCGAATGTTTCTGTACAATACGACTGAATTTTTTGTCACAAAATGCGTTTTTTTTAATGTGGAGTGGGACCATCTCCCAATGGAAGCAAAAAATGTAATACATATTTTGAAACATAATTATATTACTCTGAAGAAACTCTGATGTGTGCAAAGACGAATAATTTAAACTTTTGTGAATTTGTTGCAAATTTTGAAGATCTCGAATTTTTTTTATAAAGCATTCATATACTATGTGCTATTTTAAAGAAAATTGTATTATAACTGACAATAAATTTTCTACCTCTTGTTTGTCATACTGTAAACATTTATCTCAGGCTGTTTATGTTGTTTGCAAATTTTAATTATATTCCTTTTCTTTTTTGCTTCCTTTTTATAGTGAAAGATTGAATAAAAAATAATGGTTAAACTTCCGTTTGATAACTGTGCTTTTGATTGTTCGAAGGAAAATAACACTATTCAAACCATGCACGGATCTAGAGGGGGAGTTGGGACCCCCCCCCCCCCCCTGAGATTTGAAAGGTTATTAAATTTATATACTAAAGCAATAAAAATTTACCTTTGACCCACCTCGGAAAACGCAGACCCCCCCCCCCCCCCCAGTATACCGAATTTGTGTTAAATTGGTATGAAAAGTTAGTCAATGGTTTGAAGCATTAGAAGTTATCGAAAAAAATTCTGGATCCGCGCCTGCAAACTCTTACACAGATGTGACTTTATTTACAAAAATTATAAAATACAATTATGTGTAAGAAAGATTATAAGTTTGCAATTTCTAACCAGAATTAATGAAAACATACCGACAAGAAAGTATTTCCTCACCATTTTTATCTGAAATATTAAATAAATCTACCTTCATACTGAAATTCTAAGTCCTAAAATGTGAACTGTAGAGCTCTTAAAAGGATCTTCCTTTTATTTTCACTTTCAACTGTCAAGTTCATGTGGCAAGGAACCTTACTTTTTGAAACTGGTATACACAAAACAATATAAACAATACTTCATTGCAATCGCATTACCATGATCTCTCTCTCTCCTCTCTCTCTCTCTCTCTCCTAAATGGCATATTAATATCATGCATTATAAATATAACTCTCGCTCTCTCTCTTTCTCTGTCTCTCTCTCTCTCTCTCTCTCTCTTAAATGACATGACTATTATGCATTAGAGTCAATTGTTCTTGTATCTTGGAAATGTGATGAATCACTTGGATTTGACATTCCACAACCTGGATTTACTATTCCACCAGAGGTCGCTTCTTCATAAGATGGCGGTTGATTCTTCGCCACTTCGCTGTATTCTGGCGGCATTGTGGGATTTGAAGCCCCTTCTTCCGGTCCTTGCACACGAATTCCAAAAATTCGAACAATTCTCAATTCACCCACTCTTCTCGGAACTGCAAAGAAATGGAAGGTTAAAAATGTTGCCAATTTATTCAAGATTGTCTCAATTGAAATATTTTTCTACCTTCTCCTAGCGTGCGTTCTCTCCTCCGAGTCTGTGGAGACAGGTTGAAGTTTGACATTCGCCCGGGGGGCGCTCCTCTGGGTTCACTACTGCGGACACACCAAACAATGCAGCAAACACAGAGAAACACGAACACAAGACAACCCCCTATGATTCCAAAGACGAGTCCTACTATTTCGCCTGTACTCCTGGGGATAAGAAGGAAAAACCCGATTACCAAGACTAATTGAGTAATTCCAAATGTACATTATCGCTGAGACTAACATTCTACTAGTTGCCTACATTTTCGTATGACTGACTGGTTGATTGTATGTTGTTTGACGTCCAATTTGGAGTGTGTTTTAATGAAAGTCACAACTAGTCTCTGATCACTGACTGGATATAAAATGTCCAAAAATAAAATATCAAGCAACCAAAATTAAAAATTAAAGTATCTGTTTATTATAAACTCTCATAATAAATTAATTGTAGAAAACATATAAATTGTATGTCATATACAAGTCATGTACTGTATAAGGCAGTACTTAAACGTTGTATACAAAGGTTTGCTGCAAAATGACTTTTTCATGATAACATGAAATAATAAAATTGAAATAGTTTACAGACACCACTCGACACACGATAGCATTGGTACAGTGTACTTACATTTTACTTTTTGCTGCCTCTTCTGCATAGTAATAATATTTGTAGTAAAATATACTATCATCTCCCTTTTTGAAGGTATACATATCATTTGCGTCATTTTCTTCAAAACAAAAAATCAAAAGATTAGTGAACTAATTTAAACAGAAAATATTGTTGTTTGTAATACTTTTAATCACTTTTATTTTATTCGAAAGAACTAAGGTAAGACTAGTGCAGTCTTCTCGCAAAAAATTTACTCATACTCGTATTCATGTATATTTTTGTCCCCCGCTTTCGCGAAAGCGAGGGGACATTAAATCTCATTCGTCTGTCCGTCAGTCTGTCTAGCTGTCCGTCCGTCACAAAAACTTTAACCTTGCCCTTAACTTTTGATTTAGTGGAGCTATGACTTTTATATTTCACATGCGTATTCCTTGTGACAAGACCTTTCTTTGGGTACCACCAAATTTGACCTTTTAACCTTGACCTTGGAGTTTGACCCACTTTTTTGACCAACTTTAACACAAAAATTCCAAACTTTTACTTTGGTCATAACTTTTAAATGGTAGGCACTAGGACTTTCATATTTCACATATGTATTCTTTGTAGTGACCTTTTGACCTTGGACATTTACTAGTATGTACTTACGGAAAACTTTAACCTCGACAAAAACTTTTGAATGGTAAGGGCTAGGGCTTTCATACTTCAAATATGTAATCCTTGTGAGAAGACTTTTCACTGAACACCGAGAACTTTGACCCGTTGACTTTGACCTTGAATTTTTACCTACTTTTTAAAAACTTTAACCTTGGTCACAACTTTTGAACAGTGGATACTTGGACATTCATATTTCACATATGTATTCTTTGTGGCAAGACCTTTTATGGTATACCAACAATTTTTACCTTTTGACCTTGACCTTGGAGATTTATGTATTTATAAAAACTTTAAACTTGACAATGATTTTTGAACGGTAAGGGCTAGGGGTTTCGTACTTTACATATGTAATTCTTGTGAAAAGACCTTTCATTGGATGCCAAGAACTTTGACCTTGGAGTTTGACCTTCTTTTTAAAAACTTTGACCTTAGCCACAACTTTTGAATGATATATACAAGGACTTTCATATTTCACAAAAGTATTTTTTGTAGCAAGACCTTTCATTGGATGCCAACAACTTTTGACCTTTTGACCTTGGAGATTTATGTACTTACAAAAAACTTTAACCTTGACAATAACTTTTGAATGGTAAGGGCTAGATCTTTCATACTTCACATACGTAATCCTTGTGAGAAGACCTTTCACTGAGCACCAAAAACTTAGACCCTTTGACCTTGACCTTGGATTTTTAACCTCTTTTTCAAAAACTTTAACTTTGGTCACAACTTTTGAACAGTTGATACTTGGACATTCATATTTCACATATGTATTCTTTGTGGCAAGACCTTTTATGGTATACCAACAACTTTGACCTCTTGACCTTGGAGATTTACGTACTTATGAAGAAACTTTAAACTTGACCATAATTTTTGAACGGTAAGGGCAAGGGGTTTCGTACTTCGTATATGTAACTCTTGTAAAAAGACCTTTCATTGGATATCAGGAACTATGACCTTGGAGTTTGACCTTCTTTTCAAAAACTTTGACCTAAGCCACAACTTTTGAATGGTACATACTAGGACTTTCCTATTTCACAATTTTTTTTTTGTAGCAAGACCTTTCATTGGATGCCAATAACTTTGACATTTTGACCTTGACCTTGGAGATTTATGTACTTATGAAAAAAAACTTTAATCTTGACCATAACTTTTGAATGGTAAGGGCTAAGGCTTTTTTTCTTCACATAATAATTGTAATCCTTTTGAGAAAACCTTTCATTGGATACCAAGAACTTTACCCCTTTGACCTTGACTTTGGAGTTGACCTACTTTTAAAAAACTTTAACCCTGGCAATAACTTTTGAACGGTTAGGGTTAGGGTTTTCATCGTTCACATAAGTATTACTTGTGACAAGACCTTTCTTAAGAACACTACAACTCAAACCCTTTCACCTTGGAGTTTGACCTACCTTTCAAAACTTTATCCTCGACTATAACTTTTGAACAGATGGTGCTAGGGATTTTGTATTTCACAATCGCATTTCTTGTGAGAAAAACCCTACTTTAGATAGTGATATATTTAATTTGCAATTAAGAAAAATTCAAGCCCTCATGTTTCACAAACACATCTTGTTCTTTATATTGAGAAGAGATAGGGCTTTCATATTTGACATGCGCATTACCTGTGACAAGATAATTCCGAGCATGCTATGATTTCTTACCCCTTGACCTTGACCTTGACGATTGACCTTATTTTTAAAAAAATATTAACTTCAATGATAATTTCTAAATAAATGACATATGATAGGGTGTGCATATTAGACACAATATGTCATAAAAAATAACATCTCACCCACAAAGACACCGAAAGCGGGGGACCACAATTCTTTGAAATGTACAAATTTAAAAAAATCCTTAGAAGTCGTGATAATTTGATTGTCTTTCATTAAAATATGAAATATTAGTAGCTATCTCGCAAAAATAAGCCTAAGATATTGCCAAAACTTGGTAATCTAGAGTACTTGAATATGTTAACACGCACCCCGGATATGCAAATGATGGGATCAAATACCTAGGAGGAGTAAACATCCTCTGCTCACAATTCAGTGACGTAGCATCTTTTTTGAAAGTTTTCTGGGGGCCAACCAGAAAAAAAATGACTCACCTGAAAAAAAGTTGTCAATCCAAAACAAAGAGGAAATTTGCCCAATCCTATTCGTGCGTGTGAGGGTGTGTGTGTGTGGGGGGGGGGGGGGTAGACGTTTTACTTATTTCTGTACCATTTTTAGGTCACCTGAGTAACTCAGGTGACCTATTGCTATCTGTTTTTGTCTGTCGTCGTCCGTCGTTCGTCGTCCGTCGTGTGTTAACATTTGAACATTTTCAGCTTCTTCTCTGAAACCACTGAACCAATTTCAACCAAATTTGGTATACAGCATTTATGGGTGAAGGGGAACAAAAATTGTGAATTTTATGGTCCCCGCCCCCCTGGGGCCTGAGGGGTGGGGCCAAAACCACCAAAATTATTGCAATCTTTAAAAATCTTCTTCTTTACTCCTGGACATCAAGCAGGAAAACTGTTGGCATGACTGTAATCAGCATTGAGTCCTCTACCAAAATTGTGAAATTCATGGCCCCAGGGTCAGGGGTTTTTGTGCTAGGGCGGGGCTATATAGATTATATAGTGAAAATGCATTATTTCTTTGAAAATCTTCTTCTCTGCTCTTGGGTATTAAGTAAACTAACTAAGTACATAGTTATGTTGAGCAAGAGTGCCTCTACCAAAGTTGTGAATTTTATGGCCCCAGGGTCAGGGGTTCTGGTGTTAGGGTGGGGCTCTATTGATCATATAGTGAAAATGCAATAATTCTTTGAAAATCTTCTTCTCTGCTCCTGGGTATTAAATAAACCATGTAAGTACATAGTTATGTTGAGCAAAAGTGCCTCTTCCAAAATTGTGAATTTTATGGCCCCAGGTAGGGGTTCTGGTGTTAGGGCGGAGCTCTATTGATCATATAGTGAAAATGCATTAATTCTTTGAAAATCTTCTTCTCTGCTTCTGGGTATTAAATGAACTAACAAAACACATAGTTATGATGAGCAAGAGTGCCACTTCCAAAATTGTGAATTTTATGGCCCCAGGATCAGGGGTTATAGTGTTAGGGCGGGGCTCTATTGATCAGATAGTGAAATGCATTAATTCTTTGAAAATCTTTAACTCTGCTTCAGGGTATTAAATAAACTAATTAAGTTCATAGTTATGTTAAGAAAGAGTGCCTCTTCTAAAATTGTGAATTTTATGGCCCCAGGATCAGGGGTTCTGGTATGAGGCGGGGCTCTATTGATTATATAGTGAAAATGCATTAATTCTTTGAAAATCTTTTCCTTTGCTCCTGTGTTTTATGCCAATGATCCAAGTATATATATCTATGATGAAGAAAGGTGCATCTAGCAAAATGGTTATTTTTTATGCCCCCGGTCGGGGGGGGGGGGGCTTCATAGTCTGAAAATAAATTAATGCTTTGATATCTGCTCTTTAGGTTTAATCAACCATTTTATGATAAAATTTGCAAAATTTTGAAATATGTGGCCCCAGGGTCAGTGGTTCCTTTGGGATGAGGTGTACAACTGGTTATAAAGTGGAAGTGCACTTTCTCTTTGTTACTCTGATCTACATCTGGGTATTTGGGTAAATAGAGTAAGCATGCTAAATTTATAATTATATTTGCATATCCACTGCTCTCTCCCACTCTAAACATGTGGTCATCAATTGCGTTCATAGGACTACAGATGCAATTGCTTTTGCTTATCCACTGCTCTCTCCCACTCTAAACATGTGGTCATCAATTGCGTTCATAGGACTACAGATGCAATTGCTTTTGCTAAGAGAGAAATTGCTCTATCAAATTCCTCTAGAACACTTCCTCTATTACACTTGTTCTTCTGTCGAGAAGTATATATATGAAACTTTTCGTAAAAGGAATAAAAATAAGTTTTTAATAATATTCTTTGAGAAAAAAGAAATTCAGAATAATTAAAATTGCTGATTTATATCTTTAAAAATTCAATTTTGGTCAATGTATTTAATTGTATGATAAAACTTTTCAAAAATTGTAGAAAACTGCCCTATTTTTATTTTTTGTATCATGCATATTTGTTCGAAGAACGATAACTCTTCACACTTGGGTAATAACATTCAGAAAACTAGTATAACTAGTATATCGACTTCAAGAATAATTTCAGCTATTAAGGTCAGTGTTGGGTAGTGGCCAACTTTTTTTTCAAAGACATATTATTTTCAATTTCAATTTTCCTACACAATTTTGTTATACAACTATGTATTGCTATTATTTCATATATCTGTGATTTTGTTCTTCATTAAAAAGTGGGGGGGCACAGACATACTCTTGCCCCCCCAGATCTGAAAGTGGGGGGGCTAGTGCCCCCGCTGCCCCCCCTGTGACTACGCCTATGACGTTGTTTATTTCTTAAATGATAAGCAATGGAGCCTCTTTCAAAATTGTGAATTGTGAATTTCATGGCCTCTGGTTTAAAACATGAACCAATTTTAATTGTTTGAAAGTTGTTGCATGATACTCAGGTGACCTATAAGGCCTGTGGGCCTCTTGTTTTCATACAATACTCCTACATGTATTTACCCTTATTTCATATTGCCGCACCAGAACGTGGGGGGCAACCGGCCTTTCAATGACCAATTTGAATAGTAAAAAGTTTGCTTGGGAAAAAAAAGGCAGGCCCTCATGCCGCCCCCACCCACTGTTGCTACGTGTCTGCACATCCGCTGTGATTCCTTTAAGTATTGATCAAGAGACTGAACATTCTGTAGTCAAATTCAGTATAAAAGCAAAGGCCTAATAATATGTATAAAACTAGAGCTGCAAGGTTCTGGGAGCGCTGAGCTCACTAAATGATATCTACTACTATATACCCTCCCATTTTTCAAGCTTGCGGGGAGGGGTTATAATGACAGTGTCCATGTTTTTGCTATGGAAACCCGAAGTATGTGTTCGATCAAAAACTAAAAGTGAGGGTGCAGAAGGGCACTAAGTAGCATAGTTTCTGTGAAAATCTCATCAAATTTAATCAGTGGCAAGCCAGGACTCCTGCAGTTGCGGGTAAAAGATGGGTATCCCAAAGCGTAACAGACGGACATCCCGATTACTACATGTATATACCCTTTCACTTTTCGAGCGGGGGGGGGGGGGGGGGGGGCAATGAACAATTATATATAATATTTGCTTACAATGCCACTATATCAAAAAAAAATTGCAAATGCTTACTTTGTTGAAATCCCTGTAACATCAATTTATTTGTCAGTAGCCTGTCTTGGTTATCTTGACCCAGCAATATACATCATGTATACTAGTATCTTTGTCAGAATTTTATCAGGGAATTCAGTACAAAGAGGGTAGATCAAACTCATCTTATTTAACTGGTATACTTAAAGTATTAACCACGGAGGTGTGATATTTGACGAATTTCTTCTTTGAACGTGCATGACTTGTAAGTATATGTGTATATGATTATGAGGGAGAGGGTTAGACTAGAGGTTAACACATTGAATAGAAAAGAGAAATCCTCGACAAAAAAAATGAATCTTGGGATATTTATTATTTAGATTGTATACTGTATACTGTTTAACGTCCCTCTCCAGAATATTTCACTGATATGGAGACGTCACCATTGCCGGTGAAGGGCTGCAAATTTAGGCCTATACTCGGCACTTAAAAAAACACCTGCTGTGACACGGGGCCTGAATATACGGTGGGATATTTAGTCGCCTTTTACGAGAAGCAGTTCAATACAATATTATTTAGAGAGTTAAAAACAAATAAGCTTTCTTTGTATAAAAATATTTGGGGTCGGAGAGTCCGTGTATGACCATTGGGGGAGGGAATTGGGGGCAAATTAGATTACACTGCATTTGCGTGAATTTAAATCGATATGAACTTTAAGGGACAGGTTACCCATGTTACCCATTCTGTTATCTTCACATCCTTGTTGCTATCACAAGGTTTGTTTGCTTTTAAGACTAATGCAAACAAACATTCAACGTCTCACTTTTCTTGTTATATTTTCTTCGTTTCCTAAAAACTACTGAAAACGCGTTAGATCAAATGCATTGCCGAACCTGCATGCTTGGTCATAGATAATTACATATTTCTCAAATGTTTAAATTCCTCTCTATTCCATGAAGAATTTCACCAGTAAAAATTAACCCTTTTACATCCCCCTTTTGATCCCGATACATAACCAAGTAGTCGTAAAATATTTATACATGTATAAACTAGCTATAGAGTACCATTTGGGGAAAAACGATGAACAAAAAGTTGTAACGCGCTTAATGCGGCAAAGGGGATTCTATGATTAAGCTAGAAACGTTGTAATATTTGTTCACATTGTATTCATCTTTCTTAGTTACACCATAATATATGTCATGTTTTAAGTCCTTTTTAAGGTATACTTTGTGTTTGATAAATTACAGGTGTAACTAGATTATTTGATTTTACCTATAGTATGATATACCGGAACTAAATAGACACTCGGTATGCATGGACCTATGGTAACCTGTTTTGTAGTCAAGTATGTTATAAAAAGAAAGTATTTTTTAAAAGAAAGAAATAACCCTTTTGCAGTCATAATTATGTACATCATATTTTGTGATTTTGACAATTAAAAATAATTATTTTTCAATAATCGCGAAGAAAAAACTATTAGACAGTTTATCTTCACCGACACACACACAAATCCAAACACCCATTCCCACGTGTGCGTATTTTTACAAATAAAAATTAATTTTGATTAAAACTTTGATTAATTAAATACAAAATTACCTGATATAAGACAGGAAAGGATACCCAAGAGGACCACTTGAATGTGAACAGTCATTTTTTATTACCGATAAACTCTGTAATAAGAAGCTTGTCCACCTGTACTTCTTTTACTCGTGAATGTTTTATCTTTAAAGTTCTCTTTGTTATTATATAATCTTCCTAGGGGATTTCCAGATTTCTCTGTTGTCTATGAAATCCGGATAGGGCCATGAAGCTCACAATCGCACCGTTGAGTTGAGTTTAAGCTCGATATCGATAGTGCGGTGACGATATAATGCGATGACAACGAAGCGATGGTGCATAATGACGATGAATTTATGGTTCGACGACAATGATGCGATGGCGCATCAATGCGTTGACAATGAAACGGCAGTGCGATGACGCAACAGCAATAGCAATGTTGTGATCACGATGGCGCAGTGATACATGCACTATGACGATGAAGCGATGTTCACTATCGCTCAATCGTGGTATCGCAACGTCGTCATCACATTGTCGCGCCATTGACCCTTAATTTAGCTGAATCTCGATGTCGCACGATAATGAATTTTAACTCTTGAAATGCAAGTATAGTTGTTGAATTTGTTATTTGGTAAACTTTTAAACAAAAAAAAAATCAATTGAAGGATGACTTTCTTAACAATTATAAGAAATGGTGGGATGGAAAACCCCTCTGTACAAGAGACCAACTGATGTTACAGTTAATCTTCATATGGAAGTTAATATGTGTGGGGGACATTGGTTCCTAGTGAAACGAGAAAAGAAAAATGAATTCATTCAAATGTGACCTCTCAAAACTCTGCAGTTTTTTTTTAACTTGAAGACTCTTACATATAATACATTTAAATATATCAAAGCAATATTTCATAGTTGTCATGGTGATGTGGCAGTCTGACTAAAGTCAGTCCCTACTATTTCACTGCGTTCGAAGTGAAATAGTTGGGGCTGGCTGTAGTCAGACTGGGTAATGTGGAATATACTGTTAGTTTTCGTTCCACAAATTACGGGAAAAATTGTATACAATTATTGTGATAAATTTTCAAGGGGAAAATATTTGACCAAGTGATTAGCTGCAGATCTGTAGTTGTCCGGAAAAAAAATATATTGACAGACCGGAGAGCAACAGATCTGCAGCTAGTATCGTATAATCTGGAAAATGAAAAAATAAGTCACAGGATGTGATTTTGGAAGACAATGGTATTCAAGAATAATTATGCCAACGTTTACAGTTCAAAAAACAGCGTTGTACTAATTTTACGTTGAACAAACGTAAAAATTATAATTTGATCTGAAAGCCAACTTTAGGCTTACGTTAGAAAATGAGTTGGCATTGGTATGTTAAAATAATGTTGTACATTACGTACGTCGACATTTCAACAAAAAAAAAGTGTCGTACAAAATTAACGTTGGTCCAACGTTACCAAATATTGACTCGGAATAACGTTACGAATCATACATGTAATTGTCCAAAATTAATTAAAAATAAGTTTTGTTATACATGTATACATATCCCATTTTCTCACACTGCCATGAAATTACCAAGTGCATGATTGTAACGATGATAAAGGGAGCGAAAAGATCATGATAAATGATTGTAAAATTGCAAGACTTTTCTCAATATTTATGATGAAACAAAATCCTTGGGACCTTCTTTTACCAAGCAAACAATTTGATTGCACTGCATCTACAGTGCATATTTCTGAAAACATTTTCCAATATGCCAGCATTTAAAAATCATTTCTTTGGTTCCTTTTTAGCTCACCTGAGCTGAAAGCTTAAGTGAGCTTTTCTGATCACCCCTTTTGGAAGCATTCTGCTGTAGTAGATTCTAAATTGTCAAACTTCACCCAAAAGGGTAGGTTGAGACCACATATTACAAAGTATTACAAGGGGGAAATCTGGTGAAGAACAGCATGGCCAAAGCTACTCAGGTGAGCATTGTGGTCCATGGGCCTCTTGTAAAATTATACAATGAAGAAGTATTTATTTATATAAATAGAGTATTTTAGAAAAATTCTGAAAAATATACTATAATTAAATTTACAATCAAAATTGTTTATATGAAGCGCAATACAAGAAATTAAATCTAAAACCGGGAAACATACCAGAATGCCAATTATAGATAGTACTCAAAGAAATTTTTGCATAAATTCAACATTTAATGCAATACACAGTTCCATTTATTCAACAGTATAAAGCACAGACTTGCTAAGGCACTATTACAAATAAAAAGGCTGTACAACATACACTGTATTTGAATTGATTTTAAATTGTCATAATATTGTACCTTATTTATAATTCATTTGATATAACTTAAAATGAACAGCATTAATATGCATTGTTGGAATGTAAATGAAAAAAGTAGAAAAAATAAAATTATCAAATATCAATATAAAATCACAGCTGTATTAAATATAAATACTTCAAATCACATACGGCAAATTAATTTACCTCCACAGTTGAACTTCATGAGCACAAATCTTGGTTCTATTGCACTTTTAACACTAAAATATCATGACCTATGATAAACAGTGTAGTTCTGATATTATTTAGTTTGAGAGCAAATCATTTTAACTGACATTAATTTTGATTTTTATAATTTAAAATATACTTTCACATAATTCTGTTTTGATTGTTCATGTATTAAACTAAGTAAGGAAGACAGGATTTTCTTTTTATCAAATAGTATAAAATTGAGACATGTGGTCACACACATTTGGTTTTAGTAAAGGGGGAATGATTCAACAGCAATGCTTTCAATAGAACACTCGTCAGTGCCCCTCCTGATTCTGAAGTACCCGTCCTCCCCCCAGCCTGTACCCCAGGAGTTCTTTATCGTCCAGAACTTGACCCCAGTGGCGGCGTCCACTCCATACCCCACCAGCAGCACCGCGTGGTTGGTGATCTCAAATGGATTGAATTTTTCCTGGAGTCCTGTGTGAACATAGACTCCTCCTTTATAATGCATGAAATCATTATACACTTCAAAGGACACTGCCATGGGGCCATTCTTGATCAGATTTATCATCATAAGTTCTTCATTACACCTGAAAATTCAACAGAAAAGTTAAGTATACTAGTAGATGGCTGCATGGTAAAATTTAGATAACTGGAAAGAAATGTCATACAAGAAATTGCTGGTCTAAAATATATTTTTGGAATCAATTATCAGGGAATTTTTCGGCAAATTTGTTACTGAAGATGACCAAACCAACAATTTCCTAGTTTTGTAACATTAATTTTGATAAAAAAAAAAAAATGAACAATTAGAGTTTATGTGAAATTCATAGTTAGCGGCAAATTTAGCAATTTTCATTATAAAAAAATTAGTATTTTTAAAGAAAAATTTTTGCCATTTTGTAATGCTTAGCAATTAAAGCCAAGTCATCTTCAGTATGAAATGAAACAAAAGCAATATATTTAATTTTACCAAACCCAACATCTTCATTAAACATAGGTAATCAGAGATTACAGAGCTCACCTCAACAAATGTTGTCTTTTAGTAAGGCAAAGTCACACAATTACCAAACAATGTGTACATTCAATAAAATTTATGCAATTTTGAAATATACTTTGGAATAACATATAAAAACTTCATAGTGTTCATCAGAAAATGTGATCAAAATTCACAATTTTATGAGTTTTCATCACTTGATGCATCATTTGGGCAAGTTTGGTTTATTTAAGCCTTATAGTTTCTTGGTGATAGACCTGCAATAGCTTTTACAATTTTAGTCCATTTAAAATGTATGTCGAAGTTCAGCATCCGAAGCAAGTCCATTGACATACATGTATCATCCATGTGAGTTTGCACAACATAGGGCTAATCATGCTAATAGTGACTTAGAAATGAAACCTGCATAAAAATTTTACCTCTTAACTCATCCAGAAAACCAGAAGTCTCTGTCGAGACTGTAGCTCTACGGGTTTGTACTTATCAAAAACCATTGCACTATTTTATGTATCTTTTTTCTACTTGTGTGCCAAATTTTGAAATCAAACTAAAAAAAGGAGTAGCGTTTTAAAGGAATTTCACAGAAAATTCATTTTTGTAACCATGGTAACACCGTTCATCGAAGTCAAAAACCGATGCACTATTCTATGTATCTTAGTGTAGTCTACTTGTTTGCCAAGTTATTATAATGAAATCAGACCAAAACTGTAGAATGTAACACAATGACAGCCGAGTAGTGTCACAAGAAGGAGCAGTGATTGGGAAGGGCTTGCGCCACGCGCCATAGTCGCATTGAAGTGAAAAATGGCGCATTAAATCAATCAATCATGGCGCCAAGGTGCGCATTTAATTTTTAGCGATGCTGTTTGGAAATATTTTGCGTACAACTTTCTTTCTTGTTTTTACTTTCGTTTTAAATGCAGTCAATTTAAAACAACAAATCTCATTGCTTGAAACCTGTCAAAAAGTACTTCCGGTTAAACGAAGCACATACATGAGGTACAATAACTTCATTCATTTGTATGGTAGGGCTGTTCCCTTTCCAAAACTGTTGTAATTTAAACACAAAATTCGGGTCAGTTATATTCTAAGCAAGTGCTTTTAAATTTGCTGCATTTCATGCTTTGAAAATCGGATTCGGTTAATTAAAAACGTGTTTTGTCTCGTATTTGATATTTGTTTGTCACTTTGTTATTTCTTAAAACGGCCCTTCAGATTACATTGATGGCCCATTTATTTTCGAAATGGCCCATCAAAAATGTTGACAGTTGCGCCATAGTCCCATTGACCATTTTGGCCTTTCCGATCACTGAAGGAGTAGCATTTTAAAGGAATTTCACAGAAAATTCTATTTTTAGTAACCATGGCAACACCGTTCATTGACATTAAAAACCAATGCACTTTTCTATGTATCTTAGTGTAGTCTACTTGTCTGCCAAGTTATATTGAAATCAGACCAAAACTGTAGAAGGAGTAGCGTTTTAAAGGAATTTCACAGAAAATTCTATTTTTAGCAACCATGGCAACACCGTTCACCGAAATCAAAAACCGATGCACTATTCTATGTATCTTAGTGTAGTCTACTTGTCTGCCAAGTTATATTGAAATCAGACCAAAACTGTAGAAGGAGTAGCGTTTTAAAGAAATTTCACAGAAAATTCTATTTTTAGTACCCATGGCAACACCGTTCATCGAAATCAAAAACCGATGCACTATTCTATGTATCTTAGTGTAGTGCTTGTGTGCCAAGTTATATTGAAATCAGACCAAAACTGTAGAAGGAGTAGTGTTTTTAAGGAATTTCACAGAATATTCAATTTTTAGTAACCATGGCAACATCGTTCATCGAAATTAAAAACCGATGCACTATTCTATGTATCTTAGTGTAGTCTACTTGTGTGCCAAGTAATATTGAAATCAGACCAAAATTGTAGGAGGAGTAGCGTTTTGAAAAATTGTTTACAGACAAGATAGAGGATGGACACATGACTATCGCATAAGCTCTTCTAGTCTCTGACCAGTAGAGCTAAAAATGTAGGTCAGATTCAGCATCTGAAGCCAGCCTGGTAGAATGCAACCTTAGATGCATCATCCATGCAACTTTGGTCATTAAAGAGCTCATAGTTACTTGGAAATGAACCCTGCATCAAAAACTTGAACCTGTTCACTCACCCAGAAAATGTAGGTTAGATTCAGCATCCGAAGCAAGTCTGGTAGTATGATCCTATGATGTATCATCCATGCAAGTTTAGTCATTATAGGGCTCATTATAACTTGCTTATAAACCTGCCCCAAAAACATTAACCTGTTCACTCAACTGGAAAATGTAGGTCAGATTCAGCATCTGAAGCAAACCTGGTTATGTGCATCCTTAGATGTATCATCCTTGTAAGTTTGGTCAACATAGGGCTTATAGTTACTTGGAAATGAGACCTGCACCAAAAACATTAACCTGTTCATTCAACCGGAAAATGTAGGTCAGATTCAGCATCCGAAGCAAGTCTGGTAGTGTACATCCTTAGATGTATCATCCATGCAACTTTGGTCAACATAAGGCTTATAGTTACTTGAAAATGGAACCTGCACCAAAAACATTAACCTGTTCACTCAACCGGAAAATGTAGGTCAGATTCAGCATCCGAAGCAAGTCTGGTAGTGTACATCCTTAGATGTATCATCCTTGCAACTTTGGTCAACATAGGGCTTATAGTTCCTTGGAAATGAGACCTGCACTAAAAACATTAACCTGTTCACTCAACCGGAAATTGTAGGTCAGATTCAGCATCCGAAGCAAGTCTGGTAATGTGCATCCTTAGATGTATCATCCATGCAAGTTTGGTCAACATAGGTCTTATAGTTCCTTGGAAATGAGACCTACACCAAAAACTGCACCAAAAATGTTAACCTGCTCCAAAAACATTAACCTGGTCATTCTTTTGCTGAAATTGCAGCATTTGAAACTTTGACCTGGTACAATGAAACACATTAGAAGCATCTTCCATGCATGTCTAATCAAAATAGGACATAGAAGTACTTAAAAAGAAAACTGCTCCAAAAAACTTAACCTGGGACACAGGCGCCGACATCGAGGGTATTACATAAGCTCCCCCAACTTCGTTGAGGTGAGCTAAAAATGTTTAAGTCCAATTCTTGCTGAAAAATTCTGCTTATATGGTATAACTTACGCTCCATAGAATCCCCCCACGTATTTATATCTGTAGGAGTACTGACGTGGACAGCTCTGGTCAGTGGAACACTTTCCGTCCTTTCCTTTGTAAGGATTACATTTCTCCTCCACAAGTCCAAAGTCCTCCGCGTATTTCCCTCCAATTAGGTAAGGGAATCCACCTTCACACCCTATAATTGAAAAGGGTATGTGTAATTGTGAAAGTTTACATGTATACAAGAATAAGTATGATGTAATATAATTTACTCTGTGAAAAGAAAACTGACTTTAAGGTAGGACTAAACACCCGTGGATTCTATTTTAACCCAATTCTTAAAAAGTACTGGAGAAAAAAAGAATAATATTACTATATTGACAACAATGAATGATCCCTGTAAGAAAAATAATAAGTTTTGGCATGTTTGCGTCATATTTTGTGAGAAAATCAGAGAATCCTATATATTGGTCACTTGGGGGCTTACATTTTGGAATGTTTTTATGCTAACTACCGTAAGTGTAATAAACAAGCATGTGACAGTCTGTTATAAAATGCAGTGTAACTTTTGTTCCATACATATTAGAGGAATGATATTTGAACATATCTATAAGGAGTCTTTATTCTTTATGTACTACTAAGGTCAAAGTCATAACAAGAGGTCAAAGGTCAAATATTGTGACGTCATCTACTGAATCTTTAAGTTTTTTGCCATTGAAATTTTTTTTATCGCAAAAATATCTAAAACCACCGGTTCAATTTTCTTTACCTTTACACATTTTATTCTAGGACCCATTTGATTCATTCTGTTGATTTTTTGTAAAAATTGAAATATACATTTTCTCTTAAGAAAACTTAAACTGTCGGATATTTACATGAAAATTTTCAATTCCGACGCTACGTATGTTCTATTTTTACTTAATATTTTACTCAAATTTTCCAGTATCAAGTTGACTTACTAACTGAAAGCAACAAAAAGGTTATCTTTATTAAAAGTATTACACAAATTTGCAGTAGATCAATTGATAATTCTAAAATCAGGCTAATTCTCAAGTCGAATGTCTGATTTTTCAATCTTCTTACAGGGGTCTGATAAGCCATATTTCAGACTATGTGGGCAAGAAATGTGTGGTTGAAATTCTTTCATATCATATATAAAGAGATTTTGTATCCTAGAACAAAATATCAAAGTTTCAGAAAAATTGAATTTGAGGAAAAATTTGGTCTATCTATTGTGTCCTACCTTAAAGTCATCATACACCAAATACTCATCTACAGTATACATAACTGAACTAAAAAAAAATTCTGAGATTTGATCCAACACACAATTATAGTAAATGAAGTATTCCGGTTGGCCAATTCCTTTACTAATACATTTATCTTTTACTGATATAAAAAGGGACTGTTGTGATTACCCTGAGAATATTCGCTGCATTCTACAATGTCTTGAGTGGAGAACACTGGTTGTTCTGTGTTATTGGTCCTCATTCTCCAGCGAGCTTCATTCATACCCAGGGAAGAGAAGGCATAGCAGCTACCACAACCCCCTACAACACATCATCAACAGGTACTTTATTTTTACATCTATATTACAATGGAACAAGTATAATTACATAGGATTTACAATTAAGGCATTCAGCACTAGTCTTTGTCATGTTTGAACTTATAATAAAGATCAGCCTGATGTTGATGTGAATTTATCAGAGCACCAGACCTTGATTCCTGACTGGGGAGACAAATCCTGTAGTTCTCCAATCAAATGACTCGGGTAGTTTTTGGGCTATTCTCTTTACTTCTTCACTTACTGGAGCTGGCTTTGGTATCCTGCCATTGAGAGATGAATCAATTAAAATACTATTACCTTTAATACCTGCAGTAATTAATACAACTGTACATGTAAAATATTTGAACTGTCTTTTTATTATTTTTATGTCAAAAAATTAAAGTGAATTTTGGAAATTTTTTTTGCATCGATCATTAAAGGAATACAAAAAGACATTTGAAATGAAAGTATTTTTTTTTTATTTATTTGAATTTGGTGAATCTAAAAAAATACTTTTCACTATACTGTGAAATCGCTAATTTTTGTGGAGGGTTTTTGTTGTTTTCGAGAGACCTACCAATTTTATAACCACCACAAAATGTAAAATTTGACAGATCAATATTTTTTCCTCAATCCTAAAAATCTGACCCTACGTGCATGATTTTACTGTAAATGCTGTAAAAATTGATCATTAAAGCATATTACCCAATGATTTTTGATTTCCTGCCCCCAGCTCTTTTCACCAGATCTTCGAGTGTCATGTCCTCCATTTCCCTGTAGGCTACAGCCTTCCACAACTTCTGTTTCTGGTTGATTTGGTCAATGAAATCATAATTAGTTCGGAACTTTAAAATTTAACAAGAGGTCCAGGGGCCACAGCGCTCACCTGAGCACATCAGCTAGGAAA
Source organism: Saccostrea cuccullata (assembly GCF_032062105.1). Taxonomy (NCBI): domain Eukaryota; kingdom Metazoa; phylum Mollusca; class Bivalvia; order Ostreida; family Ostreidae; genus Saccostrea; species Saccostrea cuccullata. The sequence continues at coordinate 263,979 of NW_026936003.1, read as the reverse complement.
AAGCATAAATCATGATTTGGACGAACTAGAATCTACACTACCTGAGGATAATTCTACATAAATATTACTAATTATGGCTTTGAAGTACTTGAAAAGAAGATTTTAAAAGGTTTCCCTATATATTCCTGTGAAATTTTTGGTCCGCTGGGTATTTGAAAATTTGAATCTACACTACCTGAGGATAATTTCACATGAGTTTCATCTTTCCTGGCCCAGTGGTTCTTGAGAAGAAGTTTTTTGAAGATTTTTCCTTCATATTCCTATGTAAAACTTTGATCGGACATTTTGGCCCCATCCTACCTCCTGGGGTCATGATTTGAATAAATTTGAATCTACACTACCTAAGGATAATTTCAGAGGAGTTTCATCTTGCCTGTCTCAATGGTTCTTGAGAAGGAGATTTTTAAAGATTTTTCCTATAAATTCCTATGTAAAACTTTGATCGGCCATTTTGGCCCCACCCCACCTCCAGGGGTCATGATTTGAACAAAATTGAATCTACACTATCTGAGGATGATTCCACATGAGTTTCATCTTTCCTGACAAAGTGGTTCTTGAGAAGAAGATTTTTAAAGATTTTCCCTATATACTCCTATGTAAAACTTTGATCAGCCATTTTGGCCCCATCCTACCCCCAGGGGGATTTAAACAAACTTGAAATACTATCTGAGGATGATTCCACATGAGTTTCAATTTCCTGCCCAGTGGTTCTTGAGAAGAAGATTTTTAAAGATTTTTCCTATATTTCCTATATGTAAAACATTGATACCCTACCCCCGGGGGTCATGATTTGAACAAATTTGAATCTACACTACCTGAGGATGATTCCACATGAGTTTCATCTTTCCTGGCCCAGTGGTTCTTGAGAAGAAGATTTTTTAAAAATGCCATTAATTTTTCTTAAATTCATAATTATCTCCCCTTGGGAAAGGGCGTGGCCCTTCATTTGAACAAATTTGATTCCCCTTTACCCAAGGATACTTTGTAGCAAAATGTGAAAAGTTCAAAAAGCGACAACAACGACGACAGACAACGGACAAATTTTGAAGATTTAGGTGAGCTACAAAGCAATAAGATATACTTCAAGGACAGGGTTGTCCCTGAGAATTGAAATAGAAGGGGACAATAAGAAAGTAGAAGGATTTAAAATTGGGTTCCTCTCTTAATTGGGAGTTTAGCAGGAATAAAAAAATTCTCAGGGTATTACACTATTTTAGATTGGGAAATTCCCTGGCACCTGGATAATCCTGCTACAGGGAGTTAAGTATTTCTATAAATTTCTTTAACCATGTATGTTTTGTAACCCATAAATAGCAGCCTATTATTAGGATCCTAAGTGAGAATTTAAACATTGAACATACTCAGAAGAATGCCTCTCTGGAATGACATGATACTTTGGGGGTACAGGTGTGGTTTTCTGTCCCTGGAAACAGGCCCAGTTCCTCTCCAGCACGTCGTGTGTCCACCCTGGCAATGTTTTCCCACACTGGCTGGTCACATGACTCCCATTTTTTTGATAGGCAGAAAAGGCAAAATATTTTCTTCCTCCAATATTAACTTCAAATCCCTGTAATCGAGTGAATAAAATATTTAATTTGATGCTCTATAACAATTTCATGGAAAATTGATTAATTATAGCATTCAACATTCCTTGTCAACTTCAGAATGACTTTTTTAAAAAGGAATCATATAAAAATTTTGAAAGTACATATGTAATCCTGTCTTATATCAAATAAGGACAAATAATACAACCCTTTTCCAAAAACCATAATATTATTAAAACATTATACATGTATTGTCATGTAATGTAAATAGATTATGTATGACCATATAGCTGTTGCTCTTAATTCTTTTCATTCAAAATTTTACTGCAAGTCCTCCAATAAAGTGAAAAAAAATATTGTACAGTTTTTTTTTTTTTTTTTTTAATTATTGTGATAACAGGAAGGTAGAATTTTGAACAGATCAACATCATATAAAGTTTACAATATCATAATATTTTAGGAATTTGATTACTACAACCAAATTAATTACATGTCCACTAGGCATCACCGCTTCTTAATTCATGTTGACTGTTTAAAATTCCATTATGGCTGCATGGAGAAAGGAGTCAAAATGTAATGTGTACATATTTCTGTTACATGTAATTATACTGTATATACATATTAAATTCCTTATAATCATGATAATTTATACCTGGTTGTAGATGAGTGTCCAGAATCCAGTGTTTCCTTGGTCATCTATGGCCACATCAGGGAACTTCAAGGTCACATAAAAAGTGGATTCCGCTGTGAGAAAAAGAAAGCTGCATCAACAATTTTACTTCTTAAACATTAATGTCAATGATGTAAACCTCTCAATGGCTCTCATAGCAACAAGTCATATATCTTTAAATAAAAAACCTGCATCAATACATACAACTTTTACAGTATGCTTCATTCTAGCATCAATTGAATAGAAATTAATTTTCTGTTTTTGGAAAAAGGATGGAATGGAGGTATTTAATTTATATATATGGAGCTTAAAAGTACACAAATTGATTTGATGTACTCTGTCCAATTAATTAACACCAGGAATAAAACTTGAAATGTTGAGGAAAATTCACGAAATTTTCTTTCCAATCTCTAAGCTGCATGTCATGCAGATGTCTCAATCAACATTAACTTTCTGTGTTCAGTTGTTCAAAATGATAAGATTTTACAATCACCTAGCTAGGATATATATTTTCATCAGCTATATTTATTATTTTGAAATAATTAAAAACATAATTGTTAGTGAAAATATAAAAAATCTCTGGTTGTTTCATATAGCTGCAGAACTGTTAAGCGTTATGGTTTTGTATATTAGTCTTTGACCATAATGCTACAGATCCCGTTATGCAAAAAAGGTGCAATTTAAGGCGCAAGATTTTTTGCGCACTTTTGGGGAGAAATTCTCAACTTTCCAGCATATTGCATGGTCAATCAACTACCGTTCACTCCCTAATTTTAGACACCAATCTGTATATTTTATCCACCTCCCAATCCTTTATAGTAGTCTCTACAGGCGATATATAACTTGCAGTCGCTTGAGGTAAATTTTCAGCAATCCAACAGCTGTTTATCAGTTGCAGGGACGACTAAAAAGGGTTGGGAGGTGGATAAAAAAATATAGATTGGTTAAAGAATGTGTCTAGAATTAGGGTCCGAGTAAAAAATAGCTGATGTGAATAATTTTTACCCAAAAGTGCGCAAATCTTGCGCTGTAAATTGCACCTTTTTTGCATAAACAGGATCTGTACGGTCAAAGACTAATATACAAAACCACAACGATATAGTTCTGCTTAAGTTAACATTCCCTATGATATCGGAGTGTCCAGTAGTAATGTATTAACTATATGTGTCATAATTCTCACTCAAGTTCTCTGACTCAACAACTGGTGAGTATTATTCAACATTACTTCTCCAGTTTACCTAAAGCTTCTGAATCGCACTTGATGGTCTTGTCATGCCCCCTGCTTCCAACCTGGAACATCCATCTTCCTTGAACATCTTCGTATGTGCAATTTGCTGGAGTATCTGCAAAAACTGCAGCAAAGAAAGACAGAAAACACACGAAGAACAACATACTACTTCTCTATCCCTCCCCGTTCACCTGACTGAAGTAACGATGTTCCTGTCACATGCGATTTCGTCTGCACAAAATTAATATGATTATATTTTTACGATTTGTATGTTGAGTACCCAAATTTATACTCTGTTTGAAAACCCCCCAGACAATTTAGCTTTTATGTTTTAAATTTTATAGTTATCAGCTAGTATGCTTGTAGATTTGACCTTCAAATAACATGGTAAATTATTTTTAAAGGACTAAAGAGTGTAGAGTCCTTTTTCGTTTTGTCTAATGCAGACTCTAAAAGAAAGGTGTTATGACCTTGCCCTTTGTCATGTGATTAATCTGTCTGTGTGTCGCAGGAAGAAACATCAGAAAATAAATATTGGATTGGGCATCTAGTTTTAGAGACAAAATGTTGGCCCTATTTCAAAGAATTCTAGATTGGTTCAAAAGTTTATTTTGGAAGGAAGAGATGGAATTAACTTTAGTCGGGCTCCAGTACTCAGGGAAAACAACATTCGTTAATGTCATAGCTGTAAGTGTGTAACTCCGCCTACAAATGATAATTATTTTTAATCCTGGTTTTATGTCATGTAAAATATGTAACGAATGGATTTAAATTTTATGTCATTTTTTTTTCATATAAATTGATGAATTTTTTTGTGTCTTGAATTATGCACATTTTGAAGGTTCAGATAATACATGTACATGATGTACAAATACACAAGTATTACAAGTGTAACAGGAAAGGAGAAAATGTATGGCTGGACCGCGAATCGAACCTAGGACCCCTGCATCACTAGTCATATACTCTACTAACTGGTCTCTCCAGACAAATTTCCATGACCCAAACCATTACTTGAAATTCCACCCTCCTTAACAGCTTAAAATGTTTTTCGCTCTCAAAGACTCAACCCTATTAAGTTCTCATTAGCCCCCTAGTAGGAATTCACCTGCAGTTCCTGGGGTGTTCAATAGCACCAAATCTGTTACAGGAAAGGATATAATGTATGGCTGCACTGGGAATTGAACCCAGGTCAACTGCATCACTAGTCAGGTCAACCGACTGAGCTATCCAGGTGACATCCATATCAATTAATTTTGTAAATGCCATTGCCATTCCACATGAAAAAAAAAAATATTGAAAAAATAAAAGATTTATTCACTTAACTGTGGTCTGAAAACCAGCCAGAGAACTTACTAAATAGTTTCTTCCACCTGTTTGCATTCAAACAAGTCAGCATACTTTCAATGCCATCAATCATTTACAATATCATCCGATTTGGCTGGTACAAATGCAGGCCTCTGAATTTCATTTTTAAAGAGGGCGTTGCCAGACACAGTCATTTTTCCAAGTTAGCTTTAATCTGTTTTTTTTTTGTAATGTTTATTAATGAGAATAAATATATATATATTTTTTAGAATAAATATTTCTAGTCGCATTCTAATTCATGGAAAGTTCTAGCATCATCTGTAAATTTATTTTTTATCAAGTATCTGATTTTCATTCTACTATGCTGAGTCAGCCCAAGCCAAAAAAATGCACTTTTTTTGCATGTTTAACTTTGAAGATATATAAAGCTGTACAATTATCTTCAGGTTTGCCTTAATACTTACTTCCTTTTTATCTTCCTTTGTTGATATTTTTTGTAATTCCACTGTTAAAGTATTTGACATAAAAAAGTTCAAGTCAGAAACATGAAACCTGAATTAAAATTTGTTATAGATCTGAATAAAGAATTTATGCCAGATGTTCAATTTTTCCACTTTGATCTTTAAACATGTGGTTTTAATACTTACATAATTCAGTGAAAGTGTGAAAAGGAAATGCTTCATGTTAATTCTTCAATAGGGAAATACTCCTTGCGCAAACTGTTCAGTATAGAGGTTGCATTATATACCCTTCTCACATTCTGAGAGATTTCAAAATGTATGCATAATATATTGTTTATATATCACAACTATTTTTCATGATTTTAAATGTATAACTTAAATCATGTTGTCACTAAAATAATGGTATCTGTACTTTTTTTTCACAGTCTGGGCAATTCAGTGAAGATATGATTCCCACGGTTGGTTTTAATATGAGAAAGATTACAAAAGGAAACGTCACAATAAAGGTAAACAAATTAAATACTGACAATCATCACTGATCATTGTCAAATGTTTTGTATTATAAGCATGATAAGACTAAGTATATTATGTCAAATTGATGAATGAATGTTCTTACAGCTGTGGGACATTGGTGGACAACCAAGATTCAGAACAATGTGGGAAAGATACTGCCGTGGAGTTAATGCTATTGTGTAAGTTTCTACACTTTTGAATTCAGTATTTCAATACTGTATACAGGATTATTTTCGCCCCATGTTATTTTCACCCTTTCACACTTCCAAACAATTTTGCCCCTTTCAAATTCACCCAGTTATAGTTTTGTTTAAGAAATTATACTGTATTCTATGAGTTTGGCCTGTTTTAAATTCGCCCAAATGAGGGTAGGGCGAAAGGGGTGAAAATTTCCCTGTTTATGATGCTTTGGAGGAAGTCTACTTTGAAGGATATATTGAACAATCAAACTGAATTTAGTTCATCATGATGTGACTCACTTACATTGTGTCATACAACAATTGATAATTTTCTGGAGCATGTTCAGTTTATGGTGCAAAAGTCAACGATATTCTTATTAATAAGTTAATGTACATGAGAGGAATTTGAGAACTTTGCATGAAAATAGCTGTAATACAATTTACCCAAGATGCCTATGGGTCAGCTGCCACAGTGCTCATGCACCTGAGGAACTTAAGCATTAGCATTCCTTCCTTTTATGAAGTATTGTGAAATTAAATCCCATAAATATTTTTTGAGGGACAGACAGAAGGCTGAACAATCACTGGACAATAAGTGAACATTAAAAGCTCACCTGAGCTTGTATCACAAGGGAGCTAAAAACAAGAGATTTGATTTGTAGATACATGGTAGATGCTGCAGATCATGATAAGATAGAACCCTCAAAGAATGAGCTCCATCACCTGCTAGACAAACCCCAGCTTCAGGGTATTCCAGTATTAGTGTTAGGTAACAAGAGGGACTTACCAGGGGCACTAGATGAAAAGGAGTTAATAGAAAGAATGTAAGTTTTACTTTGTATAAGCTTTTCTCAATTTTGGCCAAATATGATGAATGTTATAAATATCCAAGGCCAAACTAAGGAATGCAATAAGATTAATTTTTTGTCTCAATATAATGAATGTGTTTATGATCTAATATGAACATTTCTATATTCCTTTTATTTTTTCCAGGAATTTATCGGCCATTCAGGACAGAGAAATCTGTTGTTATTCTATATCCTGTAAAGAAAAAGAAAATATTGGTAAGTAAATGTACTAAGTAAATGTACTTACTGTAAATACAGAAGATATGGATACTAGAATAAATATATTATGTAAATATAGAAAATATTGATAAGTAAATGTGTACTATGAATACCATACCAAAAATATTGGGAAGTAAATAAATACTGTATGTGTACATAGTTTGGTAGGGATGTGCGATTTTATCGGTATACCGGTATATCGCAATTTTTTGTTGCGTGATACGTATCCCATAGAGAGTCATATACCGGTCTTTAGATACATATTATAAAGTCCAGAAATTATTCATTTATTTGTTCAATATTTCAAATTACAATTAAAGAAAGAATAAAAAATGTTGTAAAAAGTGAAAAGAATGGCATTTTACCGTCCAAACATAATGGATTTTATATACATAAAAGTTTTAAGAAGGTAAAATTTTGTTTTTCTTGCATATTTTTTTGGAAAAATAATGACTTTTCATTTAAAATCATTGTAAAAACTGCTTTAAGAAATATCATGTTATTATCGTGATATTGCGGGAGAAAATCGTGATATATCGCGAAACGAAATTTTTGGCGATACCCGTCCCTATAGTTTGGTGTATTCAAAATTTAGCGCAATCAATGGTTATGGAGTTGTTGGCATAATCATGAATTAGCGCTACACGTGTCTGTGCTGTATATTCTACCTATAAATTATTTCTTGGCGGTATTCATGAATTAGGGCATCATTGTCTGCGCCGTCAAAGCCGCTAAAATATAAAGCCCGCTATTTTAAGTACACATACAGTACTTCTAGATGTAAATTATTAGTAAGTAAATTATTAGTAAGTAAATGTATTTAGTGAACAAATGTGATGAATTCATTTGCAATAGTTTCTCGAAAAATGACACAGTGTGCGTCTTTTTACACATTTTATAAGAACTTAAAAAAAGAACTGTTTTGATTATTAAGCATTATATTTTTTTTTTTTGCAGATATTACATTACAGTGGCTAATACAGCACTCAAAATCTGGACGATAAGACAACATGCAGAGTAGACAACAGTTTTTTCCTTTATAAAATACCAATGCATTATGGACAACAAACAAAAGACTTGATAGACTCAAAAAGTTTTCTGACAGAAAAAAAACAGGGTTACTGCCCTTTGCTTGTCGGTGAGCCTTCCAAACAGATGAAGATTCAAGTAAAACAGTTTTATCGTGGGTATTTAGCACAAACTAAGTTAAAGACATTGAATGTTGTGTATTATTTGATACAAAACTATTTGCGTGATTGTTTACACTATGTATATATGTATGGGCTGGATGTATTTTTTTTTGGTTGCTTTTTTTAAATAAATCAATAATGCAAAATATGTATATTAAGCTGTGTATGGAGTATGTATGTTTTTGGAGTCTACATGTAAGTGTAAAGGCAAAAGTAGAAATGTTTTGAAAGTTATTTTGATAGGAATGCAAGGGAACATAATACAGAAGGGAAAAACAACCTGTATGCAGTAGCTTCAGCATGTTTTTTTTTTTAATTATTGATGTATTGAGTCAGTTTGGTAGTTGAATGCTTTGATGCTTGTATTGAATTTCATTTGATCATAAATCATAACAATTGAATAACCATTCCAAAACAAAATGTAATTATATTTGGTGTATTTTGAACATAGCTGTAATTAAGCTTTCCCTTAGGATTTCAGAGTTGCAGAAAAAAAATTGTTTGAATTGAAGTTGTACTATGTGTTCTGAGTTTGTTAACTTATGTTTGAATACAAAGTTTGACTTTACAACTGAAACAGGTACATAGTAAGTGCAATATTGATGAAGAGGAAAAGTTCGCATTTAATAAAGGTTGATTATTAATTCTTCTATTCCTGAAATGTATTGTGGCAAAATTGGGTGCACAAAGGTACTAATGATGTAATTTTTTTAGCAATACTTTTCTGAAGAACATTTTTGAGCTTGGTGAGAAACTAGAAGTATAAAGCAAAAGGTTAGATTGTAAAGAGTATTTTCTATGAGAGAAAAAGGAATGGAAAATTTTGACTAGATTTTCATGAAGGAGTAATATAAGTATTGATAGATATGCAAAACATTTAATGTTAGTATTGGTTGTATACATATATGTTGTAAATTGGAGAGCTGAACAATATGATTACAAAATTCTTGTGAAAATGGTATCTTTTCCCGTATTAAAGTAAAATTATTTTGTTTACCATACTGTTCTTTCACTGATTTGAATAATTCTCTTTAATTTTTGCCATAGTTTTTCAGAATGTCTTTATGTTGGTGTTAGAACATATTATTACATATACAACAGGTTTCAGCATACCAGGTATATTTTGATTTTATTGGTATTTTCAGTAAGATATGTACTACCTATTAATCTTTATGAAGACCAGGAATTTCACTACTGATTATAAAAAATATCAATAAAATTGATTACGCATGCACACACCAATCTTGTATAAAGCATTCTGTTATTCTCTATATAAAGCAGAAATTTTAGAAGGGATTCAATTTTTAGCTCTACTGGTCAGAGACCAGAAGAGCTTATGCGATAGTAATGCGTCCGTCGTCCGTCCGTCTGTCTGTCTGTCTGTCTGTCTGTCTGTCCGTCTGTAAACAATTTTTCAAAATGCTACTCCTCCTACAGTTTTGGTCTGATTTCAATATAACTTGGCACACAAGTAGACTACACTAAGATACATAATTCTGTGTATCGGTTTTTGATTTCGATGAACGGTGTTGCCGTGGTTACTAAAAATAGAAATTTCTGTGAAATTCTTTCAAAATGCTACTCCTCCTACAGTTTTAGTTTGATTTCAATATAACTTGGCACACAAGTAGACTACACTAAGATACATAATTCTGTGTATCGGTTTTTGATTTTGATGAACGGTGTTGCCGTGGTTACTAAAAATAGAAATTTCTGTGAAATTCTTTCAAAATGCTACTCCTCCAACAGTTTTAGTCTGATTTCAGTAAACTTGGCACACTAGTATTAAGATACACAATTCTGTGTATCGGTTTTTGATTTCGATGAACGGTGTTGCCGTGGTTACTAAATTTTCTGTGAAATTCTTTCAAAATGCTATTCCTTGTACAGTTTTAGTCTGATTTCAATATAACTTGGCACACAAGTAGACTACACTAAGATACATAATTCTTTGTATCGGTTTTTGATTTTGATGAACGGTGTTGCCGTGGTTACTAAAAATAGAAATTTCTGTGAAATTCTTTCAAAATGCTACTCCTCCAACAGTTTTAGTCTGATTTCAATATAACTTGGCACACAAGTAGACTACACTAAGATACACAATTCTGTGTATCGGTTTTTGATTTCGATGAATGGTGTTGCCGTGGTTACTAAAAATAGAAATTTCTGTGAAATTCTTTCAAAATGCTACTCCTCCTACAGTTTCAGTCTGATTTCAATATAACTTGGCACACAAGTAGACTACACTAAGATACACAATTCTGTATATCGGTTTTTGATTTCGATGAACAGTGTTGCCGTGGTTACTAAAAATAGAAATTTCTGTGAAATTCTTTCAAAATGCTACTTTCTACAGTTTTAGTCTGATTTCAGTATAACTTGGCACACAAGTAATCTACAATAAGATACATAATTCTGTATATCGGTTTTTGATTTCGATGAACGGTGTTGCCGTGGTTACTAAAAATAGAAATTTCTGTGAAATTCTTTCAAAATGCTACTCCAAATACAATTTTAGTCTGATTATAATATAGATGTGGCATGCAAGTAGACTGCACTAAGAACATATAGAGACTTAATCAAGGATCATTATTCTATTTATTGCTTTTCAAAAGTTTCAATTTCCAACTGCTTAAGTACTTTTCTCTTCCTTTGCTATAAGTACAAACCAGTAGAGCTTCAGTCTCGACAGAGACTTCTGGTTGCATTCAAGTAATGGATTTTAGATCTCGATTTATACATCCCTAGTAATTTCTTCTGCTTCAGTGGTTACCATTATATATCTAATTTTTCATAAAATCATTTAGATTACTTTGGGATAAAATTATATATTAATTTTTGGGATAAATTATTAAATTTGCATCTTGCTAGAATTTTAATTTTATGGAATTGTAAATCAAAAAAAAATTATTTCTTGGAATTTGTTTAAAAAAAAAGCCTGATTCTATTGTAGTGGATTAATCTGGTTACAGTCCAAGAAATTGCAGGTAATTTTAATATCTTTAAAATGGAACATGATTACCTTATATTTGAATAATAGTCATTAATGTTCAGTGTGTAAGCTTTATTTTTTGTGTGACTCAAGACTTTCGAACAAATATTTCGTCTTGTGCATAAATATTATTTATTATTAAGCTATTCACAACTGTAGAATTTCATCAGAATAAGTATACATTTTGTTTTGTTAATGTGTAAAACATTGATATATTTCTATGTTATTTAATAATAAAAAACCTTTTTTCAGTACATTACTGAACATTTGATTGATTGTTTTCCTTTGCAGAAATATTGTTTGAAAATCAAGTGAAACAAGTATGAAACAATAGGAATAATACAAAATGCAGTTTTGCCTCCAGGCTATTATTACCACAACAAAAAAAATCCTGTAAGATAGCTAAGTGTTGTAGCAAAGAAAATGAATTCGTTGTCTTCAAACCAGATCTCATTGAATTAAGCTAGATTCCAGGCCCCTTGTCACGGCATGCGTTGGAATGATACAGGGATCCCTCACTGCTCCGTGGCCCCGAATGCGGAGTAAAGGGACATAAAACAACATGTAGTCAATCTCTAGATCATTGTATAGATAGAACTCTTCAAAAAATTGGTTTAACAACATTCAGGTCTTTTCTATATACATGTATACTTACAGATAAAGGACTTCGTAATGTTCGACTATACATGTGTTTATTAGTAGCTAAAACAACACCGATAAAGTTCTACTACATGTACAATGTAATCTAATATGTGTCCTATACTAATAAATTTTGTGAACTAAGTTAAAGACCAGAACTCCCTCCACCCACTCACCCACTAGGCCCCAGACAATGCTTCATCCAGAACCCACTGCCAATTAACTTTTTGAGCCCCCCCCCCCCCCCCCCCCCAAAAAAAAAAGTTAAATTCCTTGATCCTCTCCTGATAATTCTCGCTAACCAAGGGTTCCTGATTTGCTCCACTCCTCACAATGAAGAGGGAAAAACCGTATTCAAGTTTTAAAAATAAACTAAACAAAATAAGCCTGCAAGAGAAAAGGTGATTTTATTAATAAAAAAAATCATATACATGTGTAATCATGAGAACATTGCAATAAATAATAGGATTTGTATCTTAGTTTAGGAATTAACTGAATTGTTTTAAGTTAAAAATCCGATTAAATAGTCCTATATTGTAGAAAGAATCATTATTATACAATATTCATATACATAATCGTTTGAACGGTTGGTGCTTGGGCTTTTATATTCAACAAGTCCTTCTTTGAATAACAACATTTTTTTACCTATATATGAGTTTAACTTGCATTTGAGAAACTTGAAACTTCGCCATAAGCTGTCATATGCATGCCGGGAGGGGGAGGGGATAAGTGTTTCACAAACGTATAACGTATTTTCATCAATGCTTTACATGGTTCGAAATTAAATTAATGGTTTATTTTTAATCGGATTTATCCCTCATTTCCCTTGCAGCATAAAATACACTTGATATTTTTTTCCCATTCTGCTTGAGAACTAATAGCCATTAATAAAAATACTTTATTGGAAAAAATTTTGAATAGAGGAAGATTTATGTTTAAAAGACCAGGAAGGAAACGGATGAAGAATGTGAAGTTAAATCTCTCGTGCTCGCTCTTAAATATAAAAATAGAACACTCGCACTTGTCTCGATATACATGTAAATGACTTCCAAATATAAATGACACGTTTTAGAAAGTTTGTTTCACTCAATGCGTAAAAATTCTGGAACATTTTTTTTCGTCACGACGGAAAAAATGAATCTCTATTTATATTTGTATTTGCATGCGGAAGAATACATTAATGTACAGAGCAAACATTCGTACATTTCATTTTTTGTAAAAATATCTCTGAAAGAATGTCAAACAAATTTAATTCTCTTCCAGTCCCAATTTTTGCTCCACACAAAAATATCAACTGCTGTAAAATAAACGCATGACGTGTGTGTCAACCACACAGTGCATGTACGTAGCTTCTCAAAACTTTAAAGAACTTTCTTTAAAACAACAGTCTGTATATCACAACATTTTCAAAGTCAATAACATAAAGTCATTAAACGCATGACTTATCTGTGCACTTTATTCAACTATTCCTCATGAAAAACTAAATATTTGGTATTTGATATGAAAGAAAACAGTTACTGCTTCTTCAGTAAAAATGCAATTTTTCAGATCTTGTGACTGGTCATTACTTTGTTAAATCCTCATAGTTGAACACACAACTACTCTGACATTGTTCAAAATTGAAGAGATATACTGGACTTTTTTCAGAGACAGCATATCTGTAGTCTTATAGATCTATATCGTCTGATTGGACATCAACCAAATACTTTGTTAAAAATCTCTCTGATTCATAAAAGAACTTTAAAGTTTATATTTTTTAAAAAGTCTAACTGACAACAATCTGTTGGAATTTCAATGAGTAAATTATGCTCCTTTATTAGTCGATCTGTTTTGACTGGGTATATATTCACAGGGATTAGTAACATATCTTACATGTACTTGATTTTACGTGATCTTATATACAAAATGCATATCATATATAGTGATAACGTAACTTAATCAAACACTTGTTTTACCGACCGCTGTGGGTATATTCCAGTGAAACAAAATCTATTCAAAAACTTCCTCATGAAAAAAGAAAAAAAAACACATCTTGCTGTGGAATTTAACTCGAAACTTCTATAAAAATATCATTTATTAATAAGAGATACTCGCGATCTTAATATGTATAATAATTCGATATTTCCAAATACACTCGAAATAAATGACATATTTGGACAATTACACCGTAAAATGACAGACAAGATGACTTTAGGTTTTCCATCGGCAACGTTCCATATTTATGTACTTTAGTAAAATTCCACTATCCTTTACTCATTGTGTTTACATGTCTTTTTATCAACTTATTAGACACACAAATGCATTTTCTGAATACGATCAGTTTTCAAATCAAAAAAAATAGTATTCTACTGACAAATAACTTGACTATACCCGGGGATTTCTAAATCAGCACATCATACATTTTATTTTTTTTAATAAAGACTTTGTTTGCAAATACAGCAAATATCTAGTCACATTTTGACTACCATGTATCAAACCAATTGCCAGGCTTTATTTGTAAATTGAATTTGTCTAACTGATCAATGCATGCATTGGGCGGGTGTGATCAGTAAGAAGAAAGCTTACTCCTCCTAGGTACTTGATCCCAATCTGGAGATTTCCCGGGATCCGTGTTTTATGGTTTGTTTACAAATTTGTATCGTTTAAAATATTTTTGAGATGGATCACTGTTCGCTAGCTTTTTCTTTTTCATTACCTCAACTGAGCTTTTAATCTTCGTTTACGCGTGTACTTTTAAAGCAATACTAACACGAATTTTGATATTGATGATATTCATCAAATTAACACTAATAATTATCATACAGAGATATTTATTTCTGGGACATTTAGATATTGAGCATATAAACAACATCATAAAACATTTCAATTGATAAATATTCTCACGAAGAGGAAGAAATGCCAGCTCTTTGTTTAAGAATTTCAAACATATCTTTAAAGTTTTGAAGTAAACCAAGGCCAGCATTTTTTATATTCGACCAAAATCTTTTTAAAATATTCTTGTCTCCTCTCTCGATTTCATCTCGAACACTCTCACGCACCACTTCCCACCCGCCATTTTCAACATATCCAGGAGTGGAATCAATATCAGGAATAGCAGAGACAGTTCTAGAATAAAGTTCATCTTGTTCTCTGCGGACTTCCGCTAGTTTCTGTTTGACTTCCGAAATTTTTTGATGAATTCCTGATACGTGTCCCCCTTCTTCCATTTCAAACGTCTCAGGGATGGCTTCTATCTGAAGATTATCCATTTCTGTTTGTAACTGGGTGAGTCTCTTGCACATAGCATCATTTTCACTGAATCGTTGTTGTTCCAACGTTTCTAACTTTTCCAACAAATATTGTTCGTGCTGTTTATATATATTGTTCTTTTCCTGGTATTCTTCAGAGAGTCGTTTTCGAAGTTTAGTGAATCGCTTTTTGCTTTCAGTCTCTAACTGCTTCTTTAACTCTTGCTCTCTTTGCCGGATTGCGAGTTCTGTTTCATCAAAAATAGGGCTTGTATAATAGTCCCCGCCATTTCTCCTGGTCATGCACTGTATCATGTCCAATAACTCTTGGACCTGTTGTTCAGAATTTTTCGGATCATCCCCGGTATTATCCAAAGCAAAGTAACGGTCGTCACACTCATTTATAATATCTTGGAGACACTTCGGAGCATCTCTGACAATTTGATGGATTGTCTTTTTACCTCGGTCTAAATCATCTTTCCGAGTGAACACAACAATGAGATATTTCATCATATCTGCGCCGAACATTTTACGGAGAAGGACCACGGTTTCATTTTCTTCTTGAGTAAAACGTCCGATCCCCACTATCAACAAAATGGCGTGAGGACCAGGGGCCGTCAGGCCCACACACTTCAGGATTTCTGTTGTGATGTCCTCATTGGATAGCCCTACAATGAAATAAAACATGAACAACAGAATGATTGATTGTTTGTTTGTTGTTTTATGTCCCTCTCGAGAATATTTCACTCATATGGAGACACCACCACTTGCCGATGGAGAGGTACAAATTTTGTCGTATGCTCGGCATTCAGGGCCATAGAGCAATGAGGGATTTCGTGCCATCACCTACAAATGTGCCGCGACACGGGACCTTTTTACGATCTCATCCGAAGTCTCCATGTCCCTCAGTGGGATTCGAACCCGCGACGTTAAACAACAAACAAATTTCCAATCTGATTCGGTCGCAAATCAATATCTTAGAACGATCTATATTTAAATCAGGCTGCTGAAAAATGTTGATGTTGCAGGGCTTTCAACAATCTCAATAAAATACTTGTACATGTAATAGTTTACAAGGTTTACACGTATATACTGTCTTTTTGCAAATGCAAATGTGTCTGGTTTATATATTTTTTTCTGACTTATTTCACAGCAATCGATAACTACATGACTGTGTAGAACGTTTTTTTTAAGTTGTCCTTATAAATACAGCGTACATTTGTGACCGGACAGAATTTTTATATTTTTAGGCACTTGTAGTCATATCAGCGTGTTGTCAGACGTCTGTGGTTTCTCTCTTCACGATATGTATTGTTTAAAAGAACGATCCCAGTGAACGTTACGTATCTTCATCTTTTTCTGTATTTAGGGAGGTAGCATATTGATTTCTGGAATTAGCAACACGATACTTATAGCTATAACCTCCTGAATTTGCAACATGATAGCAATTTAAAGACTATACATGTTTTTATGAGTAACTGGATAACAACTACAACACCCCCCCCTCCTTCAGACTTAAAACAAGCTTACTACCTCCATGAACAGTAGTAATGACGCCTGAAAAAGTTTGAAAATTAGGCCCACAAAGGACCATAACGCCTATGAAAAAGCTGCAGTTCTATGAACCGTGAACTGTATCATGTACCATCAATATCCAATATAGCAAAGTTCATCCCAGAAACAGAGTGCCCTAAAAAGTGGAAGTGATCTCCTAATTAATACAGGTGGGTTCAATCAACTTCCTTTTAAATGCAAATCCACCCATTTTAGTGCAAGTACTAGTATTTATAACCTAAGGTTCTGTTTCCATTTAGAGAAAAAAATACTAGTTTTTCATGTAACATTACAGAAATAGGAAAGACTTCCTGGTAGTGTAAAGTCGAGGTGTATTATAATGGTGTTTGAAGGAAGGGAGAAGTTGGCAGTGTTAACGGTGAATGTCCATGTCCATAATCAACAATATATATAAATACAAATATAAATACAATTTATATGCCAAAAATTATGTAATTTATATGCCGTATCATATTATCATAGCTTTTTAGCTTTTAGTATTGATTTCAAGAAACAGTTGTCATACGCAGATGTTTCATTCAACATGGGAAAATATACCACATTTAAAACTGACCCTTTTACAATTTACAATTATTTCAATATCTATGCAATCTCCGCCTGTATTCAAAAATTCTAACATAAAACTGTTCATTTTAAGTTACAGAAGTAATGCTGGCTAAGAATGAACCAAGGGATAACCAAAAAAGACATTCATTCCTCCTATGACATTTTGACATACTTAACATACATTTTGACATACTTGTCTCCAGAGGAAACCACCCGAGGAACACAATAACTTCGTGACGATGTATTTGTATTGATTCATTCACTCCCTTCAATTGCTGATATAAAACCTTCCTTTACTGTGTTGCCCGATTACTTCAACCATCGGCTTAAGGTCCTTTCTTAAAAACTCTAGAGGAATAGGAGGAATGATTGATTTATTGTATGTTGTTTGACGTCCCTCTCGAGAATTTGATGTGAGATCGTGGAAGAAACTTTAAACACCATGTCCCAATCCACCAATGCCATGATATGAGTTAGATATCTGAGATCACACAGTATCAAGCATCACTTTGCAAATCCGAACACAGATAGACTGATACAAGGAAAGAACAACTCCAATGCCAAATTACTAAATGCTTAAGATGGCAGTCAACAATGGCTTACAACTAAAATCTTATCCAGATTCTCCACCAATTTTCAAACACTTTTGACACATGTCCTTGTTTGAAAGACATTGACTTGACGATATGAAATAAGATTATTCAAAACTATGGTAAGAATGCAGTCGTTAATTTTTTTTTACTGATTCGGGCAGGCAAGACTCTCTAATCCAAATCCCAAATGTTAACAACTGATGTAAAATAACTGAAAATTGAAAAACTGTTGCTATTTCTGGGTGACTTCACACTTCATGGGATTAGAAAGGTAAAAAAAGTAAAATTGTTCAAATGCTGAAAGATATAGAGATACCACCACTTATTACTGAACTTTGACCTACTCATTTCACTACATCAATCACGCGGACATTAATGGGAAGTTACTTTCTTCTCAACAAAACTTAAATTATGTGATAATTACTTCCCAGATACATGTAGTTAATTAATGAATTTCCTGGTTTTCCTTATCAAAACTTATTGCATATTATTGATAATAAATTGCTCTTCAAACTAAAAAAATGTAATGATGAATGTTTCTCTTGTGAGCTTGGGATTTCAAAATATAGAAAAGGGAATCGATGAAGATTACTTTTCCCACCAAATCACATACATGTACCACCACTACAAAGTGCAAAGTATAAAAAAATTGTTCCAACATTCTTTACATGAAGTAACATACAATGTAGGTACATATTTTCAGTGTTGAAAATGAATCAGCAGCCTTGTTTTGTATAAGACATATGTCCACTAGCAGTATCTTGAAGTGAATGAGGCTTTCATAATGTAAGTGCCCCCATGCGCTGGCATAAAACTTAAAGGGTATCAATCTATATTCTAGAGCGAGAAAAGAAGCAAAAATTAGATTCAACCCTTCGGCATTCTGACCTCAAGACCTAGCCTGGGGGCCATAAAACTTAGTATAGATGAGCTCACTTTTGATCTAAGTCTCACTTTTCCACTATTAATTCCTTTGGAAAAAGTGCG
Organism: Saccostrea cuccullata; assembly: GCF_032062105.1. Classification (NCBI taxonomy): domain Eukaryota; kingdom Metazoa; phylum Mollusca; class Bivalvia; order Ostreida; family Ostreidae; genus Saccostrea; species Saccostrea cuccullata. The sequence goes on along the minus strand of NW_026936003.1, from coordinate 245,263 downwards.
ACTGAGACCAAAAGTGAGCTCTTCTTAGTTTTATGGTCCCCAGGCCAGGAGACAAGAGAAATCGCTTCCATCTTAAATAATTTATAAAAAAAATTATTTGTTAGTTTTTATACATGTATATCATTTAAACATTATCATAATTATTCATTCACATTGATGATACAATTGATATTTCCAATATACATGTACCTGTGTCAAAAAGCCCTGGTGTGTCTACAACCAGCAGACGATGGCCAAAACGGTCGACTGAGCCTCGTTTGCATTTCTTGGTGATGGAGGAATTTGAAATATCCGAGTGGAAAATAGTTTTGCCGAGTAAGGTGTTCCCAGTAGCACTCTTCCCGGCCCCCGTCCTGCCGACCAGAATGATTCGAACTTCGTCTGTAAGAGTTTTTGAATATTGTGCATTTGAGTTGACAAGTCAAACAAATAAAGGCGTTATCGTCATTGTAATATTCAATGTTGATCAGCTGAGCAAAAGACCCTCTGAAATCTTTTTTAATGTTTTTCATCTAACTTTCTTTTTTTTTTGTACCTCCTCTCTTAAGCAAGCATGAGAGAGAGAGAGAGAGAGAGAGAGAGAGAGAGAGAGAGAGAGAGAGAGAGAGAGTACCAGGCAAAGCAAGTTAGGAAAAATAAAATATTTTAGCATAAAGGCCTCTTGTTTGCTGATCTGTTAATATAATTAATAAAATGTGTTTCCACATATGCAAATTGATTCCTGCTTCCTATTGCTAACATAGATATCAAATAAATGAGTTAAGTTATTCATAGATGCAATCACTTTATCTCAATATTAAACTATTTTCCTTTAAATTAAGGTTTCACTCACCATTGTCCTGTGCAGAAGATGTATTATTAGAATCCATTCCCTCTGGTCTTACTGCTTCAACTTCAACAGGTTTGCTGTATCCGCACAACTCACAGGATGTCTCCACGGGGTTATTTTGGTATGTACACCGAGAGCACTGCCAATCACTGTCTGTATAAGAAAAAACCCAGACAGAATTACCAATCAAATTCAGGTTTAGATTGTACATATTAAGTGTGAGTGAGTTCATGTATGGTTAAAAATTCAGATCTAAAATCAGGAAATGTTATGTAAGAATGTTATCCAAGTTGTGTCCTGTTCTTAGAATAAAGCCAGTATATTCACCATAGCTGATCATGAATATACCTAAGAATATTTGTCTACATCTACTAGTATATAAAAGATTAAACTGTTCAAACCAGAAAACCTTCGAGCGATAAAAGGAGAGCATGCAAATGGTCAAATAATGAACAAACCTGTTATTGATGTTGACAGACATGATATAAAGACTTACATCAGAGGGAAGAGCAGAAAGAAACACAGAACAAACCTGTTGTTGAGATCTGAAAAGATGGCTGATAATTGCTATGGATAGACATTGGATTAAGACTGAGGGCACAACTCATCCGTTCCTTGTGGGAACCACAGGACTGACAACATCTGTTGTTCTGATTCCGGTGTCCACACGCGCAGGTCCAGTTACTAAGGAGGTCCATGATTTCTCTCTTGTCCAAAAAAGCATATTATCAGCTTACAAAATGAGAAGTTGATCAATCGTGGTGTTGTTTCACGGAAGGATAATTCAAAATTTCGAAAATTTCCGTGTTGTGGTTATGATCATTACCTGTGGCTATGTTATATAAAGTAACTAAAGATGTTTTGAATTTTTTTTTAATTTTCAGACAGGAAAACTTTGAAAATTTTCAATACGTACAAAATAAGGTTTCAACGGAATTCCACTACAAATCGTACTTTCCTGATTTAAATTTGTGTTCTTAATCATATCAACATGTGTTGAAATTACACATTTCTCTTTTACAGCCCACCAATATAATCCTAATGTCATGGAAATTTATGAACAATTGCATTTAAATTTTATGTAATTTATGATTTTAAAAAGCACTGTTTTTACTAAATTCTACCTTGGTCTATGTAATTCTAAATTAATAGTAATATTTTAATGAAACTTCATAAAATATCTGTAAACAACTCTTTAACAAAACTGAAAACAACATTTTTGTTCAAAAAATAAAATAGCAGTATACTATTAACTTTTAGGATTATATTTTATGAAACTCGACTCAAGTTATTTCACATAAACAGATAAATGAAAGATTATGGACTTTGGAATCTCCAACACATTTTGAGATTCTTGTATGTATAGACATTAATGACCAACTAAAATTAAACTATTCGAAAAAGTGACCTCTTATTGTCAATTAACAGTACGACATTTAACTCTGGACACGACATAGTCCAGACTTTTTACTACCATTTCTAATTATTATAACCAAAATATTTTTATATCACTTGGTGGGATTTCTTAGCAGTATTCCAGGGTCTTAAGTTGGACTCAAGAACATCTCCACTATTAAAGATATGAAGTCCTAAAACTCAGAATCATATGGGAGAATGGTGGGATTTTCAGTCCCACCAACTATCCCACCATTCTCCCATGGGAGAAAAAATGTCAGATGGGATATTTTCTCCTAGGGGATTTTTTCTCCCATGAATTTGTTCAAATGGGATAAATCCCACGGATATTGACAATGAATTATTTTCTCCAATACATTGTGAAACATGGAACTGTTCTTGAGTCCAACTTAAGACCCTGGAATACTGCTAAGAAATCCCACCAAGTGATATAAAAATATTTTGGTTATCATAATTAGAAATGGTAGTAAAAAGTCTGGACTATGTCGTGTCCAGAGTTAAATGTCATACTGTTAATTTCTTTTCCTATTAAGTATTACATGTATTCCTATATCATTGAATATTGTATTAATGGTATTAATCTCTTTCAAATAATTCTGTACGCAAGAGTATTTTTCTGATTTTTCAAATTTCAATCAATACAATTTGACTACAGATTACTTCGTATACCTGATTAGAGGCTTAAAACCCTGGTTTATTGGTCAATAGCTGATGTTTATACTCCTCTTTGACGCCTGAGTTTCCAGGGTCTATGTTATTGCCCTGATCGTGGTACACGTTCATATCTGGATTTATAAGATTGATTTATTTTAGACCACCTCCAGAATACTGTTTATTTTTCCTCCCTCGAGATAAAAAGGTCGGTAGGTTGGGAGGGTTCCCTCAAAAATTTAATATCCAAAATATGTTAAAATTGGAAATTTAATACAATTAAAATATATGTAGTAAATTATGAGCTAGATGCAAACTTTCGGAATGCTTAAAAATTTTCCTGGAGGTTTAAAAGGTTTAAACTGTTTTAAGAGTTTTTTTTTGTCCAATCAGTCGGGAGTAGACAAGCAAACAATTTTTCAAAGATGGCCTAATACATGTATCATCATCAATTGATACATACATGTAACAGAAATTGTGATGCACCATAGATTTTGGTTCATGTTTTCTTTCTAAACACAAGCGATATTTTATTCTTTTTATCTTTCTCAAATCACAAAATTCCACAGAAATTAAAGATAAAAATACTTTTAAAGTCGTTTACAGAAATATTCAAGACAGATACATGTACATGTATATTCTTTCATTAATATTAAAAACACATTAAAATATAGCAAGTTGCTTAAGAAATCATTGTTTAGTTTAATGGTAATGCCAGGGCATCAACGATAGTTGGAAACTTGAGATAGTTTGCATAATGGACTATCGAAGTTCCATTTGCATAAATTATCCCTTGTTCCAAGCGTAACCAACAAACAGCGAGTCCTTATTTTTACAGTTTGTGAAATTAAATTTAGATTTTGATAACAAGCAGCCTTCCATGTCAATTTCAATAGTTCCCACCCACTGACTTTAAACACAAAGACAGACGCAAGTGATTGACATGCACATTAGGTCTCCTTAGCTTGCTCATGACCTCTAGCTTGGCGAAAAGACAAGATAGGGTAAGACCCGTATTTGGCCCCTGATTTTGGGTGTCTTTCAGAATGATGCAACAGTTTATCTTTAGAAACATCTTGTCATCCCTGCCACAAAGTGAGTATTGGTTCCAAGTTTTAAAATACACAGAGGCCACAGAGAGGTGAGAAAATCTTCGAATATTTTTCATTTTTATGCAAATTTTCATTGATTTTACAGCACATTTTGTTTCGGAAAACACAGAGCACAAACTTGCCTATCTACCAAATTTACATATTTTATACACTAGTATCAGATGCAGTTTACATGTAAAAGTCTCACATAGGCAAGCTTGTACTCTATGGTTTCTGAAGAGAAAAGTATCTCAAATATGATGAAATTCTACCAGAATTGAGGAAAATGTCCTACTTCTGCACCCTCTAGTGGCTTCCATGTAACCTTTGAATCCGGATTAGTGTTGATTCAAAGCAAACATCATTTTAAGTTCTTACATGTTACTACAAACTATCAAAATTTTACCAGTGTTCTGATTTTTACATCATGTAATGGACCAGATATGACCGTTACATATACCCTACCTTGTTCTTTGCATTCCGATTGAATTATCAAGACATCAACTCACCTAACTTTCGAAAGTTTTCACAGAGAAAACAAATAGAAATGGAAATTCATAATTTTATACTCAACAAAACACACTTTAATATATATACATCTATAATAATAATAATAATAAAACATATTCAATGTTATTTGCATTATCTATGGCAAACATCATAAAATTTACAATTTACAAATCACCCTGCTCTTCTGTAACTATCTTGCATAAAAATAAAGTTTTGTGTGAAGTTCCTGCTCACCTTCGCATTTAAGATTGACGATACCATTGATATATACAGATTTTTTGTCTTCGCAATTGATCAAGAAAAGATGAATATTGAGAGCGGCTCAGTAGAAGCCTGCCCTCCCTTTAATTACCTCAAATATTTCTTTGAATTTAGTCACTAAACCCTTTCCCGCGTCCTTGATATTTTTCCAGAATTTCTTCAGAATGTTCTTGTCACCACGTTCAATTTCGTCTCGGACGTTTTCTCTTAGAGCTCTTTTAAGTCCCGCTTCATCTCTGTATCCCAAACCCGGAACCTCTTCTATATCTTCGTAGAGCATCATGTCCTCTTGTTTATGTCTGACATCCTCCAGACGACTTTTGACCTCAAGGATCTTTCGCTGTAAGTTGAAAAGCTTGCAGTTTTCTTCCTCATCAAAACTTTCTGGATTGGCTTCCATGGTTAAATTGTCCATTTCTGTTTGAAGAGCTCTCAGATTCTCACGCATTGTTTGTCTCTCAATCGATTGCTGACTCTCCAATCTTTCAAGCTTCTCAAGCAGCGCGCTTTCTCTTTCTCTAAAATGTGAATTCTTGTGATCGAACTCCATGGAGATCATTCGTTTCATCCTGCTAAGTTCTTGTCTATTCTGTTCTTCATACTTCTGCCTAATTTCTCGTTCGCGTTCCTGGATTACTAATTCAGTCTGATCAAAGATAGTACTGCTGTAATATTTATTTCCATTTTTCTTCACCATGGTTTCAATCATCTGCAAAAGATCTTTTACTTGTTGGTCCATATTATGGATATTTTCTTCTGTATTATCGATGGCAAAGAATCTGTCTTCACAATTTCTTATTATATCTTGTAAAGAAGGCGGAGCATCCCTAAGTATCTGTTGTATAGATTTTCGACCACGATCAAGATCATCTTTCCTCGTGAAAACGAGAATAAGATATTTTAGCATGCTTGGACCGAATGACCTTTGTAGCAATTCGACAGTTTCCCTTTCCTCCTGCGTAAACCTACCAATACCTATCACTAACAAAATGGCATGTGGTCCAGGTGAACTTATTCCCACACATTTCAAGATCTCCTTCGTGATAGCATCATTTGTCATACCTTGAAATAAAGAGAATAATCTGATTTCGAGTAAATTTGTTAATTTGGAGTTTCTGATTGGAAGTGTGTCACATATATTCTGTTCTCGATGAATGTTGTACTTACCGGTATCAAATAGACCTGGGGTGTCAACCACTAAAATTTCCCGACCAAACCGTGCTGCTGTTCCTCGTTTGCAGATTTTAGTTATGCTTGAATTCGAAACATCAGATTCAAACTCTCTCTTGCCAAGAATGGAATTTCCTGTTGCACTTTTCCCTGAGCCCGTCTTTCCAACGAGTATAATACGAATTTCATCATTTAAGTATTCGCATTCTGTCATAAAATTAAGCAAAAGTAGAGGTATCTATGGTTTTTATGAAAACCACCGGAAAATTTTGATTTTTTACCTACTGTGACACTGATAAATTTGTATTTTCTTTCAGTAGTACTCAAGATGTTTTATTGAAAAATATTTGAATTTATATTTTTTTATTTTCTTTGATGAAAACATTGTTTACCACTCTATAATGGAATGGATAATAAAAATTTTAAAATTGGATCACACTTACCAAGCCACTTATGTGCTCTTATTTGTTAAAATTGTTTTACATTACATACGACTATTTCTCTAAATGTATTTTTGTCTCTTTCAATAATTTAACCCAAGCGTATGGATTTTTTTTAAAAACTTATCTCATTTATTTTAATTCATTTTTTTAAAAAAAAAAGTTCCAAATCCTGTGACCGGGATGAAATAATAAAAACTTTGGTATCTGTAACAAAAGTATCCAGCATACCAAATTATTCAGAAAAATTTGCATTTATTTTTTTAGGAAAAATACTTTGTGTATTTAAAAAAAGAAAGAAACAACGAATTTTTAAAAAAAAATATAACTTTTCGTTATGAAATAGTAAGAAACTTTCTCTGACAAAAAAATAATAAAAAACTTTCGTGTAAAATTGTGTAATACATATTGTTGTGAGTTACCAGAAGCTCCTGACGGGGGAAGGTCTGGAAGTGGTGGTAAATCTCTCCGAACAGAATCTTCCTCCAAATCCTCGACTGGAAGCGAACCTGGATAGGAGAGACAAGTAAAGGAACTCTCCATCTGTGTTTGTTCAAAGCCACAAACAGAACACACGGACTCAAGTGGATTATTTAGGAAGGTGCATTTTTCACATTGCCATTCCCCTAATGAAAATAATTCACCACAATATTAAGAATATAGTTTTATCAACGTGACAAAACACCTTGCTTTAACACTGAATTGAGTGATGGTTAATGTAAGAAAATGCAAACATCTTACCTGTTGATGAAGGGTACGTTAAGATGTTTGACTCGGCACCTTCTTCCATCTGAGTCTCCCAAAAAGTTCTAGAGTCTGATTCCGAAGGAAGCCGGTTTTTGTTTGAAATCCTAGAATCATGTGTTTTCAAAGCAGAATTCCACAAGGAAATATACTATTTTTGTTTGGGAAATAGTTCCTGTTTATGATAATGACTAAATTAGCCAATATCTTTAGGCAGGAAGTACTTGTTCCTGTCTTGGATACTCCTCTGTAAGAAAGATAAGATAGGAAAGAAAACTCGGAAAAAAATGTTGATATCATCCAACTCCATCTCTTAAAATTTTATTTTGGTTGTTGCCATTTTGATCGATTTTAAAACCCAAAATAGTTTATCATCTATCTAAACCTTTGAAACAGATAAAGTTTATCTTTGTTCTTTCCTTAAAAGTAAAACGTGGGTGGTAAAGTGAGTAAACACTAAAACTGAGAATAACTTTGTAACTATGCGCATCACCGCCCCAGTTGTTTTCTGGTTGTTAGTGTTATATACACATCGTACCAAAACATACAATTATGTTCTTCCTAGATATAATAGATCTGTTTCAATAAAGTCCCCAGAGTTATCTGTAACATATGAAAAAAATTGTATAATGTATTTTGTTGTAAATTTTCGACGATTTTGTGAATTCATCATTTTTACTGAAAGAATTGTTTGATCATTTTGACACACTATCTATGTGTGAAGAGTGAATGATTTTGATAAACTTTGTTAAAAAAATTTTCTCTCTTTGAATTAAGTTTTTTCCCTCGATCATTTTCAAGGCTTATTTATGTCATTTATTATCCTGTAAAGACATGGAATCAATCTATGATATCTACACATATCGTTATTTGTATCAGCGTTTCTATTGTTTTTATTTCTATCTTTAACTTAATTTTGAAAATTACTGGTCCAACAATTATCATTTCGTTTGCTCAGTCGACCAGAGACATATCCTTCAGCGTGCTTGTGAGAGGGTGAGGGTGTGTGTGTGTTGGGGGGAGGGTGAGGGAGGGTGAGAGTGTGTGTGTTTGTGGGGGGGGATTGAGGGAGGGTGAGGGTGTGTGGGGGGGGGAGAGGGAGAGGGTGTGTATTGGGGAAGATTGAGGGAGGGTGAGGGTGTGTGTGGGGGGAGAAAGGGTGAGTGAGGGTGTGTGTGCGTTTTTAATACCAACTACACTGGCCGGTTATGATTTGAAATCAATTATAATTCTTACAAAGAGTTTATGTTTTTGTTGGAATTATAAATTCAAAAAGAGAAGAGAAGTAAGTTAAAACTTGCATTATATGGAATCATGTCTCTTATAATGAATACATGTACTTGTAATTTGTATGTTATGAGGGGATCATCAATACTGATGAAATAAACTTGATCGTGAATCTTATAATTTTTTTATATTAATCATAATGTTCAATATTGTAATTGTCTTGACCTATTATACAAGGAGAGGGTGCGAATAGGCTTTGTCTGTTTTCTAATTTTAATCAACTATTTAATGTGTTTTAATCAATTAATACTTACTTCCAAATAGCATCTATTAAACATGTTTGCCTGACGAAATCAATGATAATGTGTTGCACCAAACTGGTATTCTAGTTTGCATCTGAAGTAAAAAAAAATTGGACGAAGCTTTCCACTATATACTTAGCATTTTTAGCTGACCTGAGCTGAAGGTTCCAATGAGCTTTTCCGATCATCAATGTCCGTCCATCCGTCTGAAAACTTTTCAGATTTTCATCTTCTACTCAAGAACCACTTGTCAAATTTTAACCAAACTTGATACCAAAGTCATACTTGGATGAGGGGGTGTTTAAATTGTTAAAATTAAAAGTCAAGTACATTTCAAGGGAAGATAAGTAAGAAAAGACAAAAATAGACTGATGTCATTAAAAATATTCTTCTGTAGAATCAACGTGCCGGAAAAGCTGAATTTTATGCGGAAGCATCTTGGGGTAGTGTAGATTCTTAATTGTTCAAATCATGACCCCTACGGGTAGGTCGTTGCAAAAATATTCAGTTACTGATGTACAAACAATATACATGTAAAGCTAAGTTTTATCAACAATAAAACCTTTTGTTACGGAATGGAAAGTATTGTTGCAATTGTCAAGATACGTGGTGTATGCCTTGTATTCCACAGGGCATTGAGATGCACTGTAGTTTTATCCTCTGTTTAAAATACAATTATGCTCATTCAGTTGACACATTACATGTAGTGGTTGAATAGAATTTTGTTTTCTTTATAATGGACAGAGAGATCATTCTCTATGGAGTATGTGGAGATAACGAACAGTATTCGAGCTGAAAAGTCCATCAAACATTACAAAATAGGAGCGGAGCAAAAACGAACATGATATGTTCTTTGCATTTAGAAGAACCATTCGTTTACTTCTAAGGTTATCATTTCTACATTGAACTATTCTACGGATTTTTCCTCCGTTGCATTTGATCCCTGCTCTGCTTCAGCTATTGATTGTTTATATAGACTTTGAGCTTAGATACTGTTTGTGATCTCCATATTTCATTCTTATATCTCCCTTGCCCAACCCACTGTTTTAACTGGGTCAGAGAACAAATCCTGTTATCCCTAAATAGTCTTCTGCCTTTTCCTGCCTTCCTTCCGCTACAGAGCAGAAAAACACACTGTCTTCCTCTTTATAATTTCAGGCGTGGTGTTAATTATTAATTGTTAATTTCCTATTATTCGAACATTTCGAACAATTTATCATTTTAAAGATAGGGGGTATTTTGGGTTTCCCACAAGAATTCGAAGCTAGTAGCCATATTCTTTAAAAACAGAGACATATTCAGGGCTTATATTATTTTCCAAAAAATCTAATAAATTAGTTTCTCTATAAGCAACTTTGATTGATGAGAAATATAAGGTTTCTTTATAAATCTAATTTCTCTCACAACGACCTTTTCAATCTACAGATCTCTAGAGGTTTCTTCCACCTAATTTATTAACAATGATATCAACGTCAGATAACAACGTTAACTAAAAGTTTGAGGTAATACAAATGGTAATTATTTATATACGACTATATACATTATTTGAGTTCAAGGGCATCATGCGTTTTGTCTGTTCCAAGAACCAAATTGGTTCGAAGGTCGACAAAACGCATTTTCATGAGAACATAGTCTATATTAATGATTGTTATACCTTTCATTTTAATTTTTTAAACACATGTATTTTGTAATGTATTCCATGATGTAACCTCAGGTCCGTCACTGTTGAACACCAACGAATGAAAACGAGATTAAGCTCCGCCCATTCTGTGACGCAAGCGGTCCAATATCTCACTCAGCGGTCAAACATTGATTTTTTTAATGCCCGCTCAGCAAAATCTTGAAAAGAATTTGATTTCAAGTCTCATTTGAGACTTTTTGAATAAGTATTAAATTAAAGAGTTAATAAATATCCTTTCTGGCTGATTAATTTTAAGTTTAATTCTTCTATTTTTAAGGCATATTTTTTCCGACTTCTTCTTTATCATTATTTGGTCTTTGTTTTCAAATTAAGTTTAAGAAACGAATGTTCCGTCTTTCTTGATCAATGCAGAGAGCACAAGGCAAGTGTGACCAGTCGATGTGGGATGCTTTCTTTTCCAAGGCACATAATCCCACCCGTGGAATTTTCAGGGGTACACTTTTTTTTGTCTTGATCAAGATTTGTATTGTATTTAGTTGTTTTTTTTTTTAAAAGATAGTTTACTGTTTGTAATCATCACTTTTCATCATACACAATACATGATGATAAGCATCTACCCTTTTGCCTTCCAGATGACAAAATATGGTGTGTTTAAAAGATAGTCCAATGTAATATAATGTGAAACAAACACAACAAATCAGATACATAGTTTTATATATTGTTTATGTGCAAACCTTCATCTTAAAACTCTCTTTCCACTTAACATCTTGAATATCTTTGTTTGGCAGTACATCTTTTAAGGTTTTGTCAAAGGTCAACATGTCCAAAAATTTATTTTTACAATAGCCCCAAAACTATGTGAAGTATAAAGTTAAAAAACTTTTACAGTTTATAAATTTTTCATTGATTAACAGATAGAAAGTATCACTTGATAAAAAAAAATACTTGGAAAAAGTATTAATTGAGAAAAATTCTTCTTAAAAATGCTTATATTTTCAAAAAATACACCTAATTAATTCCACGCTCTTAGTGAAAACCATTATTGCAGAAACAAAATATGTTTATCAATGAAGGACAAGTTGGACTTGGATAGCCTCTGGAAAGTTGTTTCCCCTGTTTATTTTGTCCAAATGTTAAGACTTGAAAGTGAAAGTACCTTGCAAATGGCGGATTCTGTAGGGGTCTTGTCTTTATACATGTCATGCTTTCAATTACAGCCTTTCAGAGACTATTCACGTCCAACTTGCCCTTCAATGATAAACATATATTATTTCTGCAATGATGGTTTTCACAAAAAAGACAGAATTAAGCAGGTGCATTTTTCTTTAAATATGCACATTTTCTGATACAATTTTCTCAAAAAATATCTTTTTGAAAATATTTGTTATCAAGTGATACTTTCTATCTATGAATCAATGATATATTTATAAACTGTAAAGGTTTTGACTTTATACCACACATAGTTTTGAGCTATTGTAAAAATAATTTTTTAGACATGTTGACCTTTGACGAAACCTTAATAAATTTTCCTCTTAAAAACCAGGAATGTATATGAAAATGAAATAACTTTGTATGTGTGTACTTTTAAACAATATGACTGTTTCTGTTTCGTATAAGGTAAAATTAGGACTGTATTTTGTTCGTTATTACAAAAAAGTAAAAGAAAAATCCCATTGATCATGCATAAATAACAAACAACAAAACTGACAGACAGCTGAAAGTTTGACGCTCATCTGATTCGTCTTTTTTTGACATAAGAAAAAAACCCGTAATACTTTTAGCATAGAAATTATTTGATTTTAATATATAACATAGCAACGTTTGTATGAGACTACTATATGATAATTTAGGTTGCTGATGCAAAGTGGATTTTTTTTACTGAAACATTAATCACAACAATTGGTGCATGATGATGTATTAACATGCAATCAAGAGTATGAAACTATAAAGTAACTGATGAAAAATTCATCAAACTCCCATCTTCTCCTTCACTGTGTCAAATATATCCTTAAACTTATTGACTAGCTCTGATCCCGCCTTTTTGATATTCTTCCACGCTTTTTTCAATATATTTGTATCTCCACTTTCAATCTCATTTCGAACATTGTCTCTGAAATATCGGTCAAGCCCATCGCTATATGGATGATGAAATGCAGAGCACTCATGGGGAAACATACACCTGAAATCTTCGTCCATCTTCTCTTCTTGTTCTTGCCTCACATCTTCCAGACGGCTCTTCACTCCTAAAATCATCTGTTGCAAACTGACCAATTTTGAGTTTTCATCCTCATCAAAACTATCAGGAATGGTTTCGATCATCAAATGGTCCATATCCGTCTGTAAAGAACTGAGTCGGCGAGTGAGACTTTGTTGGTCAATTTGAAGCTGATCCTCCATACATGCTAGTTTGTCAGCCAATGTCCTTTCTCTCTTTTTAAGATTTGAGATCTCCTCCATGCTTTTCTCATATTTAGCTCTCAGTTCTCTTTCGCGTTCTCTAATAGCCAACTCAGATTGGTCAAAGATAGTACTAGTGTAGAATTTGTTTCCATTCTCCTTCACCATTGCTTTTATCATTTCTATAAGGGCCATCACCTGCTTTTCAGACTTTTCAGTACCTTTTTCTGTATTATCTATGGCAAAGAATCGATCTTTACAACTGCTGATTATTTCTTTTAAAGACGAAGGGGCATCATTTATAATCTGCTCTATAGATTTTCCCCCACGGTCTAAATCATCTTTTCGTGTGAAAACAATTATCAAATATTTCAGCATGTTTGGACCAAAGGCTTTCCGTAGTAATTCAACTGTGTCTCTTTCCTCTTTGGTAAACCGACCGATTCCGATGATGAGCAAAATGGCATGAGGCCCTGGGGCGCTGATTCCCACGCATTTCAAAATCTCCTTAGTAATATCCTCATTTGTCATGCCTGGAAAAATCATAATACAACTGTTTCTTTATTTTGATAAATTATAGTGTATTTTTGATTATCTTGATAAGCCTATTAGTCTAAAATATAATCAAAAAATTAAATGGTGGTTTGCTCTGTAATTTTCTAGATGAAAAAACTGTTATAATTGCATGGTGGAAGAAATAGTTTTTCCGCAATACAACTCTCGAAAGATAGACAAGTTTATTAGGCATCGTTTCTTATTTACGGTTGTGACTTCATAATTATATTTCGTGCATGAATTTTTTGAACTCAGATAATTTGGATCTACATTTATAAATCAGCGTAAAAGATTAAATAGCTATGTGTAAAATATGTTAAAAAATATCTTTTTAAATCTTTTCCCCATCCTCTTGCCTCTGGATTTTAAAGAAATGTAGCATTCATTTAATAAGAGACCTGTGTCAAAAAGGCCTGGAGTATCTACGACTAGTAACTCCTCTTCGAATCTTCGGACTGATCCTTTTTTGCAACATTTGGTAATACTTGAATTAGATACATCCGATTCAAAAATCCTTTTGCCCAAAATGGTATTTCCTGTCGCACTTTTACCAGATCCGGTTTTTCCAACCAGTATGATCCTCAACTCATCTCTCAAAAAGCTTCCGTCTTTGAAAGGGAAAACAAATATAGGAATTTTTTTAGTGATTAAATAAGTGTGAGGATATTTTCAGTGATGAAAACATTCCAAAAATAGATTTCTGAAATTTTTGTTCGTTGATGTATTTGATAACTTTAAGAATCAGAAGAAAATATATCAGGTTGAAATTCCAGAAATGCGAAACATATATAATGTATATGAAATACATTTTTTGAGATATCAAAAATGACAAAATAACACTCAAATATTTCTGAAGTAGTTTATCTTTTAAAAATTACACAACATCCAAAATAAAATAATATAGATATTTGTTTTAATACTGATTGTGGATTTTTGACATCGTTAAGCACATGTATGTACCTTTTCGCCTGTCGTCGCCCATATGCTCAAACCAATATCCTGTGGACTGACTTGGTGGACATATTTGATGGGGTGGATTCCAGGAGTCTCGGTTAGAATCGGTTGTTACAGAATCTTCCTCTATGTCAAATGTGGAGAGAGGATGAACAATAGTAGAAGGGACTTCATCATCTTCAATAGACCTGAAGCCACAAATCTCGCAGCACATCCTCTCTGGTCTGTTAAGATACGTGCACTTTGTGCACGGCCATTCTTAAAATAATAAATTTAAAGTGAAGATTCGCTGTACTCATACTAAGCATATTCAATTTTCCAATTAAATAAGAAAACAATCGAATTTTCTAATGAAATTTCTGCCAAGAAGACGTTTTAAAAAGTATTTTTGCTATTGTCAGTAAGGAATAAGGAATATTTTATGCATAAGAAAGGGCAAGTCTCAATAAGGCTTATCTGTGGTCTCCGCTTCCTCGTCAAACTTCGAACATTTATCAAACGCCTTAAAAATTATATTCTATTATTAACTAATGTCTTTATTATTTGAGTCATCGTCTAAAAATGTCAAATAATAGATATACGCAGCATACGAAGCTGCGTGCTGAAGTTAGGGTCCTTTGATTTTCATGAATATGTAAGACATCAATGACAGGTACACACTTTATAGCTTTCGTAAACACCGAGCACAGGTTTGTTCAGAGTCAAATTTGATATACAATGTATAATGTGTTCATTATATGTGTAAAGGTTGAGTAAAAATATCTTTGTTGAACAACCTTGTGCTCTCTGTTTTCTCACTAAAGTATTGTGATTTTGAACCTCTTCGCTGTCTTCTTTTACACGCGATTAACCTCTTGTTATACAGAACAAGATTATTAGATTTACTCTTGATGTTTCACCTAGATCAAGAGTAAGTGTTACTGAATTTGAAAAATTAGTTTTTTTGAACATTAGAAGTAGAGTGTGTCAGTTACGCCTCAATCACGTCTACAATATTTTTCATAATAAAGGTCCAAATTATATGTATAGCAATTTTAAGCGAAATGTTTCTAAAAATTGTACAAGATCAAGTCAATTCAATTTTTTTGTGCCAAGGGTTCAAAAAATGGAGATTCAAACATTTTTTTATAATGGAATTAAAAATTGGAATGCTCTACCTGACCAGATTAAAACAATAACAAGTAAATCAAAATTCAAAAAAGAGGTCAAAAAACATTTTATGGAGAAACTCAAGAAAAATGTCAAAGAGGATTTTTTATACTATTAGATTTATAACTTAATTTTTCTTTCTACCTCTACAATTAAGAACTTATGTTTTAGATGCTTTTTCATAGTATGATTAAATTTTTAAGCCACCTCGATTATAGTTAGTATACTATTTATTGTTTATATTGTATATTATATATGTCATATGCCAGTAATTTTGTTACATATAAAAGGACCCCATTGGGAATAAGCCATACTGGCTTTCATGGGCTATCCTTGGGTTTAGGCATATTTAATATAATATATTTATTTGAATTATATAAAAATAAGATTTATAAGTCAATTAGTTTTATAACTGATCTCTTAAATTATGTATATTTATTTATTTATAAATTTTTATACTGAGTTCATACTCACACCTAAATGTTATTGTACATTGCTAAATGTCTTTACCTGAATAAAGATTATTATTATTGTAGGCCTTTCAACTGCCGCTGGGATTCGCTGTTATGAACGATAACTCGTTGCTGAAACTTGTTTAGAGCAGGTCCGAAGTATCTAACTGTTTATACGTAAGTCATTTTTTATCATTTCCCAAGTGTTTCTTTGCTGTCAATAGAATCCAGTGGTTTAAAATTTAGCACTAATGTTAATTTTATTTATTACATAGTTGCGGACACCGTTTAATTAGATATAAGTAAAATTTTTGATAAAAATAAAAAGTGAAATCTAGCCCCCTTCTTAGTTCTAACCTGATTAAATGTTTGTACTCGGTCGTTCTTCTTCGTGTTAGGTAACACAAATAAGATACTTAATTGTTGCATTTACTTGTAAAAATATATATAATTATATATATAGGAAGCGCAAAAGTGCGCACTAAAAAACATGCCAATATATTTTCTTCCTCATAACAATCGTCAAAGAGAGTTAAAAATATTAAATATAGTCTGTTCCCCATTCATTTGACACTGTTATTTCAGGTAGAGTGAAGACATTCTCCTTCTTTTGGTCAACACTTTTGTGTACAAAACAATGTAAGGAACCCTTTGGTGTACATAACAATACCAATGCTGAAGTAGCCTGTATGTCATTCCTATAAACGATAACTCATAAATTGGCATTTAGTTGGTCATTTTTCACACCTGAGTTACCTGTCCTTAAAACACAACATCGTGCAATTCAATTGTAGATAATTAAACTTTTTAATGGTTTAATTAAATGTATGCAAGAGTTATTATCTTTTTAAATAATTTCGTGTACCTATAAATCTATCAATGAAATGTTATTTACTACATGTGCAACTTGAAAAATTAGTTGAAAGACCTAGCCTATTTATGACCTGTTCAGAATCAAAACAAGCCACGTGGATTTGTGTCTTTACGGGTAAATGCCCGGGCAAACATGCTAGCAAGCTAGCGCTCAGTTGAAACGTCCAGTTTTATATCGGTCAGCATGGACTTGTTTGGTTAATCTTGTTATAGTGTTTAATTGCTCAAGTTTTGTAAATAGAAAATTGTATTTGTAGTTGATTGTGAATCTTGAACATATAATTCGTCTTTGAAAGGAAAATATCATATATCAAGAATATTCTTTTTATAATATCTAATCTAAATGTCTCCGCACATTTCCATGTAAAGGAGAAACCGTCGTCTGATGGGGGAAAATGTTCCGGCATTTTTTTTTTAGTGCGATGGGTGTTAAAAATTGGCTTGTATTTTTTGATATGTTTAGTTATTCATTATAAATACACAATGCTTTAATTAGAAATTATGGTGGCATATTTCTGCCCCCTACATGCAAGATAAAATATGTTAACATGCAAGAAAATTATGTCAGCATGCAAGAAAATTATGTATACATGCAAGATAATTATGTTGACATGCAAGTTAACCAATCTTATAAGAAAATATAATTTAAATATGGGTAAATTTACTTACTAACGCCTGTATCTGACATTTTAGATGCAATATGCAACATAATTATGTAGACATGCGACTTTTTTTATGTCAACATGCAAGATAATTATGTCAACATGCGACTTATTTATGTCAACATGCAAGATAATTATGTTAACATGCAAGATATGTAAGTTGATGTGCAATTTATTATCTTGCATGTTCACATAAATAAGTTGCATGTAAACATAAATATTCTGCATGTCTACGTAATGTCTCGCATGTTAATATAAGTATCTTGCATGTTGACATAAAGTAGTTGCATGTGTACATAATTAACTCGCATGTTGACATAGATATTTTGCATGTGTACATAATTAACTCGCATGTTGACATAAATATCTTGCATGTCAACATAATTTTCTCGCTTGTTAACATATGTAAATTGCATCTTCTCATAATTATGTTGCATCTTGCATCTACGATGTCAGATACGGGCGTCAGCACGGGATTTTACCCATATTTAAATCAGATTCCCTTAAAAGATTTGTGACTTGCATGTCAACATAATTATTTTGCATGTATACATAATTTTCTTGCATGCTGACATAATTTTCTTGCATGTTAACATAATTTATCTTGCATGTAGGGGGCAGAAATATGCCACCATAAGAAATACTTTGTTATACACAATGAAATCAAACAAAATACTCTTTCCTTATATCTAACCAGTAAACCAAGGGTGTAAAAAGGAACCACGTTACTATACTCAAGTGGAATACTTCTTTAGTATAATAATGTATCATCATAATAATGTTGATATCAGTTCCTTTATACGTTAAATGGTGAAGATAAAAAAGTGATCTAAAATGTAACACAAATGCGTGAAGATGGTTTGAAATATTTTAAACATTAAGTTTGTAAAAGACTCTGCAGACTGGCAGACTCAGTGGTGTCTCTTATTTCATGTTCACTGGGACACATGTATATCGGTTTGGCATCAATACACTTCAATTCTAAAACTAATTATTGTGTTTCCTCAAGTTTGATTCTTTCCTTCTTGAACTATAATTGTATGTTCAAACAGACACAACCATTTAGGCACAATATAATATGCAAAACACAACACTGTTGATAAATATAGCACCCAACACGGCTTAAGAAGACTGGTAAACGATGCTTTAAGCATATGTTGAATATTCAAATATTGTTTGAAGCATTGTTTATTTTCTATCTTACCTCTATCACTCATTGCCATACCCCTGTTTCTTCACTTCTATGTTTTCCTCAAAAGCCAACACATGGTTAATGAAATGATTGACATTCACCTACAGTTTTATTCTAAATTTGGCGGGAAATGAGTTGCACGAGCTGCACGCCTTGTAATACGGAAGCTAACTATTTTAGAAAATATGGCCTTCCTTGTCAAAATAGTATTATCTTGCATCACCAAACATGAAATCATCATTTAAGTCCAAAATATGAACACAGTACATTTACCAATAATAAAAACAAAAAAGCTCAATTAATTTCCAATCTGTATTTAGAAAGGCAATCCTTAAAAATAGACGTCTCAAATGTTTCATTTCCGATCTATGGTATATTTTTATTAAATTAAACAAAAACGGGGATTTTCAATATTTGTTTGATAAGGACAAAAATATCGACGATTTTTAAATTTCTTTATATTTCTGTAAGAATATAAAAAAAACCTAGATATCTTTTTTAAAATATACATCACTTTTAGAATGTTTGAAATGTAAAGGCCAAAAAATCGTAGTTGACTTTTCTTACAAATTAAATGATTGTCTTTTACAACTGGAAATTTTCCTTAATTTCCTTTTTTAAAACATAATTCCCTATTTGTGTTGTAATTTTCCTATTTGTTTAGCAATTTTTTTTCTTATCACATTATATTGCTGTACATTTTTACTGTTTTATTTTAATGTTTCATCGTAAGTTTGTATGTACTGTTTGTATAACATTTGTATTAAATAAGTTGTATTTCACTCAAGCTTGGATTAATACCGGTATATCATCAAAAATGTTTTTGTATTAAAATGCTTATTTTGTAAAGTTTTCATTTGAATATTTTTTTTCAAATGTTTTTTTTATTGAAAATATAAATACATATACAAATAAATCATTTAATGTTGCAATTGATTATGATTAAATGAAATAAGATCACTCA
The DNA here is from genome assembly GCF_032062105.1 of Saccostrea cuccullata. Classification (NCBI taxonomy): domain Eukaryota; kingdom Metazoa; phylum Mollusca; class Bivalvia; order Ostreida; family Ostreidae; genus Saccostrea; species Saccostrea cuccullata. Next base: position 225,782 of record NW_026936003.1, on the reverse strand, counting down.
TAACACGTGGATATAGTAAACAGATTCATAAATCAGGAACAAAGCCTCTTCATTCATAAAATGTTATTTCAGAGCCGTTTTAATTCATTGTTTTTCTCACCTGAAATAAAGTTAGATTGTAATTATTTTACGTATGATTGAATGATAAAATTTGTCTTCCATTAATTGATTATAGGTTTTTGACGTTCAGGTGGACAATTTTTCACTCATATAGATACTTACCGTTATCCGGTGAAGGGCCGCATATTTAGATCTGTACTTGGCACTTGAAGCCACTAATCAGAGGTCTTTGTCGTACCAATTCCTTCCTATTTGGCATGAAGCCTTGGTTTTTAAGGTCCCGTCCAAAAACTTTCACTTCAAAGTACCGAGAGCATGGCGAAGAAGAAGTTGCTACATTTTTACGAGGGTCATTTGGGAGAAAGCTCTATCGGATGAACTACCATGACGGTCTCTATGTATGATACTAGTATGTAGATGTACATTGATTATCTAAGTTTTGTCCGCAGTAGTTCTCAAAGTTGACTTTGAACAACTTTAAAATTAATGTACGATCTTGTATTTTGATTGCCATAGGTAGTTGCTATTCATAGACCTGAATAAAAAATCTATTGTTATAGCTATAGTAATTTGTTCCTATTATGATTTATACGAAAAAACATTTTTAATGTTTTGCTGAGTGTGCATAAAAAATCGATGTTTGACAGTTGAGTGAAATGTTGGACCGCTTACGTCACAGAATGGGCGGAGCATAATCTCATTTTCATTCGTTGCTGTTCAAAAGTGACGGACTTGAGGTTACACCACGGAAGACAGTATAAAATTAAAATGAACGGTACAAAAACATTTATTGACTGTATGTTCTCGGGCAAAATGCGTTTTGTCGACCCTCAAACCAAACTGTATGCCTTCGGCCTAACGGCCTTAAGTATAAGTCACATTATCCAACGATGGGGTATACGATGAGAAACCGATGCGTTTTTTGATGAAAATGGTGTGGTTGCCGGCCGGGCACCACTAGTGATCGGACGGTGACTGAGTCTTTTTTGCGAATCGGTGGGGTCATCTAGGAAATAATCGGCGATGTCTCCAACGATGCCTCACATCGCTCCTCATCGGCAACCCATCATTAACACATCTTTCAAGGATCGACCGATGTATGGCTGAGCATCGTCCAATATCCGTTGAATCTGAGGTCATCATGGGGTTGAGTGGTGGGCAACAGATAACAACCGATCATCGGTCGATGTTCTACCAAACATTTGTACGAACGATGTTCACCAATGTATGAGCGATGTACAATGCATCGTTGAACCTTTGTTTTTTTTCATAAAACACATTGGTTGCCCATCGTATGCACATCGCTGGATAATGTGACTAATACTTTTAGGACTAATAGGCCGATGTGGACCGATGTTGGGGCATCGTTAACACCACCGATTACTACCGATTACCACCGGTCTACGGCTACCGGCCGGGAAATTCGGTGGACAGTGAGACCCTCGAAAGTCAGTAAATGTAAAATCAACATAAAAATTTTTGGTTGCATAAAGAAAACTATTATTTTTGCGCAATTTTCATTTCGGTTGACTCCGAAGAAGGAAAAGAAATTGTGCAAAGAGTGGATAGTAAAAGTTTTTTATGGTTAGAGAGAAAAAACGAAACATGTCAATCTTATTTTCATCAGTAGCTGTCTTTGTAATTCTGAACTTAATGTAAGATTAAGTTAAAATTCAAGTGATATTTTATTAAGGAATGTTAATTATCAAAATTATTTTGTCTTTGTCGGCAAAATGTAACATCCGTCATGGAATTAAATAGGTATAATGAGACAAATTATTCCACATAAGAAGATGACTATCGGCAGAAGATAAAAGATATTTAAACATAAAGGGGAAGTTTACTGTCGTCAACAGAAGTTCATTGAGATATAGGCCTCTGTAGATGATCAAAATAAGTACATCTGTGTAGATTCAAAAGAAAAACGTTTCCTGATTTTTTTAAGTAATCTTTTCAATTTCTATCTCTACGAAAGGTTTTTAAAATCGAAGAATATTTACAATACAAAATAGAATACACGTGTTCTTCATTCTTCGTAGCTCGATGAACACTTTTGTCACCCATGCCCTGTCAAAAACATCAAACACCGATTTAAGAAGGATAATTATAAATAAATGATAGATCTGCGTGAGTACAAAAAGTGTAGAAAAAACAAGCATACTACTATAAACTAAAAAATTAACATGTTTGCAGAAATATATATTGTCAATGTGTCTGTACGTATAATACACACACGCACTGGCAAATATAAAGCAGGACACTTTAATGAATGTTAAATACACTTTAAAAAGTTTTTCAATATTTATTTTCACTACATCATTAACACATTTACATATATAAATGGTTTATGGTGGTTGCACTGTGTGTTCATTTTTAGTTTTATACGCAGTACTAGCTATTAATAGATTCAGCTACTGCTTCTACTTCTACTTCTTTACTTGTAAGAGGTCACCGACCCATCACACAAGTTTGACGTCAGACAAATGGTGCATTTTAAAATCATCTATTTACAGTAGAAGTGCAGGATAAAAACAATTTTGGCTCTGGTGTTTAATTCAGATGTTCTACGAGTCTGGTCTTGAATGACTCGTAATTATCGATGTTCAATAATTTGGGTGGTAGATCTTTCCAATCCTTGATAGTTCTGGAAAAGAAGCTGTTCTTATATTGTTCTCCAGTGGATCTTAGCCTGATAAAACGTTTCTGATGTGTTCTTCTTGTTGATCTTTCTGATGCTTGGATGTAGTCAGGTATTGGTATTTCAATTTCTTGGTGTAGTATTTTGTGAAACATGAGAAGGCGTGATATTTTTCGCCTTATCTCAAGAGATGGTAAATTCAATTTATCTAAAAGTGTGGTAACTATTCCTGGGTCTCTTGAATATTCACTAGCAATGAATCTTGCAGATCTTCTTTGCACCATTTCCAGCTGTTGTATGTGTTTTTGAAGATAAGGGTCCCATACACTACTTGCATATTCTAGATGAGGTCTTACTAATGCCAAGTATGCTTGATGTTTTATTTCTTGGGGAAATTTCCCTAGATTTCTCCTGACAAATCCGAGTGATCTTGTTGCTTTGGTGGTTATGTTGTTTATGTGGTGGTCCCATGAGAGTGTTGATGTCAGCTCTACTCCTAGGTATGGATTATGGTCTACTTTATCCAGAACATGTCCATTCATGTGGTAAGGGAAGTCTATGATTTTTCGTTTTTTGCAGATACGAAGAACATAACATTTGGTGGCATTAAAAACCATCTGCCATTTTTCTGCCCATCGTATAAAAGATGTTAGGTCTTTCTGCAATTTTTCACAGTCACTCTTGGAAGAAACAGCAAGATATAATAAGCTGTCATTAGCAAACAGTCGAATAGATGAGGTGATGTTATTACCAATGTCATTAATGTATAACAAAAACATCAGGGGGCCAAGGACTGTTCCTTGAGGGACTCCAGACTTCACATGGACTGATGAAGATTCCCCACCATCTACAAGTACCCTCTGTTGCCTTGTTACCAGCCATGACTCTATCCAACTGTTGATGTTTCCACTGATGCCGTAATGGTCCAGCTTTAGTAGAAGTCTTTTGTGCGGCACTGTATCAAAAGCTTTGCTGAAGTCTAATATCAAGAGGTCTACCTGTTGTTTTTGGTCTAATTTACGTGATATTTCTTCTACTGTTATGATAAGTTGAGATTCACATGATCTTCTTTGTCTGAATCCATGCTGAAATTCCACCAGTATTTGATGTTTTCAAGGTGTTCCATAATGTGCTTAAACATGATGTGTTCCATTATTTTACAGGGGACTGATGTCAGTGAAACTGGCCGATAGTTTTCCGGTTTACTTTTGTCTCCCTTTTTATATAAAGCTATGATGTTCGCTGTCTTCCAATCATCAGGTACATTCTTTGTTTGGAGTGTTTTCTTAAATATGAAAGTCAGGTAAGGTGCAATCTCTTTTGCAGCTTCCTTTAGGATCCGACAGGATATTTGGTCAGGTCCACTAGCCTTTGCTACATTAACACTCTGCAGTAGCCTTGCCACTCCTTCTATGCTGATGTGTAAATCTCCAATGACTGGTGCTACCGGTGTTCCAAGGTCTGGTGTTGATTGGTGGTCTTCCATTGTGAAAACTGATTCAAATTGGTTGTTCAGGGCCGCAGCTTTCTGTTTGCTGCCTTCTATGCTTGTGTTGTTTACCTTAAGTGTGGACACCCCACTATTATCCCTCTTTGCATTTTTGATGTATGACCAGAATCTCTTGCTGACTCCGGCTTTCACACTGGGGTTATTGTCACAGCTGGTCATGTCTGATGATGTATTCAACAGGTTTCCGATGTATTCTTGATGTCCTTTCTCCAGTTCTGCTTTCACTTGCCTGCGTAGTTCTCTAAAGTGTTCCCAGTCGTCTTCCTTTTTGGTTTTTCTAGCTTTATTGTAGCATCTTTGTTTCCGCCTGATTAGTTGCTTGATGGTTCTATTAATCCAGGGAATGTTCCATCTGGTAGTTAGCATCTTGGATGGGATGTACTTATCCATTAATGATGTCAGGATGTTTTTAAAAGATCTCCAACATTCATCTACTGGTGTATTGATATTATCATTACTGAAATTGTTATATCTGCTATCCAGTTCTTTCCTAATCCCTTCCATGTCTCCTCTCTTATATACATACACTTTCCTCGGTCGTTTCTTATTTGGTCTTGTCTGGATGTCTATATCTAATACTACTGCCTGATGGTCACTCATACCATCTTCAACAGATATGCTTTTAATTAGGTTGGTGTTGGTGGTAAGTACAAGATCTAAGATGTTGTTCTCACGAGTTGGTTCTCTGACACATTGATCTAGATTGTGGTCCCCTACCACTTGTAGAAACGTATTATTGATTTCATAGTTGTATTGTGGCCTTGGTTTTATAGTTGCTGCATTGTCAGCCCAGTTAATATCAGGTAGGTTGAAATCTCCTGTCAGTAGTAGATTTGCTAGTGTCTTTCCATGATTGAGTCTATTCAGGGAAATGTTAAGCTGTTCTAATGCTTCGGTGTCGTTATCTGGGGGCCTATAGAAACACCCTGTATACAGGGGTTTACTGCCCTGCACTTGTAGTTTTGTCCATGCTATTTCACAATTGGTCTCTAGTGTTGTTTCTCCACAGGCTATGATATCTTTACGCACTGCATTAAGTACTCCCCCACCTGCATGTCCTTCAGTAAAGAGTCGGTCTTTCCTTTGCACTTCGTAGAAATCTGGATCTAAGAATTCTGATGTTTTTATAGACTTATCAAGGTGGGTTTCAGTTGCATGTATAATATGTGGATTGTAATGATCTATTAATGCTGAAAAATTGAGGCGTTTTGTTATGGAGTCTTCTTGGAGGCTTCTGCAGTTCTTTTTATAAAGTTTAAATCTTAATATGGATTTGCTATTTTTTAGAAAATGTTGAGAAGAAGATTTTTAAAGAATTTTCTATATATTTCTTGTCTTTGGTCGGCCATACTTTGGAACAAACTTGAATCTACACTACCTCATGCTTCCATATAAATATGATGAATAATGGCTTTGTCATTCTTGAGGAAGATTTTTAAAGAATTTTCCTATATATCTCTATGTTTGCCTGATTTGCAAATTTGAAGAGCATCTGCTGATGTTGAATGTATCCGACAATGAGTCATATGGATGTGTGATGTTTCCACTGTAAAACATTGATCATGAGGAAAAACATGCTCCCATATAAATATGTGAAATGGCTTTGATTCTTAAAAGAAGAAGTTTTCCTATATATTTCATGTAAAACATTGGTCGGCCATGTGGGCACTCCCACTGCTCTGCATAGCTCCTAGTGGAATTTTCCATGCGCATGCGCATTGGTTATTTTATTTGTAAACATTGGCTGCATTCATTGTCTAAAAGAAAACATCTTTCCTGGCACAGTGGTTCTTGAGAAGAAGATTTTTAAAATATACCACTAAATTTTCATTAATTCCCAATTATCTACCCTTGAATAAGTGTGTGGCCCTTCATTTGAACAAAATCCCCTTCACCCAAGGATACTTTGTGGCAAGTTTGGTTGAAATTGGCCCAATAGCTTATTTGATACAGACAGACAGACGGACAGACGGAAAGACAGACAGACAGACAGACGGACAGACGGACGCCGGACAAAATGGAACTGCCCCGTAAGGGAGTATTGTCTTATTGAGGATCGTGTCTTACAGAACAGGTAATTTGTTCGATTCGGAGCCTATTTATGTCATAAGGCGAATAGCGTCACTTCGTCCTCCAGTTTGCACATCGCTGTAACCTGATATCCACAGCGCATCGCTAAGTACAATCGCCAAGATGCATATTCTTTTTGTTGGTGACTCACATGTACGCAGATTTGGAGACTTTGTGAATGGTAAACATCCCGATGAAACATTTAATATTAGGAACTTGGGATTGTTCGAATTCTATGGTATAAGTGGCGGATCAATCGGCAATCACGCACACACCCGCGCCATCACTGCCGCGGTTAGAGATAAGCGACCACAGCATATCATTGTGAATTTAGGAGGCAACGATTTAGATTCCTCTGAGGACATTGACTGTATCGTAATGAGACTGATTTCATTTGTGTCACTAATTAAGAGACAATTCAACCTCAAATGCGTGGTGATTTTGAGTTTTATTCCCCGGGATCGGACAAGAAATATCAGCCCTTCGGAATACACTCGTCGAGTGGATCAGGCCAATCGCTTGTTGAAGACTTGCGTAACACAAGATGACATGCACTTTGGAAACTGAAAGGTTTTACCCGTAGCAGGAATAACGTTTTATGTGACGGGGTCCATTTAAATAATCTTGGACAGTACAAACTCTTAAGACAAATTAGGGGAATTCTCCTTCTGTTATCCAGGGATCACTAATTACCCTTGAAGACAGGGGCTTCTCGGGTCCACAGGTGCAAAATACACATTATGTGTTCTTGTTAACATTTTAAATTTCTTTAACTTTTTATTTTTATGATCATCATGCATACAATATTTGATTTATAAGTAGTATAAAAATTTTATGGTTTATATTACATAATAATTTCATGAATCGTCCATATTTTTGCACCTTTGGTTAAGCATATTCAGCAATGTTTACAATTCAATTATTTTGGTTACAGCAGAAGTTTGTGTCCTAGGGTGAATCTACATCCGTGGGTTCCAATATTGTTATTATTTGACCTGGAAGGTAAGAGTTTTTTGGCTACCTATTTCTGTATGACGAAAAACCTAATGATTTAGCCGTAGTCGTTTCTTTGGTCTAAATCATTCATGTTCTAACTGCTTAATTATTTGGCAGTAACAACTTTTATTTATGCTTCAAATGGAAGCACCACAATTAGTGGCCAATGCTAATATATGAACTATAATTGTTTCACCACACTGCTTCGGCAGATTGTGTTTTTATATATGATTGAACCATTCTGCTTCGGCAATATGGTTTTTTATATGTATATGGATCATGATTTGTTACCACACTGCTTCGGCGGATAGTGGTTATATACGATCCAACCACACAGCTTCGGCATATATGTGGTATTATATTTTATATTATGATTTGATATCACACTGCCCTAGCGGTTCGTGCTTTTATATAATTCATCCACACGGCTTAATAATTCGGCCGATTGTGGCAAAATATGTACACCCATATATTTATATAATATGCTACTTTATTTATCAATAGCAAACAAAAGATATGATTTATAATCATATATGCAGTTAACGCAGGCCTTAATGGTTCTGATTATAATGATATTTTCAGTAAACACTGATTGGTAGCACTTGTTACAGTTGTTTCTAATTACCACCTTATTTATGACTTATGAATTTTCTTAGGATGGCTTCGAAACCAAAACGAAGAAGAACCTCAACCAAACGTCAGGATCCACCTACAACAACGACAACGTCAGAGACGAGAAGCGAAGACGTTAGTATAATTTTCCAGCAATGCATGTCGAAAATCATGCCGACGATCGAGGAGACGTTTAAAACGTGTATGGACGATTATTTTAAGTCCAAGTCTGCATCTTCGCCTCCGCCAACTGCATCTTCGCCTCAGTCAACTGCATCCTCGCCTCAGCCAACTGCATCTTCGCCTCCGCCACCAGGGCCACTGGAACCAAGTATGACGTCGCCAGCAACTACACTCCTTAGTGAAATTACAGATGATCAATCTCTAGATAGTACGAACAAAGATTGTGTAGCTAACTCAGATCCCCCCAGGCCCTATCTGCCTTGTCCTTAACGTTAGGCGTAGATCAAAAAACACGGGCAAAAATTCAGAGTGACCAGTTCGTCAAATTTGCTTCACTAATTAAACCCATTGACCCTGATGAAGAAGAAAGTTACAAGACTGTAGAAAAAGACGGACATATGATCTTTAAAAAGACTTCAGACAAAACCCAAATCACTTCCATCTACAAATGGATCGAGTGTTTTCATGTTTTTGTTGCTATCTACGCGGAAAAACACCCTAACGAAGTACCAAATCTTATGGTATACGGCCAAATCGTGCAAAAAATTTCTAAATCAAGCGGTGACAAGGCGGCAATTGCCTACGATGAAAGTTTCCGACGCTGGCGACAACTGGATCCCAAAGCCTGCCCATGGCAATCCAAAAATATAGAATTGTACCAGGAAGCCATGGCACAGGGACTAGAGCTTAAGTTTAAAAATAGAAACCAGCCCTTTCGTGCCTCAAACACCCAGGCTAAGCACCGCTATTGCTTCTCATACAACAATAACGGATTCTGTAAAACTAAAGGATGTCCACATCCCCATGTCTGCCAAATCTGTGCAGCTAGACACCACAAGAGACAATGCCCAAAGTTTAAACCAAGTGACAAACCTCAGACACAGAACTCCAAACAAGGTGCAACCAGAACAGAATCGACAGCCCCCCTAAAAAACTCTGATTCTATCGTTACTCCGATCAATGTTCAACAGCTTCAAAATTGTTTAGCTGGATATGACCATTCTTTATCGCAGTTTTTAATAGAAGGTTTTTCTCAAGGTTTTAAGATCCCATATATGGGGGAGCGTAAATTTAGGTCTTCTCGTAATCTTCTATCTTAGGCAAAGAAAAAATATTACTGGACAAGATTTGTAGGGAAATCGAAGCTAAAAGAGTCTCTGGTCCTTTTCTATTGCCACCTTTCCAAAATATTCAAATTTCCCCCTAGGTCTAGTCCCTAAAAAAGCCCCTGGGGATTTTAGGTTAATCCATCATTTGTCTTACCCGGAAGGGAACTCCATCAATTCCCACATCCCCAAAGAAATGACTACAGTAAGTTACCAATCAATTGGTACAGCCATCGCAATCATCAAACAAGTTGGCAGGGGGGCTCTTCTCGCAAAAACTGACTTGGAAAATGCCTACAAACAAATACCCATACATCCACGGGATTTCGAACTGCTAGGTTTTAAGATATCTGGGTTATATTATTATGACAAAACACTTCCATTTGGCTTGAGTTATTCTTGCCATCTCTTTGAGAAGTTCAGCTCAGCTTTGCAGTGGATCTTAGAGAACAAGTTCGGTATAACTTATTGCGTGCACATACTAGATGATTTCCTTTTCGTGGGTCCCCCCAGGTCCCCAGACTGCTATAGCTCACTTTTAGCATTCTATTCCCTTGCCAAAGATATCAATCTCCCTATCAAATCCGAGAAAACTGTTCACCCAACTACCACCTTGACATTTTTGGGGTTGGAATTAGACACATTAAAATTGGAAATTAGACTTATCCTGCGGATAAGTTGCAGCGTTTAAAATCTGAAATAAAATCATTCCAAAATAAACGCACCGCTTCACTCCGCCAACTGCAGTCATTGATAGGTACCTTAAATTATGCTTGCGCAGTCATTCCCCCTGGACGCACATTCCTTAGGCGGATTATCAATCTTACTCGAGGTTTGCAAAATCCTTTTCATCATAGGAATCTAGACAAGGAAGCCCGAGCCGATTTGAGAGCATGGACCATTTTCCTGGATCATTTTAACGGCAAAGCCTTTTTCCTCTCAGGGGTACTACACACATCCTCCTCTTTACACTTATTTACTGACGCTAGCAATCTGGGGCTCGGCTGTACTTTTGGTAGGAAATGGTTTTATGCTCCTTTTCCTAATCAATGGGTTGATTTTCACATCTCCGTCAGGGAATTCCTGCCTATTGTGATCGCTTTCGACATATGGGGACACTTATTTTCTAACAGCACTGTTATTCTGCACTCTGACAACCTAGCAGTTGTTCACGTCATCAACAAAAACTCTTCTAAAGATGCATTGCTTATGCAACTCATGAGACGACTGATGGTCTTATTCCTAACATACAATATACATTTTCAAGCTAAACATATTGAAGGAGTCAAGAATATAGCTGCAGATCTACTTTCTCGATTGCAGGTCAAAGAGTTCCAAACACGGTTTCCTTACATGGATTCGGCCTGCACCCCTGTGAACCCAGCATTGATAAGTCTCTGAATCAAACCGCAGAGTCCTTGTTGTATCGTTCTCTATCACCGTCCACAGTTGCAGCATATAAATCAGCATTCCAGGCATACAAGCTCTTTATATTACAAACTTACGGTCAAGAAACGTCACCACTACTACCCTGTTTGGAACACCTACCTTACTTCATAACAAATTGTTACCAAACAAATTTAGCTGCGTCCACTACGCGAACCATTATATCCGCTCTTAGTTTCATTTTTCAGTTAAGTTCTTCCCAGGATGTTACCCAATATTTCATCATCAAAAAAATGCTTCAAGGCTTTCTAAAAGCAAAACCGATTGGCGACCCTAGACTCCCAATAACCCCAGATATTCTCCTAAAACTAGTACAGGCCCTCCCCTACACTGCAGATTCATATTTTTCCAGAATTTTGCTTCGGGCCATGTTTATCTTAGCTTATTGCGCCTTTCTAAGGGTAGGAGAAATTACTAAAACCAACAGAAAGACCCATCATTAACTATTAGCAAAACACGTATCAAAGGGTAACAAAACAAATGGCATAGGTTTCCTGGAAGTTGCAATACCTCATTTCAAACATTCAAAGTCAAATTCTACAACTATCCACCTATGTCAGAACACCATAAACCAATTGCTATGTCCATATCGCGCGATCACAGATTTCCTTAACATCAGAAAACACGATTCCCCAGAAGCACCCCTTTTTTCTTTTATGGACAACACCCCAGTCCCCCGTCAATATTTTACTTCACAACTTCGGCTAGCTCTTAAATTTAGCAATTTAGATCTTTCGAAATATCAGGCCCATAGTTTCAGGATAGGTGCAGCAACAACAGCTGCTGCAACGGGATACACAGAAATTCAAATTCAAAACATGGGTCGTTGGAAGCCCAGTGCCTTTAGGAAGTACATTCGCATCCCTTCTATTAGAGATTGTTCTATCTGACGTATCCGTATCCGTATCCGTATCCGTATCCGTATCGAGATATGAAAGGCATCTCGATCCCGATGTCTCAACCATTTAATACAATTTCTATCGCTGTTTGTAGTTAAATAAGCCACAGTCATGCATTGGAAAATAGCAAATGGCAATTTTTCTATAAAAATACTAAACTGCTGTAACCCGCTATCATTTCGTAGAAAACTATTTATTAAAAAATAAAAGAAAATGAATTTAAGTATACAATATTTCATTTTAATTATTTTGTTTTAAAATGAATTCAATTTGTTTCAAAATATTTGTAGGAAATCCCCTTTCTCTTTTTCCTCTCGCTTAATATCAGGGTATTTTATTGATATATTCAGTATTTTTCATATACCTTTACACGGTATAACAGTATACCCCCCCCCACCCTCACACACATTGAAATACAAAATACGTTATCATCAACGCGATTGATAAAACGCTGTGGCCGTTTTTAAAGAGATTTTTTCAAACTGATTTCATAATTCGCTTCAGGACCGTTACAAGTATTGAGTATATGTATTGAAGAGCCTATTCAACTCCTTCCTTTCCCCTCCCCTCACAATGGCGTTAGAAGCAAATTGAAAGTAGGGGGGGGGGGTAATTGAAAGAGAAAAAATATAAACCTGAAAAACCCTGACATGCAAAAAAAAGTACTTAAACACTATTTTGTGTGTGGGGGGGGTGGGGGGGGTGGGGGGGTGGGTCGGAGTGGGTCGAGCGTTTTTCATCGCCTTTATTTTAACACTACCACGTACTCTTTTTTGACTGCAATACAACATGCCTGTTGAAAGTGGAAAGGGAGCCTATCCTACGCCTGCAACCCAACCCCCCCCCCCCCCAGTTCCGGCGTCTGTGCCTCACCATGTGCACACGCGACATTTGATAACGTCTTTTGACTATCATTCATTAACATCATTTGTGGTTTGATATAAAAACTATTTCAGAATATGGTATTCAATAAATATTATCTCAACTCTCTTTTTATGCTAAGATCAAAATAAATATGGCTCAAAATTTTCAAAATAATACATATTATTTTGCTAAGTCTACTTGTCCATCGTACTAATTTTCTTCTCTATTTTATCCGACTTTTTTTATATATACAATTTGGCCGAGATCATTGTGCACAAATTATAGGATTGAAGAGAAGGAACTGCTTCAAGGTAGCCAAGAAAAAAAAAATCACTCATTTAAAGAAAAATTACAGTGATGAAATACCTGTAACAAAGTTTTTCAGAGCTTGCTTTGTTCACTATAAACTCGATCATGTAACTTTCATAAAAAGAAGTTAAAATGCAAATAGAATAGTTTAAGAAAAGAAGATACATCATAACCTAATATTTAATTTTCTCCCCCTTTATCGACAAGTGTTAAATCAATCGAGTACTACATATACTGCATTTAATCGCAACACTGTCGGAAATTGTACACATTCAATTCTCAAGCTCCTTGAAACCGTGGATACACATAAGCGTCAGAACGGGGGGGGGGGGGGGCTTTCTTGCAAAGATAGACATAATATAGGCATTTAAAAGTGGGGTTGACCTTTTTTGCTGGTTTAGTCCCCCCCCCGTTTCAATTAACGCCCCCACTATTTGCCTGCGCAGCCCATGATACGGCTATCGACCCACAATTTAGGGAGTGTATTTAAACCGCCACAGAATTACCAGCTATCCAATTTTTTTCTGGAGAACTTTGACCATCAAATACGTGATAATAAATGGCATAGAAGATGATAAAAAAGGAAAAGAGGATGGACGTTTTCAGTAAAATCCCCCATACACATTTGTTTTGCAATATGGTTAAATCTTTCCCAGTTAATGTACACTTACATGTATTTACAATTAAGTACCAGTCCACATAAAAATCAGACAAAGGGTGATATATGAGGGTTCTCAGAATTTGATGATTTTTCACTCATAGATTTATTTTGAAGTATGAACAATGTATGTAAAATGAAAAATGTTTTGAGTCATGGTAACCATGGAAACCCGGCCAAAGAAATTTCCTTAGCAACGGGCGGATTTTTCAGTGTTGAAGGACAAAAAATCACCTATATTTGAGGCTTAAAATAACACGTAAATACCATGAGAATTATTCTTACTTATGGGTATAATAAAGATACACATTTATTGTGTTCTAATAATGTAATAAAGAATATTTAGGTCTTAAGTCAGTTCTGTGGTAGACATTGGAAGGTACATATGTTTTACAAGTTTTGCTTATTCAGCATTTTTTGTGATTTTGGCAATATTCAAGGCCAAATTTTAAAAATGGCCAGATTAATACAGTTGTTGCATGTATCTCACATAAAAGCAGAGGTATTTCTCTTTTAGAATTTGAAGTCAAATCCATGGGCTCTTTAGGAAATCGAATCCGTTGCTTAGCAACAAAAATGGGCTTTTTGATGCATAAAATGAGAAACAATGTAAAAAGTTTACGGAAAAGTCAAATGAAAGGTTATTTATGATAAACGAGATACAAATTTTTGAATAGGGTAATTAAATTCGGTCTCCCTAGCACATTATTGAATATTGCATAATTCTTTATCTCCATAGCAACGACAGGTTCTCCATAGCAACAAGGCAAAGAAAGGGGTAATTTTGGCGTGTATTCGTGTAATCTTATTAAGGCTTATTCAAAATAAGTCAGAAAAATCCGGTTGAGCAAAATCGACAATGAAATGTTGGTTTTATTATTGTTAATTATTTTTGGTACTTAATCTACCCATATGGCAAGGATTCCGTGTACATGACAACCAAAGTTCCTATGTCTCCTGTAAAACAGATTTGACTTTGGGATTGTATTGTTTGTCATGGAATTGGATATTCAAGTAATATATAACTGATAATTGCATGTTGATTGCTCGGAAAGACTTTAAAATGTTGTATCAAGTTATTGAATATTGTTCAATGACTTACTTCCATAGCAACAACACCATTCCCCTAGCAACGACACAAAGAAAGTTTGACGCATATTCATGTTACCTGTAAATCTTTATCTAAATCACGTCATGAAAAAAAATGATGTTGAAATGTTTGTTTTTCGATAGTATTTTAAAACTCATTTAATCCATAACAACTTTTTCTAGCACATAGCAAACAATGTTACAATTTCAGTATGGAATACTCTGTAGTCGTTATTCATAATATTGAAAGATTAGGCACTCGTCACAGATTTCTCAGAAAGTATTACAATGTATGAATTAATTCCTCATGAAAATAAATAGATAAATAAAATGAATAACGTCACTATGGAAACATTACCAAAGATATTTCCAATTGAATAGGAAGATCAGGTTTTAATTATTCTATTGAATGATACTTGTCATAGATTGGAGAGGTTTTTTTCCAAACGAAAAGAACCGTTCGTGGTAGCTCAAAGGTAGCACCTACTGCATCCCACAGATTCGAACCCGCGACGTAAGGATCAGCTCCTTACTTCGTGACTCTAGTGAAGACGCTCTAACCACTGCTCCATGAGGGCGCCGCGGCACATTAAAATAAATCAAAATAAGAAAAGTCGCATCGCAGTCAGTTACGGTTATTTACATAAAATTGAAGTTTACACCATTTGAAAGAAATATTGCAAGATGTCCAAAGCTAGATCAAATACAAATGAATTTAAAACATGGCTAGTCACACAAGTAGAAACTTTATTTTTGTTTGATGAGATTTGCATTCATGTAGTGCAAACATATTTCAAAAATTATGCAAACGATGGTTAGAGGGTCATCTTCATGTATCCGGTTAGTTCATATCTTAAAATGGAAATATTATGCAACAAAAACAAAAAATTGACATCGAACTCATCCATGTAACACGGGGCCCATAGGCCACATCGCTCACCTGAGCACTGTGGCTATGAAAAATCAATTCAGTAAATGCCTAAGAAGTCCCGATCCTAAAAGAGGAGGGGGGGATTTGAACAAACTTGAATCTATGCATACTTGAATCTACACTAACTAAGGGTGCCTACATATTTTTTGACTAACTGTGGCTTTATTCCAAATAAGTTATGTACTTTTGTGGTCCCACCCAATCCTTGGGGTCATGATTTTAACAAATCTTTATCTAAACTACCTGAGGATGCTAACATTTGAACAAGACCAATCAAGATTTTTATATATTTTTCCTATATATTCCTATGTAAAACTTTGATCATCCATTGTGGCTGTACCCCCGGGGGTCATGATTTGAACAAACTTGAATCTACACTACTGAGGATGCTTCCATATAAACATGACCAATCATGGCTTTGCTGTTATTAAGAAGATTTTTCCTATATATTCCTATTTAAAACGTTGGTCGTCCATTGTGGCCCCACCCTACCACCGGGGGTCCTGAATTGAATAAACTTGAATGTACACTACCTGAGGATGCTTCTACATAAGTTTCATCTTTCCTGGCCCAAAGTTTTTACATTAATACATTAATTAGATTGTTTAGACAAGATGACATGGTCATTACACACATGCATTCACATGTGCATGCGTGCAATGCTAAAATATGAATGAACTTGGTACACTTCTGGGTAAACGTTGTTAAAGTCTCAAATGCATAGCGTTTGTCTTCTTTAATGAAGCTTAGAGGGAATATGGCATCAAAAGGGAATTGGGGAGCGTTTGGGGAACATCTGTAACGGTCCCCGTTACAATTAGCACTAGTTTATATTGATATGGTGGCAAGAAGTATAAAATTCAAGTCCATCCCCCTCCCTTCCCCAAATAAACTTTTGAGTGCTGAGCTGATTTGTTTTTACCTAGCCCATGTGCTCAGGTGAGCGATGTTGGAGGTTGCTCCCGATACTTTGATACGCGTTGCTATGGGCCTGTTCTCTGGGTAATAGCGTTTGAAGCTCCAGAGCTACAGATTCCTTGGGAACTGAATAAGTGTCAGCTTCCCAACAACAAGTTAAAGATACAAGCTTATAAATATCTTATCTTTTGAAAAATGGAAATTATCTCAAATGAACACAATATATGCTAGATAAACATTGGGTGCGTTCACAATTCTTCCATTGGTACAAATATCGATTTGCCATTGGCTTGTCTTTGGCATCAATGTTGAACAATGGTACAATTGGTTGCCTTTAAACTGTGAACAGCATATATTGGTAAATCAATGACAAAACGACCAAAGGCTGTACCGATGGTTGTCAAAGGTGAATAATGATAACGCTTGGTTACTAATGGTCACCAATGGTAATCAATGGTAACCAACGGCAAATGTTGAGTTATTCACCATTTTCCAGAAACAACAAATTCACAATGAAGTTTGTTTATTGTATTCCTAAAACAAAATAAAATTACTTTTATGGACATAACTAAACTTTATATGAAAACTTGTCTTCAGGTAATATTCTTTTTCCAAAACAAGTGATCATTTGTTTGAATACTATGTAGAGATAACAGTTCCCTTATAATGGGTGCGTTCAGAGTACTACCGTTGGCTGACAAAAGTTACCATTGGTAGAATTTTTTACCATTGGTATGCCATTGGTACCAAAGTTTGCCGAAAAAATTTACCATAGGTAGATTTTTCTGCAGACGAACTAGAGCTCTGTTAGCGATGGTAACTTTTTTTATGACGTCACGAAAAATGGCGGGTATGGCATATGTGCTTAAAGCGACAGATTTTTTATCTCAACTTTTTCCTTTAAACCTCGTTGTTGCAGGAAAAAATTACCGTATATTAACAAAGGCTTCAAACATTCAGCATATATCTGACAGTAAGTATGCACACTTTCTGCTATATAGTCTTATAAAGTGACCGTTGACGAATGAACAGATTTCATTCGGAATTTCCTCTGTTCTTACACGTTAGTCTATGTGAGCGGCGCTTTGCACTGCTTACTTAAACAAATATATATAATCATATAAGGAATAAAAACCATTTTAAACTCATTCCCAGTTCCTTAAACAAATTATATATATATCGGGAATACCCGGATAGGTTGGAAATTTTTTGGTAGATTAATCATAGTAAATCTTAATTGATACTTTACCCTGATATTAATGAAATATATTCAAAAACAGTTATTTATTTCTGATGTATACAAATAAAACAGTTTTAGCCAATTTTTAATTAAAAAATTATTTAGAAATCTGTCTCAAAAATATAGTCTTAACATGCTTACCCATTTATTTTTCTCACTATAGTCACATAAACGATGCAAATATTATCTTTTTAGGCCTAGTATATGAAAAATTAATAATACTGAGTTATGCTCAGTTTGTTGCATTGAACAAATCAAAAATGCTGATAGAACTTAAGGTTTTATGATCTTATGGTAATTCATTAATTAACATTTTTTTCTTTTCTTAAAATTACTAGATCTTGATGTGGTATCTAATCAATTAGAAAAATTACTACCTCCTGACCCCCCGAAGGATCCAATATTTATTGATTGTATTGATGGAGAAGTAGTCATTCCACAAGAATTATTCCGAAATGATGAAATGCAGGATAATAATGAAAGTAGCTCCTCATCCTGTCAAGCCAGCACCTCAGATCGTGTTCTTCCACGTGATCAAGCCAGCACCTCAGATCGTGTTCTTCCGCGTGATCAAGCCAGCACCTCAGATCTTGTTCATCCGAGTGATCAAGCCTCAGATCTTGTCCCTCCGAGTGAAACAGAATTCCCCATGCACCAAGATGACAATAGTGATTGGGAAGAGTCAGGATCAAAATCAAGATATGAATGGAAACTGACAACAACCAGAAAACTCCTAAATATATTAGAGGAAAAGAAAAAAGTTGCACCAGATTCTTTTTCCATAAACAAAAAGATATGGGCGGGACTATCAAAAGAGCTGTCCAAAAATGAAGTAAATCCCCCGTCTGCCAGTCAATGTCGTGAGAAGTTCTACACATTAAAAAGAGGCTATAGAAAATTTTTGTCCGAATGCAAGAAAACTGGAAATAAAACCCCTAAACCATTTAAGTACGAAACTGAAATGCAGAGTATACTGGATGGGGACCCATCGTTCAAACCATTATTTCTTTGTAGCTCTTTTGGTTTGAGAAAAGATGATGCTGACCGTGAGTCAGATGAACCTGAGGAAGATGATGATGCAAGCACCAGCAGTGCTTCAACTTCAAGACCATCAACCCCTGTTCCTACAGCTACATGTAAGACAAAGAAAAGAAAAATTGACGAGATGAGAGAATACTTTGAGGAGAGAGATAAAAAATTCTTCGACATAATGGAAAATATGCAGAATAGCAATAAAGAACTCTTAACAAAATTAATTGAAAAATTGGGCAAATAGGGACTGAGTACACAACACCACACATTACAAATTTTTTGTCTGTATAACTTGACGAATATTAACAAAACTAATTAGAGTACAGTAATAAGTCCTTATCACTGCACAAGTGAAAACACTAGTCAGGGTTAAAGTAAGCATCCTCTTCTTTGGATAAGTTGTTATTATTTTGACATCCTGAGATACACTAATTAAGATGTCTTTCATGTTTTGAATTTAAACATTTAAAACTCTTTTTATTTATATTTAGCTATACAAAGAAATTGTATTTATTTTTAGCTATACAAAGAAATTGTATATTTTTTTATTTTAAAAATTAATAAAGTTGTTTAAAAAAATGTTTAATGTTCTGAATATTTTGCATTGAACATGGAATATTAAAATAATATTAAAGTATTGAACAAAATCAACAGTCTACTAATTGTAGAAAATGTTATTGATAGTTCATATCAATTGGTTCATCATCTGTTGTCTGGTTTGAATTCCTTGGAGTTGATGACCGTCATGGGCAGGTGGCATGTCATAACAAGCTTCAAATTCATCTGGTACTTCGATAAAGTCTGTGTCTGAAATACGTAAGTTATGTAAAACACAAGCAGCAAGTATAGACTCTACTATGATTTTAATTTTTGAAGACTCAAATCGCAAAAGTCTCCTAAACCGACACTTTAATAAGCCAAACGATCTTTCGATGACTTGTCTGCTACGGCTGTGCTCCTTATTAAATTTTCGTTGTTGCTCAGTTAGGTTGCCACAATTCCGAAAAGGTGTTATGAGCCACTGAAGTAATGGAAAGGCTGAATCCCCCAATATGACATAGCCAACAGGAATCTTTTCATCACTCTTTTGAAAAAGATCTGACATTCGCATTACTGTTGCGTCATGCGTGCTTCCAGGATTTCCTGTCCAAACATAGGTAAATTCCATTTTGGAATTGCAGCATGCCAGAAGCACCACAGAGTAAAATTTCTTTCTATTGTAGTAGGCCTGTGGCTGGTGTTTGGGGGCCTTTATCGGAATGTGACTGCCATCCAAAGCACCCACAACATTTTGAAATTGACAGTTTTCTCCAAATTTTTGACATGTTTCATTTAGTTCTGCTTGTGATAAAGGCCATCTAATTACTTCTGCCATAACACTTATCAAGGAGGAGGATACTCTAGTAACACTAGCGTGAAAACTTCCTTTAGATGTACCAAACCTATCAGCCATAGATCGAAAACTCTCAAGGTTTCCTAAGTACCACAAAAACATCAACAGTTCTTTTTCAAGGTTAGGGGCAGGGCCCTTTTGATTGTTGTAAGCGTTAACTGTTGATAATCTCTGGCACGTACTCTCAAATGTGTCTCTGGACAAACGAAAATGGGTTTTAAATTCATCAAGTGTATACGAGGGTATAGTAACCTCATAGTAATGCCTCACTCTAGTCATTTCATCTGAAGATCTACGCAAGTTTTGTAGGAGAAAATAATCTGGAAGGGAGAAGTACTTCATTGAACTAAAAAAAATATTTCTAAACATACTCTCTTGTTGTAAAATGACGCATGAAGCAATTATTATATTTTCTTCGTTGGACATTTTCTTCTAAATAATAAGCCAATGGTAACCAATGGTACACCAATGGTACCATTGTTAACATTGGTGAGATTCCTACCAATTGTACCCAAAAAACCGTTCAGAGTAAATATGGGCCCAATGGTACCAACGGTACAAATTGTTGCCATTGGCAAACAGGTGATGGTACCAATGGAAATACTCTGAACGCACCCATTGTAGTAGAATTCATCTGAAGTGTTATTACTAGTGAGGAAACTTCACTCATGCTACCAGGAACGCCGAACGGTCCAGGTAGCCATCTTGGGGGTGACACTAATAAACGAAAAAATCTAGGTTACCAATCTGCCAGAGGTGTGGTTGGCCTGCAGAATTGGTTACCAATAAAAGTTACCAATAGTAAACATTGGTACCAATGTTTTGTCATTGGTAAACTACACCACCAATGTCAACCAATGGGAGAATTGTGAACGTACCCACTACCAGGGTTAAGGGTTTTATTAGGTGTACACAATTTTTTGTGCTTGCTCATTTCATATTCATGTTTTCTTTCACTGCATTTAATTTCCAGTATTTTGCATAGGATTTCCGACATGCTTAAAATTTCAATTCCGACAAATTTATTTCAATTTCCGACATTTTTTTGTATTTCTTGGATATCTGCAGGATCACTTTCTGACAATTTTTTTTTGCTTGCCAAACAGCTGGAAATAAAATTTTAAATAAATTTATTTCATGTTCAAAAAATAAAAACATATTTATAATTCAATACATACTTATACAAGTTGCAATAATACTTATATTAATATCTTTCCCTGTGCTACATGTACAGGCGTAAGTGTGATGTCTTCGTATTAAAAACATTCTACTGTCTTTTGAGAATTCCTTCAACGATGATTGTTTTTTCCTATGGCCGTGTAAGAAGCGGGGGGGGGGGGGGGGGGGGGGGGGCAAACTGAAAATATTAGGTTGTAACACCCACCCCATCTCCGACATTGCTTACTAAGGGTCTGTATTTACCAGAAGTGGTTTCTGTATGCCTTTATTTCCATCATTGCATATCTGAGTTCAAACTTAAAACTGCACTTTAAAAAGGAGATGTGCCTCTGAGAATTTCAGGCCACCCGAGTCTTTCAGGTGACCTATTGCTATCTCTGTTCGTTCGTCGTCGTACGTCATTCGGCGGTCGTAAACATTTGAACATTTTTAGCTTCTTCTCTGGAACTACTGAACCAATTTCAAACAAATTTGAAATAACCCATTTATGGGTAAAAGAGGAACACAAAATTGTAATTTTCAGGGTCCCTGGGGCCTGAGGGGTGGGACCAAAACTACTAAAATTAATGCAGTTTTTTAAATTCTTTTTTACTTCTAGACATCAAGCAGTGAAACTGTGGAATGATTGTAATAAGCATTGAATCCTCTACACTGTACCAAAATTGTAAAATTGTTTGCCCCAAGGTCAGGTGATCTATATGCTAGGGCTGGGCTAAATAGATTATATAGTAAAAATACACTATTTCTTTGAAAATCTTCTTTTCTGCTCCTGGGTAAAATTAATTAAGTACATAGTTACGATGAGAAAGAATTCCTGTTCTACAGTAGTGAATTCCATGGCCTTTGGACAGGGGTTCTGGTGTTAGGACGGGGCTTAAATGATTATATAGTTAACATGCATTAATTCTTTGAAAAATACATAGTTATGATGAGGAAGGGTGCCTCATCTAAAATCGTGAACTTCATGGCCCCAGGGTCAGGAGTTCTAGTGTTAGGGTGCAGGGCTCTTTTGATTATATAGTAAACATGCATTTTTAAAATGGAAAATCTTCTTCTCTGTCCCTTGGTATTGTAACGTGTTTAGGGGTCGTACCTGGTTGATTCCAGGATCTCGGTAAAGATAATATTTACAATAAATAATTTTCCTCTTAAAAATGATTAGATAAAAATATTGGCCTGCAAATATATACAAATAGGGCCCTTCCCTTACTTAGGGGAAAATCACACTTGATTGTCGGCCTTATATTTACAAAATCACTGGTTCGCCCAATAGCACCGGACTGACACCAATATTGCCTTATTCAGGCTCGTAGTGTCAGTCACGGCGCTAAGTCCAATCCCCTAGTGGTCAGCCTCTGACAACAGAAGATACTGAATTGTCCTTATTCAGGACGCACAGTAATCCACTGCGATCAGAGACTTGCACTATTCTAAAAAGCCTCAGAGGGTTGACTTGCCTCTATGGTCGGCCTCTAACTGGTTAGTCACAAACCAATACTACAAATATATTGTGGCAAGCCTTTACCGATAGGCAATCCACCTAGTATTGTCAAATAATTGTGGCAAGCCTCAATCTTAGGCAATCCACCCAACTAACCTTATATCGGTCTTCTTCTCTCCGTTGCTTGGACTTAAAAGAACCCTGCAGCTTAGCTGCGCTTGCTTATATACCTTGGTTTAAGGTCACATGATCAGCTTCAGCCAATCAGAGATCTCAAGGCCCGACTTGCATAATTAGAATACACTATACTCAAACCCATCAATTGTTACAGTATTAAACTAACTACATGTGTAGTTAAAATGAGGAAGAGTGCCTCTTTGAAAATTGTGAATTTCATGGCCAAAGGATCAGGTTGTGAATTTCATGGCGCAAGGACCAGGATTTCTGGTGTTACTTAGGGTGGGGCTCTAATCATCAAATGGTGAAATTGCAATAAATCTTTGATAATTAATCTTCTTCTTTGCTCTCAGGTATTTAACAAACTGACTACAGACATATAGTTATGATATAGCTATGATCGTTCTTCCAGAACTGTGAACTCCAAGCCCCCCGGAACAGGGGTATCATAGAGGGCTGGGGTTGGAGGGGTGTCTTTGACTATATACTAAAAATGAATTATTTCTTTGAAATCCACTCCATGATGTTATTCAAACATTTATGATGAGCAAGAATTGTGAAATGTGTGGACCTGAGGGTCAGGGGTTCTTGTGGGGTGGGGACACTACTGAGTAATGCTGAATATTACTTAGAGTGGTTGAAATGCATTTTTTTATTCCCCTACTTTGTCTACGGTTATAAAGTTACCAATCTACATAAGCGTCGGAACCGGGGGGGGGGGGGGGGGGGGGGGGGGGGCTAGGTTTCTTTACCTTTTCCTAGTATAGACATTGAACATTGCTGCGTAGGTTTAGCCCCCCACTTTCCACAGACATGTTGCAGAATAGGTTTAAAATAAGGAATTCAAAGTTGTGCTGTTTAAAAAAAATTGGTACTGAATATCGAACCTACCCCCCCCCCCCCCGCCCCAATATCATGGCCTCTTTGGTTTAAAACATAACCCAAAGTCAATTGAAAAACTCATTATTTTGGATTTCAATGATTTATTCATGATTTATTCTGTAATATTTTTCATGAGTAAAATCTTAAATCCTAGCTACTTTCATTGCAGAAAAGTACTGCTTGAAAAATATCAGAGATGAAAACTTTAAAATATCGGAAATTAAAACAGTTCCGGAAATAAAATGCAGCCATTGAAACCATGAGTGTCTTGAATCTAATCCACAATATCGTACAAGTTACATTAAAACATTATCTATGGAAAACATCCTTAATTTTGTATCGTATAATTTTTGCCCGTTCACACATACAAGAAATTTTGCCCCGTTTTAAATTCGCCCAGTCACAGTTCTGTTTAAGATTTTAAACTGTGTTTTTTTAAATCGCCCCATTTTAAATTCACTCACATGTAGTTGTTGCCATGACAACAATTGATGGAACATTTGATATATTTTTTCAGCTCTCTCCACAAATACAATCACCAACACATTAATTTAATATTCATTTCCATGACGAACACTTATCCAAAAGTCAAATCTCTTTACAGGAGGCATAGAGTACATTGGTTGCCATGCACTGGGAATCGTTGCCATGTGTTGATTAAAGACGAAAAAAAAATTAAGATTGACCAACATTTCATTGTCAATTTTGCTCAACCGGATTTTTCTGACTTATTTTGAATAAGCCTTAATAAGATTACACGAATACACACCAAAATCACCTTTCTTCGCCTTGTTGCTATGGAGAACCTGCCGTTGCTATGGAGATAAAGAATTATGCAATATTCAATAATGTGCTAGGGAGACCGAATTTAATTATACTATTCTAAAATCTGTATCTCGTTTATCATAAATAACCGTTCATTTGATTTTTCCGTAAACTTTTTACATTGTTTCTCATTTTATGCATCAAAAAGCCCATTTTTGTTGCTAGGCAACGGATTCGATTTTCAAAAGAGCCCATGGATTTGACTTCAAATTCTAAAAGAGAAATACCTCTGCTTTTATGTGAGATACATGCAACAACTGTATTAATCTGGCCATTTTTAAAATTTGGCCTTGAATATTGCCAAAATCACAAAAAATGCTGAATAAGCAAAACTTGTAAAACATATGTACCTTCCAATGTCTACCACAGAACTGACTTAAGACCTAAATATTCTTTATTACATTATTAGAACACAATAAATGTGTCTCTTTATTATACCCATAAGTAAGAATAATTCTCATGGTATTTACGTGTTATTTTAAGCCTCAAATATAGGTGATTTTTTGTCCTTCAACACTGAAAAATCCACCCGTTGCTAAGGAAATTTCTTTGGCCGGGTTTCCATGGTTACCATGACTCAAAACATTTTTCATTTTACAAACATTGTTCATACTTCAAAATAAATCTATGAGTGGAAAATCATCAAATTCTGAAAACCTTCATGTATCACTTTTTTACAGTTTTGTCTGATTTTTATGTGGACTGGTACTTAATTTACAAGTTTGAGATAAAGAGGTTTAACTGTATATATAATTATACAATATTGGGGATATGTCGTGTAAAATTCTTGTAAATATTAATTTTAGAATGAAGAATGAATACCCTAAGAGAGAGAAAGAATGAGAGAGAGAGAGAGAGAGAGATTTTCGAACAAATTTCTACACATTTAAATAATTAAAATCATGCAAGCAAGTGTTTTTCTAATTTTATTTTTAAAGTTTTACCCCCTCCCCCTCTCCCCCAAAAAACATGATGCATAAGGCGTGTATAGCAACTGATATGTTTTTATTATTAAAAATATCACACTACATATCATTTTTTAGTGAATGAGGTTAAAAATCAAACATGAAACGAATGAAATGTAACAAGATTGTTTAGACATCGGGATCGAGATGCCTTTCATATCTCGATACGGATACGGATACGGATACTTATACGGATACGTCAGATAGAACAATCTCTATTACCCCGTATTAAGATTATCTGGAGACAGGGACTTCAGGTGTTTTTGCCACAAAAACTCGTTTTTACCTTAAGACAGGGGCTTAAGGTAATCCTTAATATGACATTGTTACTTAGAGACAGGGGGCCCGTTTCACAAAGATTTCCTAAGATATTTCCTAAGATACAACTTAGGATATGCCTAAGTTATAACTTAGGATGTTCGTAAGTTTTGTCATAGCTGTTTCACAAAACTTTCTTATCTTATTTTTTTCCTAAGTCATATCTTAAAATATTCATATATAACCTTTACGAGCTAATTGATTTCACCTCTCCCCCAAAATCCCCTCACCAAAAAATTGTGAGGTAAAAATTAATTTGTATGCAGAAATTAATAGGCAGTCTCTTTGTAATATGAGATTTGTTTTTCTTAAATAGGTGTATTGTTACAACATGTATGTTAAACACACACATGTACGTGCACAGAAAAGTCACATAGTATCAACGATCAATCGTACATTTCATGCACGTAAATTGATTTGTACTTCCAACTCTTACACAATTATTATGTACATGTCTTGGTGGGTAGAAGAAACGATGGGGAAAAGTGTTAAAAACACTAATAAAAACATTTTATCTAATTACAAAGTACTGGAAAACAAATATTTTTGGTTTCGGCAACCTAAATCGAACACTCCAGTCAGTAGTTAAAGTGTCTTCCATTTCGTCATGAATGAGTGCATTGCATTGTCTAGTCCATGTAAACAGTCCGTGCTTAAAAGTATACATGCTTTCCCGCCCACAAAATCATAATGGCTCGACCAAAGAGGAACCCAAATTTTTCAACTGCAGAAATTTCTATATTGACTGAAGAAGTGGAGAAAAGGAAGAACGTGATATTCTCCAGACAGAATTCATCTGTGACAAATCAGGCGAAAAAGGGAGAATGGGACTTAATCTGTGAGAAAGTTAATGCTGTAAATACTTCTCATTTACGTACAGCAGATGAACTAAAAAAGAAATGGAGTGTTCTATGTAGTGAGACAAAGAAAAAAATTTCAAAATTAAAGCGCGAGCAAGTGAGGACTGGTGGCGGTCAACTGCCAGCGGATTGCAGCGTGACCCCAATGGAGGACAAAATACAGTCCATTATTGGAGAAACTGCATTATCTGGAGTTGATGGGGGCATTGACACTCTTGAAGGTAATTCTGGATAAAGTTGGTTTCTTCTAAATTAATAAGATCATGGCCACCCACTCCACCCCCAATAATTTTGCCGATACATAGATAACTACTGGCAGTATAAAACAAAGCTACTATATGTTTGTGTCCCTTACAAAAAATCTGATGACTGTTTTTTTTTTTTTCTTTTTTGCTTAACAAAGGAATTTTTGGTAATTAATAGTGGCCCCAACTGAAACTGAATGGCTCCCCACCCAAAAAAATATAAAAAAAAAAAAAAGGGAAAAGGGGGGGGGGATAAGGTTCGAACTCCAGTACCAACAATTTTCTAACAAACACCACCACTTTCCCCATTTTTAACCTATACTAAGACGTATCTGTGGAAAGTGGGGGGGGGCTAAGCTTACGAAGATATGTTTAATGTCTATACTAAGTATATATTTGGAAAAAAGTGGGGGACTAAGCCCCCCCCCCCCCCCCCCCTAGCCCCCCCCCCCCCCCCGGTTCCCACGCCTATGAAGTGTACCTATTTTTTTTATAAGTATACAAGCAGTCAATAGAATAATCAGATATATCGTTTAAATATACATGTAATTTATTCATAAACTTGGTATAAATGTGTGGTTAATATAATTTCTAGAGGAGTCTAAGGAGTCTAATGGTATGACAGGAAAGGGGACACTGATCACCCCAGCGACCGACCAGTCACTTGATGGATCAACGGATTCTATAGATTCATCTACATCTTCAAACAGACAGACTTCTACAGTGAGCGGTAAATATGTATTCGTCTTCTATTCTGTAAGGAGGGAAGGGGTATTATAAAAAAATAATTACATATACAGTATGCTATAGAATGTTATTACATTATTGATTAGTATTATCATTTTTATTTTATTTTTAAATAAAAGCTATTTTTTTTTAAATTTAAAATTATATTTTAACGTCATTTCATTGTGCATGTACTCACTTGTGAGGATTTACATGTATATGCATATAAATATATATAATTTCTGTTCATTTATCAACAGCAAAGAAACGTAAGATAGATATTAAATCACATTCGCTGGACTTGATTGATATTGAAAAGGAGCGACTGGATATAGAAAAGAAGAGACTTGATGTGGAAATTAAAAGACTAAATGTCGAGGAACAAAGGCTAACTATAGAAAGGACACGACTACAGCTAGAGCAGGAAAAACACAGCATAAAACTCTGCCAGCTGGGCATTATTTCCAATGCCACTATTTCTTCTCAACAATAAATATTTACTTTATATCTATTTATTCTTATTTACTTTGCACACAATACTTGTCACAGGTTACTCTATATGAGTTGATGTACATATAAGAATATAAGATATTGTTATTTAAAACCTAGCATCAATCAATCGTCTTCTAACTTCTGATCCGTCGTTCAATGTCCCACGATACACATTGTCATTTCCGTCATTAACAACGGCTCTTCCAACTGGGTTTGGGACTCTATTGTCAATGCATATATTATGTAGAACTGCAGTTGCAACTATAATATTGCAGGTTCTTTTAGGTGAGAATTGAAGTGTACCACCTGATGTGTCCACACAACGAAATCGCATTTTCCATACACCAAAGCATCTTTCAATGACGTTTCTTGTTCTCATATGAGCCGTATTGTAGGCATTTTCTTTACCGGTGGTTGGGTTTAGAACAGGTGTGAGTAAATATGGTTTAAGGGGATAACCACTGTCACCTAATAGCCACCCTCTTGATATTATCTTATTTTCTAAAATTTGACAGAGTGTAGAATTGTTCCAAACAAATGAGTCATGTGATGACCCTGGCCATTTTGCTACTACATTTAGAAATTTTAAATTGGCATCACACACAGCCATGGTGTTAATTGAATGATAATTTTTCCTGTTCACGAAGACATTTTCTTCAAAATTTGGAGACTTAATTCCAATATGTGTTCCGTCTATTGCACCAATGACATTCGGAAAGCCACTTATTCTTGAGAAATTGAACATAGTATTAGTAATTGCAGTATCATCAGTGGGCATTTTTATATATCTTGGACTGATTTTTACTAGGGATTCAGACACATCCCTAACAATTCTTGATATGCTTGCTTTACTTATACCATGCAAGTCAGCAGTAACTGTTTGAAAACTCCCTGTGGCGAAAAACCGCAAAGCAACCATGACTTGGAGGGATGGTGGAAGTGAGTGTGATCTTCTTGTAGGCCTCCTGATATCGTTACCGATCTCCCCACATATACTCTGAATCAAATGGCGAGGAAGTCTAAACTTTGAGATAATCTCATCATCGTCCATATAATCCATTGGATCATTTCTGTCGCGAAATATTCTTTCTCGTCGAAAGAGATTCCTATGGTTTATAGTAACATAAGCAGCCGCCATATTTAGTTTGATCTTAAGACATCGATTTACCTTTCCTAAAGTTACGACATAACTTAGGAATATCCTAAGATAAGACGAGGTTAGTGAAACGGATAAGTAATGAACTTAGGAAAAAGTTCTTTCCTAAGATATAACTTAGTCCTAAGTAGGCTTTGTGAAACGGGCCCAGGGGCTCTAAGTATGGTTAATGTTAGTAGTTTTTCTTGAGACAGGGGCTCAAGTAAAACCTTAACTTCTAAAGTATTGTCCTTTCACGTATTTTGATTTTGTGTTACACTTTCATTTGATCCTTATAGTAATTGTCAGCAAGAAAATGGTGTGACATTTAATTTTTGTTTTGTCTATGATGATGTTGTTGAATGGGGGCGGTAACAAGCCAGCATGAGCTTCTTTTTCTTCTTGCGCCGGTATTACAATGCTACCTTGTTACGGTGGCAGATGACGCCCCATATTGTCTTTTTGTTGTACATGTATATATGCTGACATTTTTTAGATAGATGTTTTTTGGATTAACAATTTTTACAATTGAGAGTCAGGGACGTTTTTTAGTTTTAACACAGGTGCTTAATTGTTGTCAATAGTATTTTTTGTTTCTTTTTCTAGTCAGAATCGTGCACCGACCTTGCGGTTTCATAGCATAATATTTTTGTCCCTAGTCCTTTTAATTTGATTGTATGTATTTTTACTGTTTGTCATTTATTGCACTTGTTTGAATAAATGACCATTCTTATTCCTTTACTTTTTGTTACTGTTATATTTTCGGGGAGATTGCCAAACAGCATAAATACGGTTTATCTTTCTCTTATTTCCCTCCTATCATAAACATGTAGCATCAATGGCAAATAGCTGTTCAATATTTTAATGAAAGCCTATATGACCGCTACTATTGACAAATTTCTCTTAGTACACTGCATGGTATTTAAAAAAAATCAACCAAAAAAATATTTATAAATCTTGATACAAATAGCAAGCATAAAGTTTTTTTTTTATAACGAGCTCTTCAAGGTGATTTGAAAATAATCAGCAATTATATTCCACTTAACACTATATGTGCGTTAAGATAGTGTCTTTATGACAAAACCAATATTAAAAATGGCAACAAAACTATCCCAAAATGAATAGTCACAACTGATACTGCCAAGTGCAATCTTATTGATCACCACATATGTTATTTTATGACGGAAACGTGATAAATTACTTTATATTGCATGCATTCCTAAGAAAGTCACAGAGTTTATTCCATCAAAGCAATACATGTATCGTGAGTTAGACTCCGGCCTTATACAAAATCATTCATAGATAGGAAGTCGTTTATTATTCTTCTGTCTTGACAATTGTCGATAGAGGTGAAAGTCAGGTGCTTTTAAGATGAGATCATAAATACATGAAATCTTTGTCATGGTTATTATTAAAAAAATAATTATCCAACATTTTTTATGGCTCTATGCACAGATTTTTCGTCATTTATATATGATACAATAAATGTGTTTTCATTGCCATTGCTCTTTTGGATAAATGACCTCTTTTTATTGTACCATACAATAAGTCAATAAATCTATTTTAATACAAAACGATAATTAATAAGAATATATCATTGAGCTACATATCTGCAGTTTCAGCTGAAAGACATTCAATATTTCATAAATGGCTTAAAAGTCTTTAAGGTTGTTCATTTTTTTTTATCTGGTTAAAGTTCGTCTTGGCCAGTGCCTCAAACCCAGTTTACAATGAGGAGGCATTTGTTCATTAGAATGCTTAGATAGATATTAAGGACATTATCTGTACACCAGAACAAATTAAAGAGTATATGTATTCTTTAAACAGTGTTGAAGGAAGTTAAAGTCAAAAATTTTAAATAACTGGCGATAAAAGCTATAATATTTGGTCAAAAACTTTTCTTTAACAACATTTGAATATTTGAATGCTTTTCTTATGTTTCTCTGCCTTTAGAAAATAAAAAAATGCTTAAAGAATTTAATAAATTCATACAAGTTCCAGCTGATAAAGCATTGCTTTATATGCTCTATTAATTCATATTATTCTTTTGCTGATATTTTGATTCCCACATATTTTGAAATAAACTGCACCACAGCTCAATACATGTATTTTGTTAAAAAAAACATTCAGTGGATAGATCGAATGCTAGATTTGTATTGTGTTAATAATTATTATCAATCGTCTTCATTTGTCATGAATTATACTTCAAGATCAAAGATCATAAAATTTATTTGATCGTCAGGACGTTAGTTTAAATTTAACACTATGCATAGAAATACTTTCAAATAATTTGTTATTAAAACAATCATACATCGTAATTCGTTTCTTAAAACTGAACACAATCACAATTCCTCAAAGGAATGTGTCTGCTATTTTTGATCAGATTCCCGCTATATCTGAGAAGTCCTATATAAAGCAGGTGACATACTAATGATAAATCACTCTTTGTGTAATCAGTCGTCACCGTGGTAGACAGTCGTATGCTATACAGCACTCGGTAGTGACAAAAATAACTATACTTCATATGCAGGAAAGTGAAATACCGAATTAAAGGAACTTAAAATAGTTGCACAGCTCAGTCCAGTATACAAACAAAGTTTAAAACAAATATTTACACATTTACACATTACACATTTACACATATTCACATTTAACTGCAATAAATGAAAGCAGAGATAATATAAGAAAACCAGCACGAACACGCGGGTCGCCATTCCACACCGATACCCGTGACAATAAAACAATCAAGAGTAACAAATGCGAAGAGTATACTCTGGTGCTGATATCCTATATAGTAACATCGAGAGAATTGGTACCAAACTTAAATAAAGGTATAATATAGAATTCTGCTCATAAACTTAACTGAATTCTTTTGACCTTCACATCCTATAGTACAAAACTTTCTGACATTCTGATGAGCATAAAGTTAAGAATTTAGGTAAACAACTTAGAAACAAATATAGGTGTAAAAGTCAAGTGTAATTTTGTCTACGTTACAGTGAACAGAAAATCTTAAGAACTCATTGACGCAATCAAATTTTTTCGGATAATACTTCGCACGAACAACATGATTTGTATAAATAAAAAGTTTTGAGAAAAAAACCCTCACAAAAACAGAATGAATGGATCTGCGTTATTCATTATTATTAAATGATGAACTCAGTATGAACAAGTCCGTGTTTTCATAATTATTTCATTTCTTTTGTATCATTTATCCGTAGTTCATTCATGCAAAAGTTCAATTGATATCAATTACCAGTCTGTGTAATTTATCTTTTACTTGAATTAAGGAATGTACAAAACATTGCAATAAAAAACTTCAAAAAACAATTTTCTTGAGTTCACATTCCGCGTTTCTGTAGCAAAGTTCTTGTCGAGGTTTCATCTTTAAAGTAGATAAATTTCATCCACTAAATCTTGAAATCTACAGCATTACACAATTTTTTTATTCAGATATTACAAAAAGTAGAATTGAAGGGTTAGAAATTTTGATTATTGAATTAAATTGCGATTGTATAAAATTCCTTTAAAGATGTCAAATAATTAGAAATTGTTTTGAAACCAAATCTGACGATTTGGAGATTTTTCGTACTAAAAAATTAATATCGTAATATTTTTTTTAAATGAAAACCAATTGCATAAAGTTGAAAACAATTATGAATTTTGAATTTGCAACACTTCAGGACAGGAGTCTATATAGGCTCACACAAATTCTGTTGTTTTATATGTGTAGTGTAAAATATAAATCCTCGAATTATGAATTTTGAATTTGCACTCAGGACACTTCAGTTTAATTTATAGATACACACATGGCTTGTATTCTTTGAATTGTTCATTTGGTAAAAAAGTTTAATACTACACACAAATGTATGTAAGAATATCTAAAAAAAAAAATTAAAAAGCTAAAAAAAAGTAGTTAGCCACGTTTGTCTGATATTCAAACAGATAATGAAACTGCATTTAGCTTTCAATTTTACAATGAGATACACTTGACAAAACAGCAAAGGGCAGAGAATTTATGCTCACATGTAAAAAAGTGAAAGGTGTCAAAAAACATTATAGCAAAAACACTAAATCTATTAGCAAATAATAAAAATGCTGCAGACATGTTTTCCATATTTTAGTTTAATCACAAGATTCTAGACAAAGCAAAAACACTAAATTTATTAGACAGTTTTTTTTCTTTTATATTTAAGTTTTGCAATATCACTTTCGACAACTTAAAAAAGTGCTTTAAATGAAACAATTCTCTCGAAGACAACACTATGTGACCTCAAAGATAGTCAAATTCTTGAGGGTCCCTCTTTACAATATTCATTAGTGGGCTTTTTTTCAATTCCAATCCTCTTTTAATGATCTTTTTGTGATAAAAAAAATGTTAATATCATTTTTATAGCAATTAATAGCATGTTTTCTATCGAAAAAGTGCGGTAAAATGAAATTCACATGACTTGAAGGACATTAAAGGAAAATTTTTACAGACACATGGGCAACTAGGGTTAATTATTATACGGAGCCAAATATGGAAAAAATGATGAAAGAAAAAAATGCTAGTTTAACAAGAGGCATGCTGGCATAAACAATTAACGAATCTCATAAAACTGGAAAAAGTGCCGAAGAACGGATGTCTAAGTAAATTACACGTCCTAACAGTTAGATAGTTAGTGTTTGTAGTGAAAGGCAATAAATCACAATTATAATCAAATATAACGATTCATCGCCACATTATACAGAGCTTAATATGATGGTTATTATGATATACATAGGTATACTCTCTTTAAAGTAATATATTGTTAGTCAAAACAAAGATATACAACGCATGAAATTTGAATGTTTTCTGGGAATAATTGCATATGATATTGGTAGGTTGTCAGTTCCAGAGGTAAAGAAACAATAGAAAAAGTACACACAAGATTGAAATATACAATGCTACCGGAAAATATATATCAGTCAAGAATTATCTTGTCGGGAAAAATAAAATGGAACAAACAGCAAATGGTGGTCATAACAAGTGACAAATTAAAGTCCCTTAAAGGTACTATATTTTTGGGAATTTAAGAATCAAATGTAACCCTACATGTAAATAACCTTCAAAGCAAATAAAAATGCATGAATAAAAAAAAATTAAGTCAGAATAAAGGAATACGAGGGCTGTTCGGAAATTATTGAGACATTGTGTATATTTTTCTTTCTAATGAACGTCTTTCGGTGAAAATTCGCATATATGTTTGACAAAAACTAAAAATTCTTAAAAACAATATTTTACAAATATTAAATTTCTTGTCTTCAATGGTCTATAAATGTGTCCATGGTAAGGGAACCCGGAGCAGTCACAAAATCAGATATTAAAAATATGTAACAACAACGTTCAAACCCCTGGTGGACCCATAATAAAGGCGATAATAATTCAATTTATGTTTATAATTTTTCAATTTTTTTTTACTGCATGTAATCTAAGTTTGTTAAAATTCTGATTAGAAATATGGAGATCATTTAAAAAATTAAGCGTAGTAAAAAATTCTGATAACGACAAAAAATGCAATTTGACGTCAAGGCGGAGCAGCGAGGGACTGAAAATTTTGTGTAGCGCTATTTAAAACTCTTTTCCAGACTGAACAACCTGATAAAACAATAACAACAAGATTGCAAAACACGTTAAAGGGTTACTATTTTATTGGTTTATATTTTTTCTGACCAATTATTCAACCAGAGTAAAATCAAAAGCTTCGGACGACCATCAATTTTGACCTAACGGAATCGATAACGTTGACCTGCGTTGCGTAAATCGGCACTTCATGATGCAAATTCATCCTGTATACATGACAAATGAAGATTTTACACTGGTAAAGTAACAGCACACATTTTTAAAAGAATCATTTAAGAAAAAAGAAAAAAGAGAAAGTTCGATTTTTCTAATGTTATATATGATAAAGAAAAAAAGTAAACGTTTCCCGATCGTTTCACATGCGAAAACATTTCATGCTGACATGACGTTAAAATGACGTAGCGATGCTGCTCCAGGTCGATAGACATATGCATGTTTATAATATTACCAGAACTTATCTAATTATCCTATAAATTAGAAATTTTGCATATTTGTTTTATTCTTTCTTTGTTAAATGTTGACGAATTTTCCTGAATTTATCTCAACTCTTTATAGAGTTAAGGTAAATGTCTCCATAATTTCCAAACAGCCCTCGTATATATGATAAGAGCCAATTTTGGCCCCTAAAATCAACATTTTAGAATTATATTCAGATATGTTTAATTGATATTTATTTTGTAGAAGAGATTATATTAGAAGTATTTCAAATATATTTTTCTCATTTATATGCACTCACTGGCTGTAGATAAAATGAAGAGTAATGCTATTATTGCTATCTAACCCCCCCCCCCCCAAATATGCCTTTTTCTTAATGTTTTTTTCTTATGGGAAACATAGAGCGCAGTGTAGAACATACATAGTTTTTCTGTCACTAATTAGTATTGGATAGATACATTTTTGGTGAAAATACAAAGTTTGTTCGAGGCTGCGCTCTATATTTTCTGAAAGAAATATGCTAAAATGGCGGCAAAACGTGAACTTTATGATGTCATATTTCTAAAATAACGGCATTTTGATCAAATTGAAAATGACCAATAAAGGTCGCATGTATACACTATAGCTGTACAAATTAATATAAAGTAAAATTAAGATACTCCTTTTAAGGGGCCATTTGAGACACTTATCATATCTTGCTCTTTACTTGCACAACTAATGAAGAGAAGATGTATTCTGACCCTTTGCATACACAGGTAAGATGCATCACTTGCGTTTTTCATACGACTTGTAATTGTTAGTGCATTATTTAAACAATAGACATTTTGACGACGGATTTTTCCGTAAATTCCCGATCATGACAAGGAGCACACGGCGGGTTTGACCGGTCGGCAGGGGGTTCTCACTCCTCTTTGGCACCTGATTCCATCTATGATGTTTTGGAGGTCCGTGTTTTCCCTGTTCCTATTTTGCATTGTTTTATGGACATTTGATCTTGAATACTGTTCGTTATATCTATATCGTTCATGTACATATATTTCTGTACATGTACGTACATGTATATTTACATTGGCAAATATCTTTCTTAGGTGCACCTATTGAAGAAAAAAATATGTTCAATTCTGTATGAACTTTATTTGGGGATCAGAGGTCATAGCGCAACCGAATCACAAAGCGAGATCTATAATATTTTGTGTGCATATTTCTGTCTCCGTGCAACTTGTTTTTGGAATATTTCTTAGTTAATAACAATAAAAAAGTTAAAAGTATTAAAAAATATGGATGCTTTTTAATCAAGACTTGTGCAGTCTTGATAAGAAGTCATAACTCTTTTATGACTTATGGCACATTATAAATCATCTAAATTTATGATGATTTAGGTATTTAGTATTCAAAACTTTATTCACATCGAAAAAAGATTTACTGCACATGTCTTACATTTTTAAACCCGAAATTCCTTAAAACTTTGGAGTTATGTAAACTAAAATAAAAAATATCACCGCTTTTGACTTCACATATATTAAGAACCCATGAATAAGTAAGATAATTCTCGACAGCGCTCATTGTTCTTTCACTATAAACAGATATTTCCTGAATTGGACTGTTAAACATGTATGTACACATTCAAATGTTAGAGGGAGGTGAACTTTCAAGAACAAACAACTTCTAGGTCATTGCACGTCACAAAATAGTAATACAGCAGCGCATTCTAGTAAAAAATGCAGTTTTACTCGTAATTAATGTTTGACGGTCTCAAATGTAAATATAAGTAATAAACAACAGTGTTAAAAAGTTCTCTGGAAAATGAACTTAGTTGGTAGGCCTACGTGTTCAAATCTACTGAGCAACCCTTCCGGCTTCACAGGATTTGATCACCACAGCCGATCACGTGACCGTCTAAGTTTATTTCCCAGAAAACTTTTTAACATTGTTGTTTACTTCTTAAGTATATTCAGTGATATAAACGTATTTTCAACCATATATTTTACTTCTTTTTAAGTTTATGCTGATGAAACAAGTTGTGCTGGACTTAAAATGCCCCCATATGCCGTTTGTGGATGAAAATTTAGTCTAATGCTCAGTATGGGCGCTCAAGGAGCAGTTATATTTCTCAAATTAAAACCACGTTAAGTTTATATGTGGTATTTTTCTCTCGCAAAACAAAATCGAACCTAAAAAGTTAGTATGTGAGTTTTGATTCTTGATAAAGAAAATAAGAAAACCAAAGACGATATTTTAATAAATATATCTATTTACCCCAGTGTGGGCAAAAGTCACCTAGAGCAAAGCATGTAAATTCTTGAATGACAAAAGTTCAAATCGATTAGAAAATTGCACTTCTTTGTGAGGATGGAATTCCGGTGCATTCACACGGAAGTTCGCAATTTGAAATAATTCAGATACATTATGAAAGAAAGCTGTCATTTGATTCTATCATAATAATAAAAAAAACAAATATCTAAAGTACATTGGTAAAATGAATCGTAATGATTATGGTATGTATTTGTTGTAATATTAATGCAAGATAAACACTTTATTCCTTAGATATTTGTTCATATACTCACCGTCAATAGAAACGCAACGCTCTAATTTTACCTAGGTGAAAAGTATATACGGGATATGACTATGTACATGTAGCAAAAAAGTAAGGTCATCTTTTACTTTGCCAAATTAGTTATTTAACGGTTAAATGATTTTCATTCCATTACCGGAAGTTGATTTTTAGCCCTCTTTGTTAACAGATAACTTTTAAAACATCCCCCCTTCCGACTATTTAATTAAAACGTGCCAGTCTGCGATGTACACCATACACAGTCAGATTTCTACCACGCACTAGGTTTATTTATGTCTTTATCTGAGTTAAATAAATGTTTTTTGCATTTTTAAATATCTGTTTTCAGATACTGAGGTCGAATTTTCTCTAACTTGGCGTACATGTGTAGTGTATAGTAACCGTTAGACTTTTAGTCAAAGAAGTGCCATTCATGCTTTTGAAACACATGACCCCGAAAAGTCGTTATGTAGTGTATATTTGCATCTGTAGCTCTCCTTTTTCTTTATTTTGAGAATTTCCAGCATTAGCAATCGAAATGCGTGCTTTCCGTCATTTTGAGGAAATACAGGCATCACATCCAGATAAGAAAAAAGGATATTTTTCCGGGATTTTAGTACAATACTTTTGATTAACAGATACAAAACCTTAAAAACCAAAAAATTATCAATAATTTTATTTAAAAATGCTAATTTTTGATTTCTGTTAAGAGGGCTAAAAATCAACTTCCGGTTATGGTATGAAAATCATTCAACCGTTAAATAACTGATTTGGCAAAGTTGAAGATGTCCTAACTTTTTTATGACATAGTTATATCCCGTATATAATTTTAACTCTAAAATTAGAGTGTTGCGTTTCTATTGAGGGTGAGTATATATAATGTCTAAACTTAATACCTTTCGCTTCAGGTAAGTAAACATTAGAACATGTTCGATCTTATTTAAAAAAGTGCACATAAAGGTGCAAAATGTACGAAATACATGCACATGTACGTACTTGCGCATTCTAATATATACATAATATTAATACAAGTATTGAGAAAATGTAAAATAGAAATCTATTATCTCCTGTACATATCTTAAAATTCGTGAAAGGCGGATTATCGTATTTCGTAGACAATGTACTGTATGTGTAGCGGGCTTCATATTTTAGCGGCTTTTGCACAGACAACAATGCTCGAATTCATGAATACCGCTAAGATATCATTTACATATATATATATATATATATATATATATATATATATATATATATATATATATATATATATATATATATATATATATATATATATATATAATATACCTGAATGGACATGACATTGTATTCATGCAGAGCTAATTTAAGATTACGCCAACAACTTCATACCCAGTGATTACGCTACATTTTGAATACGCCAAATTATGTACACGTATCCTTTCATTCTCTTTTCCACAAGGTGCAATGGAAAAATCGACAATATTTTGTATTTAAAAATGCATTCATAATCGGGATGGCGATTATTTTTAGCACATTAATTATATCGGATAAGTGTTATTATGGTTAATAACTACTTATTGAGGACCATTGGATTTTGTATTTAGACTTGTCACGTGATGCGGCAGTCACGTGATTTTAGCACATTTACTTGCAGGGTTGAGGTTACCTATAAATGTCACCAGTGCAAGGGCATAACCAAGTTAAAATTCCAAGTTTAGTTTATAAATATTATCAACACGCATTGTAGTTTCTGAAAAGTGCTGAAATCCTATCTAAATTCTGCAATTTTATTGTTAAAATTGTAATTTCAATATTTGAATGACAGAATGCTATATTTTTTGCTGGTCAAAGGCTTGAAATATTGTTATAATTAAATTATGTTCAAGATTTCATCAGGATTGCAGCACTTTTGAGATACCTTAATACCTCTAGAGTTGAATTGTAAAAGCTTACGATGGTTTATTAAGTGTATGTCCTTGCCTTACATCGATTTATTAAGACCCCTGCATTACCGTCCGATGCACTTGCATACTGTAAATATACGGCAGTATCAATTAAATACGTAATATATAGAAAATATATTAATAAAATCGTGAAGAAGACATTGAATCCAAGTAAATGGGTTATAGAATATCAGTAAATAATATTTTTATTTAATGATAGAATACATTTTTCGTTGAGAAAATATTACTTGATCTACCTCTTACTGCATACAAACTATATCACGTTTTGCGAAATGATAACTTGTTATGTGGGATATAACTAAAGACAAAACGGCATATTAAGTA
This sequence comes from Saccostrea cuccullata, assembly GCF_032062105.1. Taxonomy (NCBI): domain Eukaryota; kingdom Metazoa; phylum Mollusca; class Bivalvia; order Ostreida; family Ostreidae; genus Saccostrea; species Saccostrea cuccullata. Next base: position 185,725 of record NW_026936003.1, on the reverse strand, counting down.
AATTTTTATGTAGTTTGATAGAACTTTTCCTACAGGTTAATTTTGTGGTATTTTTTTGAATTGTTGTATGACGTATATTTTGTATGATGTCATATTATGTTTTCCCATACAAATTAGGCTCCGCCCCCTTTTTGTAACCTTAACTGTGCTGCGGAGGGAACTTTTTTGTGCCAGCACCCACTGAAAAACGGGACCTCGGTTTATACGGTTTTATCCCCCCCCCCCAAAAAAAAAGAAAAAGAAACAGTAGAAAAATTGAACGATTGATAAATTTTTTACTTCTTATCCAAAAGCCAAAAAATAGAATGTTAAGTTTGAGTCAAACTTGATAAAATATGTCGTTACGTCGAAAGTAGGTCGAATTTAGATTGACGCTTTACAAAATAATCTTTTGGCTATTATGTTCATGCTGAATTGTGTTGAGATTTTCAATATTCCATTTATGAAAAAATTGAGATAACGAACAGTTAGTACCGGTCTATCTCATGAAAACCACAAACAAACCATTTCTTTGAACAAAGCATAAACAAGGACCCCCGGAAAATTCAGAGTGAGGATCAGGTGCCTAGAAGGAGTTAGCATCCCATGCAACTGAATAGTCACTAAAATCTCTGGAACGGTGTCAGAATGACAGAGCTTTACTATTCAGTGTCCATTTAGCAATCTTCAGACACCTTCCTTTTAAATGAAAGATTTTAATCTTAAAAGATGAAAAACTTGAAGTTATCGACATGTAGTTTGTCATGCCATTTATTTTAAGTTGATTTTCGTCGAAAAAATCTAAATATGAAACAGACGTACCACACTATGCGTAATAAGAACAAAAAGTACATTTGAATCTTAATCTAATATACTGTATTTAGTCTCACCTACAAGTTTTTCATATTTTGAGAGAGGAAAATGTGCATATATTTTAAACTGATTAAGTATAGTTGCCAAAAATCTCATCTTTAAATAGTTGACTAATTTTGGTTAGATACAATTGACTAAAACAGTTGGCAACGGAGGCATGCTACATGCATTAGTATTTTAGTATTTTAAACCAACTTATATCCGTGGATATTGCGACTTAATTAATAATGATGTTTATCAGATTTTCATTTGTATATGGAAAATGGACAAGCTCGAAGAAAAATGGTCACAAAAGTGATCTCAAACACATCTAATTCCTTCATGGGCAACATTACTTGTAATCTATGTGAAGAATAAACTTGGAAAAGATAAAAAAGGAGAGTGCTATATAAGTATGATTTATGTTGAATACAGATCTATATGAAAATATTAGACGTTTGGCCCTTAGACGGACTCTTAGATAGATTAGATATATATGTTTGTCTTTTATGAATTTTGCACACATGTACATCCAATACATATCAAAGAATCCTTTCCATATCAACTGCGCTAAATTTAGAGCAACTGCCCTTCCTCATGATCAATTTTAATGTGGCCCTTTAATCTCTTTAGATAAATAAGAGATGAACATTGGTCTTTCAGTCAGTCTAACATGGTAACATTTAAATTACTAAAATGAATGAGCATCCCATGGAGTAAGATCATAGAAAATTGATAAGGTTTCATTCAACAATACCTTTTATAAAACGTCATAACAAATATTTTATATCCATGTTTCACGATAAATCAAGATATCTTATTCAATTCAAAAGCGATAAATGTTATGATGCTTCTATTTATATCTTAACGTAAATTAAAATGAGGCAACTTTAAATATAAAATGAAAAGCAAACCAGCCTCTGCGTTAAAACATATTCTTTGGTGCTGGTTCTCTATTGATCCGGGAAAGTACAAGACTTCACTTTTTTTTTTTAGATCTTTAGCATGGCTTAACGTAAACGGTGGGGAATTCAAAACACTGTGCAAAGCTCATCGTGAGCATATACCGGGTTTCTTTTATGAGATATTTCAAATGTAGAATCTTATTTACGATGAACGTGAGGAACAATGAAGCTCTTAAAACAACGACTTAAGCATGAATTAAAAGACAAGGGATGCCGTGCATGTAAGTCTCTCTTTAATGGAAATCGAGGCCTATCCTTACAAAACTCCAAATCTTCTTTAGATTCTGTAGTTCTACTAAGATGGATTTACTGTCGGTTTCTTTAAAGCATGTTGATTACATACGGTTCACATTCATAAAGATGGATATTAAAGTGACATCAAACCTATAACTTGGCGTATGGATATAAACCTCTTCATCGTATTTTGGAGTTGCAAGTTCAAGGAATTCTTATATCTAGAGTTTCCCAGCAAAGAAGAGTTTACGTATGATTCTTTTTTGCAAAATGTAACATTGGAAATAGAGTAAATGAAATTAAACGAGACACCACAACAGTATTTTTGCATCTTTGCATTATATAAAGTAATAATTCAATATCTTATAATGAATAAAGATGTCTTTTTCCCTGCAATAATTTTGTTTCGGAATGGTGACTTACAGTAATGGAAAGGGACAACACTACTTTAATACACATTATATTTCCTTGGGATATCATTGAAAACTATACTAATATTACTGACATTGCCAAACGTAACAGTGACAGTCATATATGGAGAGACATACCTTTGGGTCTAGTATTAACTTTTCTGTCACTTCTAACGTTCATTGGGAATGCTATGGTACTTCATGCAGTCAGAACTGAAAGACGGTTACAAACGGTAAGTTGATATTTCATAGGTAAATGGTTGTTTTCGTAAAATAAAAATTAAATGAAAAAAATTTAAGATTTTTTTCCGAACATTTTTGTGTTTTTCTTAATTTTTTATTACCTATAGTGAAAAAAGTTATAGATAAGTTTAAGTTGAGGTTTAAACATTAAACGTAAAATGTAATAAAATATGTAATAAAAATTGGGTATGAAAGTTGTGAGATCAGACATGCAATCCATGCAAAATGTCATAACCATAAGATTAAGGTATATGTAGGTAAAAGCACAAGTTTAAGTAGAATTAAAACTATATTGCAGATATGCTGTAGAAACAAAAATCAGATTTCAATGCTCAAAAAGGTAATGTTTAATTCTATCTCCTCATAACCTTTGAATATGCTTTGTCATACTGAATATCAATTAAAAGGATTAATAATATCGAGGTTTTATCATGGTAAAAAGATTTTAAATTTACGTGTACTGACACTAACGTATAAATGTTCCTAACTACCGGTATAGGCTTTTATAAATTAGATAAAAAATTCCCTTTGAAGTTCTAGTGATATTTTGAATTTAACATCCAAGAAAAGAAATCACTTATTCGAGGTAACTTATCAAGAGTGAGTGTGACAGATATTCATTAACGTTTATTAAAACTTGAACTGAATTTTCATTACCATAAGTTTAAGAAAACAGTTTAAGTAAAAACAAAACATTTGAACTTTGCCAGGTTTTGGCAACTACCGTCAAAGTGTTTAAAATAAGTTTACTTTTACTTTAATTATCATATACGGGTAAATAAAACTTGTTTGTAATGTTTCAAAGAAAAATTATCGAATGAAGTAAAAATTATAGAATCACATATTTATTTCTTTATATATGAATATGACTATTGATCAACGTATTTGGTATGGAGAGAATCCAGTCTTCTTGTACTCATTAGATTAGTAAAGGAAACGAGAGAAATTGCTTTGCTTCGAAAAGGTTCTGTTCGATTAATATATTCTTTCGAAGGGCTTAGCGACAATAACACTTTTCACATGTTAATTATTTAAGTTCCATTAATTCTCCCCATAATCACCATTTCCAGACTTTCTCAAGTGTGAACCCTAGTCGTCTTTTATGTCAGTTTTCTTCTGCCTAAATTCGTGCAGGGCTTCAGAAGACAGATATTAGGAGGGGTTTTATTGGCATTTCGAAGAACATCTTTTGCCAAAGAGAGGGAGACCAAAAACGGTAGATTTGGTTTGAAATGAAGAAGTTGCAATTATAGGAATTCTTTTGCTCTTGTAATTAACAAATATACGGGCTGAACGGTACCAATCAGTGCATTCTATCTTGTACTGTCGTCTGTTTCTGTTATTTCATTTCTTGGCCGGCATTCTAATCAATTAAGAGTTTTTTCTTTAGATGATGCAACTGCATCGTTATATACATTTTATTCTTGACAAATTTTATTCAAGAGTAATTTCTAAATTGAAGTTTGAAAAAAAAGTTTCATAAATTGGCTTCATAAAGGAAAAACAAGTTCTGAAAAGAACACGAGGGTAATAGAGAAACTTTATTCGGCCCTTCTTACAATTAAACATGCAATCATCTAATCATATATGTGTAAACCCGTATACCAAGGAAGAACAGGACTTGAAAACAATCGAATTCAGCAGCTAATTGGGCACAAAATGAAACCTATAATGAGAAGATTTTTTTTATTAATGTGGGTTTTAATTAACTACAAACAGAAATACCTCAAGTCGATGTTACATTATAACTTATTTACCAATTGTACTCATTCCTGTCTGAATCAGGAAGAAAATTTGATACTTTTAGCTTTTAGTAACATAGAAATTAAAGGTAACAATTTTAGTAAAGGCATCCCATGAACAAGTTGTATTTCTGTAACTTTTGTAAAGAATAGCTTTAATGACTTTTTCGTCCTTTTCAAAAACATTTTATCGTCGAATATAAATTTTATTTCAAAAATCATTAAAACTTTAGCCTTCTAGGAAATTCTAAGATATTAAAAAGCAGCCCAGTGAAGATCCATGATAATTTCTTTTTCAAATTCCTAAAAAAACACACCTGTTATAAACATATTTAATAATATGAAATATATCATTTAAGTTAATGCTAATGTTTAATTTTGAGGCACAATATTATTTTGATGAGATAAATGAGTTATATGTTAAATGTTTCATACTGATACACTAAAACACCCTGATATCCAAACGCAATTCTTGATAAACAATAACATTCATTTTCATTCCTGATATGGTAAAAACTGCCTTCGGATATTACTCGTCTTGCATTTGTGATCGCAGTACAAGGGGAAATGTAAATAAGTATATTATTCCCTTATACTCCAATGCTTACAAATCTTTATTATATGAATATAAACGGTAAAACATAACTTACAAAGAAGAGTCATTTACAGGGCTTTAGTGAACGTCAATTAGGAAGAGGAAATTGGTATTTATCCCCGAGGCTTCATGTCCAAACTAGAACATTGAATGTGATATTGACCATTCAAAACCAAAAATTATCCCTCAGTTTCTTTGCGTGTTTACGGCATAAAATACGCCTTCTTTTCTTTTACTTTGTATAACTGAAATAGCATTCTGCTCCGGTAAAATCACAAAATGGAGACCCCGGGCGCTAGTTACTTGATAGGAAAAATAGATAGGAAATCCCATGTAATCACGATGTTTGTTATATCCGAAAATTCTATCATAGTCATTCCGATGATACAAGCCCTTTAATTGATTTTCCTCTGATACTGTCTTGGATATCGAAAATGTTACGTCCGTGGACATACGTATTGGAATTGTGTTAATAATATTTTTCAGTATGAAATAAAATATTTTTTGCTGAACAATGAGTCTTTTAATCCTAATTAGGAAACTTCAGGATTCATTGTATTGGGTCTCAGATGTTCCTGTTGTAATCATCCTGGGACTAAAATGCTAGTCATACGGAAGACTATAATTAACGTTACGTGTTTAATTCAAAGCAGCTTACTAAATTAATTCCTGGGTCGTAGAAAGGAGTCAATGGTACTCTTTCATTTTCCAAAATAAAAAATCTCACTTTTAAGTTTTTCAATAAAATTTTCTAACCAAAATAAAAAATAAATAAAGAAGAAAATTAAAGCTTATGAAAAGGGTACTATTTTTACCCACAACCGTAACTGCCAATTAATGACGAAAAGAGGCTAGGTGTTTAAAGCTGAGATGTTGAGATCATATGCTGGTTCGTCCTCTATCCTCTCCATAACAGTAGACAAAACACTCCGTTGCCTATGTTTACAAAATAAGACTTACACTCAAAGGTAAGTCATTATATATGGATGTAAAGAATGCGACGGACCATATCTGAAGCCTCAAACTAATCTTTCTTAATACCATAAGTGATGCAGCATGACTCATTTCAATATTATTTAAAACGCAGCGTAACACTCTATTTTAAAATTTTATTGTTTATCTGAGGATACATTATTCATCGCATTGTTTACTTTTTGAATGACATTATATCCGACAGGGGATGCTCTCTCCTCCATGGCACCTGATCCTAACTCTGATGGTTTGGATGCCCGTGTTTGCTCTCTCCTATTTTGTAATGTTTAATTGACTTTTGAGTACGAACACTGTTCGTTATCTCCACATACATGTATTTCATCATGACTTAAATGTAAAAACACGTCAAAATGTTTTAAGTTACTCATAAATTCAAATATAAATGGATTAATCACTTTTTAAAATAGGGTTATTGTACTTTTATTTTCATGAACGCTTATTTTGGAAATTTTTTCATATAATTTTTTTTACAATAACCACTGATTGTCAACAGTTCTTTTTGGAAGAGAGATTGGTTCGCCCTCAATTAGATGACACATTTACGAGATAAATAAAAAAGCGATGATAAACATTCTATGGTCTAATATAAAAATTATTGAATTTTCAAATTACCTGATTATCGGCGCCTTGGTTCGGATGATGATATTTAAGTTTTATCAAGATTAATAGAAAATACAGACATAATTTGAGGATGCTGTTAAAGTGAAGTGATATTTGCCCTTTTTGAAAGCATTCAATTGAGAAAACGTAATCATGCGGAAAACACAACCCAGTAATTTTGCACAGCATAGAGAGCACCCATAGTTCATCTCAGGTAATTGCATTAATCAAATCCTGTTATCTGACGCTAAAAAAGCAAAATTTGAATAAATTTTCAGAAATGAAATAGATTTATGCTTTGAAATTCAAGAAAACAACATATCACAAGGTTTCTGTATTTGCATTTGTAAAAGAAAAAACCGATATCTTAGGATTTTTATCGGTAGTCTTCGTTCAATTCATACCAACAAATCATGTAGAATAGATTGATTGGATTAAAAATTTGTGACAAGTATTTTTATTATTTGAAAATTCCAAGATTATCAATTAATTCGTAGTTTTCTTGATTAAATATCGATTACCAATCCATATAAATTCTAAAAAAAATTGAGTGGTATTCTTTGTGATCTAATGTACTTGAATATACCAGGTATACTTATAGTTCATACTATTCCGCGTTTAACATAGTACATGTAGATGTACTTCAAAAGTTATGGTTTATAGAAGTTGTAAAACTTTTTTTTTAATTACTATATTCAATAGCTACAATGGTAACCGTTGCTCCAGAAAAAAAGCTTTCATTTCAAATATTTTCTTTTTTATATTTTACAGCTGCAAATTAGCATGCACCACAATCAACATTTGTCAGAGAAAATCTAAAATAAAATTCAAAAATTTAAATTTATCCTTTCTAGTATTTGTAAATAATACTTTTTCTCTCTCGTAAACAAATCATTCAAAACAGCTGTCGTCATAACACCAATGACGCCAAACCGTTGCTCGTGACAGTTGTGAATTTGTTCAGGAAATTCCTTCGAAGTCTATTTGAAAAGACATTTGTTTTTCTCAAAGTTACCTTGTAATCCATTTCACCTATACAGCAAAGAAAGTTTTTAAAGTTGACAATATCCCAACCCCCATCATAAACAAAACTGAGCCGAGCTGTTGGAACGTTTAAATTCTTAAAGTATCCAAAACATCTCATACATCGGATAACTACTTCAGCTATCCTGATACCTCATTTCCCAAGTTAACATGAAATTCATTTGTCTGGTACGTCAGGAAATAATTTAAATGTCTGTGTCTTTTTTCTAGGACAACTCTCTTTCTGGCAATTTTTAATGCATAAGAGCAAATGTACATTTCAATTTTAAAACACAAGACTATTTCTGTATCACTTGAAATATTATTCTATTTCCAGTATTTTCTAGCACAGAAAATAGAGACATTGCTCATTTTAACAAGAGAAGATAGACATGCATCCTTGAAGTGTTAACTATAGAAAACTACGCAAAATTGCACATGTAGCAACTTTATTTGTATGTGTTTTACGTGCATCCCAGTCGAGAATTTTTAACTCCAATAGAGACGTCACTATATACCGGCAGAGGACTTCAAATTTAGTCCTTTACTCGGTACTAAGGCAATTGAGCAAGGCGGATTCCTTTCTTTAGGAAACGGCTACCTTGGCACAGAGCCTTGGTTTTAGGTCTTATCGAAAGGACCCGCAACGTTCACTTCGAACCTATGCGCTTAGCGAAGAGTTGCTTTGTATGATAGTCGACTTAGGTTGGTCGCAGTCGTGATTCGAACTCAAGAACTTCCGATAACGGAGGAAATGCTCTACCAAATGAGCTACTTTGGCGAATAGGAAGTTAGATAATAATCAGTTTAATGAAACAAAAAAGAGAATGCACTATATTGTGGCGTATAGGGAGGGGTGAGTGTGAGGGATGGAAACCGTACTGTTGGAAAATATTTGTAAATTAAGTGGAAAAATATATGAAAAGAAACTGATTGATTGATCGATTGTTTGATGTTTAACATCCCATTCAAAAAATTATAACGTATATAAGGACATAACTATGTATTTGTGAAGGGCTTCCAATTTAGACCTTTACTCCATCGGTAATCAGGGTCCATTACGAAGAGATGAAGTGAGGACAACGTACACGGAGCCTCAATTATTTAGGTCCCATCCGAGAAACCCTCTTCTTTGACTTCAAAGAACAGATCATTTGCAAAGGACCAGGGGGTACTTTTTTATCGACCTAGATAATCGCGGCCAAGAATCGAACCTTCGACCTCTTGGACAGAAAATTCAGAATAGACCGTAGTCACATTCACATGTACCATGCAATTTTGAACACAAAATAAAATGTAGTTTATGTCATTTGTTAGTTTCAATAAATGGCTTTTCACTCACTAGTTGTTTTTCTTTATACTTTTTACAAGAGATAAAGCAAAAAAAAAAAAAGCTGCGAATAAGTCATCTTTTCTCACTACTGAAAGTACTTGTGTACTAGTACATAAATAACTTTGGTGTCAATCGAATGTTTTGAATGTCAATAATTACTGATTAAAAAATTATCTTATTATATAAAAATATTCCAACTTAAGTAACTTTTCTGTTGTGGTCGTGGAGCTAGATTTTGCGGTACTCGTCAAACAATGTACTCAGATCAATCTTACTTAATATTTCATATTTCTTACAGAAAAAATTAATGTTCCGACTTTAGAAAGTTATATTTACCAAAGGTTCGCTAAAAAGCAGGCATTTTAGGATACATATTTTTTCTCTTTTTTTAAATGCTTAAATGAAATATGTGAAATTACGAACAGCACTCGAACTCAAAAAGCATGAACTTTGCAATCATGTTTCAAAATGAGATGTAGATTCCTTTTCCTTCTCCCCCAATACTGAAAACTAATCCTGACTTCTCTATCCCCCTAAGGAATCTTGATGAAATGCTAAAATAAAAATATGAAGTGAAAAACTTTGAATCACGCAAAATATAAACAGGATTCACATACGATCTAATTTCTATTGCGTTCAATAAATCAGTTAGAATGTGATAAGTCTAAAGATTCTATTACTCATGTATATTCTGTTATGTCATAGCAACCAGTGGCTAGAGAGTGATAGATTTAGTAATTTTAAGTTAATGTAATCATTTGCCATTTCTTTATTTGTATTTATATACTTTCGTGTCTTTCTGTTGCATTACAAGCATGCATGAAAAATCAAATTTAATGGAAATTATTTGGAGAAAAAACATCTTTATTATTTTACAGTGCAAATCTTGCATGAATGTACGTGTGTTCGTCTACTTTCATTATACTTTTCTATTCGTTTTATTTACATACCACATTGGTTTATAAAGTACAGTTCAATTTATGATTGCGCAACTTTTGAACTTTATACAAGGTACATTTTATCATTAACCTTTATCTTCATTTAATCTGATCTGCGAGTTTTAATAAAAGGAGTTATTATATACGTCAGCATAATAATTCTGAATATTGTTGCTTGGTCTTTTGAAGATATGAGTGAAATATGTGGAGATACCGAACAGATTTCAAGCTTAAAAGTCCATTAAACATTACAAATAAGGAAAAGAGCTAATACGGAATTCTGAAACGTCAAAGTGGGGATCAGATGAGATGTAGGAGTGAGCATCCCTTGCCTACCAGTCAAACCCGACGTGTGCTCTGATTCCGCCACATCTCAAAGTTTAACTGTGAAATTTTGGGCAATGAAGATTAAGAAAACTTTTTATGATGAGTGCCTATCTTTCATCAATCTCAAAGTAACAACTTTATTCTTTTTCCTCGTTTTTTAATTAACATGAATAAAAGGACGCCATTATGCCTTTTCTGAGAAAAGCTACTGAAAACAGTAACGGAAGAAAACACTGATTAATATATCATATGTTACCAGTGCTGATATCTTTACCTCTTGATTTAATTATGTACTTGTCAAAACTACTTCTGATTTATAGATGGTGAAAATGGCTTTGTTCCGTGTTCAGAGGCAAAAAATATCAAAATAAGCAGTGCCCACCATGAAGCTGATATATTCAATATAAAATGCAATATCTAAATATTTCTTACTTTTCATATGACATGTTTTGCTGAAACTATATGTTGAAATACTTATGTTTCCTTATAAATTATAGTAGTCAATATAGTAAATTTGCTAACAACAAGTAAACAAGTCATTTATCTTTGATAATAAATACCTTTAAAATCTTTTTACGTACACCTGTACATATATTTTTTTGTGGTATTGAAATAATGTCTGTTACTAATGAAGTCTGACAATTTAAAAAAAAGAATTATTAAAAATTGTATAATATTTCAACTGTGTACTTTACACATAACAGTTTTGGATTGATTCTTCATTTCTATAAAAAGTTGATTGAAATTAATCAAAATAATCTTCGAAAAAATGATTTTGAAAATTTAATCATCTTGGAATCTGATATCCAATGCAAACGCGCTAAAATGTAGTGTCGCCGATGGCGACTTCAGTATACATGTATATGAGATCGCGTGAGCGATCGAAAAAAAAAAAATTACGAGGTTTTTTGGCCTTTTGACCCCCAAATCGAATTATACTGTTAAAATCTTAGTTTAAAACTTCGTTTTCAAACGTAGTTCTAAACCTCGATCTCTGAAAAAAAAAAAAAAAATATTGTTTATTCAAAATTGAATGGAAAAAATCGACAAAGAATAATTATGAACGAAGCGCGTGCGGCGCATGCTTAGTGTCATTTCTTTCAGCTTTCATTCTTCCATGTAAACAAACGAACGAAATGCCTTTGAAGCTGAATTATAATCTTGGAAAAATTACAGAAACAACTGAATTTCTTAACTTATCTAAAAGAACGAGTCACCAACCCTAGTCCATCGGATGGTATGCAACGACTAAGACGTTTCGACGAAATCTTCCGGGCAGATGCTTAACTAACCCTAATCAGTCGAATAATGTGCGAGGACTAACCCTATTCCTTCGGATGAATGCGAGACTAACCCTAATCAGTCGAATACTAGTGCAAGGACTAACCTTAATCTCTTAGGTGGGTGCAAGACTAACCCTAATCAGTCGAATAGTGTGCAAATTTAACCCATTTCAGTTGAGTGACGTAGTTGTTACGTCATAGTCCAACGAGCGCGAGGATCTTGCGGATCTGGGGACCGGTAAAGTAAAGTCTACCCCGATTAAATACATTGTATGTTTTAAGAGTTTGGGATTTAAGGAATGTTGGGTTTGATTGACAGCATTGAATTTTCGCAAAATGGCTGAAATTTTAAGAATCTAAATTTAAGTGTGGTTTGAAATGTGCTTCGTTACATATAGTGATATTAATTATTTATGTTAATTTGTCATTGCCATTTTTTGTCCGAAGAGAATAATACTTGGTTAAGTGTTAACTAATGCTTCTTTAAGGTTGTTCTCATTTTCAATTCATATTTTATTTTCTTGTCCATGTTTTCTGGCCTTGAAGGTTGTAGGATCAACAATAATGTAATAATTTTTTTCCTTAGAGAAAATTTTTTTAGCTTCGAACCAATTAATGTTTCAGCCGAGATAATGTGTACAACGAAATATAAATGATGTCGATAATGAAACTCATGATAACTAAAAATGAATATAAGCTTTTACAGTTTAGTATTGATAATTGAACAAATGAATGATTAATGGCATGTTGTTTAAGTCCCTCTCAAGAATTTTCACCAATAGGAGATGCCACCACTTGCATGTGGAGAGCTACAACTTTGTCCTATGCTCGGCACTTAGGGCCATTGAGCAGGGAGGGATCTTTTTCGTGCCAGCACCTACTGCGACATGGGACCTCGGTTTATACGGTCTCATCTGAAGGACCGGTCTCCACGTCCAACAGTTGGATGGAACAAATTTGCACATGTATAAACCTTATTTATTTTCATATTGAAGTAAGACCATATTTTATATACAATGTATTTGGTTTAAGATTGATTGATTAAATGTATGATGTTTAACGTCCAACTCAAAGATTTTTTCACTCATATAGAGACGTCAGCATAAAGGTGAAGGACTTCATATTTAGACCCCTTCTTTGGTACTCAAGGCTAGTGGACAGTGGAGGTTTTATCGTGCCAATGCTTTTCGTGAGACGGATTCTCAGATTTTAAGACCTCATCCGAGAGTGCCTTTCACATCTTAGCCAAGCGTTTGGCAAATGGTCCGTCAAAACCTATGTAAATGTTTTAGGTTTGACATGAAGCGAGAAACAATGATTGACCATCCCCCTACGACTAGCTACCCTGACTGAATTATGGTGTTAATTTAATGAAATAACTGTACCATTGGGTCAATATCATGAAAATGTAAATGCGACGGTTTTGAGAAAATAAAATTACCAGTAGAGATTTTGACAAAGAATGAGGAATAGAATAAACCGAAGTTCGTTTGTCATTTATTTGATAAATTTACAGTATAAATAAATTCAAAAAAGAACCAAAACATGTTTTTTTTTTAATTTACATTTCTTGAAATAATGCCAATACTAACATAAGGTTTTTAAAAACACAGTTTTTAGATTCAGCTTTTAAGAGTAACTTTGTTAATGACTTTGCAAAATGTGTAATGAATGAATCAAAATCAACATGATCAAAGTATCGTAAAATGGGTTTTGGAGACAGTTCTCCATCATTGCTGTAATTAATTAAAGACAATGAGAGAAAATCGATAAAGAAAATCAATTAACCTGAAAACACACAGCGACTTTTTAGAGTGCAAAAAACTGAAAAATTGACCAGCAATTGAAATCTATGTCTGTCGATTTCATGTACTGAGTTGTCAATGACAGTTTGCCTTGTCGTAGATTGCACATCCGAAATATTATCTGTTTCTTTTCATTATCAAAGAAAACTGACATGTAATATATTGTTCCCGCCGCGTCTTCACCACTTATCAAATCAGCCTGCAATATAGCGCAATATTTCCGATCAGATATTTGTATGGAGTAGTTAACCTCTTTGCTACTGGAGCAGGAAGGAACCTCGTGAAGCGATAATAAGCAGCTGCGAACGTATATCATGCTCCTTTCATAAACAACAAACTCTTTCCTGTCTTATAGTAAAAATGCTTTATTAGATAGCAGATATGATTGACAGTTATCAGGAGCGAAGCACGTTCAGAAAATGAAAGAACATGCGACTTTTTATGTGTGAGGTGAAATGATTCATGGATCGTCAAAAATGTATTTCTGGTTTTGTAAGAAGAATTTTGGTAATAGGATGCTAGGGAACATTTAGTATTCACATAATTATTCCATTACAGTCGACAGATATTTTAAATACACACTGTTAAACGAGGAAAGCCGTAATCGCTTAGTTCTTTATCAATTGAAGAAATCCCTTTATGATAGCAATTACATATACTCTTTAAATGCTCGTATTAATATTTTTTGTTTATTGATCAAAACCTACGGAAGCCCATTTAGGACCTATCAAAAAATATTTTTGAATTCGTTATAACGATTTTTAGAATTCGTTATAACGAATTTAATTTGTTATAACAGATTTTTAGAATTCGTTATAACGAATTTAATCTTTTAAAACATATTTATTGAACTCGTTATATCGAATTTAATTTGTTAAAACAGATTCATTGAATTCGTTATAACGAATTTAATTTGTTATTACAGATTTATTGAATTCGTTATAACAAATTTAATCTGTTATTACAGATTTGTTGAATTCGTTGTAATCAAATTCTTGAATTGGTTATAACGAATTCAACAAATCTGTAATAACAGATTAAATTCGTTATAACGAATTCAATAAAACTGTAATAACAAATTACATTCGTTATAACGAATTCAATGAATCTGTTATAACAAATTAAATTCATTATAACGAATTCAATATATCTGTTATACCAAATTAAATTCGATATAACGAATTCAATAAATCAGTTTTAACAAATTAAATTCGTTGTAACGATTTCTAAAAATCTGTTATAACAAATTAAATTCGTTATAACGAATTCTAAAAATCGTTATAACGAATTCAAAAATATTTTTTGATAGGTCCTAAATGGGCTTCCGTAAAAACCTTTATTTTGATCAATAAAATACTTCAATACATTATGTGTTTAGATTTTTTTTATCATAGTAGTTTGGAAAAGTAGAGACATAAATAACCACTAAATTTAAAAAATGAAATATCACAAATACAAATGCCATTTCAATAAGACGATTTTCGAGCATATTGTAAAAAACAATTTTAAAATATCAGTGCAAAGTGAAACCATGACAATAGAAATAAAGTTTTATTTAGGCATCTTTCTCAATCTAATCTTAATCCAATATAATAATTTCAAAGTTAAAACACTACAACTGAGGAAATTTTCCCAACAATCCTTTTCTTCATTTCATTTTCTTTACTTCTTTTTCAATCTGTCAATCTGTCATGGTTTCCCTTCATGATATACTTTCTTTATTTTTCATATTTGTAACTCTTTTAATCTGAATAACAAATGCTGATTACAACGTAAAATAAAATTTTGCAAACAAAGATTGGGTAAAAGGATATTGATCATATTCAACTTTTAAACCCCTAACAGAAGTGCTCTCTGAGCATTCTTGTTTTTTTTTTTCGTATTCTACAAAAATAGAATTATGTTTTTTTCCCATCATCATTACGTGAATAAAACTTTGTATATACTAGTCATCATTGCTCGTGCCTGGAGGATAAAATGTTTTATTCACTAAAGTGCTTCATTATACTGCTTCAGTCACTAACGAAGGAAACACTTGAAGTTTTCTTTGCAATGTAACATATTCCAATTAATGTGCCCATTTGCAAACCCTCTTTTTCAGTTGTAAGGTTGAATGCATTCTATGATACAAAAACATGTGAAATATATAAAAAATATTCTGTTGACTTAGATCCTATAAAAATAGGGATATAAATAGCAGTATATTATAATCAATAAAAAGCACTGCAAGAACTTCTATCTCTGAAGACATTAATTCAAAAAATATTTTCTTTAAACTGCATGCAATGTACAATGTACTTTTCTTCAAAATTTACAAAATATTTTTAGGGGATATAATTTTGAAAGTTTTAATTTTCATCAAATTGATATAAATTCATCTGATTATTTCAATAAGGAGGTAATGAAATGCTCGTTTGTTTCCAGTCTTATTTCAAAACACAAAACCAGAAGAATTTTAATATATTGATCAGATAGAATAAAATTATTGTTAATATAGCTATGTGATCAGTGCATTTGTGGAACTAGGAATTGTGAAACAAACATCATAGTTTCTTTTGTTGCCATTGCTTGAACATAACAAATAGCTTCAGCATCAAGGACGAGATGCTGTATATTTATATAATGATACAGAAAAAAAAAATCCTCTTCTCTCAAGGACTTCATTAATATTAATATCGTTAAAAATCATTAAATGTTGGGAATGTAAGATCTTATGTGATTTTACAAGCTGTGAAATTTTATAATTAGTGGCTTTGAATAATAGATAACCTTAGCAAAGTTTCTCGCTCTTGTGAGCCTAATAAAAAATTAACTATATTACCGAAATATTCTAAAAGATATTATGGACATAAAATCGGAAGATACATTTGAAACAAAAATGTAAAGATCTAAAGTCTAAATTTTTAAAAAAAGGGAAAAATATAAACGCACAATCAAATGAAATAATTCATACAAAATCAATTCACATGAGAAGAGACTTGCAAGGTATGCTGTATAAAGTTATTAAAAATGTTAAAATGCAAAAATCGTCATATAGTAAAGAAAAAAAAGAATTTGTAAAATTCACAGCCCACAAGAATGAAATGAAAATATACATGGAAATAAATGGTAATTAAACATCTTTTAAATTACTCTTCTCAGGAACAGCATGGAAGCAAAAACAATATTAATTGAGACTAATCTTTGTTGTTTTATAAGCATGCAGAGACTAACCGATAAAGGAAATGAAAAATTAAAAAAATCAAATTAGACTTCTTCAAACAAATTAGACTTCTTCATCAATGAAAAAAAAAATTATCCAGCACTAATTTGTTTTTTCTTCAAAATATGAAAATCAGATTTCATGAAATATGTGTGATTTTACAGCACTGCAGATGTAAATTTCAATGTACCTTTGAGCTCGATAAAGGTTTGTTATCTCCATATTACATGTTAAAACCATAGGTCTAGGGTATGGAGGGGCAATGTTTGGAATTTACATTTTAAAATATTTAAATGTTAATACATTATATAGAGAAAGAGCTAGAGCCACGAACAATGGAAATATGCCTTAGCTAAAAAATTATTGCGGTTTCAATAAAGATAGTGTAAACTTTTAGCTTTTCTTCATTGTTTTTTTCTTTTTGATGTATTTGTAATACTTTTTCAGAAAAAAAATTACAGTATGGAATTGTTTTGATTGAAATATGCTTGAGAAACGTAATTATTTGTAACGTAACGTCATTACGTTATTTTAACGATGTTTTAAAAAAAATATTGCAATTACAATAAAAAAAAACTTAAAACTGGAAAAAAGAATTATCTTTAGTTATGAAAGTCCTGGCTCTTACTGTTCAAAAGTGGTGACTTAAGTTAAAGTGTGGCATTTTTTTTGTAAAAATAGGTCAAACTCCAAGGTCAAGTTTGGTGATACCCCAAGAGAGGCCTTGTTATAAGGAATATAACTATGAAATATGAAAACCATAGCCCCACCCACTCAATAGTTATGGGCTAGGTTAAAGCTTACAATAAACTGACAAAAAAACAGAAAACAGACAGAGGGACAGGACAAAAACAATATGCCCCCGGGATCTTTGGATCCAGGGGCATAAAAAGTCGAATCAAGTTCTCCCGTTCACACCGCAAACATTCTACCACTTAGCACAGAAAGGAAGAGCTTTTTAAATTGTGTCTACTGGGTCTGTTGTTTTACTTATTTATACACTGTATATAACTTTATGTTATTCCCATGATTTTAACTTGTATTGCACTTCTGAGAAATTCTATTAGAGAAATCGAAGGTAAGCTACTTTCCATAAAATAAATAATGTTTTATGATCCGGGGCCAAACAAAATGGGAAAAAGAAATTTCTTGTTGATTGCAAAAAACTGCCACTGATCATGATGAGGCACTGATTACCTGTCAATATCATAAACTCCCATTTGAAACTATTCATAAAATTATAGCTCTTTTACGTCAATACAATTTCCTCCATGTTTCATTCATATACGATAAAATGGCAATAAAACTGAAAAAACAAAACAAAGCACTAATTAAAGAAATGATGTATGCTTGATAAAATCTACATGTATAAAGTCGAAATTTGATGCAGTATTTTGGACTTGTTATCAGGCATTGGCATATCTCCATGCATTTGTTTTGAATACTTACAAATGAAATGATATTAAGTCTCTATAGAGACATGGCATTGAAAACGACATAAATCACTTTCCATGAGTAGTTGATATTTTATGCAACTGAAATCATTAAGTTAAAACACGTTCTGAATAATACTAGACAAGTTTTCATTTGATGGATAATAACCTGAGAAGCTTACTACAAGCAAAGTAATCGTTAATTAAAACCTATTAACTTCTGACTTGTTTAATTCTGTGAAAGATCAAAAAGAATAAAGAAGCATACTCTGAAGAGTCCGTGGTTGATTTAAATAATATTGGTAATTTTTCCTATCTAGTCGACAATTCCTTACTAATAAATGATTTCTGTTATTTTAATTAAAATTAAGCAGTCATGAGAAAATGTAAAAATCAGTGAAGTCTTACATTTGAATGTTTTATATTTCCTGAAATGCTATATGTTACACCAACATTTTTTGCTATTATCAGAGACCAAATTGCTTCTTTTGCAAAAGTATGTTATGTATGTGACCGGGTTACAAATAGGTGCAACGGGTTTTATTAAAAAAAAAAAATTAATTACTTTTAATAATGCCAAAACAATCTGATTAGCATGGATCAAAGCTATGAATATTGTTTAGAAAGATTCATGTTTCTTTAATAATATACCACACACCTCACGTTCCTAGACAGATATTAGAAATGCAAAGTCATTCATTACTTTTTTATTGTTATAACTCTTATATGTTTCAGAATGAAAAGGTCCAAATAATTAAAATGGTCCACTGAAAAGTCGGACATATCCCAAGAGACGAAGAAGTACAAAGTACTTAACTGCATTTCTATTTAATAATGATACCTTGACTATCGGACCTAAAATTAACAGACAACAAATGTATTCTTTTATTGATAAAGTACATTTCGATTCGTTTATTGCATGATCAAATTGTGCCTTCTCTTGATATAAATTGGCTGCACTTTGTATACGACAATAAACGGGTGAAAACATAAATGGTTCACATATTTCATTATTAAGTGGTTGTGTACGTCTGTTACTTGATATTTCCTTGATAAAGAGGTCTTTGAATTATATATGTAATATAGTCCCGTAGGTCTTAATGGTCACCTGAGGATCTTGCTGTTTTTAAGGCTATGAATGATTTCACCTTTTTTGAAACTGAATATCTTACTAATGTAACAAAAAATATTAGTTTGATAATGATCATTATCACGTGAATGAAGCTTTTCCTATAGAGGTTCAGAAATACAGACAAAATGTAATCTAGGCTTTGAACCATGATCACAAGTCCATCAATCATAGATTTTTACAGAGTTAAGTATGTTCATTTTAATCACAAAAAACAGTGAGTTTTGTCCGCACAATATTCAAAAGTGGTGAGTATTTTTAATAATGTAATGTTTTTTTTTATCACAGTGACTATTATAACGAGATATGGAGACATTGAACAGTATTCAAGCTCAAAGTCCATTGAAAGGATACAAAATTAGATTAAAGCAAACAGAGACCTCTAAAACATCCGGTTTGGATGGTTAAGAGTTGATGTCTTTATAACCTTTACACAGCTGACAAGAACGGGTCGGAAAAGCATGCTATGCAATGTAAATATCATATACTGGGAACACACAAGCACAACTTATTTTAAAACCACCTGCTTTGAAATAAGATTTTATAAGGAAAACTTTTTTTTTTAAATTCTAAAAAGTTGGTTTTGTTATTGTTTAACTAATACTATAGTAATTAAGAAAGCATTTCTCTTTCTATAATGTATCGATTACAGAAATTAATGAGCATATTTGTTTATCATAAAAGATTTATGAAGAGGTCAAATATTGTTTTACTTAATACTTGGTGAGGCGGTAATATTAAATAAAGAAGCATCTTTCAATGATTGGTTAACATAATTTGACCAAAAAAAAAATTTAAGGCTTCCCAAGAGTTCATCTTAGAGCAAGCAATATGTTTTGCTGCTACAAAAACATCCGAAATGCTTTTTTTAGAGGGAATAAAATTATTTATTTAGTGCAGTTTCAGTAAGACTGATATAAACTTTGTTATATCATCCTACGCAAAGACGATATATAAGCATAAAAAGGAACTCATTGCAAAGGAGATGACCTTTCAAAAATATTGACCACTAACCCATTATACGCTATAGCCAAACCATGTTAGGGCTGAATGCCCATTCAATGTATCAATTCAAGAATTCCATGCACGGATTCGATTTTCCCTGAAGATGGTTCCTCAGATATTTCACAATTTGGAGGGAGATTCGTGCGCCTTAGGCCCTAATTAGTTTAACAGTAAAGTGCCTCAAGCTATCGTCTTAGCGATACTGTGATAAGACCCCAGACGTTGTATCTTAAATTTATCATCATTTATTTCTTGTTTTGTTATTTTTCAGTGTAAGACGTAGATTGATGAGTTATGATTCCCTATAAAGATAATGGTTATGAAAAATGGCATAAGCAAAAAGAACTCATATTTGAATATATTGTCAATTTACGGTTGACAGTATCATTTCATTATCTGCAAGTTCTAATTTTTATAAGTTAGTAGATCTGATGCTGAGTTTTACCAATATTTTCTAACAGAATAAATAGACGCACTTTTTTTGATAATTGAAAACTTGATAAACAGCAGATATGTTATGCCCTCGGGATTTTTTAAAAATACTTTTCTCCAAAGAAAAACTTTGCCACAAATTAAAAATAAATATATATATATATATATATATATATATATATATATATATATATATATATATATATATATATATATATATATATATATATATATATATATATTATGTGTTTGTGCAAATTCCTTTTGAGTATTGTTCACTCCTATTGACGCTACCTATTGCCGATGGCCATGGGACTGCAAAATAAAACCTATACATTAGACCCGGGGCAACTGAGTTGCAACTGATCTTTATTCGCGTCAGCACCTACTGCGACAGAGAACTTTGGTAATTATCCGTAATACTAGTATCCACGTCCCCTAATGTAAGAATCAACTCCCTACTCTGTGTCTCTAAAGCAAACGATCTAACCACTGCGCCACGCAGGTGTTTTTTTTTATTATGAAAACGGCTATAATGATTACGAAACTAGTGTAAATCAGCATATGAGGTGAAGTTATTCAATCGTATAGAGAAAGCAAAGTTTATAAGATTAATGGCATTATTCTATTTTGAACAATTCTGATACTTGTCCCATTTCTTTCACAGTATTAATGTTAAAATAATATATAACAAATTGGTTTTCACAGAAGAAGAAAAAAAGGATGCGTGATCTAATTGTACAATTTCAAATTAATAGGAATACACAATTTTTTTTTAATTTTACTATGTGAATACAAAGTTTTGCAATTGTTTAACAAATTAATAAAGAAATATCTTTTTATAATTATAAAAAGAAAGAGCCACTTAGCGCCTTATTCCGCCCTGAGAATTTCTGAAAATCAAAACCGCTCAGTTGAGGTTGCAAATGCAGTATTTATCACTTGGAATGTTGGTGACCATGTATCTATTCATCATGGCGTAATTTTCCCTCTAGTCAATACATTATGACGTCATAAAATGCGTCATTTTCCTCATATCCTGTAAATTCCTTTGGAAATGGCCTAAAGTTGAAATATTTTTTTTTCAATATTTCAAATAGAGCACAGCCTCTGATCCAAAATATCCGAATACGTAATGAAAGACCTGTTTCTGAAGATCAAAAAACATGTTTTATTTTTTGTATCGTGGGTGTGCTCATATTTTAATTCTTTGCAGAAGGTAGTGAAATAGGGCCTACGCATGTTTTCTGCAAATTTCAAGAACATTGTAATTTCCCAAAGCCTGTAATCCAATATATGGATTCTCAAAAAGAAATTTTATTAAAGGAAATAAAAGCACCAAGTCTCTACTTTATTTTAATACTGTAAATCACTTTTTATTCGCGAGAACTTTATTTTTGCGTACTTACGCGGGACAGTGTGCTCGGGAAAATTTAATTCTCATGTATAATAGTATTCCTTAAGATTATACAGAGCAATAACCACAATTCGTGAAAATATTTTGTCTCGCTTTTCAAGAGTCAATGACTATCTCGCGAAAAATAGGTGTCGCGAAAATTTAGTGATCTACAGTACATGAAATGGGAAAGAGGGTGAAAGTTAATTAATTGATATAAGTACAGGGCCATTTTATGCATAAAGTGAACCTAGTTCTTTGTCTCTTCATCAGTGAAACTGTCTGCTACAAAAAAGTGCACAATATCTGCACGAAAATAGAAGAATTCAATACAATTTCAAATTTATTGAATCCCTAGAAATGCGAAAGTGTCGCTTTATCCAATATATCTCGAGTCATTGACCGTTTTACAAAACAAAAAGGTTTATTTCTTGATCGGTAATAGAAGACTGCATTCCATAATATCTGATGATCTTGGACGTTCACATTGACACATTTGGCTTTTAATCAAAACGTGTCGGTAATGGATACTTTTTACTTAATTATTCTGCTATAATACAGACAACTCACAATTCTCCAAGGAATACATCATTTCACAGATGCTGGATATTGGCTTATTACTGTTTTTAAGTAATGACAATCGGATATCCTCCGTGCCCTTGTATAAGGTCCGCTTAGATTTTGTCACGAGGTGTTAGCGTTCCACTAACATGCATTTATTTAGAAAGAACTAATTATAGTTTTTCATTAATTTAATGGTCCAGCGAGATAACACTTTCCATGTATTTTTTCCATAGCCAACTCCTTTCAATTCTTCTGTCTGTCTATTTAAAATTTACGCTATGTGTACATTTGTTTCTCGGATTTTAATATTATTAATAGAAAAGATTTAATACAGTACTTCTTTTTTTAAAAAAAATTGAATTATATATCTTATTTTTTTATGACTTTGATGTACAATTTGTTTTATTTACTTTAGTAACAAAAATGTTTAGGTTCATGAATCATAATTAATACATAAACCATTCAAGTGATGAAAAAGGAATTGTACTCATTCCAGTTTTGACTTTTAATTTATTAATTGTATTCAATGATGACAATTATAGTTAATTTTTATACCCCCGCTTGAAAAGCGGGAGGGTTTATGGTAATCGGTTTGTCCGTCCGTCTAGCTGTCTAGCTGTCCGTACGTCCGTCCGTCCATCTGTTACGCTTTGGGGTACCAATCTCTTCTCCGCAACTCCTTTCAAACCACTGAATGAAATTTGATGAAACTTTCATAGAATCTTTATTACATCTTGCCATTGTGCACCTCTTATTTTATTTTTTGATCCAACACAGATTTGGATTTCCCACAGCAAAACATAGACACTGCCATTTTATACATATGAGAGGGAGGGGGGGGGGTATCATTTAGTGAGTTCATTGCTCACAGTACCTCTAGATCTAGTTTTTTCTTTCATGTACATAAAAATGTTCATTAAACAAATTCTGTTTGAATTTTTGTTTCATTTAATTTTTTGTGATACTTGACAAGTAATGATTTCGATTTCTTTTGAAAATATCTTGAAACCTTTTTTCGTCAAATAGAGCAATATATGATTTCTGGTATCTTTACAAAAAGCACATGGTGGGTTGGGATGCAAACTTCTCCATGGTATCTGATCCCAACTCTGATGTTTTGAGACCCCTGTTTGCACTGCTCTTGATCGATGAATTGTATCGTTTAAATCGCATCTTGAAGTTACATACTACTCATTATCTCCATAATATGTTATGGCTTATAATGATAACAACATAATACTGAAGATTCTCTGAAGATGTACGATGGAAACTTGTTTGTACGTAGGTCTTGAAAGAAAACAATAACATTTTTTCTGGCCTCATATGCAACTGACTACATATTGTAAAAATGAGAAATAATCTTCAACAGTTTACTGTTAAAAGTTTTCGATATTATTTGTGTAATGATAGTCTGCAATATGCAATTTTAAAAATATGTCGGCCATAACATTCTTAATGATTTTCATACTTTTCTCCTTGTCTAGAAGTGTTTTAAAATGTCAGAAATGTTTGAGATGACATAATTTTAAAATCTGAAATGATCAAAGATATATCATTATCACTTGCTTGAAAATATTCTTTTATTCGGAGTCTTAAGGTCTATGTCTACAGATTTTCACGGACACTTTTTTCGATAAACACAGAAATTTGCAAAAAATCTTAACGAGAAACCAACGCTTTGCCAGTATAACGAACATTTGAACCAGTTCTCTTCACACATATGGTCTATTTTCTCCTGAGCCAATCAATATTGAACTCTAACGCCTAGTTTGCAGTAAGACACCCCGTTGATGATGTCTGGTCAATACCTAATATTTTACCAAAAGTAGGTTCACGAAATCACTCACAAGGTTCGTCCCGTCAAATCACTAATAAGGTCAGTTCTATCAGCGAGATATCTGAGGATTAATTTTTATTTTGGAAATAATTGGAATTAATTATGTATGAAACAGGGAGCAATTTCGTTTCCCCCTTCAATCGAATTCGGAAAAAGTAAATCAAAACGTGAAGATTTGATTAAAACATGTTTTATTTTTGCAAAAGACATTGGCTTTTTTAATAAAATGTGTTAATTTTCTGCGTGTTATATTGTAATTTACTTAGACAGATATAAAAGAGACTTCAATGTCTTACTTAAACATTGAAGAATGAAAAAAAATACCTATCAACATATCACTCATTGGAGTAGGTAATACATTATGTGCAAGGAGACAGATTAGTCAAAATCGAACTAAATCCTAGATTCTCTAATGTCTTAAAGTCAAATGAATATTAATTTCTTCCTACGAAATGGAACACAGAGACTTTACCATCACATGAAATGGAATAATGTAAAAATATTCCTCTGCTTGCCTTATTCACTTTTTTTTCCTCGAGTACTTATTTCTTTAACGTCTAACTGGAGAATTTTTCATGTTGAGATGCCACAGTTTGAAAACTATACGTGGCACTCACGATCTGGCCCATTTAGCAGTATGGTATCTTCTTTCGGTAAGTACCTCCTTCGACATGGGACCACGGTTTATACGGTCTCATACAAAGGACCGATCTCTTTTTCCTGGTATGGAATTCAAAGAATTCAAACGTGCGATGTAAAGATCACTTTTGGATGTTTCTACTGACTACAGACGATAAAGGATTATAAACAAGTAAATTGTATGAAAGAAAAACAGAATTACTTCATAATTTTCATCGTCAACCTTCCTTAAGTTGTTATATCCTGATATCACCTGCTTCTATTGCTTATTTCTCATGTATTCCCTACAAAAAAGCTTGCATAAATTACTATCAGTTTGTAAAGTGAGGCATGATATTCACAGATGAGTTGATGTTACAGGGATTTTTTTTTCAACTGCCTCGTTTAAAATCGGTATTTAATTTTCTATGGAATATAGCTAACCTTGTTAGCAAATATAACATTCCATTAAACTGTAATTTGGCTGGTTTGTTTCGTAGAGTTTACAGGCTTTTGCAAATTTATTTTACATTGGAAAGTTGTAACCCTTAATACGGTTCAATCTGGTTCATGGCGCATGTGACCAGTCAAAGGGGATGCTTGCCTTGATATGTTTTCATTTACTTTTTGCTGTTTATACCTTTCAGTTTCATATCCATTATTCCTTAGCGTAAGGGAATAATTAATCCATTTACCAATGTGTTTCTTCATAAATGAGTTTTTTATCTGTTTTAAAGGGATTATAAAAAATAAAATTGAAGGTTGCATTTGGTATTAGATGACCTTTTCAGCGGATTTTTTTTTCTTTAAGAAACTTATCACTTTTCATTTTTCAAAACTCTGAATACAGAAAAAAAATCATTACGTAAACCTTTTTAATGAGTGAAAAAACTCTCTAATGAGACGTAAAGCAAAAATACATTAATGACTTTAAAATCGATATTAAAAAATGTTAAAATCAAACTTAGCTACTTAAATTTCAAGGTTTCATAAATCATCTTTTATTACTTTAGGCAGAGATATTAGTTTTGGGCTAATTGGATATTATTGTTAATAAAAAAGGTGAATGGGTTCTGCTTTTGATGATAACGTCTTCTACGTAGTCTACAAGTACAACGTTTCGAAAAAGCATTAAAGTCAGTTCTCGGACGTATTTCTGTCAGACACATTAAAAAAATAGTTATATAATGTGTCCAATTTCAAGTGCTAATTGCTTTTGTTTTGAGAGTTTTGCACCTGGATTTCTTTTTCATTTTTGAAGAAGGAAAGCAATTAATCATAGTTTTAGTAGGTCTTTAGTGTAGTTTTAAAACACATGACCTAAATTTAGAATTTGGCTCTCATGCTCTGATTTATGGATACTTGTAATACTTATAATTATATAAGAAGGCCATCTTTATGCGAACGACCGAGTTTTCATTTTGACCTAGAAATGATTTCAAGATATGCGTTAAAATGTATGTTTCTCCTATTTGAAATTTCATATTAGATTAATTTAAACGCGTAATACCATATAAAATAAAAGTTATAAACTAAATGCTGATAATCCAGATTTGTTTCTCTATTTAACAAACATAGCTTTAAGAATCTTTTACTCATTTTGAGTCACATCACTTGGCGGCGGAGGTTGCAATTTTAAATCTGTATTTGGCATTAGAATCCATTGAATAGAGGAATCCTTTTCGTCCCAGCATCTTCCCACTGTGGGACGTGGAGACCAGTCCTTCGGAAGAGACCGTATAAACCGAGGTACCGTGTTGCAGTGGGTGCTGACACGAAAAAGATCCCTCACTGCTCAATGGCCCTGAGTGCCGAGCATGGTACAAAATTGCAACTCTCAGCTGGCAAGTGGTGGCGTCTCAATATGAGTGAAAAATTCTTGAGAGCGATGTTAAACAACATACAATCAATCAATTGTCCCAGCATCTGCTGCGACAAAAGACTTCTGTTTATACAGTCTAATCTGCATGAAAAGTCTCAACGTCCCGTTGTGGGATTCGATCCTGCGAAGTAAGGATCATCTCCTTACTAGAAGAAATGCTTAAACCTCACGGTTTCGTGTGTTGTAAAACTATGATCGTATCTTCAATCTCTTCGACATCAAACAGTTTAAAATTCATTTTTTTTTCATTATTTTGCAGGTAAGCAACATGTACATCGTAAGTTTGGCAATGGCTGACTTAATCGTAGGAATTATAGTGATGCCCATCAGTACTATTTACATCTTCACAGAGGAATGGATATTTGGAGTCGCTGTCTGTCAAATCTGGATTGCAGTGGACTATACCGCCAGTACAGCGTCCATTCTTAATCTATTTATACTTAGTGTCGACAGGTATTGGTCTGTGACGTCACCATTACGTTATTTACGGAAAAGAACGAAAAAGAGGGCATTGATTATGATTTCGATTGTTTGGGTAATTTCATCTTTATGGATAATACCTATTGTGGGGTGGCACCATTTTGCTCATGATGGTATCAGGACTGTTCCATCAAATGTTTGTGACACGGAATATGCCAAGGACTCTATTTTTAAAGTGGTGACAGCGTTTTTTAACTATTTTCTTCCTCTAGCTATTATGTATAGTCTTTATGGTAAAGTTTTCCATGAGATCAGAAAACGGTCAGCTTTGGAACTTGGACAGCAATATCCAACAGCAACAACACCAATGGCGTATAATTATGACGGAGATTCGCAGTTAGGTGGAAGCAGCAGCTATAGTGAACCACGCATCGATACTTTTACAGATCCACATTCCAACAGAATTGAAGATGCCAATCATCCAACGACCATGAAAAACGGCTCACTCCAGAGAAACAAAAAAGTAAAACTTAAGAGTAGTAAATGCCTCGTTTTGAAATCGAATAAGATTTTGCTGACAACGAGCAGTAACGGAGCTTCTGATCGGTCAAGGTTAGCTCAGAGATGTAGGGTGGAATACATTTATGACGAGAATGTTCTAGATCAAAAGACAGAAAAATTGGAAAGATTTTACTATGAGGAAAACATTCCATTGTCCTCCATTCGTTCCATGGACGCCACCAACCCAAGCTTTTGTAATGATTATTTAGCAAATCCATCAAGCTCTCACCATAGTTCGAGTAGTGAAGAGAGATATCAGGGTACTTGTAACACGGGTATGAAATGTAATAGGAAGATGCTGAAATGTAATAATGTTTACGGGTTGACAAATGGAATCGAAAAACTTCGTCAAACGGAGAACATTTTAGACACTACAATGATGACGAATGGAAACAATGAAAGCGACAGCAATAATATAGTACAAAGCGTTTGTATGTTTGGGGATGTGACTTCTCGTCGTATCTCAAACATGTTTAATATAAAACATCGCATTAAAAATTTTCGTCAAAGTTCGTCCCTCACGAGAGAAATAAAAGCTGCCCGTCAACTAGGAGTCATAATGGGAGCTTTTACAGTTTGCTTCTTGCCATATTTTACTTTGTTTTTAGTGGTAGCTTTTTGTGATAGTTGTGTCGATACGGAGCTAATGACAGCCATGACCTGGATAGGTTACCTAAACTCAACATTAAACCCCTTTCTGTATCCTCTATGTAATATGAACTTCCGCCGGAAATTCAGGAAAATGCTGCGTATTGATCGCAATATTAAGCGACGTTCACGACATGCCGTAGATCGAAATAGCCTTACAATGAGATATGACTGACACAAATGTCGTAAAAATCGTTATATTGTTTTATTTAATGCTTTCATAACATGCTACAATTGAATTCCATTATATAAATGTTTGTCATTGATTGTTATGTTGTCTTTTATCTCTGATATTTTGAAGGGCTGACATTGGTTTAAATGACTAAAACGCTACCCCTTGCCATAATCGAGGCAGTTATACCCGTGTTATCATTGACAAAATGGGCATTATAACATATTATATCAATGAAAAATGAGGTGGTTCGTTCAGGAAGTTTTTATAAGGCTCAGTATATACCCAGAACAAACGGTTTTTCTCATTTATCTCTTATTTGGACTGTCTGAGAAGATACAAAATGACCTTAGGACTAAAGGGCTAGGTCTATCTTCCGTCATTAAACTGCGTTTATTTCAATATATTAAATGATTACTTGTATACATTAATTAAAATAATCGCTGTCTATCTTCTTTTTTCCAGCAATATACATTTTTAAATTTATTAATTAATAAGACAGACAAAGACAACATCGATTTCTATAAATTAACTCTTGTTGAAACTGTAGTTCATGTCAATTTGACATTGTGAAATTTTTTAGAAGGACCTTGAAATATACGTACATGTATATAATGTGTACTGAAAGTCATCTTAAGTTTGATTTTACTTACCGGTTAACGCTTAAGGGGGATGTCCGGGGACCTTTAATGCAATAAGAAAAAAAATGTAAACATTTCTTCAAATGGCTAAAATACATTACATTTTGATTAAATTTCAAGTCCCTCTGATAAAGATACAATAAATATGCATAATTGAATGCATGTTGTGTATAATATAATCTATACAGAAAAATGCTTTTAATATGCTTTTTAGAACTACTGCACAGCTACAGAATTCAGCAGAGCCTTAAAAAATCCAAAAAAATATGGTTTATTTTTAGCACAGAATTTTTTCCAGACCTCTTCTTAATATGGAGGTACATAATAATCCTAAAAAGTAGAAGAGAGTTACAGTTGGAAAATGATTCAAATAATATGAACATTTTTAAAAGAGGAATTGTGTTACATGTACATGTATATTGTGGCTTCAAGTAATTAGTATTTTTATCGAACAGTTGTTAAATAGTGTACGTGTTGATATAAAAACAAAATCTTCAACTCTTTGATTCCAGTCAAGGAAAAATGAGCACCATCAAAGTTAAAAATTAAGAGTTTGTAAGTCTGACACAGAAAACTTATTTTATCTACCAAAATCTTAATTATCACCAATGAAACACAAAGAAAATTAGACACATAAAATCGATATGAATGACCTTGTTTTAGTAAATGCTAGTTTACTGTATTAAATAAACATTTACAATTTTCATCACATCAGAGCACCATTTGAAAAGGAATAAAATCATTCAGAGTGGGTCAGGAGATTTACTGCATAAAAAGCTTTTTTTCTATTGCCCATGTTGTCAAAATTACAATTTTGCAGAGTAAAGAAAAAAAATCAGCATATTTAAATATTTCAGACCATCTTTTAGAATGATGTTTGGTGGTCCTCCCAACTTAGAGAAAAATTATAATTTTTTTGGGTCCGTGTAGGTGGGAAATGTTTTTTCCTTAAAATTTAAAAATATTTGTTGACGGAATAAAAAGAAAAAAATATCGTGTAATGGGATGTAAAAAAATTGATTCGGGCCATTTCTAGGAAGTAGGTCGGGAGAGAGGGCAACCAAACATTTTTTTTAAGTGGTCTTAACAATATAAGGCTAGTACATGTTCCATCACATAACTAGTGTCTTAGTGTCTGTGATGCAAAATTTCTGAATCTTTGCACTATTTTGAAAAACAAACACTTTTTTTTGAGAAGCTAGACATATCATAGACAAGGTATCTTTCTTTGCAAACATTGTGCTTTCTTCTAAATTTCAAAGAAACAACTCAATATATTTTATCAAACTTCGTATGTTGGTGAGAGCTTACAACTTTGTCAAGTGACATATTGAGACATGATGTGTTTTTATGTCCAAAACATTACTCCATACAATGTGTGGACCATTGCAAACAATCTCGCTATTTTTGTGCCTGAAGGAAATTCCATCACTGACTATTTTTTCTATCTAACTGCTAAACAAAATTGACATATGTACCAACTTTTCGAATGTAATACATGTAATTACAATTTGTTTTTCATGCACAGCATATTGTTTAACATTTTCAAATTAAAAGCTAAGCATCCTCCTTGCAGAACCCTATTTGAAAATAACTTCTATTGCCACAGAAAGAGAGACCCACCGTAAACACATATGTTTAGAACATTTTTTATCTTTTTTCTTGAGTTTTAAAGAAACCAACAAATTATCATGATTTGTTCCATGGAAAATTAAATATAATCATGGAAATAAACGCATGTATCCACTGCAGATATATGCACGTGCCAACCACGTGCTCAGTGGAATGATACGAACGAGGAAATTCGAACGATAAACAGAACAGTTTTTCCCAATTTGCTGAAGTGGGGTATAAAATCGCATTTTTTCATTAATCAGACGATGCGACGCAACAAATTTAAATAGTAAGTTATATGATCTAAGGATTATTATCGGCCGCAGGAGCGGTCGATCTATTTGTGATTGTGCTAGAATGTGTACATGTGGAAATGGGATGCTATTATTCTATTACGCGTAGCTCAGTAAAATAATTCTCAAATGATACATGTATAAAATCATGGGTAAAATATTTTAAAAATTTGCTTTAAACTAAGTATTAATTGTTGTTTTTATGTTCCAATGTCATTATCATTTCTCATCAGATAATTGATAATTTATAATTAAATAAAAAAGAGTTTACAATTGGTACTCCCCCTCCAGGGAGTGTGTAAGATACGAAAGGAAATCGTCGTTATTTTCCGGACAATAATGATGTGAACGTGGTAAAAGTGCATGGTGAATAAAAAACTGAGAAGTTGCTCAGCTAGTAAAAACTTGTTTGAAAATGCTACAGCTGCAAATGACACAAAGATTATACATTTTGCACCGCACAATGCAGCATAGCCTACTCTGCAGAAACCATTGGCATTATCCATGTTATCCCGTGACAAAAATCCAGGATATCAGCACATGGTTCATCTTGAGAGGTCTACATCTTTATTTTGATGTCAATAATTTTTCATATTCATCATTGACTTTTTTACATCGATAAATCCATTGAATGAGCAAATGCACTAAAATTTCTATTAAATGTTTTTAAAAAAATATTTGTTTATTTGACTTTGAAGACGGCCTGAAATAAAAACGATCACTATTTCAGCTTTGAATATCCTGTGCTTTCTTTGCATGAATGTTTTGAATTGTGAAAGTACTTTTTTGACAGGCAGATTTGATGCTTTGCATCAATTTTACTTGTTACTTAGTAATTTTTTTCTTGATGTTGTTATGGTTCATTTATTCTAAAATCAATGTTATTTAATCTCTGTGTGACAGAGGAATGGCGGACGTAATGAACACATGGCCTCAGGAAGACCCCCATATGAAAAATCAAATTTTCAAGAATTATGGATACAATGAAGCGCATTGAAGTGGTAAAATTGTCCTTTTGGACGAAACGTTCTGAGTCATGTTTTGAACGTGTATTGTAACATAAGGACACGCCCATTTCTTTGGAAACGAGAAAGAAATATTCATCGTAATGTTTTAGGACACAACACTTTCCGCGACAAGCAACATGAGTTACACAAAAATGAGGAATTTCAGAATAAGAAAGAGCTATGTATAGCGTTCCTGCTTATGTAAAACACGCATTGCAACGAATTTGTACATAATTATGATTTTATCAGGCTTATTGGAGTTAGCATAGCACATGTATCAGTCGAACACGTGCTTACTCGGTGTTTATGTAGACAGTCAATTTCATTGGATGTTATATTTATGAAAAACCTGTTCTACAGGTATTCGATTGACCGATTTATCCTTTCTAAAGAAATGGGCGTGTCTAAAGATAGCTCAAAACGTTCCATCCAAACAGAAAATTTTACCACTTCAATGCGCTTCATTGTAATGACAAGAAAAAAGCTAAACAAAGTTGTAGCCATATTATCCATGAACCGAAATGACATCATTTTCAATGCATTTTTCATCTGGTGAATGCTGTAGCTGCGCAGATCTAACATGATTAATTTCCCCCTAATTAAAACAAAATAAACTTAATTATTTACTATTTTGGTCTCTAACAGTAGATAATGAGTGCATTAGCACTGTGAGTAACTTTACGCTTGTTTGGCAGAGTATTAAGCGTATTTCTTATTTTGCACCAGACTAGATCCAATATGGCTTGTACATCCTCCCTAAGAATGTGACAATTTGTAGCCTAATCTTTGTCAAGGAAAACGGTTTTGTTCACATATTTTGAAATTAAAAATGTATTCTTTCTGCATCTTTGTAACACGTTTCACCATTTTTTATTGTCTTATACCTCATTTCTTAACCATAGTTTGCATCTGAGACTATCAATTCGAAAAAAAATTATTCTTCATCATATTAGGGTGCTTGCATATTTGGCTTGTTGCAGCCTGATATTTTTCCGCAGGTGAATTTTTTAACCTTTTTTCTTGCTATGCCTTCCATATTTATTGAACTCAATTCGTTCTACAAACCACTATATCATTTTAAAAATATACACACACCATAAACAAAGATGCATTTCTCGTGATTTTGAAAATGTCTTTTTTCGTTAAACAACAAAATTTAAAAAAAAAAAACAAGAGGGGGAGCAAGCAATAAAAACGGCACATAACAATGCAGAAATCAAAATGAAAATAACTTTTGGTATTGATTAAACAATTAAGATTGATATGTATAGCTTCATGTATTTTGCTCAACTTCTGGAAACAATTTGGTTTGAGGTAGACCTTTTAGCTTCAAACAGCTAAGCTTCATCGGCCATGCATTTACGGTCAGCAACCGAGGATGTTTTCAAACAAATACAAATCGTGCATTTAATATCAGTAAATAATTGACTCGAAAGTATTCTAGAAGTTTGCCGTGCAAAGTGATAGATGATAAAATAAAATTTTAAAAACAGCAAATATTTCAGTTGATTTTAATATATTTCAATATATTTTTTGTTTAAAAACACAAAAGGATTAAAAACAAGCTCTTACAACTAACATGACTAACAAAATTTTCTCCTGGTGTAAGGAGAGATAATACAGGTAGTACAGTTTTCATAATAATATCTATTTAATTTTTCAATCTTGAGTTGAAAATATAAGAGGCCCACGAATCTTATAGGTCACCGGAAAATCATGCAAAAACATTCCATCAGTTGAATTTGGTTCGTGTTAAAAACCAAGGGCCATGAAATTAACAATTTTGAAAGAGGCATCATTGCTTATCATAACTATACACTAACATATATTTCATTGGTTTAATACCCAGGAGCAGAGAAGAAGATTTTTTAAGAATTAATTTTCAATATAAAATCATTAGAGACCTGCCCTGACAGCAGAAACTTTGACCCAGGGCAATGGATTTCACAATTAGGAAGAGGCACCCTTCCTCATCATAACAAAATTATATGTACATACATGTAGTTCATTTGGGCTAGGAGAAAATTTTCAAAGAAATAATACATTTCCCTGTATGTTCCACAGAGCCCAACTCTAACACCAGAGCCCCTGACCCTGGGGCCATGAATTTCACAATTTTGTTAAAGTCTCAATGCTGATTACAATCATGCCAACAGCTTAACTGCTTGTTGTTCAGGAGTAAAGAAGAAGATTTTAAAAGATTGCATTACTTTTATTGGTTTTTGGCTCCACCTCTCAGGCCCCAGGGAGACAGGGACCACAAATTTCACAATATTTGTTCCCATTCACCCATAGATACTATTTGCCAAAATTAGTTGATATTGAATAAGTGGTTTCAGAAAAGAAGCTGAAAAGGTTTAAATGAAAACGCACGACGGACGAAGCACGACGACGGACAAAAACATATATCAATAGGTCACCTGCGAGAATCAGGTGACCTAAAATGTCTCTGCTACATTTGTATATAATATTTTGTTTCTCGATTGAAATTAAAACATACATGTAAGTATTCTGCATGGTACCGACTTTGAATATAAGGATGAAGCTACGTGGTTGGGGACAGAGATAGAAAAAATTATATATTTATATAAGAAACGTTTTAGATATTCAACTCCATATCAGGAAATTCCGAAGAGATTAATCTATAATTTCAAAGAAATGCACAAAAGAAAAGAAAGTAAAGATGCATATGTCTTCATGTATCTCTTTAATATTCTCTAGACAATTTATTAATTTATGAATTTTTGTTCTTGAATACTGCTCGTTATCTCCATATCTTTCATACCAAAAACTTTATAGTTCTCCTATACCCCGCATGTATTTTTGAGAGAAAAAAATATTCTTGAAATTGAGTCTGAGGAAAGATGTCTTAGATTTCATTAAATATGCAGCAGAGTTTGTTTTACTCCTGTTTGTCAAAAGGAAATGGAAGCAAAAGAGGCAGGTATTACCTGGACCCAAATAAAAAGCATAACTCAAACAGAGTACGATGAGGCGGTGTGGTTGCTGCCCTAATTTGCTCCCTACGGAGCGATCAGGAATACAAGTAAGTCAAGTTGTCTAAAACAAATCATTCAAGTCTTTCTAAATATGCCTCTCAAATTCTATCAAATTGGAATTTTTCATTTTTATCGTCTGGTGAGCGAGGGTTCGGGATTGGTGGATTGTGCCTTTTATAGTACAGTGACTTAAATGACTGTGTGCAAGTGTTAATACAGGTAACTTATAAATAATTCAGAATGAAAAAACTGCAATATCGACAATATCTCAACTTTCATTTATTTGTATCCTGGACATTGAAAGAAGACAATATAATAAATGTAATTGGCCTAAATTGTAGCAAAAACTCAGATTTTTTTTACTCTGTTAAACAATTTCACAGATTACTTTTGTTGGGTTGATCAATCCCTGTGACACATTTAAATCCATTAACTAGATAAATTAAGCCACCTCAAAAGGCATTTAATGGCTTTTACAACTAACAGACTAGTATTAAGTTGCAGGGATAACACAAAAACGTAGCACGGAATATTTGAATGAAAAAATATAGTTATCATAGACAGAGCTGTCAAGTTGTCTCCTTTATTTCTAGACGCAAATTGTCCTTACAAAAAATAATTGCAATGAGATGTAGCTTAGTTGACAGATATTTCTGATATGGCAATCTATATCTGTACTTTTGTGCAAATCTCTTTTTTTCAAAAATAAAATTGATACAAGTGACGCTCTAGATCTTATTCACTTGCATTGATATCCGGACTGCATATCATGTCAATCGCTATCTGTGTAAATATCGGTCAACATTTCACACTTTTGTCAGATAAAAAAAATTAAGATATTTTCGCGTAATTTATTAATAAATAATAATTCGTTGAAGATAAAAAAATGAATAAACAGTAACTGATTATCACTGTGCTATTCAAGACGCCTTCAAAAATACAAGTATTTTTCACAGGTTTTGCTTATTATCTGCTCACCCAGTGCCAGTATGAATTTTGACTTTTCACATTTTATGGACATCATAAGAATAAAGATTTTTTAGGTTTATAAGGATAAGGATTATTAAGTTTGTAAGGAATAAAATGTTATAACGATTAATAAAATATATTTTGCTTCAATTATTTCTTGGCAACTATCGCAAACTCAAAAATAAATCATTTTAAGAAGTTTTACATGTCTTCAATTGTCTTAAATAAAGTCAGTTTTATCCACGAAACTATGAATTCCGCTTAATCTTGACAATTACAACATATTAATTCCAATGAAGTGTACCGTTTTGCATTACGTCACATCCTATTTTGACAGCTGCGCTCAAGGTAAATAGTAAACGCCTCCTTACCGCAAGCTTTATGTTTCTTGTTTATGTTGTTACCATGAAAATCTGTTGCAGGAGCAACCAATCAGGGAATCAGGGAACAGGAGAAACTACCAAACTACGTTTGAATATTACTTTTGGCGTAATGCAAAAACGGCTCACTTCACTGGAATTCATAATAATTATCCTCAGTTGTCAGATTTTGTTGTTTTGTTTGCTAAGGAAAATAATGTTTGTAAAGTAAAAAAAAGGGGGTTTTAAAAAAAGGGTCGGTCACAGATTTCTTTATTTCGAGTATTTAAAGCTTCAATCCGAGATTTGACCGGATTTGAACGCATCCCTACGATATATGGTCCAATAATCTGATGAAGCGACTGTTTTTATGGGGAAGTGAAACATAAATGTGTGTTTTTCTTCTATTATATGTCTGGATGCTGAGAAAAAAGCTAAAGAAGTCGATTGACAGACTGCTATTCTTTATACAAGGACAATAAGGTAACAGGTAATATAGATTTTCCAAAAGATAGTTGTAATTTCATTTTTGGAAATCCAAAACCCAACAATACTGAATTAAATACAATATTTTTATGTATTTTTTGCAATGCTTGGACATACATATACCACTACTTTATTCCTATGAACATGCTTTTCTGTTATTCTTTCACCATTTCTTACCCCCTCTTTCTTTTTTTCTCTCTTTCTTTGTCTTTCCCCCTCTCAATTGTCACTATTATATTTTTTTGTATCTATCTATGTATGTATATTGATGTTCATAAGATATTATAAACATGTATAGTGTGACAATTGATATTAATAAAAAAAAAATAAATAAAAAATAAGGTAACAGATAAGTGTATATGCAAAAATATTTTAGTTGCTCTTATCTATTCTATTCGATTTCTTTTAATTCCCGGTAAGCGAAGATTCAAGTGAATATAGTATTAGGCCTGTCCGTCCATAAGTCTGTTTGGTTGTCTGTTGTCCACAAAAACTTTAACCTTGTCCATTACATTAGAATGGATGGGGCAATGGCTTTCATAATTCACAGGTGTATTCCTTGTGACAAAACCTGTTTTGTGGTACCTCCTCCAACTTTAAAGGCTATGTTAATTTCAAATAAACTTATTTTCCTTTATATTTGAATTTTAAAGTTGGTATGCGCATATCTACCTATTTACGCAGGTGGACTTCCTCGGGAACTCCCCTGTCGTTGCCTGTCAAAAAATATATCCATCTTAACTTTCGAGTCTTTGTTGTGGAATTTGATTTAAAAATATTAGATTAACCTAAACAGTCTTCAACTAAGGATGCGCTGTCAAAGGTTTTGGCAACCACATGCAGAAAATACCCAAAATAAGGGTAAAACATTTCGGAAGAAAAAACTTGCTTGCCATCGTGTGGAGAGAGGAGGTCGAGGGTAGGGGGTGTTTTTTCCCTTGCTGGACAGCGTAAAAAAGAGTGGTACTTGTATACTAAACCTATTTTTTATGTGCAGATTATCGCGTTTTAGGTTTAAAGATTGAATTGTTTTCACTGGAGAATGAAATATTCAGGCTGATCAGAATTGTAATAAACTTGTACAAAATGAAGTCAAAATTTCAGAACAGCTTCGTAGAGCTAAAGTACACAGTTGCATTTATACTCGTACAAGAGGAGATAAACGCAAACATTAATAATTCCAATCACCATTTTATTAGGTCACCTGAGTAACTCAGGTGACCTATTGCTATCCGTTTTCGTCCGTCGTCGTGCGTCTTCCGTCGTGTGTTAACATTTGAACGTTTTCAGCTTCTTCTCTGAAACCACTGAACCAATTGCAACCAAATTTGGTATACAGCATCTATGGGTGAAGGAAAACATAAATTGTGAATTTTAGGGTCCCCGCCCCCCAGGGGCCTGAGGGGTGGAGCCAAAACCACGAAAATTATTGCAATCTTTAAAAATCTTCTTCTTTACTCCTGGACATCAAGCAGGCAAACTGTTGGCATGAATGTAATGAGCATTGAGTCCTCTACCAAAATTGTGAAATTCATGGCCCCAGGGTCAGGGGTTTTAGTGCTAGGGCGGGGCTATATAGAATATGTAGTGAAAATGCATTTATTCTTTGAAAATCTTCTTTTATGCTCCTGGGTATTAAATAAAGGAAATAAGCATATAGTTATGATGAGCAGGAGTGCCTCCACAAAAATTGTGAATTTTATGGCCCCAGGGTCAGTGGTTTTGGTGTTAGGGCGGGGCTCTATTGATTATATATTGAAAATGCATTTATTCTTTGAAAGTCTTTTTCTCTGCTTCTGGGTATTAAATAAACTTACTAAGCACATAGTTATGATGAGCAAGAGTGCCTCTTCTAAAATTGTGAATTTTATAGCCCCAGGGTCAGGGGTTCTAGTGGTAGGGAGGGGCTATATAGAATATATAGTGAAAATGCATCATTTCTTTCAAAATCTTCTGTGCTCCTGGGTATTAAATAAAGTAACTAAGTACATAGTTATGATGAGCAAGAGTGCCTCTTCCGATATTGTGAGTTTTATGGCCCCAGGGCCAGGGGTTATGGTGTTAGGGCGGGGCTCTATTGATTATGTAGTGAAAATGGATGTATTCTTTGAAAATCTTCTCTGCTTCTGGGTATTAAAAAAACTAACTAAGCATATAGTTATGATGAGCAAGAGTGCCTCTTCCAAAATTGTGAATTTTATGGACCCAGGGTCAGTGGTTTTGGTGTTAGGGCGGGGCTCTATTGATTATTAGGTCACCTGAGTAAACTCAGGTGACCTATTGCTGTCTGTTTGCGTCCGTCGTCGTCCGTCGGCCGTCGTCCGTCGTCCGTCGTGCGTTAACATTTGAACATTTTCAGCTTCTTCTCTGCAACCACTGAACCAATTTCAACCAAATTTGGCGCAAAGCATCTATGGGTGAAGGGGAACAAAAATTGTGAATTTCATGATCCCTGCCCCCCTGGGGCCTGAGGGGTGGGGCCAAAACCACTAAAATTAATGCAATTTTTAAAAATCTTCTTCTTTACTCCTGGACATCAAGCAGCCAAACTGTTTGCATGATTGTAATCAGCAATGAGTCCTCTACCAAAATTGTGAAATTCATGGCCCCAGGGTCAGGGGTTCTAGTGCTAGGGCGGGGCTAAATAAGTAGGTAGTGAAAATGCATTATTTCTTTGAAAATCTTCTTCTCTGCTCCTGGGTATTAAATAAACCAACTAAGTACATAGTTATAATGAGCAAGAGTGCCTCTACCAAAATTGTGAATTTTATGGCCCCAGGGTCAGGGGTTCTGGTGTTAGGGCGGGGCACTATTGATTATATAGTGAAAATACATGAATTCTTTGAAAATCTTCTTCTCTGCTCCTGGGTATTAAATAAACTAACTAAGTACATAGTTATGATGAGCAAGAGTGCCTCTACCAAAATTGTGAATTTTATGGCCCCAGGGTCAGGGGTTTTTGTTTTAGGGTGGGGCTCTAATGATTATATAGTGAAATGCATGAATTCTTTGAACATCTTATCCTTTGCTCCTGGTTAATATGCTAATGATCTAATTACATATTTAAGGCCAGGATTTATTTTATTTTCAGTTTTACAAACCCTCCTCCCAAGGTTTTGAATTTTCAGAAAAAAAATGAAACAATTTTTTTTCTTTCCGATGTCAAATTTGAGTCGGGATCGAGATTTCAAATTTACGAACTCGCACTTCCGGTTTTAAGATGAAACGGCGGGTAAATAAAGCTAGGTCTGAGAAGAAAGCTTGGTTTAGTGTAAAATTCATCGATACGAGTGCCATTCAAAACGTTTCACCCGTTCAAAGGACAAATAAAATTGTTGCACAATGACATGCTGGTGAGATAATTTTGTTTTCGTTTCAAAAGTATCTGTCTGTAAATTATTATCAACTATTAAAAGGCAAGAATATACAAATATATACAGGCATGTAGTATCATTTGTATTAGCCAGAAAATTTATTTTACACTTGAAAAAATGTTCACCCTACTCCCCAATACTCCCTGTCTGTTTTATGATAGGAATCATAATTTTAGGCATCAAGTAAATTTTAGAACAATGTGTACACATTCACCTAACACATATTAAAAAAATGAAGATATATTGAAAGACTTTTAAAGAATTGATTTTTTAAAATATATTTTGACCAACATCACAAAATTTATATAACTGGCCCAAACTGGCAGATGATGAAATAAGCAATTAAATGTTCTACTTTCCTATTTGTTTTAAAGCATTATGTGTCCAGTGGTAAGGAGCCTATTTGAATAGCATAAAAAAAGAATGTACAAATGTTAATAATTGATTTATCAAAAAAAAATTTTATTTCCTTCTCCTTCGGGACTTTTTTATTCTCACGTTCATAACTAAACCTAAACATAAAAAAAGCTGGCCTTATAATGAAGAAAGGGGCCTCTTTCAAAATAGATGATTTCAGGGCCGCTGGGTCAGGGGTACCAGGGGGGTACCTTGACTAAAAATAAATTAATGCTTTGAAATCTGCCCTTTGATAAGCAATGGTGCCTCCTTCAAATTTGTGAATTTCATGGCTTTTGGATTAAAACACGACCAAATACAATCGCTGGAAAGTTGTTACATGATACTCAAGTGACCTATAAGGCCCGTGGGCCTCTTGTATATTGAAAATGCATTTATTATTTGAAAGTCTTTTTCTCTGCTTCTGGGTATTAAATAAACTTACTAAGCACATAGTTATGATGAGCAAGAGTGCCTCTTCTAAAATTGTGAATTTTATAGCCCCAGGGTCAGGGGTTCTAGTGGTAGGGAGGGGCTATATGGAATATATAGTGAAAATGCATCATTTCTTTCAAAATCTTCTTCTGTGCTCCTGGGTATTAAATAAAGTAACTAAGTACATAGTTATGATGAGCAAGAGTGCCTCTTCCAAAATTGTGAATTTCATGGCCCCAGGGTCAGTGGTTCTGGTGTTAGGGAGGGGCTCTATTGATTATATAGTGAAATACATTAATTCTTTGAAAATCTTTTCCTTTGCTCCTGGGTTTTGTGCCAATGATCCAAGTATATATATTTATGATGAAGAAAGGTGCATCTAGCAAAATGGTTATTTTTTATGCCCCCCCCCCCTTGGTTAGGGAAGGGGGGGGGGGGCGGTGGGGTTACATAGTCTGAAAATAAATTAATGTTTGAAATCTGCTCTTTAGTATTAATCAACAATTTTATGGTAAAAATTTGCAAATTTTTGAAGTATGTGGCCCCAGGGTCAGTGGTTCCTTTGGGGTGAGGTGCAAAACTGGTTATAAAGTGGAATTGCATTTTCTCTTTGCTACTGTGATATATCTCTTGGTATTAAGTAAATAGAGTAAGCATGCTAAATTTATAATTATGATAAGCAATGGTGTATCTTTTTAAAATTGTGAATTGTGAATTTCATGGTCTCTGGTTTAAAACACGAACCAAAGT
Organism: Saccostrea cuccullata; assembly: GCF_032062105.1. NCBI lineage: Eukaryota > Metazoa > Mollusca > Bivalvia > Ostreida > Ostreidae > Saccostrea > Saccostrea cuccullata. The sequence continues at coordinate 143,781 of NW_026936003.1, read as the reverse complement.
TACTTGTTTGAAAGTTGTCACACAATACTCAGGTGACCTATAAGGCCCGTGGGCCTCTTGTTTATTGATTCCCTGTGTTTTGATTGGACGAGAAGACGTTAAGGAAAAGTTTACACATCGATAGATTTTTCAATCAGAACTACTCAGCACAGTTAAGGTTACAAAAAGGAGGCGGAGCCTAATTTGTACGGGAAAACTTGACTATGACATCATACACAATATACGTCATACAACATTTCTTTAAAATACCACAAAATGAGTTTATCTGCTACATGTAATTTATCCAGTAAGGAATCATCAAACTACATAAAAACTTACTATAGCGTGTTGTTTTGTCGTTAGTTAAATACCACATAACAAGTTATAAACAAGTCACTGATCGCAATACACTTGTCAATATGACGTCATTTCTTACAACGTGACGTAGTTTGTATGCAGTGAGAGACAGATCAAGTAATATTTTCTCAACAAAATTTGCATTCTCTAATTAAATAAAATATTATTTACAGATATTCTAAGGGCTAATAACTTGAATTTAATGTCTTCTTCACTATTTCATTAATATATTTTCTGTACATTACGTATTTAATTGACACTGCCGTATATTTGTATGCAAGTCCATCGGAGGGTAATGTGAGGGGTCTTAATAAATCGATCTAGTGCAAGGGCATACACTCTATGGATCAAAGTAAGCTTACATTACATTTCAACTAAAGAACTATTAAGGTATCTGAAAAGTGCTGCGATCCTAATGAAATCTTAAAAACAATTTAATTATATCAATATTTCATGCCGCTGACCAGCAAAAAATATAGCATTCGGTGAATACAAGTATAATTTTAACAATGAAATTGCAGATTTAGACAGGATCGCAGCACTTTTTAGAAACTACAATGCGTGTTGAAAATATTTATATACTAAACTTGGAAATTTAACTTGGTTATGCCCTTGCACTAGTGATATTTATATGTCAATACTTCAAGTCAATGTGCTAAAATCGCGTGACTGCTGCATCACGTGACAAGTCTAAATATAAAATATAATCGTCCTCGATATGTAGTTATTAATCATAATTACAATTATCCGATATAAATAATGTACTAAAAATAATCGCCATCCCGATTACGAATACATTTTTAAATACAAAATTTAGTCAATATTTCCATTGCGCACCTTAACTGTACTGCGTACTTTCTTGACCAAGCTTTTAGGCTATCGTATAAACAATGAAAGCAGTTATTTATGGTCTGTTTTAGCTAAATTATGAATACAAGAAACTTCAAATTTAATTAAATAAAACAAAACTGGCGACAAATAACACTGACCAGCTGACAGACGCCATGAAAATGTTTATGCCACTGTCGGATCACGGGTGTGAATGTTTAAAAAAAAATCGCTGATGACGTTCATATATTTACGAAGCAAATAAGCTCAGTTTGTATCGTTGTGACAAGGACAACGAAAAGAAACGTACCTCAAACTCTTGCCCTATTACCACCAAATTCATATCATTACTCTCAATATCACCTCTACTAATGTTATTGTGATTTAAATTCAAGACACGTGGTTTACGCAGCTATGTTAAGGTTACAACCAAATATTCTACATGCCCATATGATATGACGTCATAGTAAGCTATATGACGTGAAGTTTAGAGATAACATTTTCTTAAAATCGATATCTAATATTGATATGAGGTCGTAAAAATGAATCAGAATATGCAGAGGGATAATATAAACGGAATTTTGTCGTTTCTGGGTCTCTGTAGTTATCACAGGGGTTAATTACCAAACCCGTGACGTCATAACTGTTGATCATGCAGTAGCAGAATGAAAGTGATTCATGTAAACAAACACAAGAAATCGGAGTTGAACAGAATTTAGAATGAATATCATGTGTGATTCATGTGGGAATAAAGCTTACGAATAAGGTATGCTAATATAATTATACAATTTCTTCGTAAAATTAAAGCAGGCAGGGTGTTTACTTGCCGATCAGCATTTCCTCTGTCGTTCGTAACAAAAAAGATGCAAAAGTTCAACACTTCGCCACATACTTTGAAACTTAATTTTTGTTTCTATCTAAAGTTCTTATTCTATTGTTTTTGGAAAGTGCTGCTAGAATCGGGAATTGATGCATTTTTTTTTTTTTGATGTTATGAACAAAATGTAAAAATTTTGGGAAGGTTTCGTCTGGAAGTGTTAAATAATTGTATCTGTGATAGGACAGTACGAATCTAGCAGCACTTTTCATGGTACAGAGATGGTTTTACATAACTATTAATACAAATTGAAATTAATTATCCTGGGGGTAGTGTTAAACTTTTCAATTTTTCATTAAGGCATATTTTTAATTATAGACGTCACGTGGTGACGTCGTGGTGAAGTGCTTCCTGTAGTAAAAGTCCCATTGAAGTCTATAGAATGCATAATGACAGAAAAAGTGTTATCCATGACTTTTCCGATATATTAGCGTTACATATTATTAAAAAAGTGTTAATTCGCCGAATTTTGAACCATGTGCTGCCTTAACAAACCCGTGTAGGTTTACCTATGCAAAAGTTATAGGGTAGAACCGGTTTTATACATAAAATTGGCAGTAAACAGGAAATTGCTATTGTCTGTTTCTTCTATCCTGTGAAAAATGTGTTTGCAGACCTTTCTGAAATACTTTCATCATTTTTAATAGAAATCAACTCAGTGGCTAAAAAAAGGGGGGTGTAAATAACAAGTAATGCAGCTTATCATAGTTTACTGCAAAAATAACAGCTCACTAGCGAAGGATACGAAGGTAAAAAAAAATGTGTATTATCATCTACGTTGACAAACCTTCGTTTGCCTTATATGGCTATTGCTATTAATGCGCACAGAGGAGCTTACCACGATCAACTGACCAATTGTTGATTGAATACGTTTACTCCAAATACATGTTTACATGTTATTTCGAACACGTGGTTCAGGTAAATCTATGATCATGTCAGTTGAGTGCAAGATGAAAAAGATATGTTCTTATGAACAAAATGCAAACATTAGAAACTATATATGAACGATATCATGGGTGTTTTTTTTATTTGTTGTTAACTAGAAAAAAATATGTTTAATAAAATGTATACGTAGTCAGTGTTAAGTTGAGAGCACCAGCACTTCAAGGGTAATGAAAACGAACAGCTTCTCGTATGCATTTAAATGGACAAAACATTTTTTACACAACTGTACTCGTGATCAGGTGTGTTGGCTAGGGAATCCACCTGACAATTGTATTCACCGATAGTACAATAAAGGAATTTATCAAGCGTAAAATTCCTGTAGTATTCGTAGTAGCCCATAATGCAATTCTCATTCAGCTGATTTGTCAGTTAAAGTCACATTGGTGCCTCTTTGCTAATCTGACGCTAAAAAATATAGGTCCGGTTCCCATGCAAAATATTTGTCCAAAAGGAAATTTTAATGCATGAACAGCAGAAAATTGTATCATAGAGAATACTTATAATTTAAACTTGATGGAATTCAAGAGAGACGATTGAAGTACATATCTACAGAATGATATTATAGGGTGTTGAAAACTAAAACGCAACATAACTTTTCTGTTTACCGTGTCTCCATGTGCTAGTCACTTCCCAGCCTTATTTCCGTGAATAATTTTCCTTATCTCGCTGAAGTCTCACTAACTCTCGCCAGAGATACTGTCAGAGCTACTCCGAACTCATCGGGTTTTATAATTTTCAGAACACCGAAAAATAAAAGGTTCCGAACACATTAGTAGGGATGAATATTCTTCCTAAATCTTTGAACAAACCAGTGCAAATCGAAGCGTTGTCGGTCTGCAACTTTCGCTCTGTGCATTGTCGTTAATGTCAACACGGCCATGGTCAAGAACGAACTTTTCTAAGTAAACTCATAATTACGATATTTGTTGACTTAAACAACATTCAGTCTTTATAAGTTTTTTTTATTGATTGTTTTGACAATTTAAATTGAACTCTATCAAAATCCATCTCGATTACGTTCTTTGCAGTATAAAGTATTCCTACGCCGTACAGAAATAGAAAATCATGCTTTATTCTCTTCCTATATATAATTGGTGTGGGATACTGATAATATATATATATATATATATATATATATATATATATATATATATATATATATATATATATATATATATATATATATATATATGAAACATTTTAGTTATTTAACTATATCTGTAATCTCCGAAGAGAGTAATCAAAATTCAAAGAAATGCACACAAGGAAAACAAAGATTTATATTTGTATTCCTTTAATTTTCCTTAGTTATTTATCAATTTTCAGAACTTTATAGTTCTCTCTCATTCAGCGTTTATTTTACAAAACTGTTCATAAAACCGAGTCTGAGGAACGAATTTTTTTTTAATAATTTTATGAAATCTGAAGCAGAGTTTGATTTACTCCTCTTCGTCTAAAGGAAATGGAGGCTAATGAGACAGGTTTTACCTGGCCCCAATTAGCAAGCATATCCCAAAACAGAGTCCACTAGCGCGGTGTGGTTGCAGACTTATATGCATGCTCCCCAAGGAGCGAACAGGAATAAGTTAAGTAAGTCAAGTTGTCTAAAACAACGCATTAAAGCCGTTCTAAATATTTCTCACATGACCTTTCATTTTTGGGTCAAAAGAAGGAATAACATTCATCTGTTTCATATTGGGGTCAAAAGAAGGAATAACTTTTATCTATTTCATATTGGGGTCAAAAGATTAATAACTTTCATCTATTTTGTGTGTATGAGCGCCGGAAGGGGGGATGCCTTTTATAATGCAAAGATTTGAATGGCTGTATACGAGTGTTAATGCAGGTGACTTATAAATAATTCAGAATGATAATACTGCTGGCAATATCAACAATATCTCAGCTTTCATTTATTTGTATCCAGGCCATTGAAAGAAGACGATATCGTAAATATAATTGGCCTAAATTGTTACAAAAACTCGTCTTTTTTAACTTTTTTAAATAAGATTACTTTTGTTAGGCTGATTAATCCCTGTAACACATTTATATTTATTCATCAGATATATTAAGACACCTCAAAGGACATTTAATGGCTTTAACAACTAAGAGACTACTACCTTATATGGAAGGCAATTTTCAACACGTGACGACGTCTTCGTCACACCCATTTCCCAATCAAGTGAATGGGTTTCAAAACATGACAGTTCACAACGTGTTTACGATTCAATGGCGACACGTGATTTTCGTCGGTTTACTGCACAATATTTAACTCGTCACCGGAAAAACTGTATAGAGCTTCTTTATCCCTTTATAAGACCGAAATTGAAAAGATATATTTTAAAGACATTGTTCCATGCTCACATTTAATATTGGAGTTGTTTTACGTGATTAATAGTTGCTTCCTATACCGTACAAACGCTTTGACGTTTACAAGTATATAAAACACTTTCTGATAATATTGACGGGTTAAATAATAATTGCACACCTTCTCCTGCTGTCTAAAATCAAGGACTATATACTACCTGCTAAAACTATGTACACGTATATCACGTGAAAAAAAACTCAATGTTTTATCGACACGATAGCACCTACGTCTCTTTGAACAATGGTATAGGCCGACGTATTATAAGTTGATATAAGGCTTCATAAAGCAAATTTTGTAAATGTGAGCATAGAAACGAAAGATTATGCATCATTTTAAATATCTCTTTCACAAATCCCAAGAAAGTGTTCAAAATAAGTTTCAAAGGGATAATTCAAGTTGCCCTTTATTTTCAACACAGCTGGGTACTTGTAGTAGCCCACAATGCATTGCGGCTCATTCAGCAGTAGGTATAGTAAACAGATAGCTAATTTTCATGAAAATTTATGCTGACGTCAGAAAATCTAGTGGTCCCGACCTGATTAAGTTGCAGGGATGATAAAAAAACGTAGCACGGAATATTTGAATGAAAAGATATAGTTATCATAGACGGGACTGTCATGTTTGCATTGCCTCCTGTATTCCTTGACGTAAATTGTCCTTACAAAATAACAATTGCAATGAGATTTAGCTTAGTTGAAAGATATTTCTGATATGGAAATATGGAACCTTTTCTTCATAAAATTGATAAATTCTATTATGAAATAGAGACTCTATTCGAATCATGGAAAAGAGGAAAATTAACATTATTTGGTGTAGAAGTGAGGCTCTAGACCTTAGGCAGTTGCATTGATATCAGGACAATATATCATGTCAATCGCTGTCTATGCATATATCGGTCAACAAAAGAAGTGAAACTTCGTCTAATTAAAAAAATAAAAAATATTTTCCAGTAGGCCTAAGGCATTGAAAGATAATAATTTGGTGTAGATAAATAAATGAATAAAGCACTAATAATCACCACTGTGGTTATTCGAGACGCCTTCAAAGAAACAAATATTTTTTCCACAACTTCTGCTAAGTATCTGCTTACTCAGCACCAGTATGAATGTTGTCACTATTCACATTTAAAGGACGTAATACATGTAAGGATAAGGAATTTAAGGCTTATAAGGATTTTAAGGTTTATAAGAATAAGAATTTTAAATGTTATAAGAATTAATGTTATAACGATTAATGGAGTAGATCTTGTATCATGTAGGTTGTGGGCACAATCGCTTACTCAAAAATTTATTATTTAAAGAAGTAAGACTTGTCTACATCATCTCAAATGATGTCAATTTCATCGACAAGCTTAAGACTATGAATTCCGCTAAATCTTGACAATTAAAACATATATTATCAATTTCGATGAAGTGGACCGTTTCGCATGTCGTCACATTCTATTTTGACACCTGTTCTCAAAGTAAATAGTGCATGCCGCCACAAGCTTTATGTTCTTGTTTATGTTTTTTCTATTATGGTATGTTGCATGAGCAACCAATCAGAGCAACCAAAAGGAGAAACTGCAAAACTGCGGTTAAAATGGGATTTGAAGTATTGCAAAACCACACACTTCGCTGGAATTGATAATAATTTATCTCAGTCGTAAGATTTTGTCGTCGTTTTGGTTGCTAAGGAAAACTTTTTGTCAAGTACGAAAACTTGGTTTCAGGATATATGAGTGGGTCAGAGATTTCTTTTTTCGAGCATCATTCAAAGCATCACTCGGAGATTTGACTGGAATTGAACGCATCCCTACGATCTTATGGCCAAATAATCTGATATAGCGACTTTTTTTATTGCGAGGTGAAATATATATTTGTGTCTGTCTTCTATTCTACGTCCACTTTAAATGCTATATTTATTTTTAAAAAAAGTATTTTCCTTTATATATATTTGAATCTTAAACTTGGTATGCGCATGTCTTACCTTTTTATCGCAAGTGGATGTCTTTGTCTTAGTCCCCTATTGCCTGTCGAAAAAATTCTATCCCTAAAACGTTTTGAGTCTTTGGGGTTGTGGAATTTGATTTAAGAAATATTAAATCAACCTTAGCAGTCTTCAAATAAGGATGCATCGTCGAAGATTTTGGTAACCACATGCAGACAATACCCGTAATACGGGTAAACGTTTTGGAAGAAAAAAACTTGATGGCCATCGTGTGAAGGGAGGAGGTCGAGAGTAGGTTGTCTGTTTTTCACTTACTAGACAGCCTGGTAAAAAGAGTGGCACTTGTATACTAGTGTAACACCTATTTGTTTGCAGAATAATAAGTGTATTTTAAGTTTAAACAATATTATTTTATTTTTTGAAATACTCGGGCTGATCAAACTTGTAATAAACTTGGACTGAATGAAATCAGAATCAAATTTTAAAAGTATTATACATAGATTGAAGTAGTTTCGCTCTTACCGTGCTTACTGTGATTTTAACGGGAGTTTGAACGTTGATGCTACATATTTTCAATATCTGTTTTCGTGAGTTAGGCACCTTACGTTACTTATTTTTCTTTGAATAAAAAATACAACCCCGACCTAGGAATACATTTATTTTTTTAAAAAAATAAGTAACGTCAGGTGCCTGTGTTTCGTGATTACGCCTGGTACCATACCACTCAAACATTATACCACTGAAAAAAAACATATCTTAAATTACGTCTTGCTTTTATTACTTCTTAGTGATTGTCAACCTACTAGTATATGCAAATACTTATCAAAATTAGAAAACATAGAAAGCGTCTCAATAGTTTATGAACAGCCCTCGTATAACTAACAAAAGTAAACTTTTTTATTTACTTGGGGGAGGTACATGCAAACTTTACTTGATACAGTTAGTTGTCCATCGTTGGATACCCAAGAATGATGCTATCTTTTATGCATCATGCGTTTTTTAGAGATTTGAACACCCGTCGGTATTCAACGATGTTAGTTATCATGGTATGTATTTTAGATCCCCCTAGTAACATGATAAAACTACCCACAAGTATCTTGCTATTCTACAAATTAAAATAAATTCATTTTTACTTTATAAACGTTTTATTGAGGTTGTATAAAACAGTCCAAAACAAAATGAGGTCTTTGTCACCCTGAAAAAAAAAAGATTTTTAAAGAAGTGTTCTTATCTTTAAAAGAATCATGATTTATAATAGTTTGCTAAGATTGCTCCTTTGCTTTATCACTCTGATTTTCTTTTTCACATATTTAATTAAGAAATAGCAACTTAAACCCTATTGTCTTCGTATTTATTTCACATCCATGCCTATTAATGTAAATTAAATCAATCAATATGATGTTCTTTGCATGTAATTTTCCGTGTAAATAGTCAGTGAACATTCGATCTATACAAAACATATGTTTAAGCATCTAAAGAGTCATGATATTTGCAATAAACATACACCGGTATTGAATGCTGAAAATATTGTTTGCTAGAGCAAATGATTAAAAAAGCCCCACAAGAGGCACACATAATCTTGTGTACAAGTACCCAGTTAACTTATTTCAATACCCTGTTCCATGAGAATCTGTCTGTTATGTACATACAAGTAACGAATTACAGTACTGTTATTGGTCAGATTAAGTCAAGAGGCAGACATAATCTTGTGTACAAGTACCCAGTTAACTTATTTCAATACCCTGTTTCATGGGCATCTGTCTGTTATGTACGTAAAAGTATCTAGTAATTACAGTTACTGGTCAGATTAAGTCAGTTCTTCCTCTGTATCTGCATATACACACTATGTTGGCTAACTGTGATCCTACCCAGAGTAGGTGAGTTTTGTCATCATAACTCAGGGACACGGGTACGTGTATTCCTTGTTGTTGTGTTAATATCAGTGAAAGAAATGGCCATCTCTGTCAATCATCTGCACTGAGTTGACAAGAGGATCACACACCAGGATGTGTGACATAATGTCTGTACATATTCCTTTTGGCTTCAGTCTTGGTCCTGATGGAGGTCCCGTGTAGGAAAACCGATGTCTTCCTCCACGATCTGTCACCACTAAGCAGTCATTAACAGCCACAATAACATCTCCATTACGGTTCTCTGTGATGTTCCAAGGCATGCGATAAAGTCTGTTTTGTACTGCCTGTGAGCTGTCCTTTGTCGTTATACCTTGTTATTTTGGCTATTTCTATAGGAACTTCTCTATACATCACTACAAGTAAATCTCCATTGGAAGAAGAACAGAATACACAGCGTGGTTTCCATATTTCTGTTTTATCTATCAGTGTAGACTGTGTTTTGTTATTTTTTGATAATGCCTTTATGTTACCATACCAGTCTATATAGATAAGTTCACCAGTCAAGTTCACGGTATGTCCACAAAATAGATATAAAGCATTAGAATCTCTCAGATGATATATTGTATCACCTTCTCTGTTTAACAACATGATTTCAAATCCATTACTAACCCAGACCTGGTCCGACTTCACATGGGATATGTGTGTTACTTGAAGAAAACCTTTCACCGTGACATATCTAAGTAACATAGGGCTAGACAAGAAGTACAGCAGATCTTCATTTTTTAACATTTTTCTTGCAGTCTCTATGATTTGGACTTCACTTAATAACCTTAGCACATCGTCCAAGTTTATTTCTTCAGTAACGGAGAGCAAACAGTGTTGTGTAAGATTTGAGGTACCCTTTATCTTTATTAAATCGGTTTTCTTCAGAAATGAGAGGAATGTCAATGGTTTATTTGCAAATTGTTCAGACTTGTGTTCATAGTTTTCTATTTTACGAAAGTGATTATTCATTATATTCTTTTGTTGTTGTAACCTCTGCATCAGAAAGGATTTTTTCTGGGTTATAACATCACATTTCACAGTGTCAATAAGGTTCTTAAGTAGCTTTGCTTTCGTCAACATCCCTGAGTGACTTTCAAAGATTTCCCCTGGACAATTTAGTACATTAGATTTTATTTCAGTCAGAAGGAAACCCTTTCATACAGAAAATCACTTATAATGTTATGAATGACTTCTCTATGGTGTTGACGGTTTGTTTTATATGACTGTCTGATGTCCAGTACTCTGTGTTTTCTGTGTTCTTTACATTGAAAACAGACAGCTATTTCACATTCCTGACAGTACATTTCGTATATTCCATTTGGGTGTCTCACACAGGTCTCTTGTTTGGGAATATATTCATTCTTTTCACGGTAAATCACAACATCAAGGTAGATGGTATTTAAATCAATAATATGTCTCTCTTTACACTGTAGACACAGGTCATGTTTATTGGTGTTACAGTAGAATTCTGTGTCTCCTTGACACTGAAAACATTGTCGTACTTTATAACACGAAGAAACGCCTTTTTTTTGTAATATTGTGTCCTATATAACACCACTTTATGATCTTTTGTTCGCGAATTTGTATCATGTTCCTTTTTACACTGTAGACACAGGTCATGTTTACACGTGTTACAGAAGAATTCTGTGTCTCCCTGACATTGACAGCACTGTCGTACTTTACACTGGATGCTGAATCTTAGCATGTTTGTAATAACGGGTGGTCTATTTTACATGTAGAAACACAATCTGCTGAAATATAATATAAGAAATACATAAAGTTTTCTTCATGATGAACGCATCCTTTAAAAAGAAATTCCTTAAGATTAACAAAATAATATGCATGTACCTGTTAATATATGTTATAGCGATCACAGCGATATTTATAGGATATTAATATAGTAGAATACGAAACAAGCGCCAGTCACCTCAGTTCCCTATCAAGCGTTATGTTATGTTTTGAAGAGATTTTATCGAGTGAAATAGGCACTATTTTTTTTCTTTTAAATTATTTATCAATTTGTAATGAAAATTAACACATCTTAGCTATCCGCCTCACTCTACAAAAAGCTTGTCGTTTTCAGAGCTATTTACATTTTTTGTTTACAACAGAGCGTTCAATATTAATTAAAGCGTTCGTATTCAGATTGTTACGGGACATACATGTAAAATAAAACGCCAAGATACTAGTATTCAACGCTAATATTCTTAGGAATTAAGTAGGTTGGACCCTGTTATCAAAAGCATTCTAAATTCATTAAGAATGGTCAAAATTATCTTATATATGCAGAAAATGAAATAAAAAGTGGGGTCTATATTGTTAATCTTAAAACACTCAGTTTTACTAAAATAGTGTTAATTCAAAGTTTAAATTGGGTTATCTTTCCACGCTTCTCATGATATATTTTCCAAATATGGTGATGAAATTAAGGTAGGACAAAACACCCGTGGATTTTATTTTTAACCCATTTCTTAAAAAGTATTGGAGAAAAAAGAATAATAGTACTATATTGACAGCAATGAATGATCCCTGTAAGAAAAATAATAAGTTTTGGCAGGTTTGCGTCATATTTTGTGAAAAAATCAGAGAATCCTAGATACTGGGTCACTTAGGAGCTTACATTTCGGAATGTGTTTATGCTCTCTAAGTGCAATAAACAAGCATATAACAGTCTGTTATAAAATACAGTATAACTTTTGTTCCATAAATAGCAGAGGGCTGATATTTGGACACATATATAAGGAGTCTCCATTCTTTATGTACTACAAAGGTCAAGGTCACATCAAGAGGTCAAAGGTCATATATTGTGATGTCATCTACTGAATCTTTTAATTTTTTTGTCATTAAAATTTTTTAAATAGCCAAAATATCTTAAACCACCGGTTCAATTTTCTTTATTTTTACACATTTTGTTCTAAGATCCATTTGAATCATTCTGTTGATTTTTTGTAAAAATTGAATGATACATTTTCTTTTAAGAAAACTTAAACTGTCGGATATTTACATGTGAATTTTCAATTCCGACGCTGTGTATGTTTTATTTCTACTTGATATTTTTACTCAAATTTCCCAGTATCAATATGACTTACTGATTTAAAGAAACAAAAAGGTTATCTTTATTAAAAGTATTACACAAATATGCAAGAGATCAATTGATAATTCTAAAATAAGGCTAATTCTCAAGTCGAATGTCTGATTTCACAATCTTCTTACAGGGGTCTGATAGGCCATATTTCAGACTATGTGGGCAAAAAATGTGTGGTTGAATTTCTTTCATATCATATATAAAGAGAGACTTTGTATCCTAGAACAAAATATCACAGTTTCAGAAAAATTGAATTTGAGGAAAAATTTGGCCTATCTATTGGGTCCTACCTTAATGGCAGATATTCTAATGGATAATGTAGGACCTGAATGCGTGCAGGTTGCTTGCAAAAATAAAAATCCAATTTAACACACAAAATAATTTTTTAATTCAGTCTTTATTTTGAAGCTTTTTCCCATATCTCTATATACAGATACACCAGACAATTTTCACCCACTTTCACCACAATTTTGCACACTAACACCTCACACAGTACACTTTCTAAACTTAAGTATTGTGCATGAAATGTAAACATAAGACAGTTAATTTTACGATTTATCAAAAAAAAAAAAAATGACGAATGTGCGAACAGGTGTAGAATGATATAAAGAAAATACAATTTTGATTTTTCCTCACTTTTAAGCATTATCATACAGGGCCCATTTAGTATCTCATCCTTACACCGAAAGACTTTTTACAGTAATTTTCTATGTTTCTGTAATACTAACCTAGCGTAACTGCATCAGTAAATAATGGTTTATGTATTGTGATCTTGAATAATAAATTACCTATTTTGCAAATCAAAAAAGTAAGCAACAAAATATAGTTCTCTCGCTAAATGTTTTCTGTATAGAATTTAATAATAGTGTTTTCATGGAATATAGATTTATTACCATTATAGAATCCAAATCTATTCTTAGAACATTATGTAGATATTTTGTAAAAGAGGCAGGACATGAAATCTGGTGAAAAGCTTTTGAGCAAGCCTCTTTTAGAAGTTATTCTATATTATATCCATTTTAGGTCAGCTTTACTGAACTGAGACAAATCTGATTAAAAGTTCAACAAGGAGTCTGTAATGGATGCATGTACTAGTATATGCCCAATACTGCTCTATAGGTAAAATTATCAGACTGTTTGAGGCCTGTTAGGGCCAAAGACAGCCTGATGATTTTACAGATAGAATTGTATGAGGCATATGCCTTACTTAATATATTGCCATTTAAATGTCCAAACGTTACCTATATATAACAATAGAAGTTGATAAGTGTACAAAAGGAGAGAGAAAAGAGGATTTCTAGGCAGTGAGAGAACTCTTGTTTCATTCTTTCATACATTTATTCATTAATTCAATGCAGTTGAATAGCTTAGTATGAATTCTGAACAATATACAGGTGCATCGTGAAGGGATTTTTATTTTATTCAGATCATTTTTTTTTTATTAAAGTGCATCTGACATAGATACAGAGAGAGTGTTGAATGAAATCATTGCCATGGAAAGTAAAAATTGTAGGTTTCCTTTGTCTAAAATTCCAGTTGGATGATATTGATGAAAATCTTCGATGTGAAAAGTGTGGCCATTGTCGAACAATCTTGTTAAGTGAAAAGATTCAATATTTCTTTTTTCTTTTGATTTATTTACAGTGCTTTTTCCAAAAACAATTGGAAAACAAGATGTTTGTGAAACACTGATGCCTATGTTTGGCAGCTTTCGGCGAAGGTTTGAAATTCTGATCCATGTCTTTGTATTAAGAAATTAAATTCAATCTGACAATGTGTGTTATGTTCCCTGCATGTAACGGTTTGACAGGTTAATTTTTTTTTTTAATTGAGCTTAAATTTGTTTCAAAGGCGCTGGATGTTACATAGAATACTTATATGCAAAGGTCATACCTTATTATATGTAGGTATACAGGTACATGTACATCGTAACATTCAGCTGTGTGAAACAGAGAAATAATAGAGGTACTGTGAGCAATGAGGTCACTAAATGATACCCCCGCCGATTAATAAAATGGCAGTGTCCTTGTTTTGCTCTGGAAAATCCAAAATATAAGTCAGATCACAATGGCAATATGTAATAAAGATTCTTTGAAAGTTTCATCAAATTTCCTTCAGTGGTATCAGAGGAGTTGCGGATAAGAGATGGTTACCCCAAAGCGTAACAGACGGACGGACGAAAATACCGATTACTATATACCCTCCCGCTTTTCAAGCGGGGGGTATAAAAATACGGATATTTTGGTACAGTGTACATATTGAATTATAAATTGTAAAAAAAAATTTCCTCAATATTACATGAAGTGTTTGAAATGTTGAAAACGACATCCAACATCCAAACAAGCTTTATATAACGTACATTAAAAAAGATGGGGTGAAGTTACAAGTACGTTTTTATTTTTAAGAAAAATTACAAACAATTAATTAAAAATCATTGTGAACAATACTTGCTAAAATATAGTGAAATTAACGAGTCATGTTTAATTTCATGTACAAAATCCCTTTTACATGAACATGTAGCTATTCTCCAAATTTTAATACCCAGTTTCATCGTGGTATGTGTATCTTATTAACTAATAACAGTAACCTGCTATGTTATAGCCTCTCTCTCAATGTATCTGTATATACACACACTGTTGGTCACCGATGATCCTACCCAGAGGAGATGAGTTCTGTCATCGTAACTCAGGGACATTGGTGTGTCTATACCTAATTGTTGTATCAATATCAGTGACAGAAAATGGTCATCTTTGTCAATCATCTGCACTGTATTGGTATTTTTATCACAACAGGATGTGTGACATCACATCTGTACAGATTCTTAATGGTGTCAGTCCTGGTCTTGATGGAGAACCTGTGTAGGAGAATCGATGTCTACCTCCTTGTTCTGTCACCACTACACAGTCAATATCAGACACAATAACATATCCATTACGGTTCTCCGTGATCCACCCAGGTCTACGATACAGTTTGTTTTGTACTGTCTGTATAAGTTGTTTTTTCTCGTTGTACCGTGTTACCTTGGTCATTTCTATAGGAATACCTCTATACATCACTACGAGTAAATCTCCATTTGAAGGAGAACAGAAGATGCAACGCGGTCTCCATTTTCCTGTTTTCATTGGCATTGTAAACTGTGTTTTTTAAACTTTGGATAATATATTATATTTTCAAACCAGTCTATATATGCCCTGTCCACACGGAGAATTTAATTCGAATGAAACGTAAGTTTACTACGAATTAGCTTCACTTAGCGTTCACACTGAAAATTGAATGCGAAATAGTTTAATTCGAATTAATATACTGTGCATTAAATTACTTCGCATTATTTCCGTGTGAACGCTGAGTGAAGCTAATTAGAACTAATTTTGTTGCATGCGTAGTGGCAAAATTAAGCCAAATGCGTCATGTCGGTGGTCAGCTTTAAGTACTTGTACTATTTTTGAGTGAAAAACTAAGAAAAATAGATAATCACTAAAATATGTGTACAGACACTGTGATATTATGTCAAATGCATCTACTTCTGCAGAAGGTGACGTGATTTGCAAATGACGTCATAATAGCCTTACTGACGCCTGACTGTCGAGTTAAAATTTTAATTCGCATTAGTTTACTTCGCATTAGCTGTCGTTGATCGCAATTTAATTCACATTAGTTTGATTCGCATGAGTTTACTTTGCATTAATTTGCTGCGAATTAAACTTGTCGTGTGAACAGGGCAATATATAAGTTCACTAGTCAAGTTCACGGTGTGTACTCAGAATAAATTAGAAAAAATAAAATCTGTTATATGACGTAGTATTTCACCCTCTCTGTTTATTAACATGATATTGTTCTTGTCACTGTCCAGGACTTTGTCTGATGTCATAAGGGAAATGTTTGTTACATGTTCAAAACCTTTCACCATGACAGATCTAAGTAACATAGGGCTAGACAACAGGTACAATAGATCTTCATTTTTAAGAATTTCTCTGGCAGTCTCTATGATTTGGATTTTACTCAGCAGCCTGATACATTTTAAAACATCGTTCAATTTAATTTCTTCACTCAAGTGGTTCTATAAGACAGAAGTTAAATCCCCTTTTAAACACTGAGTCAATAACACTCAAACTCAAAATTTAAGTTTTATGAATTTATTGAGTCTGCAAAACCAACATGAACAATTTAACGCAAAAAAAAAAAATAATACCCAGGCCTTTTAACCACCCCTTTTACTGACACATTTCACAATATTAAATAAATTCTAATAAACAGCCGGATCTCGAAATAATCGAAATATATGGCTGATACCTATCTATTAAACTTAATTATCAATGAATAAAAGATTATTAACAACTGGAAATTCAGATACGATCGGATCCTGAAATAATCAAGATATATGATCGTAAATAAATCCCCAAAGCTGGTAAAACTAATCTTTCCCCCAATTAAATTAAACCAATTACCGAATTACAATTAACTGATTTAACAATTAGCAAATAATAACCAATTTTGTCTAAAAGCCCAAAATAATTACGTTTACCCTAACATCAAAAATAGCAGACTCCCCGATTTACGGAAGAATCTCCCCTTTTATACTCTAGTGAAAATTCGTATACAAACTCTTACAAATTCGTATAAACTCTAACGAATTCGTATAAATTCTTACGAAAAATAGTTCCATTCAAATAATTAGATCAATAATAAGTATTTCACCATAAAATAACATGACTTTAATTCATTCAACAATAATTAATAAATTAATTACATTAAAACTGTTCATTTTCACTTCTTTACAAAACCCAAAGGGCGTATAAATATACACCGCGGATCAAGAGTAAAAATAAACCGGAAGTATACCATAATGCAATGCGCCGCCATGTAAATAGAAAAATAGACTGTCTGCAAGCCTACAACACGTGTCTGCACAAAACAGGTTAAATACGAAAGGATATGCATGTATTCGTTCTACCTTCACTTTGCATACGATGACATAAAAACTTGTGAATCCAATTTTAGAACCTCTCATAATAAATGTACAATACATACGATCAAATTACTCAAATCGTGAACCATTTAAAGTGTTAAATTAATATGCCAAGATTTGTAATTTAAATACAAATAAAACATGGGGACTTGAAATGACCAAACTTTACATACTTATACATTATAGATATAGTAGAAAACGAAAAAAGCGCCAGTCGCCATGGTCATCTATCAGACGTTATGATGTTTTGAACAGATTTTATTGAGAGTAATAGGAACTATCTATTTATTAGAAATATTACTTTTGTATGAAAATAAACATATCTTACCTATCCGCCTGGACTCTTTAAAAAGTTTGCCGTTTCCAGAGCTGTTGACATTTTTTTGTTCACGTTAACGGGGCCATTTGATATTAATTAAAATGCTAGTATTCAAACTGTTGTTGAATATGCATGACTGTACTTGTACATGTCTTTAATAATTAATAGTTTAATTAGCATTATAGGATTCAAATTTGTTTTGAGAACTAAACATTAAAATGTAGAATTTTTTTAATAGAGGTTACCAGCATTATCAAAGTACTGAAAGTACTCATTGTAGTTGAACAAGGTATAAAATAAAATCTTTGATCGGGAGGTTAAATGAGTGAACAATATTATTATTTCAAATACAGACAACTGTTTCAGACTTTTTGTGTTGCAACAATCTTGAGAAAGACATTCAGAGACATTGAATAGCAAAAAAATGCAAAGGCCATAATGCTTTCTTGCCTACATAAGTCCTTTTTTGTACCCCCTGCTTGAAAAGCGGGAGGGTATTTATTAACCGGGATGTCTGTCCATCTGTTTGTTCCGCATCAGGTATGCCAATCTCTTATCCGCAACTCCTCTTACACCACTAAATAAAATTTTCATAGAACCTTTATTACATATTGCCGTTGTGCACCTTCTATTACTTTTTCATTCTACACATATTTTGGGTTTCCCATTGCAAAACATGGACACCACCATCATATTCAGATTAGAGGCGATTGATCATTTATATAATTTACTGCTCACAGTGCCTCTAGTTCATCTTCAAATTTTTAATGTATTTTCCCTTGGCTACTTTACCCAGGTGTTATGAAAATTTTAGTTTCACAGGAATAATATCAATGTTGATAAAATGTTTCAAACAGTATCCTTTTAAGAGCTAACAGGTTTGTTATAAAAAACTTCGCTGTGAATATAAATGTATTTCAATTACACGAAGTACGTCAGAACTTAAATTTCTTTAATATTGTAAAGAAAAAAGCAATACCAAGTTAAAAACAAATATTTATTGACCAAACATATAAACAGTGGTGTATGTGAGAGTTTGTGTGCGTACAAATTATATGGTATGTAAAATGAGGTTTTCCTTTTATTAAAAAAAATATACTTCATTTTGTTGTTTTTAATCACGAGTCTACGAAAACACAGATGTCCGTTTTTGGTTTTAACATTTATATCAGAGTACTAGATTTACCGCTTTTTGGCAGGTGGAACTCACCGTATAGAACGGGTAACGAGGGGGAGTCGCTAAAAAGTATGAGGGAGTCATTTTCAACGTATGGGGGAGTCGATTTTAACCGCTTCGGAGTCAGAAGTGATGTGGGTCACGTCTTTCTTCGGTATATGTAAGATGTATTTACAAAAAACAACTAGCCTACTGAAGGTAGCAATAGTTACGACTACGACTTGTTTAGGGATCATAACAGAAAAACAGCAAAAGCAAACGTAACTCTTTCAAATGCAACAATGGAAATTTGGCTAGAATTTATAAAAATAATTAATTAAGACATATTCTCTTCAGACAGTAATGGTTAAGTGGGGGGGGGGAGTCGTTTATGGAAAAAAACAAACCAAAGGGGAGTCGCAAAATTGAATTGCACTATTATTTTAAATTTGTTTTATTTTGCTAAATGCTTCCATACATAACTATTTTGATAACTTTATAATTTTAGTAAAATGCAATATGAAGAAAGATCAATATAAGCAATATGTACATGTAAAAACAAAAACATGTAATTATCGTTCCTTATTGTTAAGTGCATGAGTATATACCAGTACTTCATTTACATTACTACATGTACATTTGATATGGTTTCTGCACTGATGAGCATATAATGGCATATTCCAAAATTTTCAGCATTTTAAATTAAATACCGTTAGGCAGTTAAAGTCTGTACGTCCGTCCGTCTGTCTGTCAAGCTTTGGGGTACCCATCTCTTATCCGTAACTCACCTTATACCACTGAGTGAAATTTAATGAAACTTTCACAGAAACTTTACTACATATAGCCATTGTGCATTGTGGCGGATTTAAGGGGGCGCACCCGGCGTGTCAAAATAAAATTGTCAAAATTAGCGTAAATCATAGTTTAGTATAGTAAATGGTAAAATTGTCTACTCGGTAGACCTCATTTTTACCCTACAAAATCTCTAGAATCCAGGAGCTTCCAGGGGCTTCGCCCCTGGGTCCCCAGCCCCCCCCCCCCCCCCCTACTTTATTTGCCCCCCCCCTAACTCTAATTCCTGTATCAGCCCCTGGTGACCTCCTATTTTACTTTTTGATCCGACACATATTTTGGGTTTCCCGGCCACAGCAAAACATGGACTTTGCCATTATGGCATGGGAGCCGGGGGTATCATTTAGTGAGCTCATTCCTCACAGTACCTCTAGTTTTCTTGGTGAATTTTTATAGCTCGTACTAAAATTAGAGCTTCAGACCCCGCCCTTACCCATAATAATAATTCTGAAATACATTGCACGAAACAGGCACGTATGAAAGGTCTTTCAACATTTTCATGCAGAATAGTAAAATCACAGTTATATTTGCAAATGTGTTAATAAATTTTGGTTGAGAAACTCTGTTGTTACATGAATCTTCTTCCAACCTTTTTTCTTTTGCTTGTCAAAATTTTTCAGATAAGTTGTTTATAATTCTTTTTTTCATACTTATGAAAAGTTGTTATTGTAAGAAAATATATAACTAAAAAAGCCTTTCTACTGTTTTCCTGAGCAAACAAATCGCTGCTTGACAGTAAAGTAAGATGTTGGACCCATCGATGAGCTGTGGCACCGTTTACTTCACAGTGTCGGCGAGGTCACTGTCAGAACTTGATGGAATGGACCAAGTTTAAACTGCAGTGCTCGTGAAAAAAAATTCATCATGATAATATCATAATAAACAATATAACGATTCATTAATTGATTGTTCTCGGACAAAAATGCTTTTTGTTGACCCCTCAAACAAAAGTTTTTGCCTTCGGACTAACTACCTCGAGCAAACAGTTTGGTTCTTCGGTCCGAAAAAACGCATGTTGCCCTCGAACCCTGTCTCTGAATATATACATGTAGTACTGACAGTGTAAACCCAAGATAATCCCAAATATTCTCTTTTAAGATACATCGTTTGTGCCTGAAGATGTGTTTATATGATAAATGAAAAATAAAAATAATGTATATGTCGACCAAATTGAAAGCATATACCAGTTAAAAATTTCTAACCCCCCCCCCCCCCCCCAAGAAAAAAAGAAGTCAAGGGGCGGGAATGACTCACCAGAGATTTCCACTTTTCTTATTAAAAATATGGTTAGTATTAATATGAAGAAGTTTTCCATATTATAAATCTGGTTGTTCTTTTATATGGAGAGACTGTCATTGTTAAAAGTGAGGGTTCGTCATCTTTTTGAATTTGTAATACATACTGTAATGTGTAAGAAAATTACATACTGAGCAAGGGAAGGATCTTGTTCCCATGCACTTGTGCTCCGAAGATATATAATCCAATTGTACATGTATTCTTAAACTAAAAACAACACCAGATTGGGTCATGCATTTCACTTTATTTTGCGACTCGCCTATGCGTTGTGTTTTTCCAGAAACGACTCCCCACTACGTAACCATTACTGTCTGAAGAGAAAATGTTTTAATCATAATTTTTATAAAGTCTAGCCAAATTTCAATTGTTGCATTTGAAAGATTAACGTTTGCTTTTGCTATTTTAACTGTTATAATCCCTAAACAAGTTCTAAATTTTGCAAACTATGCATGTTTTAACCACTCGATCAACGCAAATATGAAATCTGTCCAATAGATTCGAAGTGTTTGAGAAAACTAGACGTATATGCTAGCCGGACAAATGACCAACAGAAAGCTTAACTATTGCTACCTTCCGTAGGCTAGTTGTTTTTTGTAAATACATCTTACATATACCGAAAAAAGACGTGAGCCACATCACTTCTGACTCCGAAGCGGTGAAAATCGACTCCCCCATACGTTGAAAACGACTCCCCCATACTTTTTAGCGACTCCCCCGCGTTACCCGTTGTATACGGTGGGAACTGCTGATTTAGTAAGGAATACGCATGTTTCCGAAAGTTTTTATGCATTAATGAATTCATTTAAACCAAGAAAATGTTTATGAAAAGTTTAAATTGATTCTGTACACCGGTAAAAAAGAAATCGCTGAAAACCCAAAATCCGGGACCCTCAGGAGTCGGGCGTCGGGAAGACTAAATTTATCGCTTGCTGTCAGTATGTAGAGTTGTCCTTCGTATCTCTTTCAGTGTTTATAGATGGCGTTACACTAAAAACGAGTTCCATTATGAAAAACCTTTGAGGTTCTTTATAATTTAGTTTTACTTTTAACGAAATCTAATATTCAAAATAAGATTACTTTATCATTACATTTATTTACATTTCAAATTATAAAAATTAGATCAATTCAGGAGAAAAATGACATGAACTATTTGTGGCGGATGTTTATGCATGTTTTTCTGTTGAATATCATCGGAGTAAATCGGTCGACACAGTAGCCTCCCTTTGGGCTCTATACATTCAACACAAATTACTGTGCATGTTAAATGCGTGATGACCAAAGGAGATTGAACATAGTTCAACTCCCAAAAATCTGCAAAAGCTGAGGAGCGAAACTCTGTAAAAAGTTATTTATAAAATATATCCATTTAGCTATAAAATGATCTTACGGAAATTCTATTTCAAGTTCAACAGGGAGTTTGTAATTTTTTTTCCGAATACCGATTTTTAGTTAAAATCATCAGACTGTTTAAGGCCTATTAGGACAAAAAAACAGTCTGATAATTTTACAGATAGAAATATCTGAGACATTTACCTTACTTTGAACATTGTCATTAAATGTCCAAAAGTTACCTATAGCAGTCCAATAATATCACAATAAGAGTTCAGGCATCAATATTTTTTGTTTATTTTTTTTTTTACATGACGTTATTTAGTGACTATAAAGCCACCCTTTTTAACCTTAAACTTTTTTATAAAACACCATCCTTATAAACCTGGCCTCAACCACATTAGAAATAAAAACAACATTTAATTATGTTTGGCGTGCTTGTCATGACCTTTTATTATATGTACATTTTAATATGTAATTCACAAATATATGCGCCGATTACAATTATATGGCAGCATAAATATAGATGAGACAGCATTAGAAATACCACCTGGATCCAAGGAGCCTGGAGACAACAGTACCCCCCGGAGACGGTATTCTATGCAAAATTATGCCAAGTCCATCTGATCAAAAGCAAAAACTGTCCATCAGACGAAAAGTTTGTCACATGGCTACCAATCGGCTCTGACACTGACATCCCTTGTTAACAAGTCCTGGTCATGACGCTGAAAAAAAAAATGAGAAAAAAAACAGAAGACACCATTCTCAGAATTTATAACTTAAAATTTTAATTTTTTCTGGAGGTGGGTGGGGGGGATTTCGTGTGTTCTGCTCTGAGGGTTGATGAAAAAAAAGGAAGAGTTAAACGCGCATGCTGACCAAATTAAAGACAAGTTTGCGCATGATCACGGCATAGAAAAAAGGGGTACACCACAGGGAAACTACAATTGATTTAATTATGAGAGTTACTGCCCTTTACCCATTAAAATTATGCACCAGTTATTACTGCACTAAATAACCTGGTTTATCCTTATGAGATAAACCCTATTATTTAGTGACTTTAAAGCCACCCTTTTTAACCTTAAACTTTTTTATAAAACACCATCCTTATAAAGCTGGCCTCAACCACATTAGAAATAAAAACAACATTTAATTATGTTTGGCGTGCTTGTCATGACCTTTTATTATATGTACAATTTAACATGTAATTCACAAATATATGCGCCGATTACAATTATATGGCAGCATAAATATGGATGAGACAGCAATAGAAATACCACCTGGATCCAAGGACCCTGGAGACAACAGTACCCCCCGGAGACGGTATTCTATGCAAAAGTATGCCAAATGGTACATATGACAAAGTCGAATGTACCATCCGCCATAAAACAAGGCGGCAATTTTGCCCCTTCAACAGATTGAAATATTCAAAACAATCAAAGTATTTGCACAAAATGCGCACAAAGAGGTGAAATTCACCAACATTCAAAATTTGATATAAAGTTGCGTCAGATGCGCTCATGATAAATTTGCGTCAGATGCGCTCATGATAAAATTGCGTCAGATGCGCTCATGATAAAATTGCGTCAGATGCGCTCATGATAAAATTGCGTCAGATGCGCTCATGATCCAATTCAAAATAATAAACATTGCGACAGATGCGCTCATGTTCAAATTGAAAATAATTCAATCAAATTATATGACAACACATATCGATATACACCTAACCATGACAAGCACAACCATTTCAAGGAAAGGTCCTGTTCTGAAATTTACAAGATAAAAATCGTTTCAATGCACCCTTTGCAGTATTGATAAACAAATCATTGCCTAAATCTGTCATGTGAACACCATCTGTACGGAATAAATTCCTTTGATTTGCAGTTATATCTGGGTACTTAATAGCTGCTCCGTTTAGTTTATTTAATACAAAAGATGCTACTGAACTATTAATTCTCCGCCTACATTTTTCTCCTTCAGTGTTAGCTACTACATTTGACCAGTTTCTACGTTGCAAGATATGAGACCAAATAAAATGCAATTTGGTAATCTTTCTTTTATTTTTGCTAAATTAGCCTTTATCATCATTTGTATACCCCTTAAAGTGTTATGCTGTTGACCAATATTGTTCCCCCCACAGTGAATAATAATGATATCTGGAGTTCTGTTACTAACTAATAAAAAGTCTAATGTTGGGTTTAATTGCTCCCATACCATTCCGCGAAGTCCATGCCACAATATTTTCGTTTGGCCTAATCCCAGGTCTGACTGATTAGATTTGACTGCATAGCTATGTGCCCAATGTACAATTGAAGATCCTATAATCCAAATGACCCCTGTAGAAAATCAATGCATCAATTTCAATCAAATATTTTACATAATTTCTATCAATAACCTTAACACTTGCATCTAAGTATTTAAAGGACGAATGTATGATTTATATGCTGTTGATTTCCATCTACCCTTTTGTTGAATTTCACTTTCAGACAACCCTTCCAAATACAAGTGAGTAGCACCCCCAATGCGAAATGAGTGGGTTTTGTAATTCGAAGATTTGATATCAAGAAATTTTAAGGATTTATGTAACATGCTAGAAAACTGAAACTGTGTCAATGGCTTTGAGTTAAAGTGGGCAAAATACACATCCCTATCAATTTTGCTAGACAGCAGGGAAAACTCCTTCAACAAATTCACTAGCAGTACTGATTCTGACGTGTTATGTACCCAAACTGAAACCCCAGAGCCTAATTGGTCCGTTTTTGAACTTTTTATAAACACTGATATTCCACTGCCTAAAATCTGAATATCATCCCTTCTTAAATCTATAACTTCACTTACTCTTAACAATGCAAAGAATGCTAGGGCAAAAGATGACTGAAATAATACTGCTTCATACGTTGAGAATGCCAAATGCGGAACTGCGCCTAATAATCTGTGCAACAATGCCAATGTGATTGGTCGACGCATATCACAAGACAAAGATGACTTTTTGTACCCTGCCATCAACTTCTTCACCAAAAAGGTCTCTAACGGATTCCAACCATTTAAATTAATTAGAAAACTTATCCCTGACATGTAGCATTTGACTGTAGAAAAAAGAACATCCCTGCTCAGACAAATAAGCTATGAAATTTAAAATATGGTCCAGAGGTAGAGGCCAGGTTTGCTGAAATTCACAATTGACTCTAAAATTATAAAAACTCTGCAGTCCTTTTTATAAACTTTACCGGTATTTTCTGATATGCTATCATGTAAAAGTTTGTTTATAGTTTCTCCATAATTTCCCAAAATTGCACTGGTACCGAAGAGGGAAATCGATCTGCCAAAGGGGCTAGCTGCCTGAACCTGGACCACTGGGTTAGCTGTGTCGTGTGTTCTGCTCTGAGGGTTGATGAAGAAAAAGGAAGAGTTAAACGCGCATGCTCACCAAATTAAAGACAAGTTTGCGCATGATCACGACATAGAAAAAAGGGGTACACCACAGGGAAACTACAATTGATTTAATTATGAGAGTTACTGCCCTTTACCCATTAAAATTAACAGTTATTACTGCACTAAATAACCTGGTTTATCCTTATGAGATAACCCCTTTTATCTTATAAGTATACAAAAGAAATAAGAGAGGAGGTTTTCAAAACAGTAAGTAAAATCTTGTTTCATTCTTTCATTTATTCATTCATTCAATGCAGTCGAATAGCTTAGCAGGAATTAGTGACAGTGTACAGGTGGCAAAGGATTTTTATTATTTTAATCGGATTATTTTCTTTCATTAACAGCACCTGACATTAATATAGGCACAGTGTTGGGTGATATCATTACAATGGAAAATAAATATTGTAGGTACACTTTATCTAATATTATATCCTTAGATGGTTTGAAAACTGTGGCCATTGGCGAACAACCTCATAAGCGAAGAGATTAACATTTTTTTCTTTGATTTAAATTTGCTCATTTACAGTGCTTCTGTGCTTCTTTCCAAAAACAAATGGAGAAACAATTAGAAAACAAGATGATTGTAAAACTGATGCCAATGTTTGGCAGCTTTTGGCGAAGGTTGAAACTTCTGACCTATGTCTTTGAATAAAACAATTAAATTCAGACTGACAGAGTAATGTAACAGGGAACGAACTATGTTCTCTTATAATGTATAGTTAATCAAATAGATTAAAAAGATGATGTTTATCAAGCGTTGACAAAGCCATTAATGTATCTTTTAAATTAAAGTAATTTAATTTTTTTTCGCGCTGGTCCACGAACATTCCAACAACCGTCATACATACAGTGTATATTATGAAATGTCATACCTCATGAAACTCGTATACAGGTATACAGTACAGGTACGTCGTAATTTAATTGCGTGATACAGAGAATAAAATACTGATATTTTGGTACAGTGTACATATCAAATTACATATTGCAACAATTTTTCAATTACATGAAGTGTTTAAAATTCTGAAAACGACATTTAGTATCCAAACAAGCTTCATGTTATGACTTTTTTAAATGGAGGAAAAAAGTCAAGTCATAAGCATGTTTTTATTCTTATGAAAAATTACGTTCAATTCATTTACATTCACATTACTTGGAAAATTAACGTGAATTTATCATGAGTCACATCTAATTTTGTGTACAAAACCCCCTTTACATGTAGCTATTACCCATTATGTCAATGCCCCGTTTCATCGTGCATGTGTGCATATAAGTATCTTATTAATTAAAGTTACAGTTACCGGTCAGATTAGTCTATTCGATCTATGTATCTATATACACAAACTCTGTTGTTCAAACATGATCCTACCCAGAGTAGGTGAGTTTTGTTATCATAACTCAAGGATATTGGATTGTCTACACCTTGTTGCTCTGTCAATATCAGTGAAAGAAAGTGGCCATCTTGGTCAATCATTTGCACTGAGTTGGTGTAATCATCACACACCAGGATGTGTGACATAACGTCTGTACAGACTCCTAGTGGTTTAAGTTCTGATCCTGAAGGAGGTCCTGTGTAGGAGAATCGATGTCTTCCTCCACGCTCTGTCACCACTACACGGTCAGCATCAGACACAATAACATCTCCATTACGGTTCTCTGTGATCCACCCAGGTGTGTGATACAGTCTGTTTTGTACTGTCTGTATAAGTTGACCTTTGTCGTTATACCTTGATACCTTGGCCATTTTTATAGGATCATATCTAAACATCAGTACAAGTAAATCTCCATTGGAAGGACAACAGAAGACACAAAGAGGTTCCCATGTTTCTGTTTTCACTATCAATGTAGACTTTGTTTTGTAATCTTTGGATAATGTGTTTATATTACCAAACCAGTCAATATAGATAAGTTCACCAGTCATATTCACGGTGTGCACACACCATACATATGAGACATTTAAACCTTTCGGATGACATAACATATCACCTTTTCTGTTTATTAACATGATATCGCCCACGTCACTGACCCAGACCTTGTCTGATGTCACATGGGAAATGTGTTTTACCCATCTAAAACCTTTTACAAAGACAAATCTAAGTAACATGGAGCTAGACAACTGGTGCAGCAGATCTTCATTTCTCAGAATTTTTCTCGCAGTATTTATAATTTGGAATTCACCCACTAGCGTAAACACGTCCTTCAAGTTAATTTTGTCGGTAATGGAGAACAAGGATTGTTGTGAAAGAATTGGGTAATCCCTTATTTTAAGGACATAGGTTGTTTTCAAAAATGAGAGTAATTTTACTGGTTTGTTTGCTAATTGTTCAAATCTGTGTTCATAGTTCTCTATGCTTGCAATGTGTCTGTTTATTTTATCATTCTGTTTTTGCAACCTATGCGTCATGAAAGATTTTTGCTGAGCTTTGACATCACATACCACAGTGTTTATAAGGTTCTTAAGTCTCTGGACTTTTGTCAACATTTTTGCGTGCCTTTCAGAGACTCTAACGGGGCAAGTTTTTATATCAAATTTGATTTCTGCCAGATGAAAACATCTTTTATACAGAATATCACTTCTAATGTAATGAATAATTTTTCTGTGCTGTTGACGGTTTGTTTCATGTGATGTTCTAATGTCCAGTACTCTGTGTTTTCTGTGTTCTTGACATTGAAAATTCACACGAAGTTGACTTACCATGTCTAACACTCTACTTCGGTGTCTCACACACGGCTCCTGTTCTGGGATATTTTCATATTTCTCGCGGTAAAACACAACGTCATGATCTATGGTATTTAAATTAATTACATGTCTCTCTTCACACTGTAGACACAGGTCATGTTCACACGTGTTACAGTAGAATGTTGTGTCCCCCTGACATTGAAAACACTGTCGTACTTTATAACACATAGAAAAGCCCTCTTTGTAATATTTTGTCCTATAAAATACAACTTCATGACATTTTGTATGTGAGTTTGTATCATGTTCCTTTTGACACTGTAGACACAGGTCATGTTTACACGAGTAACAGTAGAATTCCGTGTCTCCCTCACACTGAAAACACTGTCGTACTTTCACTTGGGTGATGAATCCTAGCAGGTCCATAATAATTAACGGATGGTGTACTATTTCTGTATACAATCTGCTGAAGAAAAAAAAATAAGAAATTACTCCCAATTTTTTTTTTCAGGATGAACGCATCATGAAAAAAGAAATTCCCTTATATTAACACAATAAATATACATTTAAACATAAATGTACAATTTAATAGCGATCACAGCAATAGTTATAATGGATATAGTAAAAAACGAAACAAGCAGCAGTCATCATGGCCACCTTTCAAGAGTTATATGTTTTAAACAAATTTAATCGAGGTCAATATATACTACATATTTATAATGCATATCAAATTTGTACAAAAATACACACATCTTACTTATCTGCCTCAACTTGTCAAAATGTTTACCGTTCTCAGAGCTGTTGACATTTAATTGTTTACAACGGAGTGTTTAAAGCGCTCGTATTCAGACTGTTTCGGGATATACATTACTGTACTCGTACACGTACATTTAATGCAAACTCAGCAAACAATAAAACACAAAAATATTGAACGCTTATGTTCTACACATAAAGGGTTGGATCCTATTATCAAAAGTTTTGAGGATTTTTTGTCAAGTATATTTTTAGAATTAACAATAAAAATCAAAACAAAATGGGAGTCAGTGCACTTCTTTTAGCGCTTAAGAGCATTTAATATGACCTTTTGTATTATTATAACGTCTTACAAGTAAATTTTTTTTAAAGGTTTCCCTCTTTTTTATCCAAATAAATGATTGGAACAAACATGGGGGTTTTTTCATCTTGAATAGTCACATTAAAATGTTTGACAAAAAAATAGTTTCAAATAACTTCACATAGTCAATTATATATCTTTCTGAACTTTAAAATGTTATTTTTCGGGCGTTAAAAATTTAAAAAGCGATACAATGCTGGTAATAATATTTTTATACATTTAAAGACAGTGGTTTGAATTATCATATAAATTCAGACAATAAAATAAAAGGTGGGGGTTTATGAATAAAATTTAAATAGCAAAATGGGATCCATATTTATGTTAAGATCTAAACATTAAGTAGATTTTCTTTAAAGTAGGGGTAAGACATAAAATCTCCTCAGAATCAGAGGAACGAACCCCATTTAGAATTATTTCGTATTATATCTAGTTTTAGCTTTAAAATAATCAGGTTTACTGAACTGATAGAAATCCAATTAAAACCTCAATAAGGAGTCTGTAATTATATGTGCCGAATAATGCTCTAAGGATGATATTACAGTGCTGCTATCCCACAAGTTGACTAGGATAGGATTGGATAGGATTAAGGATTGAGGATTCACGATAGAAACATATAGAAGTTAAAGCCATATATGGCGTATGTGAACTGAAAATTATTAGACTAAAGTTATACATGTTATAGGAACTTATTATTTGTATCATTACTTTATATAAAGATATAACTTTTCCGTAAATTACAAAATCTAAGTCAATTGCGTTATAAAGATATCACAATTTAAATTTGATTCTCGGAATTTTTTCCGTACCGGAAGAAAATACAAAAGATTTAAATAACACAATACAGAGAAGATAAAATTGTATTTTTAGATGAGATGAGGTGTTCTCCGTGTTCAGAATTATATCAAAAGCTTTAATTTGAATGTATTAACTATATTTCTTTACTTAATTTTGTATTTTTTAAAAATATATTATTTTGAGCAGTTACGCCATATATGGCTTTAATCCAATCCTATCCTATCCTATCCTATCCTATCCTGTATCCTACAGCCAATCAGATTCGAGGAAAGGTTAATTCATAATTCAGAATAAATTACAAAAACGAAATACGGTATAAAATGTTTACAAAAGAAATATTTATAATTTTTTTCAAAAGAGAATAAAACATTCTTTTCTCTAAACACATATTTACATTATAAACTTCGAGTAACACGGCGTACGATCTAACCGTGAACGATCACCGGAAGATTTGGAAATGTAAACAACGAAGAGTCCAGGCATCGAAAGACCGTATTTCTTCAGCTTGTTTGGATGATTTAACCGATTCTTACTTGTGTAAAAGTGTATTAACATGTTTTTCTGTTAAATGTGCTCTGTTTGTTTGGATAATTCCACAGGAACCGTCAACAGCGGACTTGAATAGATGATGTGCGATATCATGTAAGTAATACTTCACACTGCACACAGTATGTGTGCATTTTTATATATATTTATCGCTTTAAACAGTGTTCTCATGTCCTAAAATATAAACATTTTATTCTATTTATTAATATAAACAAAAATCGGGTGCGGGAAAAAGAGGTAGTGAGGACAGAAATGCGCGGGGGGGGGGGGGGGGGGGGGGGGGGGGTTTACAAATACTCTGTCTTATGATTCAATCAGATATCAATGAGCTCTAAGACTGAAACAATCATATGTATTATGCCTAAATGAGATTGTTACTCTTATCATTTCCCTAATAAGGTCAGAAAAAAGTTTTGTTTTTTTTTTATTTCTGTGTAATTAATAATAAATGAATGTAGAATCATCATGAGCATTTCTAATGCTTCTGCTTAAATGTTTAATGAGCTCACTAAGCAGTGCACTTACATATTGTACATGTATGTTTGGTGTATTGTGAGTTATGAAACATAAGCTTATCTTGTCATTTTATTCATTACAGAAAATGGATTGTCTGCACTAATGCGTTATCGCAGTAGAAGGATTTCAACCTAAAACATGTAAAAAGTATGTATGATTTTATTTTTATCATGTATTTTTACATGGTCGTTAAAATACATAAACATCATTATCTGAATTGACGTGATATGTCTGCAGTTACTACGAGCAAGTGATTTTCTTCTTTCAAAAATATTGAAAGTAAAACTAAAAGAAATGTTGAATTTTTCTGGTCATCATGTTATAGTATCATAGATTTTCATATTCAAATTTCAAGACCAAAAAAAAAAAACCCAAGAAAAAACATTAAATAGATAAAAACAAGCAGAAATAGATAAAAGTCAATAGACAAATGTATTCATACTTGTTCGCAAGTTGACAAGATAAAATGAATTATAATCTACAAGTTAATTATGTTGAATAATTTTTGACTGAAGTTGCAGTATAATATTTTATTATTCATGATTTCTATATGCATTACTTTTGGGAGAGAAAAAGGTGAAATTGTTCATGAAATATAAAAGATAGTCACAATCAAAAACATTTTAAACATTTTAAATATGTATGAAATGTGTATGACAAAATTAACAATCAACATGTCTATTATTTCATTTTATTTTATTTATTTATTTATTTTCAGGAAACCCTGGACATTTATAGCTGTACAGAATGCAGTTCATGCCATATGCTGTTAGAGTAAATGATGAAAGATGTTCAAACCGGTGTCACAGAGTCCTAAGTCTGAAATCATTGTGTTTTTATTAAGGAGATCAGTGTGTTTTCTGTGCATTGTTGACATGTGAAGAACTGTTCGGTTTATGACCATCTCTCTGACAATAACTGTGACATTTGAATTTCAATTTGAGCGACAGTTAAGAAAGCCAAGTTATATGCATGCAAAACATTATACAAGTGTAATAAAAACATTAATAAACTTTAATTTAACCAAAGTTCATGTACTTGTATCTGTGATCTTAGCATTGAAATTCATAAATGCTGTACATGGAGACTTTTAATGACTGTTTCATGGTAATGGAATATTCAATTGTTAAACATGATTGAGGAATCACCTTGAATAAAAATATTGTGAACTTGATAAAGTATTTTTCCTCAGTTAGAAACTGAAAATTTTAAGATCAAATGTCAAGGTCAAATACAAAGTTTACTCAAGAATGTGGTATAAATGCTGTAAGTATTGTGAATTCTTACGCATGTTTTGTAAGATCTAAGGAACGTGTTATACATGTTTAAGATGTGAATTCTGAATTTCACATGCATGTTTTATAAGATCTTAGAAACATGTGTGACCTCACTACTATATTTATTAATGTCAATCTGTCAACCAATATCAAATTTAGAAAAAATATTCTATTAAACATAAATTTTTAAATTTTCATACATAAAAAAAAATTGAAAATTGGAATACATTTGTACGGTGTTGAGCTGACCATATAAACTGAGGAGAAACTGAAGTGAGATGAAAAAAATAACAATTAGATTATCTTGAATTTAGCAACTTTATATTTTGCATGTTTTAAAAATATCACATGTAATTACGGTATATATGATGAACTGAAATTTAAAAAAAAAGAATAAATTACTGAATTTAAATACAAAAATCATACAATTAATATTGATATAAGATAATTTCACATTTAAAATGTGTGAAATGTGAAAGTCAAGATATTATAGATCTACATTTAATTTGTCTGTTTGGTCTAGTCATATCTTCTTTTTCAGAATTGCATACAGAAAAACCCGTTACACAGGCACAGTTAGACTAGATCTATACATGTACATGCATGTTATTTTCATGGTGCTTAGTTTAGGAAAAAAATAAAATTTTACATGAAACATATACTTAAAGTAATATACGCTATAACGTGCGCCATTTTAAAATACGACTGGAAATTTATATATTTTGTTTACCAATAAAAGTTACGAAAATGCTGTAAATTATACCATTTAAATAAAACTCGTTATAAAGTTATCAAATTATAATTATTTTTTATCCTGCAAGGAGAATAATGTCTATTTTTAAGTAAATCCACCACGTGACGTCGTCGCTACTTTTAGATTGATAAACAACCACGGCGTCAAGAAAACGAGGAAATCCCTATGAGATACAACTCACCTTTAACATGGATGGCGTGATCCTATTAATATAACCTATCTTTAAATGTTATCAGTATCAACCATATATACTCTGTTATGACGCATATTAACCTTTTATTAATAATTGTAGTCAAAATACAAGGTGCATCGTTGTCTATAATTTCCCGTGGACATACGTGTCTATATTTAGACCTACTGTTTACGCACTTCCTTTATCAATATTCATGAAAAGACTGAATTCTTGATTGCAGATACTGCTTTATTGTTCTGTTATTACAACAAGTTTTATAGTTAAATTTTGTGAAAATATTATTTTTCCATTACACTTTATGTATTTCAAATCATTTAATCATTTTGTTTCACATACAAATCGGCATCCATACGGCGTATATTACTTTAAACATTATTACTATATAGGCATACGATTTTTAAAAATAAATAAACATGATAAATACATGTATTACGCGTTGGACGCAAGTCGCGATCCCGGGTCTCATGAATATTGTAAGTAGGAAATTTAAAACACTAAGTATATTTTTCTTTAATTCTTCTGATAGGGCAATTTCTTTTCGTATGTTTGCAAAATCAGTATTTGTCCACGTATAATTACGATCTGTTTGTTAACATTATTTTTTAACATGGTTATGATAATCGTCAATTTAATTTGTGCGGAGCGGTTAGTCGGGAATTATGGAATGTCGATTTCAATTATTTTTCTCCATTAGAATAATTATATAACATTTAACTGAATACCATAAATATATCTGATTTTATTTTATTTTCCGGTAATTCCGTTTTTTCGTTTTGTCAATTTAATTCCTAAATATTAAACAAGAGGCCCAGGGGCCACAGCGCTCACCTGAGCACATTGGCTAGAAAAAAGCACATATCAGATCAGAACTGAAAGTTTACTGGGGGGGGGGGCTTGAATTTTAACCCCCCCCAGGGGTTCATGATTTGAACAAACTAGAATCTACACTACCTGAAGATGGTTCCATATTAATATCACTAATCATAGCTTTGAAGTACTTGAAAAGAAGATTTTTAAAGGTTTCCCTAAAAATCCCTATGTAAAACCTGGATCAGCCTTTTTGGCTCCACCCTAGCCCCGGGGGTCATGATTTGAACAAACTTGAATGAACACCATCTGAAGATGATTCCACATGAGTTTCATCTCTCCTGGCCCAGTGGTTCTTTAGAAGAAGATTTTTAAAGATTTTTCCTATATATTCCTATATAAAACTTGGGTCGGCCATTTTGGCCCCACCATAGCCCTGGGGGTCATGATTTGAACAAACTTGAATCTACACCGTCTGAAGATGATTCCACATGAGTTTCATCTTTCCTGGCCCAGTGGTTCTTGAGAAGAAGATTTTTAAAGATTTTTCCTATATATTCCTATATAAAACTTGGGTCGGCCATTTTGGCCCCACCCTAGCCCTGGGGGTCATGATTTGAACAAACTTGAATCTACACCATCTGAGGATGGTTTCACATGAGTTTCATCTCTCCTGGCCCAGTGGTTCTTTAGAAGAAGATTTTTAAAGATTTTTCCTATATATTCCTATATAAAACTTGGGTCGGCCATTTTGGCCCCACCCTAGCCCTGGGGGTCATGATTTGAACAAACTTGAATCTAAACCATCTGAGGATGGTTCCACATGAGTTTCATCTTTCCTGGCCCAGTGGTTCTTGAGAAGAAGATTTTTAAAGATTTTTCCTATATATTCCTATATAAAACTTGGGTCGGCCATTTTGGCCCCACCCTAGCCCTGGGGGTCATGATTTGAACAAACTTGAATCTACACCATCTGAGGATGGTTCCACATGAGTTTCATCTTTCCTGGCCCAGTGGTTCTTGAGAAGAAGATTTTTAAAGATTTTTCATATATATTCCTATTTAAAACTTGGGTCGGCCATTTTGGCCCCACCCTAGCCCCGGGGGTCATGATGTGCACAAACTTGAATCTACACTACCTGAGGATGATTCCACATGAGTTTCATCTTTCCTGGCTCAGTGGTTCTTGAGAAGAAGATTTTCAAAGATTTTTCATATATATTCCTATATAAAACTTGGGTCGGCCATTTTGGCCCCACCCTAGCCCCGGGGGTCATGATTTGAACAAACTTGAATCTACACTACCTGAGGATTATTCCACATGAGTTTCATCTTTCCTGGCCCAGTGGTTCTTGAGAAGAAGATTTTTTAAAAATGCCATTAATTTTTCTCTATTTCATAATTATCTCCCCTTGGTAAAGGGCGTGGCCCTTCATTTGAACAAACTTGAATCCCCTTTACCCAAGGATGCTTTGTGGCAAGTTTGGTTGAAATTGGCCCAGCGGTTCTTGAGAAGAAGTCGAAAATGTGAAAAGTTTACAACGACGACGACGACGACGACGACGACGACAACGACAACGACGACAGACAACGGACAAATTGTGATCAGAAAAGCTCACTTGAGCCTTTGGCTCAGGTGAGCTAAAAACTGAGAGTTGCAGGATAGGATAGGATAGGATTAGACTCAAATCACAGGATAGGATTGTGGATGTAGGATTCACGATAGGATAGGATAGAATTGTCAACTTATAGGATAGCAGCACTGTATCAGTGTTTAAGGACTATTAGGATAAAAACCAGCCTGACGCTATTACAGATAGAATTGTACGAGGCAAATATCTTATTTAAAACATTGCCATTTAAATGTCTAAAAATTTCCTATAGGAGTCCAATAATATCACAATAGGAGTTCGGGTATCAAAATATTTTTTTTACTACCTGAAACCATCTAATAATTATACAAAAGAACAGAAAGAGGAGGGTGTCTAGCCAGTGAGTGAACTCATTTTTTTATTTTTTCATACATGTTATATTCATTTATTCAATGACAGTCGAATAGTTTAGCAGGAATTTTGTAAAGTGTACAGGTGGGGAAGGAATTTTTATTTTATTTGGATATTATATTTTAAGTGCATCTGACATAGATACAGACAGAGTGTTGTATGAAATCAATACAACGGAAAGTAAAAATTGTAGGTTTTCTTTGTCTAAAATTCTGAAGTTGGATGATATGTTGAAAATCTTCTGTGGGAAAAGTGCGGCCATCGTCGAACAAACTTGTTAAGTGAAGAGATTCACATATTTCTTTTGATTTACATTAGCTTATCTACAGTGTTTTTCCAAGAACAATTGGAAAACAAGATGTTTGTGAAACACTGATCCCAATGCCCAAGTTTGCCAGCTATTGGCGGAGGTTAGAAGTTCTGACCCATGTTTTTGTATTAAAAAATTAAATACAATCTGACAATACATTGTGTTATGTTCTCTGCATGCAATTTTGCATAGTCATACCCTGATTAGATCAATCAATTTACTTCGTCATTATCTAATTTAGAGTTAACATGTCTCAAAAAGTGTTAACAGTTTGACAAATTTATTTTTGCAATTGAATTTAAGGCACATGATGTTACATAGGTTATATATATGAAAAAGTTAATATGTAGGTATATGTACATCCCCGATTCGTTATTTTTAACTGCATGATACATACACTAAAACCTTGAAAATAAGCCGCGGATTATTTTCAGTTTTGGTAAGAAAATTGGGGTTTATTTTGAAAACCGTCTCATTTTCAAATCGCTGCTTATTTTCAATACAAAAAACTGGTAAGCAACAAAAGCATTATCACACCTTATTATCAATATATGTAGAATAAACTGTAATCGATATATTGAGAACTACTTGTTCTACCG
Organism: Saccostrea cuccullata; assembly: GCF_032062105.1. Lineage (NCBI taxonomy): Eukaryota > Metazoa > Mollusca > Bivalvia > Ostreida > Ostreidae > Saccostrea > Saccostrea cuccullata. The sequence goes on along the minus strand of NW_026936003.1, from coordinate 106,580 downwards.
TTTCTAAAAATAAAATATTCAAGTATACTTCTTTAAGAATTAAGTGTTGAAATGCATGTTATCCCCTTTTTGAAAAAGTGAGCTTTTAGCAATGGCAACTGCTAGCTAAGACAAACTACTACATGTACTCCAAGAAAAAGTAAGAACAGAGAATTTAAGCCTAGGGTTAAGCTTTAAAAAATACATTTTAGTTTAACATCTTTCCTAAATAGCATTGTCATGGCAGGCTTATTTTCAAAACCGGCTTATTATTAAATCGTGTTATGTATAGCTAATTCTGATTAACTAATAACATTAACCTGCTATGTTATGGCCCCTCTCTCAATGTACCTGTATACACACACACTGTTGGTCACTGATGATCCTACCCAGAGGAGATGAGTTATGTCATCGTAACTCAGGGACACTGGTGTGTCTATACCTAAGTGTTGTGTCAATAAGAGTGACAGAAAGTGGCCATCTTGGTCAATCATTTGCACTGAGTTGGTGTTATCATCACACATCACATCAAGTCTCCTAGCGGTGCCAGTCCTATAAATCCTAATGGAGGACCTGTGTAGGAGAATCGATGTCTTCCTCCACGTTCTGTCACTACTACATGTTCAACATCAGACACAATAACATCCACATTACGGTTTTCTGTGATACATCGAGGTCTGCGATAGAGTCTCTTCACTCTGTTGCTGTTTTGTATTGTCTGTATGAGCTGCCCTCTGTCATTGTAACGTATTACCTTGGCCATTTCTATATGATCATCTCTTTACATTACAACAAGTAAATCTCCATTTAAAGGAGAACAGAAGACACAACTTGGTTTCCATATTACTGTTATCTGTATCAGTGTTGACCTTGTTTTGTTATCTTTGGATAATATGTTTATGTTGCCATCCCAGTCTATATAGATAAGATCACCAGTCAAATTCACGGTGTGTACACTCTTAAGATCTGAAACATTAAAACCTGCCATACGATCTAGTGTATCACCTTCTGCGTTTATTAACATGATATTGGTCATATCACTGACCCAGACCTTGTCTGATGTTACACGGGAAATGTGCCTTGCATATCTAACACCTTTCACTGTGACAGATCTTTGTAACCTGGGGGAAGACAACAGGTACAGCGGATCTTCATTTTTCAGAATTTCTCTAACAGTCTCTATGATTTGGAATCCACTCAATGACCTTATCACATCCTCCAAATTGATTTCTTCAGTCAAGGAGAGCACGATATGTTGTGTAAGAGTTGGGGTACCCTTTAACCTAAGGACATTGGTTTTCTTCAGAAATGAGAGGAATTTCACTGGTTTATTTGCTAATTGTTCAAATCTGTGTTCATCGCTCTCTATTCTGGGAAATTGTCTGTCCATTCTTTTCTTCTGTTGTTGTAACCTTTGCATCATAAAAGATTCTTGTGTGAATCACATATCGAGGTGTCAATTTGATTCTTAAGTCTCTCAGCTTTCGTAAACATCTCTGAGTGCCTATAAGAGACAACAACGGGATTTTTTATATCAAATTTGATTCTAGCCAGGTGAAAACACCTCTCATTGATAATATCACTTCTAATGTCATGAATGTTAAGAATGTTAAGATGTTCTCTGTGATACTGACGACTTGTCTGATGCCCAGTACTTTGTGTTTTCTGTGTTCTTTACATTCAAAACAGACAGGAAGGTCACATGATTGACAAAATATTTCATACATTCTATCTGGGTGTTTCACACATGCCTCTTGTTTTGTGATATACTCATACTTCTCACGGTAAATCTCAACGTCATGAAAAATTGTATTTAAATTAATTACATGTCTCTCTTTACAATGTAGACACAGGTCATGTTTACATGTGTTACAGTAGAATTCTGTGTCGCCCTGACATTGAAAACACAGTCGTACTTTACACTGGGTGCTGAATCCTAGCACCTCCATTATATTGATGGCATATGTTACATGTAGAAACACAATCTGCTAATATATAAAATAACAAATTAAACACATTTTTTTCAAGATAAATAAACGTATCTTGAAAAAGAAACTACCTATAAAATACCAAATACAGGTATGTGTACCTTTTTGTATATTAATATCTGTGATAGCAATCACAGCAATAATTAAAGACAATGAATATAGAAGAAAACGAAACAAGCGCAAATCCCCATGCTTACAGGTCAGCTGCAGCTATCAAGCGTTATGACATGCTTTGATAAGATTATATCGAGTTCAATATGTACCATATATTTATTAGAAATATCACATTTGTATGAAAATAAGCACAACTTACCTATCCGCCTCTATCTTTTTCAAAAATCTTGCTGTTTTCAGAGCTGTAGATATTTTTTTGTTTACAAGGGGATATACATGGCTGTACTCGTACATGTACATGCCATGCAAACTTAATTAAGCCTAGGTCACACAGTCACGGTAGTAGACACGGATTGCAACGGTTCACCCCGATTTTATAAACCGTATGAAATCGTAATGCTAATACAATTTTTGGCGCAAAAAACAAACGAAATGGTTATTTCAAGATTAATGACCGGTTCCACAAGGTTTGGACATGGTTTCATTAAGGACCACGTCATTCACGCCACGGACACTGTTACAGAAAACCACGGTATCCCGAATTGATACCTTATAATGCAATAGTCTCACTAGTGATTGCTAAGCTACGATTACGGCCAATCAAGTTAATGCTACAACTCCCCACGGCTCTTGTTGTCACGAATGATGAAGCTCTTGCCACGAATAATGAAGATTTTTAAAGACGTCTCACGTCTAATCAAGTAGAAGACATTGGGGAAAATGTAATCGTAATTAAGTTTCTCTGTACATGAGCGCAAGCAATAACATTTTTCAAAAAAAAAATACCGATATAAAGAGGGATCATTGAGAAATCAAATATTATATTTTCATATCTTATTTTAAAATAAAAGTGGCTCGTTCTTATTTTTATATCCTCATAAAAGTTGCCTTATTTTCAGATAACTGTTATATATGAGAAATACATGCAGATGTGTTAAAAGTTATGGAAATTTATTGAATATTTCTTGATGTATTCTATATTAACATTTAAGTTTATTCACTTTAACAAGAAAAATCATTTACAATGTGTTTTCATTCAATATTTGCTCCTTGATTTGATCGGGAAATAACGGGAAAATCTGTCGACAATTGGTCTTACAGTTAGTATTAAAAATGTCAGTCAGCTTTTGACTTAATGATTTATTGAATTTTCTGACAAGGTCATTGTTTTGACTAGAGAACTTACGAAATTATGATTTTAAACAAGACTGTTGATATTCTTTTTCATAAACTTGTTTGTAAATAATAAGGGTATGATCTTCGATATGATTAAGGACAAACACTTTGCTTTTGGATATTCAAGGTTTTTCTGAATGTTTAAGCAGACACGAGTCAGCTTAATAGAACTATTAAGCGGTTCTCTTGTAGTCAGGACACAGTTATCTGTCAACTAGAATTCCAGACATGACATCCGAACAGTGATAGTTGTCAATTTTCTCTTCCTCTTAAAAAATTGAACTTTGGAATATCGTTTAATGAGCCATATTTTCAAGGCCGTAGTGTCATCTGAAAGTACATAGTGAGAAATTTTTTGTTTTCATTAGCTGGGATTGAATGTGTTGTTGGGAATCCTTCCTTATACTTTCATAGTTACTGCTCCATGTTTGTCAACAATGAAAGCGCATCGATACAAAACATATGGTTTGACAGCCATCGCGACGAAGGTCCATCGGCAATAGTTATACCCCCCGCTTGAAAAGCGGGAGGGTATATAGTGATCGGGATTTCCGTCCGTCTGTACGTCTGTCCGTCCGTCCGTCCGTCTGTCCGTCCGTCCGTCCGTCTGTCTGTCCGTCCGTCTGTTACGCTTTTTCTCTTATCCGCAACTCCTCTTAAACTACTGAGTGAAATTTAATGAAACCTTCACAGAATCTTTATTACATATTGCCATTGTGCACCTCCTATTTTACTTTTTTATTCGACACATATTTTAGGTTTCCCAGAGCAAAACATGGACATTGCCATTTTTTGTTTACCTATGACGTCACATAATAGAAGCTTCTGGATAACATATGATTGGACGAGTTATTCCTCTTTACACATTACCGTAAAACAATATATAGCAACACATCGACATTATGGGAGGCGGGGGGTATCATTTAGTGAGCTCATTGCTCACAGTACCTCTAGTTTTTCATTCATTGGGGTTGATGGGTAGACCCTCTCTTTTTCGGTTTATTTTTGGATGATGACTTTACAAATCTCACGGGTACCTGAGAAAAAGTGTTTGGAAAAACTCTGAAATTGTACTTAAATGAGTTGTAATTGTCTCCTGATGCAAGAAGTAAGGTTACACCAGTTTTAACTCATCATACCCAAACTGGTCTTCTTTTCCTTCTTCCGTCTTCCCTTGTATATGTATACAAAAATTGTGCCACAACAATGAAGTTCTTTGCTTTCTGTCTGTTCAACTACAGGTGCAGATTTAGAAGCTAAATCCTGTGCTCATGGTCATCCGTACAGTTATGAACAACAGATAACAATGACAAGAAAAAAATGTAAAAAAATGGGTAATAAATAAATGAAAAATTGTAAGCTATCGTATCCAACCGTAAAATTGCCTTTAAAGCACGTGATAAGACGTCTAAACCCTTATTGCTGCCGTAAGTACGGTTCGCCGCCATTATTCCTGAGTCTCTATATTGTTTCCTTGTCGTTTTCCACTACAACCGAGACCAAATGTGCGAGGTTTACGGTAAGTTACGGATCTTTTGTATATTCGTATATTTTCCTACTGCAGTTGTCGAAATTCTTGAGTAAGCGTAAACCAGTGTGTCATGGATGACCCCGAAACATCACGAAAGTTTATACGGTGGTCACACGGTGATGGTAGGCATACAGTACGGGATAACTATATGATACACAAGAAATGAAGTTGCATCGCCGTTTTCCACGACTATTTTGAACAGTTCAAAACAGTCGTAGCAATTTATGGTTCGCTCAAGAGTAATCCGAGTTGACAGGGCTCACTACGGTGATAATAACAGACTGACTGCGGATGTCTGAGATTTTCACGGATCCCTACATCGTAGCTTACAGTGATCTAAAATCGTGACAGTGTGACTCGGACTTTACAGTGCAATATAACGCCAAGTTCTCCAGAATTTTTTTTTCAAATATATTTTTTTTTTGAATTTATACTAAAATACAAACTAAAAACTAAAAATTGAGGTTAGTGCGCTTTATTTAGCACCACAGAGCAATTAATACGACCTTTTTGGACTGTAATAACGTCTTAAAACACAAATCAATTTGTCAAAGTTTTCATATTTTTACTTTTATCCAGATTATGAATTGCAACAGAGACAGTCTTTTTGTCATCTTGAATACTTCACACTTACATTAAAAGAAATTGGGCACATTAGATAAACAGTTGGCAGAAATCATTGACACGAAACAATTCAGATTTCCAAAGACCATATTGTTTACTGGACAAACGCCACCAAATGCTTTCCCATACAATCCAATACAAATTTGAGCCCCTGTTACTGATACATATATTGAAATTTGTGAAAATGATCTATTTGCCGTGAACGTTCGAGATATTCTTGAAAACAAAACATCTCAGAAAAAATATACCGTGCCGTTGAACATTTACTTTCAAATTCCATTAGTTTAATTTACAACAAGGTTCGTTCACCACCAAATGAAAAGCTCAAACCAAAATGCATCCCTTCCATCACATTTTTACCTGTAACATATATATATCTCAAAAAAGCCCAAGTCTTGGTCTTTTTATCACCTTTATTTCACACTTCAAACACATAACAAGTCTTTTCTTTTTTGACCAATCACGCGCCAGGTAGCATTTTCTTCTCCGCACAGCTTTGGATGTCAAAAGTGTCTACGCCCATGTATTTGTTGATGAAGGAGTTTTTTCCAACTTTTCTTATAAAATGAACCTAGTTACATCATGGGAATGGATTTCTGTTTTATGTTTATATGTAAATAATTTTTTAAAATAAAAGGTGTCCTGAAAGATAAATATCTATGCTAAATTCGTTTGATAGAATGTAAAAATAGAAGTCTAACACTTAATAATTTTTTGTGCTCAGTTTTAAAATGCATAGAAATCATAGAATGTAACTATAGAAGTCTAACAATTTTTTGTGCTTAGTTTTCAAATGCACTGAAAAGAAAGAATGTAACAGAACGATGAAAGTGGTTTTTTTTTTAATATAATAAATATTTTTCATTGAGTGAAATGTTGTACTTACAAGTTTAAGTATGTTTATTAGGTCTTTCCACCTTTCTGTGGAAAGACCTCTTGAAATGCTTATGTGTCTTATTTTATTTCTCACCTTAGCTTTTGAAACCGTAAGACTTTATAGCTCACGATACTGGATACTTAGTTATTCCGAAAAACGACCCAAGAAGTTAGAACTTTAAACCCTTACGCAGTTATTGTCCCTTTCAACATAAAGCTTGTTATCACTACCCCTCCGTAGCCATAAATTGCAGAAGTTCAAAACCTTCACCAATGTCTTTGGTTAATTTAGATAACTCTTCACTCTATCATTGCGAAAATTTTCGTTGACCCCTTCGATGAGTTAATGCCCCTGAGAGGTTTTGAATATTACAAATAATTAAAAATTTTCAAAATGAGAAGTCGTAGAGACATGGGACTAACTGCATAAGAATTATTAACCCTTGACCTTGAAAATTATGCAAAGGTCAAAGTTCAAGGCCATTCCAAAAATGAGAAATAAAACGTTTTTATACCTCTTTTGTCTTTCAACATCTACTTAATGTCTTTGCATCATTAATATGTACTCGTAAAACTATTTCAAATATTTTGTTCCTGTCCTCTGAGATTAACCCTTTTAAATGTTATTGCCCCTTGTGCGAAAAACCTTGTTATCGCTACTCTTCCGAAACCGTAGATCGTAGAGACACCAAATCTTTGTTAATGTCTTAAGGGTCTTAAGGCATAACTTTATTGTAGAAAAGCTAAAGGATCTGATGACCACTTATATTTGATCATTTACAGTGCTTTTTTCCAAAAAAAAAAAAACAATTGGGAAAACAGTTAGAAAACAAGATGTTTGTTTGTGAAGCAATGATGCTCCAGAATGGCAGCGTTTTGTGAAGGTTGAAGTTTCTGACCCATGACTTTGAATTCAAAAAGAATATATTAGGAAATAACTGTCGTCTAATGTGGTACTTGTGACCGTTAAGGTCATTGGCAAAGCACGGTTTCAAGAGAAAAAAAGGTTTAATACATAAGTTTTTTTCACTTATGAAAACAGTCATTGAGAGTAATCTCCCGTATGGAATTCTCTAGACGGTGAAAACAAATAAAGCGTATGTTACAGACTGAGAGGTAAAAAAACCACGTGTGTTTTTTATCGGATATATTCAACTCTATAGTAATAAAAAAGAAAAGCAGTGATGGTTTTTTTTACATTGTGCTGAGAGGGTAGGCAGTCAAAAGGTCGTCATTTAGAATAGGAACATACATGCAGAGAAGTGCAAAGATGTTACATAATTATGCTGAAAGTGGTGATAGCTAGGAAGACCGAATGAGAACATTTCTATAGATTATATGAAGGAAGCACCATTAAATTAAAGTTAATGATAAATCCATGACAAAATGTTTTACTACAATTTGTTTCCAATAAAGTAAATTATAGAATAGAAACAAACATCCAGTCTCTTGATCATTAAGAATAATAATTAGGTGTGAAGGGAAGCAACTCAAAATTATAGAACAGTGCTGGTATTTCATGTGTCTTGTTTCTATGTTTGCATTTTTAGCCAAAGTATATGCATGTCATCGGAAATGAGGATACAACAATGTATTTTATCTATAAAATTTATAAAATAAATGGGTTTTAGAGAAAACGTATGGTTAAAAATAATATAGGTCAATTTTATCAATATTTTACGTAAGAAATGCATTGAGAATTGTAAAAACATTGATTTGAAAAAAAATTAACTTTAAGGATATCTAGCTTGATGGGTTAAAAGGACCTGAATTAAACATGTTTGGTACCATTTAACGTGTTCAAAAGTTTTTGAAAAGTTCTATACGAAAGCTAAAAACGTTGCCAATGTCGTAAATGCTGGTTTAATGCTCGCAAACAATGTTTCACCGGCAAAAAAGATGTTAACATCCGTTAAATCAGCAACAACGGTCCCAAATACCAAATTAAAAGATAGTTATTCCCATTATAAGGCAATCTATGCATTTTGTTTGTTGTTTATATCTTATTTTGTAGAGTTTTGTTAAATAAAATACGTCAAGGGGGTTGTGTTCTTGTGTCGCTCTTTTATGACCTCACAATGCAAAGATTTGTCTCTCGTTATCAGTGGTTAATGCTCGTTTTACTGCATGAAACATCAGTGTATTACAATTCATTCTGAAAGTACTGTAACAGTGTATTATGCTTTCTGCCTGCAATTTCACAAAGTCATATGCTGATGAGGTCAAACAATTGACTTTTTCATGTTCTGCTTCAGAGTTTCTCAAATGGTGTAAACAGTTTGACAATTTTTTTTAAATGATTTATGATGGACACTTGATGTTATATGGGATACATATATGAAAAAGTCATATTTCATAATATGTTGGTATACGGGAACGTATACATCGTAATTTTTAAATACATGGTTCAAGCATTTTTTGATACAGAGAATACAATGTGCATATTTTGGTACAGTGTATATATCAAATTATGAACTGCAGAAATTTTCAGAAACAGGAAGTTAAAAAATGACATCCAGCATCCAAACAAGCTTTATATGATGTTTTTTTTTAATTGAGGAAAAGGGTAAAGTGACAAGCATGCTTTTATTTTTACGAAAAAAAAAATACGAACAATTTATATAATATCACTTAACATGCTTAACATGCGTCTAATTTTGTGTTCAAGCAACCTTTAACATGTACATGTAGCTCTTCTCCTAATTTCAATGCCCCGTTTCATCATGTAATTGTGCGAAAAAGTATCTTATTACTAGTACTAATTGCAGTTACCAGTCAGATTAAGTGTTCTCTCTCAATGTATCTGTTACAAACACTAAGCTGTTTAACAAAAATCCTACCCAGAGTAGGTGAGTTTTGTCATCATAAAAAAGGACACTGGTCTGCTTATCAGTTGTTGTGGTGTCAATATCAGTGACAGAAAGTGGCCATCTTTGTCAATCATCTGCACTGTGTTGGTGTTATTAGCACTCACCAGAATATGTGACATCACGTCTGTACAGATTCCTTGAAGTGCAAGTCCTGATCCTGATGGAGGTCCTGTGTAGGTGAACCGATGTCCACCTCCACGCTCTGTCACCACTAAACGGTCAACATCAGACACAATAACATCCCCATTACGGTTCTCTGTGATATATCTAGGTCTCCTAAACAGTCTGTTTTGTACTGTCTGTATGAGTTGTCCTTTGTCGTTATACCGTGTTACCATGGCCATTTCTATAGGATCACCTCTATACATCACTACATATATGTACAAGTAAATCTCCATTGGAAGGAGAGCAGAATACACAACGTGTTTCCCATGTTTCTGATTTCTCTATCAGTGTAGAAATAGTTTTGCTATCTTTGGATAATGTGTTAATGTTTCCATACCAGTCTATAAACACTTAACAAAACTTCTAAGTGTTCACTTTAATAAATGTTTTTATTTAAAAACTACTTTATAGAATGGTATGATATTTTCAAATTATTACATCAAATGAGTCTTCTCAACAATTTTAGAAAAAAAATTCAATATCACTGATGAAAACCTATGTTCCGTGACGAAGCTTAAAAACAATAAATCTGTACTTTGTGGCACGTGTTTTGTGTAATAAGCATCTATTTGTGATCATTATCAAATTTTAAAAACTGGTTTCACTAAAAAACACAAAACATTGACATAATGACCATTCAGAAAGAAGGTAGGGCCTTTGGAATGTTGATATTTGGACCATCTTTATACCACGTTTTACTCACTTTTATTTTAGTGATTAATTGTACTTGATATTACTTTTAAAAATTATCAAACAGTATCACAACCCATTTAAACACATTTTTCTACAGGCTGTGATCATTTTTCATCACGAATTTATCACAATTTGAAAGTTTTTGACAAAATTTTACCACACCGGAAGTGACTTTGATCTTCTTCTGGGGAGAAAATTTCACGTCACACCAAGTTAAAAGAATGTAAAAATGTCCTGAAAAATCTTAGAAACATGAAAGCAAATCATTTCAATCGTACGAAAATTATAGGAAATCGGTTCTCGTAGCAGTCTTATATCAGCTCCAGCAGTCTGAATTATCCTTAAAGCGGTGCACGTACGTACTAAACACCCAAGGATATTGACCAAAAGGCATTTGTGTGACAATACACTGTCAAATTCCCGGATCTGAATCCAATTGAAAACAATTGGGATTTTAAAAGAAATGTCACCCCCCCTTTTCCTCACAATTTTCAATGGTTTGAAAAGATCTATGCAGTACATGTAGATGAGGTAGCAGATAGACCAATCTCGTTTCCAACAATAAAGATTGCCTTGTAGTGTTTAGAGCGAGTCGTAGGTCTTACTCAATCGAGATTTTTTTGTGTGAATTTTCATTTTGAGGGTACATCATTTCCTTGACACTTTGCTTAAAATTCTGACGAGATACTTTCATGAAATTTACGCAACATCCAACTTAAATATGCATCATTAACCGAGAATGAAAGAATTTTATTTAATGTTTGCATTTGTTTTTTAAAACTTCAAAAATGTTAGGTGAACACTTAGAAGTTTGGTTCAGTGTAGATAAGTTCACTAGTCAAATTCACGGCTTGTACACACTTTAAATCTGAAACATCAAAAACTTTCAGACGATATAGTATATCACCTTCTGTGTTTATTAACATAATATTGTCCATATCACTGACCCAGACCTTGTTTGGTGTCACACGGGAAATGTGCCTTACAGTTCTAACATTTTTCACTGTGACAGATTTATGTAACATGGGCCTAGACAACACTTACATCAGATCTTTATTTCTCAGATTTTTCTTGCAGTCCCTATGGTTTGGGCTTCACTTATTAGCCTGATGATATCATCCAAGTTGATTTCTTCAGTCAAGGATAACAAAATATGTTGTGTAAGAAGTAGGGTACACTTGTCCTTAAGACATGGGTTTTCTTCAGAAATGAGAGGAATTTTACTGGCTTTTCTGCTAATGTTCAAATCTGTGATCATAGTTCTCTATGCTGGCAAGGTGTCCTTTCATTATTTTATTCTTTTGATTTAATCTTTGCATCATAAAAGATCTCTGCTTCATTTTAATATCACATAACAGAGTGTCTATAAGGTTCTTTAGTCTCTGGGCTTTCATTGACATTTCAACTTACTTTCTGAGATTTGCACAGGACAATTTTTTACATTACGAGGGTTGTTCAAAAATTATTGAGACATTGTGAATATTTTGCATTCTAATGAACGTCTTTCAGTGAAAATTGGCATATACGTTTGACATACACTAAAAATTAATAAGAGCAAGAAATATTTTACAAATATTCAATATTTTCTCTTCAGTGGTATATAAAAGTTTCAATAGTAGGGGTACCCGGAGCAGTCACGGAATTAGATATTGAAAATATGTAACCACAAAATTCTAATTCTTCGTGGATCCATAATGAGAGCAAAAATAATTCAGTTTAAGTGTTCATAATTTTTCAGCTTTGGTTCAAATTCATGTTGTGAAAATTTGATAGAATTTTGATCAGAAATACGGAGATCATAAATAAATTAAGCGCTGTAGAAAAATCTGCTAACAACGAAAAAATTAATTTTGGCGTCAAGGGCGGAGCAGCCATCATACCTAAAATTTTGTGTAGCGTAATGTAGAACTCTTTTCAAGACTGAACGACCTGCTAAAACAGTAACAACGAGAAAAAAAAATGATGATTAAGGTTTTGCTATTTCATTGGTTTACAATTTTTTAAACAATTAATTTAACTAGATAAAAATTAAAAGACAGTATTGATATTGTTACGGTATTTAACCCGCCTTGCATAAATTGGCACTGCATGATTCTAAGTCATCCTTTCCTATAAAAGTACATTTTTGACTGGGTTAGGAACAGCATATATTTTTAAAGATTAGTTTAAGAAAAGAGAATGTTTGAATTGTGTAAAGTTATATATCTAATAAGGAAGAAGGAAGAGTATTAAAGGCTTCCCAATCGTTTCACATACGAAACAATCTACGGCTAACGTAACGTTAAATGACGTCGCGAGCTGCTCCGGATCGATAGACATATGTACATTTATTACTTCACCGAAACTTATGTAATTATCGTAAGAATTAGAAAATTTGCTTAAGTGTTTTAGTCTTTTTTTTTAAGATGTTGATGAATTTTCATGAAATTATCTTCGTCCTTTATGGAGTAAATGTAATTGTCTCAATAATTTCCGAACAGCCCTCGTAGATTTGATTTATGGCACGCCGATTGGTTCAAAAATATTTTCTGCACGACCTTGAACAAAAATTACATGAGCAAGTCAAAACTTACACTTAGTGCGGAAAATACACACAAAGTTATTGAAATTTGCCCAAACTATACTAAAACTACACAATCAAGAAAATATTTACACGATATAATGAGAAAATTACACAAACGTAAAAACGAACACTGTACAAGTGAGAATACAACATCGACATAATATACGGCGCATCCTCATTTCGACATTTCATTAATATTCATTAGAGAGCAGCTCAGTGTGGCTTGGATGCTTAAAACGTTATAAAAAGAGGATGAGTAATGTGTTAATTAACAATATTTATTCAATCTTTTTAAAAAAAAAATCAGTCTTTCAGAATTACGCTAGACTCTCAAGAATATGCACATGCATATAGATTAACACCCCTCTATTAAAAACATTCTACACAGTTAGGTATAGAAAACGTAAAAAGGGTTGCATATATATTATCAGTTGCGTGTTTAATTGTTCGATTTCTTATGTCATTCCTCTAAATAGCACTATCTTTCGAGGGTTCAAAACAATGATAATATCATAGTAAAGGTAAATAAATAAAAAAACAGCGTGAGGTAATACAGGAGAGTTAATAAAGTTTATCTCCTCTGGATAAACTATGTTATTTTAGCACATAAGTAGTCAGTATAGAAAGATAGACAACTCTTACTAGTCACATTCATTAAACTGGGCATGCGCAAGGAAAACTTCCTTTTTCCGGTTGAACAAAAAAGCTGCTGGTACCAAAAATTTAACTGAAGAAAAAATTACTTGCATCTAAGGCATCACGAAGAGAAAGTCAAAGAAAGTTTGTTTAATTAATGAGTTATTAATAGGTATCAATGAATTGAATTGATTTATTTCAAAATTTAGGGGTTTTTAGTCACGATTTATCAGATTAAATATTTGGAAAATGTTCTCGACCTTGCTCATAGGTCAGCCATGAAAAAATGAGTCGGAGTAGAAAATTATTTAATTAACTCGACAAGGGAAAGTTTAATTTATTTAGCTACAATAAATTGTAATAAATTTTGGAAATAAACAAAAAAAAAATAAATAAAAAAAATAAAATAAAATAAAAAAAAAATAAATAAATAAAAGACAGGAATAAGTTTAGTTGTTATGAATTGTAATTTGTGCTTGCATTATATTTAAATAAATAATAGGAATATTACAATTAATTATTTTTTAATTAACATTTCTTTTGTTTTCGAGCCATGTTGAGAGCCAATAAAACCAGGGCATCGAAGGGCAAAAGTCCATATGCCCGCCCAGTATCCAGGACATCCACAGGGCATAGTATTGTAGCCTCCACGGTGACTACTCAAGCATCCACAGTAGCTTCGACGTCCATTGAACCCATCATAACGACATCAGCCACCAGTCATTATTCCCAGGCAGCTATGTCAGTGCCAACAAGAACTTACATGGTCAGCCAAGAACCGCTTATTCAGCCAGTATCACTACAGCCTGTCTACGAGACTGCAGACATCCTTACTCCTGTTGTGTAGACTGTACCCACCCAACAGACAGTGGAGCCACAGTTGCCTGTGCCAACTACTAGCAATACAGCAGGTATAAATTGCATGGTTGAATTAGATAGGTCTACACCTTTCCAGAGTGTAGCATCAATGCTTGGTGCTCATGTCTCTCAAGCATTGAAGGAAAAAAATTGGAATAACGAGTATGTTGCTCTGAGCAAACTTTTGATCAAAGAGCCAGTTTCAGATATACAGCATCACATTGTTTATCTTGATGGTTTAATTCAGGTTAAACCAAAGCACAAAGATGAAAAAAATTATGTCTATTTCACAATAGACTGATGCCTTTTTAATTTTTGCTTCAATTTACTGCGCCAAGCACTCTGCACAAGCTATAAATTTATTTCGTTATATGGCAACAATTAGAAAAGGTGCAGAGCGTTCATCTACGTCTTATGGTTGGAGGGATTATGACATCCAGTTTAGGCTGAAAAAATCAATTGATTCAAATCTTAACTTGGGTTCGGTTGATGCTGAATTTTCAGGGTGTTTGCGAAAAACACAATTGTCAGTTTTTGCATATTTGTGTGAAATGTAATGGATCGCATCCTTCTTTACATTGCAGATCTTCCCAGAATAACAATGTCAAACAATTTCCCCAGTCTAGGCCCACACAACAGCAGTTCCGCCCAAGATTCCCACAGCGAGCAATTCGACCTACACAATAAATTATGGGATTTAGGCCATTATCCAATTAAAACCAACAATCTTCACAAATTATTATTAAATTATCCTGACAGAGAAGTTGCCAACATATTAGGGCAGGGTTTTGAGAAAGGGTTTTTGTTAAATTATCAGGGCCCTAGAGTAAGGGTTGAATATAAAAACATGAAGTCTGCAATTCAACACTCTAGCGATCTAGAAGAAAAGATTAAGAAAGAAATTGGATTAGGTAGGGTTTTGGGTCCTTTTTCAGCGCCCCCAATATCAAATTTAAGATGTAGCCCAATATGTTTATTACCTAAAAAACAAGGTGGATGGCGTATGATAACCAATCTTTCACATCCTTACGATGATGGTGTTAACGATTACATAGATCAGCAAGATTGTACTGTCAATTATGCTTCATTTGATGATGCAATTAACATAATTCAAACCAAAGGAAAAGGGGCCCTTATGGCAAAGATGGACATTTCTAGTGCATTTAGGCTTTTACCTATCAATCCTCAGGAATTTTGTTTGCTAGGTTTTAAGTTCAATAATTCTTATTATATTGACAAGTGTTTGCCAATGGGGTGTTCAGTATCTTGTTCACTGTTCGAAAAATTTTCATCGTTTTTACATTGGGAATTAGAACAGAGGTCACAAAAGGATGGTATCGTTCATTACTTAGACGATTTCCTTTTTGTTGGATCAGCCAATTCTAGTGATTGCAAAGAATTAATGTATCACTTTCAAGAACTGAGTCAAGATTTAGGAGTTCCAATTGCACCAGAAAAAAACAAGGTCCTTGTACAAAATTAACATTTTTAGGGTTAGGAATAGATTCTGTTCAAGAGACAATTTTTGTTCCAAAAGAAAAAGTTGATGAATTGCTGGAAAAGATAATATGTTCAGTGTAGTAAAAAAGTAACAAAGAAAGAATTAGAATCGCTTGCTGGATCACTTGCTTTTGTTGTAAAAGCATTACCGGCTGATAGGGCATTTTGTAGGAGAATTTACGGGGCACTACAAGGTGTTGATAGATCTTTTCATTTGATTAGAATATCTAATGAGATTAAGTTGGACCTTCAGATGTGGGTTGTATTTCTGCAAAATTTTAATGAACTAACTCGGTTTCCATCAGTAGATTGGTCAGATAGTGATATGTTGCAGTTTTTATACAGACAGTTCAGGGTCGGTTGGGTGTGGTGTTGTTTTTGGCGATGAATTGAGTGTGTTAGCTTGGCCAGCAAGTTGGTCTCAGGAGTTAAAGAAGGATATTACTTTGTTGGAGCTTATTCCAATATCGTTGGGTATTGTTATTTGGGCTGAAAAACTGGCTTCTAACAAATTGCTTTTACATGTTGACAATTTAGCACTCGTTCACATAATTAACAACAAAACCTCCAAAAATAAGAGAGTTATGGTTTTAGTGAGAGCTTTGGTCCTCAAAACTTTGCAGAATAACATTCAGATCAAATGTCAACATATTCAAGGTATTAAGAATGATAAGGCAGATGCTCTTTCTCGTTTTCAGATTTCGAAGTTCCATCAGCTGGCTCCTGGGGCTCGGCCTTATCCCTGTCCAGTTCCTATGCAATTTTGGCAAATTATTCATCAACTGTTGAGAACCTGGTAGATGCTAGCATTTCGGACAATACAAACAAAGTTTATAAGCAGGGCATTCAAACTTTTATCAAATTTAGGGTAGATAACTCTTTTCCACAATTGTGGCCTCCACCTGTTGACCATGTCATCAATTTTGTTGCATACATGTTAGAGAAAAAATGCGCCTTTTCAACTGTCAAGTGTTGTCTGTCTGGTCTGAGGTTTTTTATAAACATTCATGGATGGCCAAATTCCGTGGAGTCATTTTTAATTAAAAAACTGCTTACTGGTTACAAAAAGTTGACAGTGTCTAGTGATATTAGAAGGCCTATTACTAGTACCTTGCACATGTTAGGTCGTATCATAAATACCTTGCCATTTGTTGCACATTCTTTATACGAGGCAACATTATTTCAATGTGCCTATTCAGTAGCATTTTTTGCATTGCTTAGAGTCAGTGAAGTAGTAGACCTTCAATATGATAGTGTTCAGTTATTACAAGACCATGTAAGTCTACTGATTAAAAGTTCCAAGACTGATCAAATGCATAGGGGTTCAGCAGTTAAAGTCCCAAAGCATGCCCAGTCATTAATTTTGTTTACAATACTGCAGAAATTTCTTGCAATGCGACAGACAATTTCAGCTACAAATTTTTTTGTGCATTTCAACTCCAAGCCTTTGACTCAATATCAGTTTTCTACAATGCTCAATAAATGTTTATCATTTTTGAAAATAAACACATCAGTTTTTAAATATCATTCTTTTAGAATTGGTGGGGCCACACATCTGTTTTCAAATGGTTAGAGCGAAGCTGAAATCAAAACCATTGGCAGATGGAGTTCTGCAGCCTACAAGTCATATATAAGGCCAATTGTTTAATAAGTTAGAAGCAAATTAAATTTGTTCAAAATTATTTCAGATTGCATATGGATCATTGGATCATCTTTGATATATTGGGCTCAGAAATATGCTCAACAGAAAATGCTTAACAACCTGGGATTTGAATCACATAGGATAATTTGGTATGGAATAAGGGGCATGGTTTGGTCACAGCTTATCCAACTATCCAAAAGATTTTAAAAAATAATAACCCACCAACAATTCTAGTAATACACTGTGGTGGTAATGATATTGGTAATCCGCATAATACGTTGAAGGGTTTACAAATGTACATGAAATCTACCAATGTAAATATTTCACAATTAATGCCAAAGACAGTTATCGTTTGGTCTCATATCTTACCACGAAGTGATTGGACATTACGTCTTTATAGCAATGATGGAGAAAACTGGAGAAGAAGAATTAATTCTGCACTTGCTACTTTTGTTGTTAAGAAAATGTGTGGGGCCTCCATTAAATATCCTGATATTTTAAAAAGATACATGTATGTTACCCTTTTTCGCAGAGATGGTGTACACTTGTCGGACTTGGGTAATGACTTGTTTGTGAATTCTTTAAGAAATGCTCTAGGGATGTTTTTGTCATCCACTGACAGATTTTATCCTACTATTACCTCATGTACTTGTTAAGTCTTGTCATGGCCAAGCACTGAAGTTGAATATTTGAAAATTGAATTGTATACGAATACTGGTTGAGTGTTTTATTGATAAATTTGTATTTGAATTGTTGAATGCAAAATTGACCGCCTAGATTTGTTGGCGGATGACCCACAAAAAATATGTTTTGTGGTTCATTTCGCAGAATTTTGCAGAGAATGCCACCTCACTGGGGCACTGTTTTTTCCAGGTCCCTTGGGTCAAGGTGGTGTTTCTACTGCTTTGTGTTGTTTGTGTATATGCTGCCATATCGATTTGAAGATCGGCGCATAATTTGTTGTTTTGTTGAAAGTTTTAATTAGGTAGGGTCAATAAGGTCATTAGGATATTAAGTATTAATTTATAGACATTATAGTTATTGGTCTTTTAATGGTAAAGAACAATGGTTTGCAAGGAGTGCTTTGCTGTCTAAAAATAATAAAGTGTATCTCCTCTGGATAAACAAGGTTATTTTGACCACATAAGTAGTCACTATAGAAAGATAGACAACTCTTACTAGTCACATTCATTAAACTGGGCATGCGCAAGGAAAACTTCCTTTTCCGGTTGAACAAAAAAGCTGCTGGTACCAAAAATTTTAACTGAAGAACCCTCCCACCCTCTCCTAGTTATAACTTCTGCAGAAATGCATGGCCTTAAAAGAATTTTATATAGAATTAATTGGTGTTAAAATATTCTATATAAATTGATGACCTTGTTATTCATCATTTGTATTTTACTGTTTTGATGTGTGTAGAACAAAATTTCTGCTGTTTTAAATTTATATTCTCAGCGTCATGGACCATAAGAATGATTGATCATAAGTATATCAACAAAGACTCAAGATCGAGCAGAGAATTTATGCACCAGTGATCATGACTTTAAAGAATTGTGTGTTGTGATGGTATAAAACAATATTAATGCCAGAGTTTTGCAGAGAATGCCACCTCCATGGGGCACTTTTTTTCCAGGTCCCTTGGGTCAAGGTGACCGTGGTGTTTCTACTGCTTTGTGTTGTTTGTGTATATGCTGCCATATCGATTTGAAGATCGGCGCATAATTTGTTGTTTTGTTGAAAAAATTGTGAATAAATGGCCATGACAAGTACGCCAAACATTAATTATTTGTAATGTTTTAATTAGGTAAGGTCAATAAGGTCATTAAGATATTAACAAGCATTCTCTGTAAGCACCAACGAATTTACTATAGGGCTTGGAAACGACATGTCTCGGATTTTGATGAAATTTTCACCATAGGTGTGTCTTGGTACAAAACTAACAAATATGGTGTCGGAAGTTCCACATGTGCACTTGGTTGCCATGGAGACGGATCCATTGAATTCGGCCATTTTTGGCCCATTTTGACTAAATGAAAACATGAAAATTGAGGAAATGTAAATGAATATTTATCGGTATTTAATACACTCTTACAAAAATCATTGGATCATTTGATAACATGACCTTTTAAGGTACACAGAGCATATAATCGTTTATTCTAGAAATATTCTTCCTGTAAGAAAAAGGTCATGCAAATTGACATGGTTTCTAAAAATTTGAAAAATGGGGAAATTGGAATTTTTTGAGATCTTTGAGGCTAAATAAGAAAAATTGTCCGCGGAAATTTCCCAAATCTTATGTGTGTAATTATACTTGGGGATAAGTAGTGTCATTTCATGAAAAAACATAAGTGGGCTTTTGCTCCTATTTTTAGTAACATGCATCTATATATAGATATATTTTAGAAAAATGTGAAATTTCAAATTTTGGCAAAGTTTTAATTGTCATCATTGCATAATTAGAACGTATGTTGTAAAATTTGAAATTTAAATGACAAGAGCTGGACACCACTAGCTGGTATGGACAACGGTTGAGGGGAATTCCCATTTCTATTTTTAGTATCAGGTTGCTAAATATAGATATGTCTCTGAATATTAGGAAAAATGGCATTTTTGTTCGAATTGGAAGCTTCATATAAGAAGTCCTAACAAATATAAAGCTTTCTACAATATGCTTTCAGAATGTACATGTGTTTGTCCAAAAATTAGTACAATTTTGAGGATGGACTCTTGTTTCATTTTATAGCACCAATGGTCTAAAAATAGATTACTCGAATAATTGAGAAAATGTAGATTATTGCACTCTTTAAAGCACTTTAGAGATGTGAATGCTGATTACTTAGGAAGTATATTGTAAAATTTGAAATGTTAATGACAAGACCTTGATAATACCTGCTGGTATGGATAATTGTTAAGGGAATTCCTCTTTTTACTTTTAGTATCAGGTGGCTAAATATAGATATATCTCTGAATATTAGGAAAAAATGGCATTTTTGTTCTAATTGGAAGCTTCATATAAAAAGTCCTAACAAATACAATGCTTTCTATAATATTTTTACAGAATGAACTTGTGTTTGAACAATAATTGCCACAATATTGAGGATGAACTCTTGTTTAATTTTATGGCAAAATGGTCTAAAAGTAGATTACTCGAATAATTAAGAAAACGTAGTTTATTGCACCTTTTCAGGCACATTTTAGATGTAGTTGCTGCATAATTAGGAAATCCTTTGTAAAATTTCAGATGTTAATGACAAGATCTGGATACCACTAGGCGGTATGGATAATTGTTGAAGGGAATTCCCATTTTTATTTTTAGTATCAGGTGGCTAAGTATAGATATGTCTCTGAATATTAGGAAAAATGGCATTTTTGTTCTATAATTGGATTCTTCATATAAGAAGTCATAACAAATATAAAGCTTTCTACAATATGCTTTCAGAATGTACATGTGTTTGTTCAAAAATTAGTACAATTTTGAGGATGGACTCTTGTTTCATTTTATAGCACCAATGGTCTAAAAATAGATTACTCGAATAATTGAGAAAATGTAGATTATTGCACTTTTTAAAGCACTTTAGAGATGTGATTGCTGATTACTTAGGAAGTATATTGTAAATTTTGAGATGTTAATGACAATAGCTTGACACCTTGAGCAGGTGTGGACAATGGTTGAGGGGATTTCCCATATCTATTTTTAGTATCACATGGCGTAATATTGATATGAAGCACTCTAAATATTAGGGAAAATTAAAGTTTTATGCTAATTTGAATCTACATACAAATTGTCTTTTAAAAGCAACAATGGTCAAAAATTGATTCCTGGAATAATCGAGAAAATGTTGATTATTCCACTTTTTCTGGCAATTTTTTAGATGTCATGCTGAATAATTACGAAGTATATTGTAAAATTTGAGTTTTTAATGACAGTACATGTAGCTGGCCACAACTAGCAAGTGTCGAGAAAAGCTGAAGGGGGGGGGTCCTATTACTATTTTTAGCATCACGTGGTGAAATATATTTACGCCATTTATAGGAAAACGTAAAGAAATTTTGAATTGTTCTGTAAAATAACTCCCGATTGTCTTAATTCTAGTCTTTGACAAAGTACCTATATTTTTATCTGCAAGTTTTTTTTTGTCCAAAGACTTTTAATATTTTTAGACGAAGACTCAAAGAGTGTATTCTATATGGCAGTTTCTGTGGCCTGCAGTTTTTTTGATAGTCAATATATTTCAAGAATCTTTTGTCATTTTTGTCGAAAGTGTCATAGAGTATCTAAGGATTTTTGTTAATACATGTACAAAACAGGGATTTTCTCTTGAAGCAAGAGGAGATACTAGGGAATCTAATCTCTAATAACAAGACCTTGTTAAAATACCATTTCACCGATCTGTTACAGGGTTACTCTCATCACTGTTGATGCCCTCTGGTCTCTTTTATAAGAAGTTGCGGTTTGAGCTTTATTGTGCCCTAAAAAATTAATGTTCTTAAAAAGTTGTGAAATTGGCTTTTACAATCATTGAGTAGATGAATATGATAGATCATTAAAGAATATGAAAGGGGATCGTTCAGGATATATGACGTAATTTATTTCGTACACTTTTAAGTTTAATGTAGAAAAGCCCCAAAACGACTCATTTCTGTGCTGATTTTCCTTTAGCCACCGTCGCCCTCTTTAATTTTTGGATATATTATGTAGACTGCTATGAATAATCACATTCGTTTAGCTCAAAATCTCTCCAGGCGAGAGTGGCAGAGTATGTCTGAAAGAAAAAAAATCCACTGAAAATTGATGTATTCTGCATCTTTTAAAGAAAATACGGGAATATACACAAGCTTATGACGTCACATTAGCATTTAGGAGGTCAAATCAGATGAAACGACTTGTGTATTTTTACTGGAGGAAATTCTTATGATTCAGAAAGAATGAATTTTTATTTCCTATATCACTTTCATATTTTTAAAAAATAGGGCTTTAGATATTTTGTATTGAAACTGTACCTTGTTCTTTGTTTCTATAAATAGAAATGGAAGTCCTCATTTATTTTGCATATTTCAAATATAATTAGAACTGAATATCATTATTGTTTTTATGCTTGTTAGTTAACGGTAAGTACCGATACATGACTGTATGACATATATTTTATACTTATCAGTCACATGATTATTTTACTAAGAAAACTTGATCATACTCATGACATATTGAATACAACAGTATATTTCGTAAATATATTATTAATGAAGCCCCTTCAATCCTTTGTTATTTTTCTTCTTTTGCTGAGAAGTTGCTACATATAAATAGATGTACTATTAATAGAAAAGAGAGCCCCTCTTCAGATAGTGTGCATTAATTCACTAAATAGTTTGGAAGTATTTGTCAGTCACATAACGTCTACCAGGTATAACATTGATTTTTCTTTCCAAAATTGCCTGAAAAGGTACAATAACTGATATTTCTCGATGATTCTAAGAATAATTTTAGACCATTGTTGGTATAAAAAAGGGGGTCAGTCCAAAACATTGTAGCAATTCCTGTACAAACAAGAGTTCATTTGGAAGGCTTATTGTAAAAAGCTTTATATTTAATAAGACATTTTGTAGGAAGATTCAAATTAGCAATTTGAATTCTGAAAACATTCTGAAAGCATGTTGTAGAAAGCTAAATATTAATTAAGACTTTTTATATGAAGCTTCCAATTAGAAGAAAAATGTCATTTTCCCTAGTATTCAGACATATTTATATTTATCCACCTGATACTTAAAATAGAAATGGGAATTCCCCTCAACAATTATCCATATCTGGCCAGCTAGTGGTGTCCCAATCTTGTCATTAACATCTAAAATTTACAAAATTTTTCCTCATTATACAGCAATAACATCTGAAATGTGCTTGAAAAGGTGCAATAATCTACATTTTCTCAATTATTCAAGTAATCTTTTTTTTTTACCATTCTTGATATGAAATGAAACAAGAGTCCATTCTCAATATTGTGGCAATTATTGTACAAACAAATGTACATTCTGAAGGTATATTGTAGAAAGCTTTATATTTGTTAGGACTTCTCATATGGAGCTTCCATTAGAACAAAAAAACCATTTTTCCTAATATTCAGAGAAATCTCTATATTTAGCCTCCTGATACTAAAAATAGAAATGGGAATTCCCTTCAACAATTGTCCATACTGCTTAGTGGTATCCAGATCTTGTCATTAACATCTAAAATTTTACAAAAGATCATGCAGCAACTACATCTAAAATGTGCCTGAAAAGGTGCAATAATCTACATTTTCTTAATTATTCTAGTAGTCTACTTTTAGACCATTCTTGCCATTAAATGAAACAAGAGTCCATCCTCGAAATTGAGACAATTATCATTGTACAAACACATGTACATTCTGTAAAAATATTATAGAAAGCATTGTATTTGTTAGGACTTTTTATATGAAGCTTTCAATTAGAACAAAAATGCCATTTTTCCTAATATTCAGAGACATATCTATATTTAGCAACCTGATACTAAAAATAGAAAGGGGAATTCCATTAACAATTATCCATACCAGCAAGTGGTATCAAGGTCTTGTCATCAACATTTCAAATTTTACAATATACTTCCTAAGTAATCAGCAATCACATCTCTAAAGTGCTTTAAAAAGTGCAATAATCTACATTTTCTCAATTATTCGAGTTATCTATTTTTAGACCATTAGTGCCATAAAATGAAAAAAGAGTCCATCCTCAAAATTGTACTAATTTTTGAACAAACACATGTACATTCTGAAAGCATATTGTAGAAAGCTTTATATTTGTTAAGACTTCTTATATGAAGCTTCCAATTCGAACAAAAATGCCATTTTTCCTAATATTCAGAAACTTATCTATATTTAGAAACCTGATACTAGAAATACATGCAGAAAAGGGAATTCCCCTCAACCGTTGCCCATACCAGCTAGAGGTGTTCAGCTCTTGTCATTTAAATTTCAAATTTTACAATATACTTCCTAAGTAATCAGCAATCACATCTCTAAAGTGCTTTAAAAAGTGCAATAATCTACATTTTTTCAATTATTAGAGTTATCTATTTTTAGACCATTAGTGCCATAAAATGAAACAAGAGTCCATCCTCAAAATTGTACTAATTTTTGAACAAACACATGTACATTCTGAAAGCATATTGTAGAAAGCTTTATATTTGTTCAGACTTCTTATATGAAGCTTCCAATTCGAACAAAAATGCCATTTTCCTAATATTCACAGACATATCTATATTTAGCAACCTGATACTAAAATTAGAAATGGGAATTCCCCTCAACCGTTGTCCATACCAGCTAGTGGTGTCCAGCTCTTGTCATTTAAATTTCAAATTTTATAACATACGTTCTAATTATGCAGTAATGACAATTAAAACATTGCCAAAATTTGAAATTTCACATTTTTCTAAAATATATCTATATATAGATACATGTTACTAAAAATAGGAGCAAAAGCCCACTTATGTTTTTTCATGAAATGACACTACTTATCCCCAAGTATAATTACACACATAAGATTTGGGAAATTTCCGCGGACAATTTTTCTTATTTAGCCTCAAAGATCTCAAAAAATTCCAATTTCCCCATTTTTCAAATTTTTAGAAACCATGTCATTTTGCATGACCTTTTTCTTACAGGAACAATATTTCTAGAATAAACGATTATATGCTCTGTGTACCTTAAAAGGTCATGTTATCAAATGATCCAATGCTTTTTGTAAGGGTGTATTAGATACCGATAAAAATTCATTTACATTTCCTCAATTTTCATGTTTTCATTTAGTCAAAATGGGCCAAAAATGGCCGAATTCAATGAACCCGTCTCCATGGCAACCAACTGCACGTGTGGAACTTCCGACACCATATTTACTAGTTTTGTACCAAGACACACCTATGGTGAAATTTTTATCAAAATCCGAGACATGTCGTTTCCAAGATTTTTTGGTGCTTACAGAGAATGCGTGTTAAGTATTTATTTATAGAAATTATAGTTATTGGTCTTTTGATGGTAAAGAATAATGGTTTGCAAGGGGTGCTTTGCTGTCTAAAAATAACAACAAATGAAACTCTTGTCCTCCAGCACCCACTGTGTGTACTATGGTAATAATTAAGGTTGTGGATGCGTGACCTTTTCATATCGAAAGATTCCTGGCTCCCTTCTGTTGCTGGAATGGAAGACACCTGTACGCTAATCGATTTATAGTTATTTGACACATCAATGATACCTTTTGATTGAAGGTTACTAGCAATTCATTCTGAGATTTTTATGCAATGTTGCTGCATCTGGGTTGTGGAATTTGCCCGATACCTTTTTAGAAGTAAACAGTAAAAAAAAAACGAGCAAATAATTGCGCAACTTTAATTTTAATATTAAACGAATACATCATTTTTGAAAAATAACTCGTAGTATAATTATATACAGTGTTTTACTTATGTGAATTTCTGTTTTTCTGGTGTAGATTATTTTGAATAGGTAAGATGCATATAAGGGAGTTAAACAATTTAAAAATATATTATATTGATACAAATTTAGTATCGCTTTTTAAAGTGAGGGGGGGGGGGGGCAAATTATACCTAAACATTCTAATTAACAAGCAAAACAAGAGGCCCATGGGCCACATCGCTCACCTGAGAAGCTTTGACCATTCTGTTCTTTACCAGATTTCCCCCTTGCAATACATTATGTATCCCCACCCTACCTCACTGATCATAATTCTGGCCCAGTGGTTCTTGAGAAAAAGATTTTCAAAGATTTTTCCTATATATTTTTATGTAAAACTTTGATCCCCCCATTGTGGCTCCACCCTTCCCCTGGGGGTCATGATTTGTTCAATTTAAAATCTACATTTCCCAAGAATGCTTCCACATAAGTTTCAACTTTTCTGGCCGGTGGTTCTTGAGAGGAAGATTTTCAAAGATTTTTCCTATATATTTCTATGTAAAACTTTGATTACCAATTGTGGCCCCACCCTTCCCCGGGGGGTCATGTTTAAATTTAGAATCTACACTATTCTAGGATGCTTCCACATAAGTTTCATCTTTTCTGGCCCAGTGGTTCTTGAGAAGAAGATTTTTTAATGACCCCACACTATTTTTGTCTTTTCTTGATTATCTCCCCTTGCGAGGGGATATTTCCCTTTTTAAATTAATTTACATTCCCCTTCACCCAAGGATGCTTTGTTCCAAGTTTGGTCAAAATTGGTCCAGTGGTTCTTGAGAAGAAGTCGAAAATGTGAAATGTTTACAGACGGACAGACGGACAGACAAATGGCTAGACGGACGGACGGACGGACGACGGACAAAATGTGATCAGAAAAGCTCACTTGAGCCTTCGGCTCAGGTGAGCTAAAAAAGGTAAAGAGTCCAATCTCGAAAATCCTATTTCGGTGAGGTAGTGATCGAGGCACCTTCAATTCCAATCCAGCAACAAAAAAGGGGCTTTTCAGTTGAAATTTTACAATGGAAGTAGACATTGTTTGCACAAAAATAACAACAACAACAAAAAAAAACGAGGGGGGGGGGAGCAGGTCCCTTCTGATACTACGTGCCTGAAATATATTTTTAAGAATTTAAGGGTACGATATCCTGGGATTTGTCTGCGCTCGACCTAACAACAGTTAAAAATTGGGGATTGGGGTCAACCAGCATGTAAAGGAAAATTTACTATAGCAAAATTTATACTAGAAAATGAGGGGGTGATGGGGGAGGTCTACAGGTCTGATTGACGATTAATTTTGTTTCATAATAATACAAGTACATGTGTATAATCAAGTTATTTTTTTTCATATGGCCATTAACATGTATTTCATGGGTAAAGAAAAGTAATCTTACAAGAAACTTAGTGTTTGGAAAACAAAAATCATGAAGTCGATTTTGAAATGTAAACAGAATTTGTTTTCTTGGTAAATAGTTGCCACACATCGAGGTCCATAAAGAACGTAAATTATTTGCATTTTTCAAGGTTGATAAAACACGTTCTACTACACTGCTGTTTCCATTCTAATTTTTTCATTGCTTCCTATTTGTAACATTTTAAGCATAGATGTACTTCGTAAATCACAATGTTTTAAAAGTAACAAACACAAAAGCGCATGTACATAAAGCACATAGAGTATTTATCTTCTCCTTTTATCTGTTCCTATTTATTAAAATGAAAACATTTATCATGCAATCGCCATTAAGAATGAGGGTAACGCTTACAAGAAATGTCTTGTTTTATTGAGTAGCTTATAACTGAAAATATGAAATTTCATTGAAGGAATTCATAACAAAGTATGCTAAAGATTTCCAACAAAAACTGATATCCTGATATTTAATAAGTATGAATACATGTGTTATTAGAATAAAATATCTTTTATGTTTGACCATAGATCTAAATACATGCTGTGTACATCTAAGGTTATACCAACTTTTTTTAAGTTAAAAAAAATATATCCAAAAAAATGAATAAAGGTATATACATGTATAATGTCCAATTCCGAGTGGTAAAGAAAATAAAATAGGTACAAATGAAGAGTACCAAAATTAATTCTACAGCTTAATGATTATAATCAGCCATAATTCTGCCAATTTCATGAATAATCAACTTTATTAATCGTTTGATTATGCAAGTGTTAATTCTATATTTATACAAGTAATTTTCGTTAAAATTGTAGTATCTATAAATTAGAAATATTCAAAAGCTATAGAGAGTTTATTTAAATAAAAAAAAAATAAAATAATAATTCTAACAATTTTTGTTTTTTAGAAAATCAAGACCCTATTCAGCCGCAATGTTTATCGTTTGGTACTTTTAGTTCGGAGTCGAGAGCATCATATGCAATGTTGGTTTTTTTTTTACCTCGCATTATACGATTCCTTCTTGTCACAATTTTTGTTATCAAATAATACTTCCATATCTTAGTTAGGATCTCGGTCAATACAAGAAAAAACATAATGTTTTGAAAAACTTTGAAGTTTTCTCACATATAGATCACATGGAAACACTTCATTTGTTCGATTGGTATTAGCTATTCTAAATCGGATCGAGGTTTAGCAAAGAAATAAAAAAGCAAAGTAAAGCACATGCCATCGTCAACGCCATTTAATTTCCATTCTCAATTACATCCAGCTAAGTATACATGATTGAAGAGATAAAGAGTACAGAAAACCAAGAACACGATGAATATTCTATGTGCACAATAATGATATGCGCAGCTGTATGTGCAGTAAAATTGTTTGTGTAATTTTTAGTTTCCTCTGCTCGTGCAATTTTTGATTTTTTGTTTGTGCATATTATACCCCTAAATCGTGTAAAAATTTCGGATTCGTGTATTTTTCGTTATGTTTGTGTTAAAATCTTTCAAAGTATGTGCAATTTTTACCTATACGTGCGGTTTTTTTTTACTCGTGTATATTTTTCATCTAGCACATGTATAAAATCTTGATCGTTGTGCAGAAAATAATTTTGAACCAATCGGCGTGCCATATTGATTCCATTCAGGAGAAAACATCTCTCATAGAGAATATAACTTCTTATGTTATGAATGATTTCTCTGTGTTTATGACGGTTAGTTTTATATGATGTTCTGATGTCTAGTACTCTGTGTTGTTTGTGTTCTTCACATTGAAAACAGACAGGTAGTTCACATGATTGACAGAACAGTTCATATATTCTATCTGGATGTATCACACAGGCCTCTTGTTTGGGGATATTTTCATACTTCTCATGGTAAATCACAACGTCGTGTTCCATGGTATTTAAATAAATATCATGTTTCTCTTTATACTGTAGACACAGGCCATGTTTAAAATTGTGTGACATTCCCATTTTTTTTACTGACAAAGTTAGAAAACTACTGACAATGTGCTGTCGTTACTGTAAAACTTAGACATTTACTGACGTTTTTACTGCCGTTGTAACGTTGAATTTTGACCCGGGTTGAAAATAGACCTGGGGTCATTTTTCAACGATGAATACTGAGACCTAAGATGTTGAATTTAGACCCCAATCCGTTGAAAACTGAGCCGGGTCGTGGAATTTTGATCATGAAACCGGTTCTAAATTCAACAACATGAAATAAATATTCATTACTTGGTTTTCATAACTGTGAGGTAATCCATGGGCGTGGGTAAGAGGGGGGAACAGTTCTATGCTTAGCCATCTCCCCCCCCCCCCCGACTTTTTTGCAAAGATAGACATAATTGATATAGGCAATGAACAAAGTGAAATTGATTTAGCCCTCCCTTTCAACAGGCACCTCACAGTGTACTCAAAGAAAGAAGAGCTAGTGGTAGTGCTTGATAAAAAAAAAATCGGATCCTAACACCCCCCCCCCCCCCCCCCCCCCAAAAAAAAAAAAAAAAAGAAAAATTAGGATTTTTGGGTTAGGATTTTTCTTTTCTTTTTGTGTCAATTATTTTCAAAATTTGATTTTTTTTCTTTTTCAATTATCTCCCCCCACCCCGCACTTTCAATTTGCTCCCGTCGCCACTGTATCAATACACAGGTAATTCAGTAATTCAAATTTTATATCTTGGAATGAAATATTAACAAAAATATCTTAGATTGTAAAGTAACATGTACAAGTAGTTTAAAATCGCAATATTTCCGTGTAATATTTATTTTTAACAAATCATTTGTATATGTAAATCCTATCGGTGTACATAGTGACACAATATACAATTTAGATCAGAAATTAGTTTATCTATACTTGCTTTTTGCCAACAATACTTCATTTATTTTAATCTTGAAATTCGTAATAATAGTATTTTGGAAATAGTGCGAGTTTAAGGAGTGATGCACGTACGTTTTAATGCTTATTTAGTTATGCGCAACATTAATAACTTAAAATGTCAAGCTTGAAAAATGGATTTTTTTTCAAAATAAAAGGTATAATGATCTTTTCGGCATAGTTAATCAAACAGTTCAAGAACGAACCCCACAATACATATTTTTTTTAAGTAGAGGATGGAAAAAAGGGAGGGGGTTGATCACTTTTTTAGGATGTTTCAATTTGCTAATAAAATCTTGTTTCATGGCAGATTTAGAGATGATGATTTCATCATTTTCAAAGGTTCTGAGATTGAGATTGAGATTCTTGATTTCTTCGAACTTGGCAATCAGTTTCATCCGTACTTAAAATTCCCCTTTGAAATCTCTTTTGATTCAGTAAACATTGTAGACACAAAAGTGTGTTTAAAGGAAGAAAATTTCAAAAATCAAACAAACTGGATATCAAATCTTAAGTAAAACTAACAATTTCCAATATCCGCACAGAGAAAGTTCTCACAACCCAGGCTACCCAGGGTATTTAAAGGTTTCGTTAAAGGTAAATGCAAAAGACATGTGAGAAATAACAATGACACTGCTCTCAGTATTATTCTACACGACTTTAAGGAACACTTGTCAAATAGAGGCTTCTCTGATACAGAAATAGATCTTATTATTACAGCAATAATTGGAACAGACAGAAATGAGATCCTAAAAAAGTAACGGCCAATTGAGACCCCACAATGAATTGGTTATGGCTACAAAATTTAATCCGAGTGTCAACGGACTAAATAAAGCATCTTAAAATACGGGAACGAAACGAAAACAGACACAAGATGCAAAGAAATATTTACCTCGGAACAATGAAAGCTTATAGCAAAGACAAAAGTAAAGGCGTTTTTGATATAATTTTTAGATCATGTTTCCTACAAGATTACAATGCTTACGTGGACCACTGATGAGGCAGGCATTGGAGCAAGTACCCATTACAGAAATTCCCCGAACACTCTTTACTATATTTCTATACATATTGATGAAAACTACATTTTCAACAGAAAGGGATTTCTGGTTTAGAAGTTTGGTTTAGAGTGTAGGGTCCTAATGAATTTCATGGACAAGTTTGGCTGATTTATGTCTTTATTTTTACAACAGATTTCCAGGATTTTTCTTTTATGCCCTATTCATAGTGCTGTAGTTATTTATTGATGCTATGGGTTTTAGAAAGTATTGTCAAAAAATTGACTTGCCCATGCTTGAAGATAACTGAAATCGTTCACTGATGAAAATGAACATATATACACGGGATTATTGCAGCCCGGAGGACCGGGCTGCTCTATACATATAAGTTTAAGTGTTGGTGTATGGAGATATAGGTGGGAGTAGTTATGTAGAATTAAAGGTTTTCTAAACATTGAAAAGATTGTTAATTAGAATGTTCTTTCCGTTTATAAATTACGAGATACATAGTATATTTACTTCCATAAAGTGAATCTGTAAAAATATATATGTTTTTCATATTTAATATATAAAGTTACTTATCATTTACTATCGAAACAACGACAGGTCCCTCTTTTTAGAACATCGAATTTTACTTCTCGGATAAAAACGTACTCTGCACAGTTCGTATTTTATAATCTAAAATTGAAAATTAATTACATTTTTAAATATAAATGATGCGTGTGTCTAACTTCAATTTATATTTTATGCAGCCAACATTTACTTGAGGAATTGATCAAGTTTAAAATTGTACCGTTTTTGATTGATTTTTATCCGACTGCAAGTTTTTAAAAATATTTGCGACTATCGTCTCCATCAATTAGACGCATGCCTTTTTACACACATCGAAGCGGTGTGTTGATCAAGACTCATTTTAATTGTTTACTTTATATATTTCCCGGGCGACAATTGATGGTTACATCAATGTTTTCTTGTTTGTTTATTTATATTACTCTGGATAATTGAAAATTGAAACCGAAATATAGGTATAGAGATTCTGATAAATCCCGTAAAAACAACTTCCAAGTTCAGATAATACTCTAACTCTGAGGTGGGGTCAATAATCAACAGGGTCAATTTTCAACTTGTTGAGATCATCAGGGATAAGAAAAAAAAATTATCAACCTGTTGAAAAATGACCCCGGGTATAAATTCAACGACTTTTGGTCTCAATTTTCAACGTAGAAAAAACACCCCTGGTTCAATATTCAACGTTGAAAAATGACCCCCGGTTCAATTTTCAACTCGGGTCAATATTCAACGTTACACCGGTACTGATAAACTTAGAAAAGTGCTGACAATCTTAGTCGGTGCTGAAAAACTTAGACAATTACTGACCCGTTTACTGTCCCTGCTGAAAAACTTACTAGAAAAGTGCTGACATTTACTGATAATTATTGTCCCTATTGTTCTCGCTTTCGGGGAGGCTGCGGTGGTATGAAAATGGCTGTGTGTTATACTTTGCATTTAAAAACAGTCTTATTTTGATTTTGATGGAAAAAAAAATCCCAAGTAGTTATCATTTTTTTATTCTAAATTTTATTGATATCAGTAAAATAATTCAGAATGTGAATTGAAATTAGCTATGTGTAAATCAAGTTTAAATTTATGTGTTGAATATATCTATCCCTGTTCAATTTAAGAATTAAAATTAATTAATCTTCAAGTTAGTTTTCATCTATCTATTTCTTTGCAGACAGATATATCAGCCTTTTATGTAGACCCCCCCCCCCCCCCCTACTGTTTTCACGATCAGACAGTTGTATCAATTTTCTTTTCACAAACAGGACAGCTGTCTCTTGTTAAAAAAGGAAATCTTTAATTATCGAATAATTACTGATAGGTAATTCAGTTTCCTTACGTTCTCGGACATATCTGTACAAGTCATATAATTATATACCCATGTTTAAGATTTCCGGTTTCATTTGCTCATGCGGGAGTGTCCCCTATTGAACGGTTACAGTGTTCCAACTTGTACTATGCCTTGTTCATGTTGTTAATTTTGTCAATTAAGGTTTCGTCAAAGATCAACATATCCAGAAATTTATTTTTACAATAAGCCCAAAACTATGTGGGGTACAAAGTCAAAACTTTAACAGTTTATAAATTTTTCATTAATTAACAAATAGAAAGGATCACTTAATAAAAAAAATACTTGGAAAAAATATTGAGAAAAAATCTTCTTACAAATGCATATATTTTCAAAAAATACACCTAATTAATTCTGCGCTCTTAGCATGCTTAGTAAAAACCATCATTGCAGAAACAAAATATGTTTATCAATGAAGGGCAAGTTGGACTTGGAGAGCCTCTGGAAAGTTGTTTTCCCTGTTTATTTTGTCCAAATGTTAAGACTTGAAAGTGAAAGTACATTGCAAATGGCGTATTTTATAGGGGTCTTGTCTTTATACATGTCATGCTTTCGATAACAGCCTTTTAGAGACCAATCATCTCCAACTTGCCCTTCAATTAAATGAACATATATTATTTCTGCAATGATGGTTTTCACAAAAAAGACAGAATTAAGCAGGTGCATTTTTTTTTACATATGCACATTTTCTGATACAATTTTTCTAACAAAAAAAATTTTTTTTTAAATATATTTGTTCTCAAGCAATACTTTCTATCTATTAATCAATGATATATTTAAAAACTTTTAACGTTTTGAATTTATACCACACATAGTTTTAGAGCTATTGTAAAAATTATTTTTTAGTCATGCTGACCTTTGACGAAACCTTAAAACTTTAAATCTAAACGAATGGTTGGTTGATCGATTACGCAGG
This sequence comes from Saccostrea cuccullata, assembly GCF_032062105.1. Classification (NCBI taxonomy): domain Eukaryota; kingdom Metazoa; phylum Mollusca; class Bivalvia; order Ostreida; family Ostreidae; genus Saccostrea; species Saccostrea cuccullata. The sequence continues at coordinate 72,804 of NW_026936003.1, read as the reverse complement.
GTTCATAAGTATCAATGTCTGTGAGTCCGAGGGGGTTAGATCACTAATTAGTTTTTAAACTTAATCTTCAAGTAATTTTTAATCATGATTCAATTCTAACAAAAAAATTACATGTTTCATACCTTCCATTTTCCCCCTGTAGCTATTGGTGAATTGGAATTAATTTAATTTTATGTGCTGAAATTAAATTTCATCGCATTAAAGTAGGTAGGCGTAGAGGGTGTTATGATGTTAAAATAATAATAAGGCAGTAGGCGGACTTGTCTAGTAATATATTTTACGAAGTAGTGAAAACTGGAAGTCATTAGTCCGTCGAACCAGTGCACACATAATTTATTTCGAACCCTCTAGCATACATGTATACCCCCAATACACACACGTTACATGCAAAAAAAAATCTTGTATACCGGGACTTGAATATGATTTATACAAAATTGTAAGTCTTTTGAATTATACAAATTTCTTTGTCCATTTGATCATTTTATACCCGTAATCATTATTCATTTGATTCAGGTTTCGAATTCATTAACATCTTAAGTTTCCTTTTCATAAGATTAAGATTATTCGCTAACTGTAGGTACCCACTATCTTCTGTGTCGAGTTACCATTCATCTCTCTCTCTCTCTCTCTCTCTCTCTCTCTCTCTCTCTCTCTCTCTCTCTCTCTCTCTCTCTCTCTCTCTCTCTCCAAAAAATCAATATCGACCCAGGTAAAGTTTAAAATATAGTTAAACTCCGACTGATTTTTTTACTGTCATAATATATCAACATGTAGTAGAGGTACTTTTATTTGAAATAATAAAAGTTGGAGTGATTTTAAATGAAATAAAATAAATATTAAATATAAATTAAATAAATTAAATAAAGTATTAAATATGTTATAAATGATAATTTTTTCCGTTAAAGCTTTATTCTTTCTATTCTTTACTAACTAAAATTTAGTGCTATAGATATACACCCCTTTGGATCCACACCTGTACATACACTTTTACATGACCACACACATATCTATTGGTCAAGGTTTGAAATGCTTAGTTTTTATTGGTCAGTGTTTTGGTCTTTATTCAGTTTAGACTCTAGAATTCTGATTTTGAATGGAGAAGACCTAGATTGTTTTGCTGTTGAAATATTTATTTCATAAGACCTTGAGACCTTGGACAATTCCTGAAATGTAAGTTTTTACTTGTTTTATGCCACAATATATGTTTTCTATAATATTTAGTTAAAAATATGGAAAACAAGATATTTTACTTTTAATTGTTACATTTTGAGTTATCTGTCTATTTATTCAGATATTGATAAATCTGATGAAGTTTTCCTATAGATTAATTTGTATATAAACCTGAAAATAGTTTGAAGTGAAGATTTTGGTAATCAAGATAATCTAAATTATTATTTATTTTGAGAAAGGTATTTGTTTGGAGCAAGTCCTTATTATTACATTTATTGTACATAGGTATCTCCATATATAACGAATATGTAAACTTGCATTGGAGAAAGTTCAGTTCCATAAATTGGTATGTCTATCTGTATATATATTTTTATGATTTGTAAAGAAATATCGAAGAAAGATAACTCTTCACAAGATTGTAAAGTGTAATTGCATTATAAGAGTTATTTCCCTTACATCATGTTTAAAGTGTATTTCTTATGTGTTATCATATAGAATGATGATAATTTACTGTAAAAGGGAAGACAGATATTTTGTTATATTTTATAATCGTAATATTTAATTGAAATAATATTTTGTACATATTTTTATGACGCAATTTGTATATTACAGGACTTCGTTATATCATATTCCAATCATCTTAAAAGATATCATCAAAATAAACGTATAAATTATCAACTGGTGTTTTCCATCATATTGCCGGGAATACCCACTACAAAATGGCGCCCAACGGAAAATCCACTTCATAGGCCTAGACTCGAGCAACCAGACCACTGACTGGTGATTCCGGAAATATCCGATCCACCAACCTTACCAAGCGCTTTAGTGACACTGATCAGTGACTGTGAGTAACTCATTCGAATTTTCTCTATTGACATTTTCACGTGAGGACCACCTGCGCAGACCATCAACAACGCTGGATTAAAGTAAATTTACTTGATTAACATTATATTTAGTATTGTTTATTTATTTATTCAACACTATACTATATTTGGTGTAAAGTTATTCACTTTTGATTGAATTTTACCTGGCCAGATAAGAGATGTAAAATTTTGAAAATACGTGTTGTTGAAAACAGAAATTTTTCAGTCGTCTTACATTGTTTATTATTTCCTTAATTATTTATTATTGTAGCAATTTCTTAATACGAATATTTAAAAATATTTTGACTTAGACTAAAGAAAACGGACTGACGTAGGTACAGTTGGCCAGTAAGTTTGTTGTATAGGATAGTGTTTTAGAGGAAATTCGGTTTGATATTGTATAGATCAGTTCAGTTGAGTCAAGGTAAGCTTATACAGTGAATTTGAGGATTTGAATTTGTCAGAGTATACAGTGAATAGTGAACTACATTTTGTTTACATAGAAACCGATACAGTATAAATATAGTACAAGAATACAGAGTCTGATCAAAAGTTTGTCTGTCATGGTGTCCACTTAGTTTAGTGTTAAGCTACTAACATCTTAGCTTCTGACCTTTTCAGCTCAAGATATAAACAAGGTTTAAAAAAAAAATCGCGTAGCATTTTGTGTGTTTATTGCCAAATGTAAATTGTTTAAAACAGTTTAAAACAATTTAAACATGTAAATTATAACAACATAAACAAAACATTTAACAAGTCTTTATTTACAGGCAATCAGCGTGTCGGTTTATTTATTTCATCCGTCAGTTAGATGCGCGTCGGTTTCTTTGTGTTTGAGTTGTCATTTATTTTTTTTTTTACATGCTTGCTATACAGTTGCAATTTTTGCATTGATTAGTGAAATACTTGCATGATTTGGTATTTATTAGTCATTATCATCATGGCAGAGTTTTCAGAGACAGAAAAGTCTGACTTGTTGTCTACATTTCAGACATTAGAGATCAAACCAGAAGGTAGTACCCCTGAAGAATTTAAGAATTGGGTTTTGAAATATGCTGATTCCTTAAAGAAGGAATTACCCATGCCGTCTGATCATGTTAGTCCTGGTATTGACCATGTCCTTACCCCTTCTACTCCTAACCCATTTCTCGGTGACCATGTCCCTCCCAGTCCTAACCCATTTGCCCATGACCTTACCCCTCCCAAGCCTAGTCTATTTGCCCATGACCTCACCTTGCCAACTTCCTCGACCCACATTCCTTTGAGTGGTGTCCCGAAAATATCAGGGTTTTCAGGTGACAAAAAGGGTGATATTTTATATGACCAATGGAGATACGAGGTAAAGTGTTTACAGGCAAATGATTTTTCAGAAAACATTATTTGTTTAGCGATCAGGAGATCATTGCGTTCTCCAGCAAGTAGAGTGCTTATGCGTCTAGGACCAAATGCAACTGTAGAGGAAATTTTAAATAAACTAGACAGCATCTATGGCATTGTGGAAGAGAAAGAAACACTACTCGCTAACTTCTACAGTGCGAAGCAAGGAGAAAGTGAGGATATCTCAACATGGGGATGTAGACTAGAGGATCTACTTAGCAAAGCTATAATGCGAGGACAAGTAAAACAAGGCGATGAAAATGAAATGTTAAGGAACATGTTCTGGAATGGAATGAAGCCTAGTTTGAAGGACATATCAGGCCATTTACACGACAAATACCTCGATTTTGATGAACTGAGAATGGCAATGAGAGTAATCGAGCAAGACAAAGAGAAAAGAACAGAATCAGAAAAACAGTCAAAGCCTATACCATCAAAGAGAGTTACTGTAGACAGAAAGCAGGAGGAAGATTTAAGAGGTGTTGTAAATAGACTGTCAACGGAATTAGAGGAGATGAGGAGAGAAAGGAGAAATGATCAGTACAGAGGAAGAGGAATGACACGAGGAAATTTCACTCCTAGATTTAGAGCTCCTCATAGATTTAGTACGCCATATAGATATCAGACTCCTCAGATGCAGCAAAATACCAGATTTCCGACCTCACAACCAACAGCCTCTGAGGAAGTTGTATGCTGGAGATGCGGCCAACAAGGTCACCTCCAAATTGGATGTCGAGTTAAAGTCGACCATTACAGAGGACATTTAAACGGACGTCGACCGTCGGTAAGGGGACGACGATAGGTCGGAGATTAGAGAGCCCCATGTACCAGCCGAAATTAATTGGTGAATCAACAGAGACAGACATCCTGATTTCACAGATAAAAGCTAGAGCCTTATTAGACACAGGATCAACAGTATCCACAATATCAAGATCATTTTATGACGACAATCTGCAAGAAAATCCTCTTCATCCAATACAAGATTTCATCAACATCGAGTGTGTAGATGGAAATTCTCTTCCTTACTTAGGTTACATTGAAACAGAAATTCAGCCAATAGGAATTCCCAACTGTCAACCTTTACCATGCCTTTTCTTGATTGTACCAGATTCGAATTACAGCAAATCAACTCCAATATTATTAGGAACCAACATCATCAACTTATTTCTTAACAACACTCATCAACAGTATGGAGAGAAATTCTTGCAGGAAACACCATTACAAACACCTTGGTATTTAGCATTTAGAAGTTTACAGCTGAGAGAAAAAGCATTGATGAAACAGAATTTTAGATTAGCCGTAGTGAAATCAGCCGAACAACAGACAATCACCATCCGTCCAAATAGCCAAGTAGTGATTAATGAATATACAGATAGAAAGATCCCATACCACTTAACTTGTGCATTACTACAGTCAACAAAATACTCCAGAATTCCAACAGATCTTGACATTGAACCAGCTGTCGTTAACTTCAACTCGAAAGAAAATCAAACCGTACCAGTCAATATCAGCAACTTGACAACAAGAACAGTGACTGTAAATCCAAAGGCAATCTTATGTGAACTTCACCCAGTATCCATCATAGAACAGCCTCAACATCTACAACAGGAGGAGATAACCCATTTACAGGATGTGAAAATATCTACTGACAACTTATCATCAAGTCAGATACATGAAGTAAATGAACTACTCAGAGCGTACGAGGATATATTTTCAAAAGGCGAGACTGATATTGGATTTAACGACACCGTAAAGCACAGAATTGACTTACTCGATGAACAACCTTTTAAGCAGAGAACACGAAGAATACCACCTGCTATGTTTGAAGAGATCAGAAACCATTTACAGATGCTTTTAAATTCCAACGTTATAAGAAAATCAAGTTCACCATTCTCGAGTAATGTGGTCTTAGTTAGAAAAAAGGACAACAAATTAAGGATGTGCATAGATTACAGACAACTTAACCAGAGGACTAAGAAAGATGCATATGCCTTGCCGAGGATAGAAGAAATTCTTAATGCTCTTTCAGGAAACAGTTACTTTTCAGTTTTGGATATGAAGTCCGGGTACCATCAGGTAGAGATATTAGAAGAACATAAAGAGCGTACAGCATTCACCGTAGGACCTCTCGGATTTTATGAATTTAACAGACTACCATTCGGACTATCAAACAGCCCTGCCACCTACCAACGGCTGATGGAGACCTGTTTAGGAGACCTACATTTGAATATTTGTTTTATTTTCCTCGACGATTTAATCATATTCTCAAGATCATACGAAGAACACATCCAAAGATTACAACTAGTTTTTGACAAACTTAGGGAATCAGGACTCAAACTATCACCAAAGAAGTGTAACCTATTTATGAGGAAGGTAAAGTATGTAGGCCACATTGTTTCAGAGGAAGGAATAGAGACAGACCCAGAGAAAGTACAGAAAGTCCTGGATTGGCCCATTCCAAGAACACCAGAAGAAATAAGAAAGTTTATTGGTTTCATCGGGTATTATAGGAGATTTATTCCCAATTTTAGTAAAATATCTAAGCCACTGACCGAAATGATGCCAAAATCCAACAGTAATAAAGACAAAAAGGGAAAACAAGCAGCCAAGGAATTTAAATGGGGAACAGAACAACAACAAGCCTTCCAACATCTTAAGAAACTTTTGACAGAGCCACCTATTCTTGGATATGCTGACTACAATCTTCCATTTGAGCTACATACAGACGCCAGACAACTAGGACTTGGAGCTGTACTATACCAGGAACAACAAGGAAGAAAAAGAGTTATCAGCTATGCCAGTCGCAGTTTAAGTCCTACAGAGAAGAACTACGCAGCACACAAATTAGAGTTCTTAGCTTTGAAATGGTCGATTTGCGAAAAATTTCATGACTATCTCTATGGACATAAATTTACAGTACTGACGGACAACAATCCTTTGACATACGTACTGACGTCAGCCAAACTTGACGCAGCAGGGCATAGGTGGTTAGCAGCTTTATCTGTTTATGATTTTAATATTATTTACAGGCCTGGTAAACAGAACCAAGATGCAGATGCCCTGTCCAGAAGACCAACTAATGATAATTTTCAGTCCATTTCTACAGATTCCATCAAAGCCGTATGTAAAGCAGTTCATGCAGAGCCACTTGTCACTACTTTGTCCTTAGATACTTCAATTATTGATAAAAATTTTTCTCAACAGGATGTTATTGACCAGCAGATAGATTGGTATAGTGTTCAGAGAAACGACCCGACTATTAGATCCTGGATTCATCATGTAAAGCTACAAAAGAAACGTAGACTTGAGGACTTACCATTTCATCCTCATTCACAGGCATTAGTTAGAAATTTCAACAAACTTAGATTAATCAACAATATTCTTTACAACTTCATTCGACAAGATGAATCAGCAATTAGTAATACCCATATCATTCAAAGACAAAGTTTTGATGGAATTACACAACAAGTTTGGACATCCAGGTAGAGAAAGAACATCATCTCTAGTCAAAGACAGATTCTATTGGATAGGAATGCATCAAGACATCGAAAACTGGATAAAGAATTGCAACAGATGTGTGCACAGGAAACCAACAAACCAGAAAGCACCATTAGTCAACATCAATTCCTCTTATCCATTAGAACTTGTTTGCATGGATTTCTTGACATTAGAGATGAGTAAAGGAGGATATCAACATGTACTTGTTATAACTGACTACTTCACTCGTTTTGCGCATGCGGTACCAACACGCAATATGACTGCAAAGACAACAGCAGAAGCGTTATACAACAACTTTATTACTTACTACGGAATTCCAACTCGGATACATTCAGACCAAGGAGCTAATTTCGAGAGCCAAATTATCAAAGAATTATGTCAGATTACAGGGATGAAAAAGTCAAGGACAACCCCTTACCATGCTATGGGCAACGGACAATGTGAGAGATATAACAGAACTTTACTCAACATGCTAGGAACCCTGAAACCATCACAAAAACAGAACTGGAAGCTGTATATTAATCCATTAGTATATGCGTACAACTGCATCAAGAACGAGTCAACCGGAGTTTCCCCATATTTCCTTATGTTTGGACGTGAACCAAAATTACCTATAGACATAGAGTTTGGCCTAAAGAAAGAAGAAAAGAAATCAGTATCCAAATACATCAGCAACTTGAAAGAAAACATGAAAACAGCTTATGAACTAGTCAACAAAATTACCAAGAAATCACAGGAAAGACAGAAAGACACTTATGATAGAAGAACAACAAATGCAGAAATACAGATAGGAGATAGAGTACTAGTAAAAATTGTAGCTTTTGATGGAAAGCACAAAATTGCTGATAAGTGGGAAGAAGAACCATACTTAGTAATTGAACATCCTAATCCAGAAATTCCAGTTTATAAATTACAGAAAGAAACGACAAAAGGAAAAACTCGGATATTACACAGAAACCTACTCCCAATTGGACATTTAGATTCATATAAACCCAGTTCAGAAGAATCATCAACACCATCATCTTCCAGACCCACTCCTAAACCCAGGACAAGGCAAACAAGGAAGAAACAAGAACAGGTTCAAGACAGAATACCAGAGACTAGAGAATTAGAAGATGACAGAGATGCTAGTTCTGATGAAGAGTCAGTTACAGAATTTATTCCGGTACCGGTACCAAGGATCCCTGAGGTTAACATCCCAGTAGATGTTAGTAAGCACCCAGGTGAGCAGAGTGTACACAGACCAGAAGAACAGAGAGTACAAAGCCCTAGAGAGCAGAGAGTGCAGAACCCTAGAGAGCACATTGTACAGAGCCCTAGAGAGGAGATTGTACATAGCCCTAGAGAGCAGACTGTACAGAGACCCATAGAACAGATGGATCAGATAGAGCAGAGACAGGAAAGAGAAGAAGAAATACAGCATCATGATGCAGAGGAGAGAGAAACGGAACAACAGCCAGTACAGACAGAAACAGAGCCATAGCAGGAACATGCTGAAGCTAGTAGTCCTAGATCTGATGATAAAGTAGAAGAACCTGTACCAGTGTTACCAAGGAGAAGTACTAGGGAGAGAAGAAAACCAGATAGATTGAACCCCCAGGAATATGTCTTAGCTCAGCAACAGCAGCAACAAGAATGGATGAAGAAGTGCGATTATCTGAATCGTTTGACGTCTTCAACAGAGATGAAGTCATATGAAAAAGAAATAGTTCAGACCATGCTAGATATTTTAAAGAGAAATTAATCTGTTTTTAATTGTATATATTTGTTTTTATTTCAGATCGTCCAGTTAACTTGAAGAATTGCAGTAAGAGAACAGAGTGTAGTTGGTAAGTCCATTAGAGAAATGACGGGGACGTCATTTTCTAATGGGGGGGAGTTTGTAGTAGAGGTACTTTTATTTGAAATAATAAAAGTTGGAGTGATTTTAAATGAAATAAAATAAATATTAAATATAAATTAAATAAATTAATAAACTATTAAATATGTTATAAATGATAAGTTTTTTCCGTTAAAGCTTTATTCTTTCTATTCTTTACTAACTTGGGTATTTAGTGCTATAGATATACACCCCTTTGGATCCACACCTGTACATACACTTTTACATGACCACACACATATCTATTGGTCAAGGTTTGAAATGCTTAGTTTTTATTGGTCAGTGTTTTGGTCTTTGTGGGGTAGTGAGTTTTATTCAGTTTAGACTCTAGAATTGAGACCTTGGACAATTCCTGAAATGTAAGTTTTTACTTGTTTTATGCCACAATATATGTTTTCTATAATATTTAGTTAAAAATATGGAAAACAAGATATTTTACTTTTAATTGTTACATTTTGAGTTATCTGTCTATTTATTCAGATATTGATAAATCTGATGAAGTTTTCCTATAGATTAATTTGTATATAAACCTGAAAATAGTTTGAAGTGAAGATTTTGGTAATCAAGATAATCTAAATAATTATTTATTTTGAGAAAGGTATTTGTTTAGAGCAAGTCCTTATTATTACATTTATTGTACATAGGTATCTCCATATATAACGAATATGTAAACTTGCATTGGAGAAAGTTCAGTTCCATAAATTGGTATGTCTATCTGTATATATATTTTTATGATTTGTAAAGAAATATCGAAGAAAGATAACTCTTCACAAGATTGTAAAGTGTAATTGCATTATAAGAGTTATTTCCCTTACATCATGTTTAAAGTGTATTTCTTATGTGTTATCATATAGAATGATGATAATTTACTGTAAAAGGGAAGACAGATATTTTGTTATATTTTATAATCGTAATATTTAATTGAAATAATATTTTGTACATATTTTTATGACGCAATTTGTATATTACAGGACTTCGTTATATCATATTCCAATCATCTAAAGATATCATCAAAATAAACGTATAAATTATCAACTGGTGTTTTCCATCATATTGCCGGGAATACCCGCTACAAACATATAAAATTGTGTTTGATTTTTTATTATTCTGAATTACTGATAAAAAGTTAGGGGAATATACTATATATGAACTATTTTTTGTTTGATTTAATTAATAAACCAGTAATTTTTACAAAACTTTGGATGTAATGTACCCCTTCTCATATATTTATTTTTGCTTAAATCTTTAAACAATCTGTGCCTTTCCCTGGTTGGTTCTTACATCAATCTTCTTTTTCATCAATCGTTAAGGGTCATAAATACTCTGATAAGCGAGATAACTCGCACAAAATTCTTCTCCGTTTTTATCAGAATTCCGTTTTTACCGACCGAAATTTTTGTAGTCCATGTGGAACTCTTTTTTATGTAGAGATGAAAAATAACGCGCGTTGTTAGTGATGGAAGGTAGGAAAAGATTCAAGAATGGCAGGTTCAAAGTAATGAAAAAGAACAATGTGGAGACTGATATAAACAATAATAATGTTGATTGTGGGTCAGATAATGCACATGTAACATTGTGTGAGTCAGAACTAGCTTGACAGAGTAAATCTTGCGCTGAGTCTTCCACGGACGCCAAAGAAGTTGATAGTGAATATGTTCTGCATGGCAGACGTGTTATTGACTTAAAATACTTCGCAGAAATGTTGTTTACGGGCTGCCCCTCATGTAAAAAGCCATTACATCTTGTAAATGTTGTAAAGGAGAGAAAATATGGCTTAGCGAGTATTTTTTACATCAAATGTGAATGTGGTGAAGTTACATCAGTGGCGACTGGCCGTAGACAGAATGATGAGAAAAATGGCCAAGGATCTTTTCATATTAATACTAAACTTGGAGTTGGTAGGTAATATTTAAATGTATTGTTGTTATCATAAGTTTTTATATGTAAAACATTTAATGTATATATATTCTATGTAAGTGCACTTTTCCTTATTTTTTAATTAGTACAGGTACAATTCTATTTTATATTATTTTCAGCTCTTGTTCATGCTGGAATTGGTGAGGCAGCCATTTCAAGAATTTTTGCCACCCTCAATATTCCATGTATCACCCCAAAAAGTTTAAAAAAGCAAGAGAGAAAAGCAGGATCTGCAATTGAAAAAATAGCCAATGAATCATGTGATAATGCCCTAGCACAAGAAGCAGAAAAGTCAAGGTTTGCAAACATTTCTTTTCTCAATTATAAATTGTAGATGTATATTCACTGTTTTGTAGATCATATATATGTTTTTATTAAAATGCTAATCATGCATGCATGTCTTATTGTGCATACAGGCTTATGATTAATGTCTTTTATGTAATGATTGACAATCTACCTGCATAAAATGTAAATAAAATTATACTTTTATATTGTAGCAATGGTCTTGTCCTGTCATATGATGCAGGTTGGCAGAAACGCGGCAGTGGAAGAGATTATAGTAGTCTTTCTGGTATGTAAATCTGACGTAAATTTTGAAATAGAAAAGGGCTTGCAGTGGAAATTGACTGTAGACATTATGGATAATTAAAAATACTTTCAGGAATCAAGTTGTTCAAAAATAGACACTATATAAAGAAGATTTCAAAGAAATTGAATGGAGTCAAGCTCCCGTAAAAATAATTACGACTGTATATAAAACTATGGAAAATCAGACGGGCAGCGTCGGGAACGCCAAGAACGATAGCTCTTATAAACCCTAGGTGTCTCCACTACAATGAAAATAAAAATTAACAATATTGTAAGAACTAATTCACTCTTATAAAATTTCAGGTCATGGATCAATGTTTGGTTTGGAAACAAAGAAATTGGTGGGATTTAGTGTAAAGAACAAGAGTTGTAGAAAGTGTGATATAGCATTCAGGAAAGGAGAAATTGCCTCCCCCCATGATTGCAGAAAAAACTGGGATGGCAGCTCTAAAGCCATGGAACCAGCAATGGCCGTGGACATTCTAAATAACATCAAAGAGAAAGGACATCAGGTGAGAACTATAGTAATGGATGATGATGCAACAACAATAGCAAAAATAAGGAGAGAAGTAGATGAATCCATTCACAAATCAAGTGACAGGAACCACACTGTGAAGAACTTTACAAATACTCTATACACAGTACAGAAAGATAAAAAACTACACAAGGTGCTCAGTTCAAAGACAATTAATCACATCAAGAAATGTTTCTGTTATGCCTTAGCTTCTAACAAAGATAGCCCATCAACTTTGAGAGATAACCTGCTGGCCATACCACATCATTTGTATGGTGACCATCAAAAGTGCAGTGAAACATGGTGCAGATATCTTCAAAGGCCAGATAAATACATTCCAAAGAACCTCCCATACGGAAAATACTTATCAGATAAGGAATTGTTCACTGAACTGAATCAGATCTTCACACAGTATTCAGAAATTGCTGACAAGCTCTCAACCCTGGAAAGTACTCAACGTAACGAGAACTTCAACCAAATGGTTGCACACAAAAATCCAAAAAACAGATGCTATTCAACTTCAGAGAGTACATCTGTTAGAGTAGCAGCAGCTGTGTGTCAACAGAACATGGGGGAGCAGTATGTACTTCAGGTAAGAAAGTATACCTATAATTGCATAATGTGCATGCAGAAAGGAAATATGTGAAATAAACATAATATTTGTATTTTACAATATTTATATATTTATTCATCATTGTAGGCTAATGAAGAATTGGGACTTTCCCCTGGTAGAGAAACCCAAATCTATGTTGAACGAAGACAAAAGAAAAGACAAAGGGAAGAAAGTGAAATGCAATCACGTGCATTTAAAAGGAAACGCGCTGAGAGGAAAGGGACAAAGTACTCAAAAGCAGACATAATGGAAATGAGGGAAGGTGTGACATATCAGCCAGGCATCAATCTTGCAGGATTTCCAACAGCATCAGTTGAAACAATCCCCCCTCCCCCTCCAGCAGTAATCCAAATACCTTTACCATCTGATGATTACACCAGAGTTTACTTTGATCTTGAAACAACTGGCTTAGGTATACTTGATCAATACATGTAAAATATAGTGATATCTGAAATCTGATGTGAACTATTTATTAGTCTGATTTCATGAGTACATGTATGCTTTACTGTATTATTTTTTACAGGAGTTGCAGACATAGTCCAGATTGCTGCAGTCCATAATGAAATGCAGTTTTCAACATATGTGAAGCCAGATATTCCTATATCAGCATCAGCATCAGCATCAAAAGTAATTGGACTTACATTTGACGGCACAATTATGTTCAAGTATGGCAGCCCTGTCGCCTGTCTTTCGTTAGAGCAGGCGCTACGCAACTTTCAATCTTGGCTTCATTCATTGAAAAATCCTATTTTATTTGCTCATGACTGTAGAAAGTTTGACAGTTTAGTATTTTGTAGAGCAATGCAAAAGGTGCCCACAGTTGATGTAAAGAGAAGTTTCTGAGAGTTTTGTGACACTTTGGAGTTCTTCAGAAAATCACTCCCACAGCGACAAAAGTTTTCCTTAGAAAGCCTGGTATCGAGCATTTTGAACATCACCTACAATGCTCATGATGATCTGGAGGACTGCAAAGTGTTGCAACAACTCACGGAACTTCTAGTCCATGAAGTGCAGAGTAATTTTTTGAAATATACATTTACTGTTGAAAGTTGTTTTGATATTTTGTATCTCCAATGTAGCAGTAAGTTAAACTTCGAGTTTTTGCAAACCATGTTATTTCAGAAAACATAGCAAAGAAAATTTCGTCATCAGGCCTCTCTTTTCATCATTTAGAATTGGTATTCAACAGAAGTGGTCATGACGGTATATACAACCTTAGGACGACACGTAGAGCACGATAAAGTTTAAATTTTATCATGATTTATTCAATCCAACATAAACATGTATATACAAATTGATTTTCATATTTTGCATATGTTATGTACCGGTACACGTACAAATAAACCTGCTGCGTGTCGTTGCTATGTGCAAATGGTGTGTTTGTTGTTTATTAATTGTACTTTCATCGAAAGTAATGAATGGATTTAGAGTAGAACAGGTAGAATCTTCTTCAAGACAGTTTGAATTTGAGAAATTCAACGCCAACACATACGTAATATAAATATGCAATCAGCAATCCTTCAATCTGTTCCTAGATTAAATAAACATTTTTTTAATAGGACATAGGATAAAATTAAGGTTCATTAATACTCTGCTCAAAAATATGCATCTTTTTTTTACACTCTTCTGATAAACATTTTCATTAAGCAGAATACCATCCAGTTAACATGGTATACTTTTAGATGCCTCTTGCGATACTACTTTCTTCAAGAATTATTAATCAAGTTAATCATATTATGAAGAAAAATCAAACACTACTTACAAAATATAACAATTTATTGTCAAAGAATCAAATTAAAAATATGTAACATATATAACAACAATATATAGTGTCAACTGAATATAAAACAACAAACAAAACATAGGGTAGCGATGCTTTTTTTTGTCACAATAAATTTGTCAAAAATTCTACATTGAAAATTTTCGTTTGTTTTTAAGAGTTACCTCCCTTTGAAAAACAAAGACACAGCAGATATAATGTTCTTCCTATTTGTTACACGTGCATGACCATTTATTTTCTCTGTAAAAAGGTTGTATATACCGTCATGACCACTTCTGTTGAATGCCAATTCTAAATGATGAAAAGAGAGGCCTGTGTTGTGAGGTGTGTATTGTTTCATCATGTATATTATTAGTAACATTAAGTTTCTTGAACATTCCAGAGTGGTCAACATGTTCGGTAATTTTCTAGAACATTCTTGAACTTTGTGTATGTCCAGAACTTTCCAGTAATATCATGTACTTACAACTTCTAGAATATTCTAGATTTATAATACTGTATAAATACCCTGTCCATTCGATGCATAGGGATACTGTGTCGTATGAGCATTATTGAGATACAACTTTGATATATTTCACTGGGACATTGTGTGCAGCAACGGACACTCTGATGTATGTATTCTTAGATTCTTGCTAAGTTTGTACTTTATGTTTCATATACTTATTATATATTACTGTAAATAAATTATTGTTAAGTTTAAATTGTGTTATTGATCTTTGCTGGCATTTCGGGTAATTCTGACCCATAACACCTGATGAAGAAATTTTCTTTGCTATGTTTTCTGAAATAACATGGTTTGCAGCAAGCATTGACAAAGACTCGAAGTTTAACTTACTGCTACATTGTAGATATAAAATATCAAAACAACTTTCAACAGTAAATGTATATTTCAAAATATTACTCTGCACTTCATGGACTGGAAGTTCCGTGAGTTGTTGCAACACTTTGCAGTCCTCCAGAGCATCATGAGCATTGTAGGTGATGTTCAAAATGCTCGATACCAGGCTTTCTAAGGAAAACTTTTGTCGCTGTGGGAGTGATTTTCTGAAGAACTCCAAAGTGTCACAAAACTCACAGAAACTTCTCTTTACATCAACTGTGGGCACCTTTTGCATTGCTCTACAAAATACTAAACTGTCAAACTTTCTACAGTCATGAGCAAATAAAATAGGATTTTTCAATGAATGAAGCCAAGATTGAAAGTTGCGTAGCGCCTGCTCTAACGAAAGACAGGCGACAGGGCTGCCATACTTGAACATAATTGTGCCGTCAAATGTAAGTCCAATTACTTTTGATGCTGATGCTGATGCTGATATAGGAATATCTGGCTTCACATATGTTGAAAACTGCATTTCATTATGGACTGCAGCAATCTGGACTATGTCTGCAACTCCTGTAAAAAATAATACAGTAAAGCATACATGTACTCATGAAATCAGACTAATAAATAGTTCACATCAGATTTCAGATATCACTATATTTTACATGTATTGATCAAGTATACCTAAGCCAGTTGTTTCAAGATCAAAGTAAACTCTGGTGTAATCATCAGATGGTAAAGGTATTTGGATTACTGCTGGAGGGGGAGGGGGGATTGTTTCAACTGATGCTGTTGGAAATCCTGCAAGATCGATGCCTGGCTGATATGTCACACCTTCCCTCATTTCCATTATGTCTGCTTTTGAGTACTTTGTCCCTTTCCTCTCAGCGCGTTTCCTTTTAAATGCACGTGATTGCATTTCACTTTCTTCCCTTTGTCTTTTCTTTTGTCTTCGTTCAACATATATTTGGGTTTCTCTACCAGGGGAAAGTCCCAATTCTTCATTAGCCTACAATGATGAATAAATATATAAATATTTTAAAATACAAATATTATGTTTATTTCACATATTTCCTTTCTGCATGCACATTATGCAATTATAGGTATACTTTCTTACCTGAAGTACATACTGCTCCCCCATGTTCTGTTGACACACAGCTGCTGCTACTCTAACAGATGTACTCTCTGAAGTTGAATAGCATCTGTTTTTTGGATTTTTGTGTGCAACCATTTGGTTGAAGTTCTCGTTACGTTGAGTACTTTCCAGGGTTGAGAGCTTGTCAGCAATTTCTGAATACTGTGTGAAGATCTGATTCAGTTCAGTGAACAATTCCTTATCTGATAAGTATTTTCCGTATGGGAGGTTCTTTGGAATGTATTTATCTGGCCTTTGAAGATATATGCACCATGTTTCACTGCACTTTTGATGGTCACCATACAAATGATGTGGTATGGCCAGCAGGTTATCTCTCAAAGTTGATGGGCTATCTTTGTTAGAAGCTAAGGCATAACAGAAACATTTCTTGATGTGATTAATTGTCTTTGAACTGAGCACCTTGTGTAGTTTTTTATCTTTCTGTACTGTATATAGAGTATTTGTAAAGTTCTTCACAGTGTGGTTCCTGTCACTTGATTTGTGAATGGATTCATGTACTTCTCTCCTTATTTTTGCTATTGTTGTTGCATCATCATCCATTACTATAGTTCTCACCTGATGTCCTTTCTCTTTGATGTTATTTAGAATGTCCACGGCCATTGCTGGTTCCATGGCTTTAGAGCTGCCATCCCAGTTTTTTCTGCAATCATGGGGGGAGGCAATTTCTCCTTTCCTGAATGCTATATCACACTTTCTACAACTCTTGTTCTTTACACTAAATCCCACCAATTTCTTTGTTTCCAAACCAAACATTGATCCATGACCTGAAATTTTATAAGAGTGAATTAGTTCTTACAATATTGTTAATTTTTATTTTCATTGTAGTGGAGACACCTAGGGTTTATAAGAGCTATCGTTCTTGGCGTTCTCGACGCTGCCCGTCTGATTTTCCATAGTTTTATATACAGATGTAATTATTTTTACGGGAGCTTGACTCCATTCAATTTCTTTGAATTCTTCTTTATATAGTGTCTATTTTTGAACAACTTGATTCCTGAAAGTATTTTTAATTATCCATAATGTCTACAGGCAATTTCCACTGCACGCCCTTTTCTATTTCAAAAATTACGTCAGATTTACATACCAGAAAGACTACTATAATCTCTTCCACTGCCGCGTTTCTGCCAACCTGCATCATATGACAGGACAAGACCATTGCTACAATATAAAAGTATAATTTTATTTACATTTTATACAGGTAGATTGTCAATCATTACATAAAAGACATTAATCATAAGCCTGTATGCACAATAAGACATTCATGCATGATTAGCATTAAAAAAACATATATATGATCTACAAAACAGTGAATATACATCTACAATTTATAATTGAGAAAAGAAATGTTTGCAAACCTTGACTTTTCTGCTTCTTGTGCTAGGGCATTATCACATGATTCATTGGCTATTTTTTCAATTGCAGATCCTGCTTTTCTCTCTTGCTTTTTTAAACTTTTTGGGGTGATACATGGAATATTGAGGGTGGCAAAAATTCTTGAAATGGCTGCCTCACCAATTCCAGCATGAACAAGAGCTGAAAATAATATAAAATAGAATTGTACCTGTACTAATTAAAAAATAAGGAAAAGTGCACTTACATAGAATATATATGCATAAAATGTTTTACATATAAAAACTTATGATAACAACAATACATTTAAATATTACCTACCAACTCCAAGTTTAGTATTAATATGAAAAGATCCTTGGCCATTTTTCTCATCATTCTGTCTACGGCCAGTCGCCACTGATGTAACTTCACCACATTCACATTTGATGTAAAAAATACTCGCTAAGCCATATTTTCTCTCCTTTACAACATTTACAAGATGTAATGGCTTTTTACATGAGGGGCAGCCCGTAAACAACATTTCTGCGAAGTATTTTAAGTCAATAATACGTCTGCCATCCAGAACATATTCACTATCAACTTCTTTGGCGTCCGTGATAGATTCAGCGCAAGATTTACTCTGGCAAGCTGGTTCTGACTCACACAATGTTACATGTGCATTATCTGACCCACAATCAACATTATTATTGTTTATATCAGTCTCCACATTGTTCTTTTTCATTACTTTGAACCTGCCATTCTTGAATCTTTTCCTACCTTCCATCACTAACAACCGGTCACGGTAGCCTAGTGGTAGAGCGTTCGCTTCGTGATCGGGAGGCCTGGGTTCGATTCTCGTTCGCGGCGCCGCGTCATACCTAAGATGTAAACAAAGGTAGTGACTGTTCCTTCGCCAAGCGCTCGGCACTAGAAGTGAAAGTCACGGGTCTTTCGGATATGACCTTAAAAACGTAGGTCCCGTGTCGCGGTAGGCGTTGGCACGATAAAGAACCCTCACTGCTCAATGGCCCTGAGTGCCGAGTATAGGTCTAAATTTGAAGCCCTTCACCGGCATCGGTGACGTCTCCATATGAGTGAAAAATTCTCGAGAGGGACGTTAAACAATATACAATCAATCAATCAATCCATCACTAACAACGCGCGTTATTTTTTCATCTCTACATATAAAATAGTTCCACATAGACTACAAAAATTTCGGTCGGTAAAAACGGAATTCTGATAAAAACGAAGAAGAATTTTGTGCGAGTTATCTCGCTTATCAGAGTATTTATGACCCTTAAATAGAACCACGTTATATTCACCAGGTATTCGAAGGAAAACCTTGTAATTCTATACCTAAGCCAGTTGTTTCAAGATCAAAGTAAACTCTGGTGTAATCATCAGATGGTAAAGGTATTTGGATTACTGCTGGAGGGGGAGGGGGGATTGTTTCAACTGATGCTGTTGGAAATCCTGCAAGATCGATGCCTGGCTGATATGTCACACCTTCCCTCATTTCCATTATGTCTGCTTTTGAGTACTTTGTCCCTTTCCTCTCAGCGCGTTTCCTTTTAAATGCACGTGATTGCATTTCACTTTCTTCCCTTTGTCTTTTCTTTTGTCTTCGTTCAACATAGACTTGGGTTTCTCTACCATGGGAAAGTCCCAATTCTTCATTAGCCTACAATGATGAATAAATATATAAATATTTTAAAATACAAATATTATGTTTATTTCACATATTTCCTTTCTGCATGCACATTATGCAATTATAGGTATACTTTCTTACCTGAAGTACATACTGCTCCCCCATGTTCTGTTGACACACAGCTGCTGCTACTCTAACAGATGTACTCTCTGAAGTTGAATAGCATCTGTTTTTTGGATTTTTGTGTGCAACCATTTGGTTGAAGTTCTCGTTACGTTGAGTACTTTCCAGAGTTGAGAGCTTATCAGCAATTTCTGAATACTGTGTGAAGATCTGATTCAGTTCAGTGAACAATTCCTTATCTGATAAGTACTTTCCGTATGGGAGGTTCTTTGGAATGTATTTATCTGGCCTTTGAAGATATCGGCACCATGTTTCACTGCACTTTTGATGGTCACCATACAAATGATGTGGTATGGCCAGCAGGTTATCTCTCAAAGTTGATGGGCTATCTTTGTTAGAAGCTACGGCATAACAGAAACATTTCTTGATGTGATTAATTGTCTTTGAACTGAGCACCTTGTGTAGTTTTTTATCTTTCTGTACTGTGTATAGAGTATTTGTAAAGTTCTTCACAGTGTGGTTCCTGTCACTTGATTTATGAATGGATTCATCTACTTCTCTCCTTATTTTTGCTATTGTTGTTGCATCATCATCCATTACTATAGTTCTCACCTGATGTCCTTTCTCTTTGATGTTATTTAGAATGTCCACGGCCATTGCTGGTTCCATGGCTTTAGAGCTGCCATCCCAGTTTTTTCTGCAATCATGGGGGGAGGCAATTTCTCCTTTCCTGAATGCTATATCACACTTTCTACAACTCTTGTTCTTTACACTAAATCCCACCAATTTCTTTGTTTCCAAACCAAACATTGATCCATGACCTGAAATTTTATAAGAGTGAATTAGTTCTTACAATATTGTTAATTTTTATTTTCATTGTAGTGGAGACACCTAGGGTTTATAAGAGCTATCGTTCTTGGCGTTCCCGACGCTGCCCGTCTGATTTTCCATAGTTTTATATACAGTCGTAATTATGTTTACGGGAGCTTGACTCCATTCAATTTCTTTGAATTCTTCTTTATATAGTGTCTATTTTTGAACAACTTGATTCTTGAAAGTATTTTTAATTATCCATAATGTCTACAGGCAATTTCCACTGCACGCCCTTTTCTATTTCAAAATTTACGTCAGATTTACATACCAGAAAGACTACTATAATCTCTTCCACTGCCGTGTTTCTGCCAACCTGCATCATATGACAGGACAAGACCATTGCTACAATATAAAAGTATAATTTTATTTACATTTTATACAGGTAGATTGTCAATCATTACATAAAAGACATTAATCATAAGCCGGTATGCACAATAAGACATGCATGCATGAGTAGCATTTAAAAAAAACATATATATGATCTACAAAACAGTGAATGTACATCTACAATTTATAATTGAGAAAAGAAATGTTTGCAAAACGTGACTTTTCTGCTTCTTGTGCTAGGGCATTATCACATGATTCATTGGCTATTTTTTCAATTGCAGATCCTGCTTTTCTCTCTTGCTTTTTTTTAAACTTTTTGGGGTGATACATGGAATATTGAGGGTGGCAAAAATACTTGAAATGGCTGCCTCACCAATTCCAGCATGAACAAGAGCTGAAAATAATATAAAATAGAATTGTACCTGTACTAATTAAAAAATAAGGAAAAGTGCACTTACATAGAATATATATGCATAAAATGTTTTACATATAAAAACTTATGATAACAACAATACATTTAAATATTACCTACCAACTCCAAGTTTAGTATTAATATGAAAAGATCCTTGGCCATTTTTCTCATCATTCTGTCTACGGCCAGTCGCCACTGATGTAACTTCACCACATTCACATTTGATGTAAAAAATACTCGCTAAGCCATATTTTCTCTCCTTTACAACATTTACAAGATGTAATGGCTTTTTACATGAGGGGCAGCCCGTAAACAACATTTCTGCGAAGTATTTTAAGTCAATAATACGTCTGCAATGCAGAACATATTCACTATCAACTTCTTTGGCGTCCGTGGAAGATTCAGCGCAAGATTTACTCTGGCAAGCTGGTTCTGACTCACACAATGTTACATGTGCATTATCTGACCCACAATCAACATTATTATTGTTTATATCAGTCTCCACATTGTTCTTTTTCATTACTTTGAACGTGCCATTCTTGAATCTTTTTCTACCTTCCATCACTAACAACGCGCGTTATTTTTTCATCTCTACACACAAAAGAGTTCCACATAGACTACAAAAATTTCGGTCGGTAAAAACGGAATTCTGATAAAAACGGAAAAGAATTTTGTGCGAGTTATCTCGCTTATCAGAGTATTTATGACCCTTAAATAGAACCACGTTATATTCACCAGGTATTCGAATGAAAACCTTGTAATTCCAAAAAAGTAATTCATTATCACACTAAGTAGAAATTGATTTCTATCTAATTCGTTCCACAAACGAAAGAAATCATATTTCTATTCTAAATCCATTCATTACTTTCAATGAAAGTACAATAAACAACAAACACACCGTTTGGACATAGCAACGACACGCAGCAGCTTTAAAAACAAAGAACGGGAAAATGAAAGTATAAAATCATTGATTTTAAATTCAATCCAACAAAATTCATTTAAATCATATAAAAGTCAATCAATTTTTTAAACACAATAAATTCATTATTACAAAAAAAAATGCCAAGAAAATGTTTAGAAAACAATAAAATAATCACCAAAGAAATACATATTAAGCAGTCCACTGAAAATCAGGCAGGGTTGTATTAATAGGCGGCACATCGAATGTGGCGAATATTTGAAATTTTATTGAAAACAATATCAATGTAGTCCAAATGGAATAATGTAATCGAAGATTTGTTTTAAAATTGCATATTTAGTAAAATATCCTTTTATTTCGTGTTCTTGAATTCCCCTATATAAACCATTGAATTTGGGTCCGAAACAACGCACTGTAATTTCCAATACTTATATAACAGGACTATAATTCATACTGAGCTAAATCTAGAAATAATTCGTCTATCAGTTTCAAATATAAAATTGGTGGGTAAAACACTTTTGATAGTAGTTTTCTGTCAAAATATATAGGGGTCATTTTCAAAAAAAGTCCACTTTTTTGTCTTTTGATCAGAAAAATAGGAAAAACATTTTTTAGAGTGAAAGTTTTTTCCCGTTGGTTAATATGCATGGTCATACAGCTTATAAGTTATTTTATGATCATCTCCCACGTGTTTTATAAAAAATATTCTATGCATTCCAAGTAAAATTTAACAGTAAAACCATGTCACATTAACAAAAATTTTATAACGTGCTTATTTAAAATAATTAATGATAGGGAAAACATTACCATGTGAAGATATGTACAAATTTTGCACCTCATATTAATTGATTTTATTTACAGATTAATTTAATATGATTGTTTTACTTATGCCGCCCACTGAATACTAGTATTGTGCATTTAACGTTCAGGAAGTGACATGTCCCTCCAGTTTATGTCATTCCTGTTACCAAAAAGAAAATGTTAAAATAAAAGTTATCTCACTTTCCTAGGAACTGTTTTTATGATCAACAATATATCATCATTTTCTGTTGTCTCAAGTTTATGAGCGCCATGATTTGAAAGTGAGTAAATAAAGGGTTCAAAGGTCGATACGTTTGTCTTATTGGTAGAGTATAATGAAAACATGTCCTATCTGTTACCTTCCAAATATGCAAGTACTCTTTAAATTGTTTATTCTGCTAAAACAATTAGATTAACTAAGCTACAAAGAAAATTGTTTCAATGTTTAGATGATGCAAAAAATGTATGTTATACTATATATGAGAAACGTCCATCCTGTTACTGTCATTCCTGTTACCATTAATATGGTAACAGTAAGGAAAACTGGACTTCATATCTTGAGTTTTAACAATAAAAACAATGGCTTTTATTTTTCTAAGTAATATAAGTTTAATAACACATGTTAAAAAACTTCGTAAATCATATTGAAATATGTTACTGCTTCAAATAGTGCCATTACTACTTAAAAATGCACTCTTGTAACAGAATGGACAGAAATTGTAACAGGAGGGACAAATTATCCTGGTATTTATATATCAATTTAAGTTTTATCATTTGTTGTTCTTAAAATAATGAAAAATTCTTAGTTTTGCAACAGCATAGAGTACCTTTAATAAACAAAATTGAAGTGACATATATTTTAATAGCACTTACAATTAAATTTCGTAACAGGATGGACATAAATGTCTTTTATTGTCTCGAATTTGCCAGATTTGGCAAAATCATATTTTTATTCTACATTTATTTCTCTTTTCCTAACCAATAAAGTTTTAAAAAAGTCAATTTTTCTTTAAAATGTAGATTTCATTGTCCAACCTGTTACTCTGTTTTGTCCATCCTGTTACTGTCTTGTCCTTCCTGTTACCAGAGTCCTTACTGTTACCAGTACATTTTTCTAGTTTAAATTGCTTTGGCAGAACACCTGTTTAAATAACTTTCTGTAACTGTTTATTCTAATCACAAAAATAATGTACAAGAATGTTTTTTTTTTCAACTATAGCATATAAATATTCAGCAATAAGGCTTTTCATGAAGAAAAACCCATAGATTTTGCTTCTGTTTGGTATGTGGTAGTTGGACATGCTTTTAAACGCTCATATATTAGATGAATGTCAAACATCTTGGCATTCAATAATATTTTTTTCATTTTTTGACGATATTCAAAAGATTATTTGATAAAAATTTTGAAATAGAGTTTTACAGCTCTTTTTATGAAAGTAACAGGAAGGACATTAAAATTTAAATGACTAAGATAAAATGTCAATATTTTTTAAAAAGAAATATTTTCTTTTATACAATGCAGTGGATTTTAGGAGTTTATTACTATATCATTCAAATAAAGTTGAAAAAATCATAGTAAAACCACTTTTATTTTTCAAAAATATGTCATTCAAAAAATAGACTTTTTTTGAAAATGACCCATAGACGTTTTTATGAAGTTTTGCGATGTAAGAGTTATCTCCCGTGGCATCGGTAAATCTGCTAAACACCTTACTATCGAAATCCTAGTGAAATATTTAGAATATATACAGAAAATAAAATTATTTAACAAAAACTTACTACTTAATTTTCAAAATAGAATTCATTTTCGCCCCCAAACGTAATATTTAGATGAAGATTGGCAGTATTATTCAGGTTGAATCCACGTTTCCATTGATGTATCAGTGACGTCATACACCTGACTAATATTGCGTCACAATTAAATAGTTACAAGTTTTCCAAAGAAGTTTGTAAATTCTTTGCATAAAAGCGCAAATAAAACGATTAAAAATAAATAATTTCTCTTTTTCTGTTCAATTACTTTTCAGAGTGCACTATCCTACATGTTAAATAATCATATATTTTTATATAAAATGTATTTTTTTCACGGGCGACGTCTCAGCTAGAAGTCCCTATTGAAAGGTAATTTTGTTTGCCCTGTTTTAAATTCGCCCAGTTACAATTCAGTTTAAGAAATCATGCTGTGTATTTTTATTTTGTACATGTCCGAGAACTAATTTTTAAACTGATTTACTATAGGATATGCGTACAAATAACTAATTGTTTTTATTGAATAGTTCTTATAAAATTTGGATGTGAAGAGATTTTATTTTCTTCTGATTATCAAGGAAAGATGAATATTTTAGATTTACGCAACATTTAATTCAACGGACTTGAGATGTTTATTTCATAATATTTGTACACACACACACACACCCTCACACACACACACACACCCTTACACACACACACACACACACACACAAATATACATATATTTACCAAAGAGAAATGAAATGTTTGTCCCTTAAATATTAATTTATGTAAAAACACTGGACAATAAACATCAAACTTTACCAAAATTGAAATTATTTATCTTCTTGGTCAATCAGTATTAAAATGCTTTTTAGCGAAACTGAGGTGGATTGAAAATGAATTTCGATCTGCAATAATTTTATTTCAATCCGATGTTTTCCCCACGTCCGCGTCGAATTGTACCCGCCAATTTCATTGTCTATCACTGAATGTTTTGATTGTAACAGATAGAAATGACGTAAGCTGTATATTTCCAGTTTTGCCAGTTAATGTTCCGCGGTCTTATAAATCATTTTCTGTTAAAATCAGTTATTCCCATTTTAACTGGTTACATAACAAAGTAAGTTGTGAACCTTAAAATGCACATGTATATAGAGAAACAAAAGTTGATTCATTTTTAATGGTTGTATGGAGCCAGGGGGCTGTTGATTATTCACCTTATTTTTGAGTATTGTAGAATATATCATTACTGCTGAGACAATGATGACAATAATATATCTAGACCATGAAAAAATTAAGGATTATTTTTTACATGTGCCATTCTATTTTCTAGCAGAATATACCAGGTACTACATTGTACATGTATGTTAGTTACTTAATTTATACAGTACTTACACAAGGAATCAGTGAAATGTTTTGAGGTTGGGTTTTTTTTTATGTTGCTTATCATTTTATGTTCTGGTTGGTTTGTTTACAGTATGTTCATATTGTATATTGAATACGTATATGTGTATGTTTAAGTGAGCATTGTTTGCAGGTTAAAATATATTCATGTTTCAGAGTAATTTTTTGTGCAATTGTGAAATAATACTGTTCTGTAAACTTGCATGTGATAAATTTCCCCTGTCTTCCAATGTATCTTTTTGTAAGATGTACAGTTGTTTGCTCTTGATGATTTATTCAGGGAATTGTGAGGGTTTGGTATAACCTTGTTTCAAGGTTATTCTACAAAGAAAGTTGAAGGTTACCGACAGAACGCGGGTATGTTAAGGCAGCGCATGGACCAGAATTCGGCGAATTAAGACTTTTTTATAATTATGTAACACTAAGAAATCGGACAAGTCAAGCAAAAAACAATTGTTATAAATATGCATTCTACAGACTTCAATGGGACTTATACTACATGATGCACTTCACCACGACGTCACCACGTGACGTCTATAATTAGAAATAATGCCTTAATGAAAAAATGAAAAGTTCAACACTACCCCGAGGATAATTGATTTCAATTTGTAATAATACTTATGTAAAAACATCTCAGTACCATGAAAAGTGCTGCTAGAATCCTACTGTCCTTTCACAGAAATAATTATTCAACACTTTCTGACGAAACCTTCCCAAAATTTTTACATTTTGTTCATAACATTGAAAAAAATGCATTAATTCCCGTAAACCATACGATTCTAGCAGCACTTTTCAAAAACAAGGGAATAAGAACTTTAGATAAAAACAAAAAATAAGTTTCAAAGTGTGCGGGGTAGTGTTGAACATTAATTTTGCATCTTATTTGTTACGAACGACAGAGGAAAGGCTGATCGGCAAGTAAACAGCCTCCCTGATTTAATTCTACGAAGAAATTGTTGAAGTATATTACCATACCTTATTCATAAGATTTATTCCCACATGAATCACACATGATATTCATTCTAAATGCTTTTAAACTCCGATTTCTTGTGTTTGTTTACATGAATTTTCGTTACGTTTCACTTTCACTCTGCTACAGCATGATCAACAGTTATGACGTCACGGGTTTGGTATTTAACCCCTGTGATAACTACAGAGACCCAAAAACGACAAAATTCTGTTTGTATTATGCCTTTGCATTTTCGATGAAATTTTAGGACCTCAAATCAATCTTAGATATCGATTATAAGAAATTCTTATCTCTAAACTTCTCTAAACGAAAAACACCGACATTTCTTTTCTATGTTATCATATTAAGAAGAATCATGACAAGCTCCATCTGTAGAAAGATTGCTTTGGACATGAGTGTTTGTCTCAAGCTTGACCTCAGGTTCTTCTGGCAAGTTCAAGGTCAAGGACAGAAAAAGATATACATGTCCAGTAAATTCTTGTCTGAGCTATAACATGCATTTAGCAATGGACAATCATTGGAAGTTTAAAATTTTTAAAATGAAAAAAAAATTATTCCCCTAAATTTTCCTAGAAATCTTGAAGTGATTCGAGTGCTGACATTAGTGTGTTACAATTACATATGCTGTAGTGTTGAACATTACAACTTTTAATGTATTGTTGATATTTCCTGTTTCTATTAAAGGTGCTAAGAATATATGGAATGAGGTGTCAAGTGTGCTTGTTAATGAATATGTTACTTAAAACGAAAAGACTGTTATATATTTTTCTAATTTGACATGAATTTTTAGTGTAAATCTAAAAACCTTGTTTAAATTTATTATTTTTTAAGGATGGTTAGTTTAAAATTAATTGCCTTATAGTATCAAAACCATTATTTTTTCTAAAATGTTATGATATTACTTTTTTCAAATCTTTGTATTTTTTGATACATTTAAGTACTTAAAATGTGTACATGCAATGTTTTAAGGCGTATGTTTAATCTAATATTGGGCTTAGGGGTGTTTCATTTATTTTCAATCTTATTTTTGCTTTCTTGAATTGATATAATTAACAATAGAATTAAAAAGTTTTGATTCAACTTTCCTCACATAAGGGATTCACCAATGCTAAAAATATGTTTATATACACCAAAAAGTTTTGATTTTGATTTTGTTGAGATGAATTCAGCAAAGAAAGAAATCAAAAGAAAATATATATGTGTTGAAATATACATATTTATATATATTTATTTTCTGGTCATGAAAATTTTCTTTTCAATAATGTAAAAAAAATAATAAAAATTAATTGTACCTACATGTACCTATGGAATTACATATTAAGTTTTAATCTAGTCTAAGTTTCTTCATTACAATTATTTTCCTCATAAATTGGTTTAAAAAGGAGGAAATGTTGAATGATAAATAATAAGATTGATATTTTAAAAAATTCATTCAATGACTTATTAAAATTATGTTGTTTCTTTCTTATATTTCTGTTGAATATTATTACCTTGTATTCATTCATAAAATTAAAGGCAAACATAAAGAAAAGTGTTATAAAAATCAAAATGAATTGTTGGTGAACAATGAAGAGAAAGATTTAAGAATTTTATCTATATTTTCACAATAAATACCATATTTCATTTTATTGAAAGCTTTGATTTGTGTCTGCTTCTCTTATATAAGTAAAAGTGGGTCAAACTTGAAGGTGAAGATCAAAAGCTCAAATACTGTATGTGTACTTAAAAAATCGGGCTTCATATTTTAGCGGTTTTGGCGCAGACGAGGATGCACAAATTCATGAATACCACCAAGAATTCATCAATAAATAGAGTATTCGGTACAAACGTGTATTTCTAATTCATGATTACACCAACAACTCCATACCCATTGCTCGTGATAAATTTTGAATGCGCTAAATTATGCATATGTTCAGTATTGATGCCCCTTCGAAGAAGAGAGGGCATGTTGCTTTGCTGATGTCTGATGGTCTGTCTGTCTGTCTGTCTGACAGTCTACCAACAGTTTCTGTTCATTTTCTTCGAAGAGATTGCACATACTGAAATGAAATTTGGTATACAGATTTATCATTAGAATATCTAGTTTAAGATCTGTTTTGGGTACGATTAGGCCATTTTAGACAGAGTTATGCCCCTTATACTTAGAAAAAATTGAAGTTTCCTTCATTTTTTAGGAGGTTGCATATACTTAGTTAAAATGAAATTAAGTATGCAGATTTATCATAAGAATACCTGTATCTAGGTTACCTATCAAGCCATTTATGAAAGAGTCATGCCCATTAGATATGGAAAAAATCCAATTATTTGGGGGAGGGGGCATAACTGTATTACAAACATCTCTTGATCATTTCCATTGAAAGTTAGTCACAAAGTATATACCTTTGAAATAAGAAAACTATAGTCTTACCCACTCAAAAGTTATGGCCAGGACAAATCCTATATACTCCAAATCTTAGATTCATTGGGCATACAAATTCTTATTTAGGGAAATCTATCTACCCCACAATAAACAGTTAAACTTTATTTCATTTACATTTACTTAAACCATCTTAATTTAATTTTAGAGACATTATGCATGCATAGTGTTGTTTACGTCTAGTGTATGTTTCAGTACTGTGACAATAATTGTTGTAGATAAGTTTTTAAAAAGTTAAATAAATTATATGGGGTACTGTCCAGACAGTTAAACTTTATTTCATTTACATTTACTAAAACCATACATCTTAATTTAATTTTAGAGACATAATGCATGCATAGTGTTGTTTACGTCTAGTGTATGTCTCAGTACTGTGACAATTGTTGTTGTAGATAAGTTTTTAAAAAGTTAAATAAATTATATGGGGTACTGTCAAGACCCCTTCTACAGTTATGCACCTGCCTTTTGACATACTT
The DNA here is from genome assembly GCF_032062105.1 of Saccostrea cuccullata. Classification (NCBI taxonomy): domain Eukaryota; kingdom Metazoa; phylum Mollusca; class Bivalvia; order Ostreida; family Ostreidae; genus Saccostrea; species Saccostrea cuccullata. The sequence continues at coordinate 43,197 of NW_026936003.1, read as the reverse complement.
CTGTTTCCTTCCTATAAAAAATTTACATGTAGTCTGTTTTAAAACTGGCAAAACATGAACTTTCGATCTGTAGACAACAAGACTATAAAACCTGCCTTCTTGAGCTACTTCAACTAATGTATTCTCTTAGGTACGTTTAGATGTTAAGATTTTTTTAAAACGTCCCTTAACTTTAATAAAACTTAATTTTTAAGAATGTTTACACAGATCACTAGAATAAAGACTCCCGCCTGCAAAGTCAATTATTTCTCATCCCCGGGATTGTTTCAAAGTTTACTTTTAATTCTGCGAATAATATCAGGGATTTATTGGAAGTAAGTCTTCTTTAGGAGGGCTGAATTATGAGGCTTTTGTTATTAAATTCTATCGAAGGTTTTATGAAAGTTATCAGCGGGGGAAATTATTTCATTTCAAAATATTCTGCCCCTGTGGGTCCCGACTCTTATCTTAAAAGAGAAATTTTAAAAGGCCACATTGAACAGTATTGCCATCTTTTCGGGTGTTTTGTATGAGTTTTGTCAGAGATGATGATTATTTTTATCAACTAGTTTTGATAAATTACATATATATGGGTGCGTTCAGAGTATTTCCAATGGTACCATCATATCTTTGCCAATGGTAACAATTTGTACCATTGTCAGCGTTGGATCCCTATGTACTCTGAACGATTTTTGGGTAGAGCTGGTAGAAAACTCACCAATGTTAACAATGGTACCATTGGTGTACCATTTGTGACATTGGTGTATACAATTGACAGATTCATTAAAAGAAAATTCAATAGCAAGATTATTATTCTTGATTCATGAATCATTTTGTAGCAAGCTGCTTTCAGTAATACTTATTAGTACTGTAAAGTACTTTTACACAACAGAATTTTCTCCAAATTGTATTCCGAATTGTCAAATGTAAAATAATTAAGTCAATATTTTTTTTAATTTTATATTAAATAGTCTTAAAATTTATTAGAATAAAGACTCTGAAACTTTCAGTGAAGAAAAACCACATCTATAAAAAAGACGTTTCACACCTATATACATAGAGTTACATAAACGTTAGGTGTGGTAAAAACATTACAATGACTCGTTAATTTTTCAACTTTTTTCCCCAGTGAAAACTTTCATAGAATAATCTTGTTATTAATTTTATAGATAGAAAACAATTTATAGAGTAAAAATAAACTCAATTATGCATAAATTTTATTAGAATTTACCAAATACCACCCGGTAAACCTAGAGATCTCTCGGGTTCTTTGTTTAGTAGGACCAACTTGATCAGTACCCGCCATTTTGTTTGACGTCATTAAAAAAGTTACCATCACTAACAGAGCTCTAGTTCGTCTGCAGAAAGATACCTATGGTAAATTTTTTCGGCAAAATTTGGCACCATTGGTTAAAAATTCTACCAGCGGTAACTTTTGTCAGCCAACGGTACGTAGTACTCTGAACGCACCCATAATAATATGTCTGGAGATTCCATCAAACGATTGCTTTAATATAGCTTCATTTACACATGAAAGAAAGTCGTCAGTGAGATTTACCAGTGATTTGTGGTCTTAAGGTCATTTGCAACGAAGGGTTTCCGGAGAAAAAAAGGTTTATACCCAGGTTTCTTTACTTATGAAAAAAGTCATTGAGAGTGATCTCCCGTATGGAAATCTGTAGGCGCTGAAAACAAATAAAGCATATGTAACAGACTGAGAGGTAAACAAAGGCACGTTTTTTTTTATCGGATATATTCAACTCTACAGTAATAAAAGAAAAGCAGCAATGGGTTTGTTTACATTGTGTTGAGGGGGCAGACAGTTAACAGGTCGTCATTTAGAATAGGTAAATGATTGCTGGAAAGTGCAAAGGTGTGAAATAATTATGCTGAAAGTGTTCATAGCTAGGTAGACCGAATGAGAACGATTCCATAAGTTATGTGAATGATGCACCATTAAAAAGTTACTATAAATCCTTGCAAAAATGTTTTTGACAATTCGTTTCCAATTACTACATTGTAGTAAGTGAATTATAGATTAGAAACAAACAACCACTCTCTTGTTCATTATGAATATTGATTACATGTTATTACAGTAAAGGGAAGTAACTCAAAATTAAAGAACAGTGCTGGTATTTCTGTGTTTTGTTTCAATATTCGCATTTTCAGTCAAATTATATGCATGTCATCGGAAATAAGGTTTCAACAATGTGTTTTATGTATAAACCTTATGAAATGCATGGGTTTTAAAGAAAACGTGTGGTTAAAAATAATACAGGCCCATTTTTTTTTCAACATTTTACATAGGAAATGCATTGAAAATTGTCAAAACATTGATTTAACAAAATCGTTAAAGGAAGGCTGGCTTGATGGGTAAAAAGGACCTGAATTGAATATGTTTGGTACCATTAAACCTGCTCAAAAAATTTTGAAAAATTCTATACGAAAACCAGAAACGTTGCCAATGTTCTTAAAGAGAAGCCTTGTTAAAGTCAGAAAAAATGTAAAATAAAAAGTACACGAACATTCACAGACAGGTTCACATCGAGTTGAAAATACTTTTCAACCATATCCCCACCCCCGAAATACATAGATCCCTCTAAAAAAAAAGTCAGAATAATCATGCGTACATCTGAAGATGATAGCATTTGAAAAGTGTCCTCTCCTTTTGCTTGTAATTGATCCCTGAATCTGACAAAAAAAAATGTTGATGTTGACACCCCCCTCCCTTAAAAAATATTGATGGTTGTTACGATGTCAGACATGTTTAAGCAATTTTTGGAAATATTTATACGGAGACCTCATACATATATGGACAGGTACAAGCTGTAAATGCTGTAGTCTTTTCAATAAAAGGATATGGAAATAACGAACAGTGTTCAATCTCAACGTCCATTAAACAAATATACAAAATAAGAGCAGAGCAAACACGGACCCCCGAAACATCAGAGGTGGGATCAGGTGCCATGGAGGAGTGAGCATCTCCTGCTGTCCGGTCACACCCGCCGTGTGCTCGTTGTCATAATCAGGATATAACGGAAAAAATCCGTGTTCAATTCAGTGTATAAATAATGGACTAACAATTGGTATGAAAAACGTCAGTCAGCATTTCATTCAATGATAAATTGTATTTGCTGACAAGGTCATTGTATCGACCATAGAATTTACGAAATTATGACTTCAAACGAGACCGTTGACATTCTTGTTTCATCAACTTGCTTGTCAATAATTTACCTCGTTTATGAAAATGTTCATACGTAGAGCATGCTCTTGCATATCGAATCAACTGAGATATAAATACTCCGTATGCAGGTGATGAAGGTATATTGCTGCATAAGTAAGGGAAGTTGACGATAGAAAAGTTAAAGTCATCACGTTTATCATATAGCTTGGTTGTTAGATTACCATTAGTGTCTTTTTCAAGTAAAACATCCAAGTATGAAGCAGAAATGTCGGACTTTGTGGTATCTTTTATTTCAAGCTCACCAGGATATATCGTGTCGACGTAGGAATGGAAATTATCATTGTTAATAGACAATAAGTCGTCGATATATCTAAATGTCGAGTTGAAGGCCACAGCAAGTGTTTTCATCTTTTCACGTTAAAGATTTTGCATAAATTCTTCTTCATATGAATATAAAAATAAGTCTGCTAATAACGGAGCGCAATTTGTACCCATGGGAATCCAATAGATTGTTGGAATACCTGGTCTCCAAAACCACATAGATATTGTCAATCAGAAACTCAAGCATCTACTTGATGTCAACTTCTGAGTACTTATGTGTGCAATCAGAATCTGTTTTAACAAAATAATTTTTCAAATGACCAATGACGAGGTAAGTAAACTTACGAGTTCCGTTTTTGTTGAAGAAGCAGCTGTCAATGATATCAAAAAGCCTGGATTTTAATTTGTCGTGGGGAATTGTTGTGTATAAAGTTGAAAAGTCGTAAGTTTTTATGCTGTTGATTTTTGTAAAGTCTTGTGATTTCAAATTGTTCAAAAGTTCTTTAGAATTTTTAAGTATCCACATCTGATTTACACCACTTCTTGAATATAAAGTTGTACAGTACTCTTGAAGTTTTTCCTTCACTACTGTCAATATTTTAGTGAGAAGTAACGAAAGAGGCTTGGTTGAACATTTACTGGAACCTGCAATGTATCTTTGTTTGTAAGGACTCTTATGAAGTTTTGGAATCCAATAAATATAAGGTAGTTCAAATTCATTTTGGCTCTGTGGAATATTAAAAGTATTCAATACTGACAGGTGATTCTGAAGAATTTCTTCCTTAGAAAGAGAAGTATATGTATAAGTAGGATTACCACTTGTAGAATTAAATCCAAGTTCTTCTAGAATGCAGTTTATATCATGAGCCTTACAAACGAAGACAATGTTGTTACCTGCTTTGTCAGCAGGAACCAGTGTAATCTCTCTAATTCTTTTTTCACTTCTGGTTTATGGAACACAGAAGGATAGATTTGTTTATTTTGAAAGATACATGTAATATATGTCTCGTTGTATGTTCTTAATTAGAGGTGCGGCGGTTGGCTGCCACACTGAAAAAAATAAAATTTACAGAAAACTCACCGTCAAAATTCGTGATCTCGAATTCGAAAAGTTTAAATATATTTAAGGTTTCGAGACACTATTGTTAAAATTAATAGAGAACGTACTTTCACTCCATTTCGACTTATCCAAGGTACATATATTCGAGATTTCGATTTACAAAATATCGAAACATAGCAGTTTATCCATAGTATTTGAAATATCGATGTTCTAGATATCGAAGTTAGGCTGTATTTATACTTAATTTGTTAGAGACACGGTTCATTATTGATCCCAATCAATAAGAAAATAGTTTTATTTTTTTGAACTCTCAATCCTAATGATGATTTTCTTATTCCTTCGAGAAATCGATGGGAAATTCTTTGTTTATTTAAGGTTTTACACTTTTTGGACAATATTTTTTTTTTCCTTCGGCGTGCAACGGTTAACTTTTTGAATACAGTTCTTACACTTCAGACTCTCATTTTCCAATATCCCCCACAATCAAAATCCTTTTATAGGGAATAACCTATTAAGCCCTTTCATGCACAGATATTGGTCCCCTGCAAGTTACTGTAGATCACTAAATTTTCGCGACACCTTATTTTCGCGAGATAGTCATTGACTCTTGATTAGCGATACAAAATTTTCACGAATTGTGGTTATTATTCTATATAATCTTAAGGAATATTTTTATACGCGAGAATTTTATTTTCGCGAGCACACTGTCTCGCGTATTTACGCAAAAATAAAGTTCTCGCGAATAAAAGTGATTTACAGTATAATGAAGTATTCTCTAGACGGACAAGCAAGGATACGAGTACTTGAATGAATAATTTAACAATAAGTATATATGTATGCTGATCAAGGACTTTTCAAACGAGCCTTTTTATACACCGTTCACGGTAGCTCAGTCGGTAGAGCGCTCGCTTCGTGATCGGGAGGTCGTGAGTTCGTATCTCGGCCGCGACTGACCTAGTCGTTAAAATTGGTAGCAACTGTTCCTTCGCCATGCGCTCGGCACTATGAAGTGAAAGTTGCGGGTCCTTCGGATGAGACCTTAAAAACCGAGGTCCCGTGTCAGCGGCAGGCGTTGGCACGATAAAGATCCCTCACTGCTCAATGGCCCTGAGTGCCGAGTAAAGGTCAAACTTTGAAGCCCTTCACCGGCATACGGTGACGTCCCCATATGAGTGAAAAATTCTCGAGAGGGACGTTAAACAATATACAATCAATCAATCAATCCTTTTTATACATTTTTAATCCATACATGTTTAGGTAGATGTGGTTTTTAAAGTAACCCATCGGGCTAAAACTGCTGTGGGTAACTAAGAGCGTTATTGGAAAATCAAGACACATTGTCAGAGTTAGGAAAGTGCTCTAAGTTCACCATACACCCCCCCCTCTCCACACTCACACACTCCCCTTCCCAACTCCTTCAGGGTAGGAAATAAAAAGAAAATCTGATTTTGATTTTTAAATCTTTCTGATGTCAATTGCTTACAATTTAAAATTTCCCCTTTGCGTTGTATTTACTTTGAGCTTTCAAAGAAATCTAATGGCGCGAAACCTAAGATATGATATAAAAGTCGGTTTAAATCGCAATCTTATTCCCTTCTACACCTTGTTTATGGTTATTGTAAACAAACAGTTTGGGCCTTAGCAGTCGTTAGGAATATCATCGGTAAGGGGAAAAAATAAAAAAAAAATGGTAAGTGGATTTTAAATCTTTTTACTTGTTTTCCATAGCAACGACATTGTTGTATTAAACTGTGCTTGTTCATTTGTTGAATTTTGAAGCGAATTTTATTTAACCGGCGACATCTCGATCTTAGATACGAGTTAGTGATGGTTATTTAGTAGAAATTTAAATAGACGATTGTTGTTTGTGCATGTTGATCTACATCTTTAGATCGAATTCGTAAATCAAATTATTTTGCTTTTAAGGTGTATCATCCCTCTGATAAGAGAGATAACTCTTCTTATAAGAAAGATAAATTCCTTAGACATTTTGTCATGAAATTCAGTGAATTGTCATGTCAGAGATTACAAGTTTCATTCATGCCAACAATTTCATAGTCAACTCAATCAACCTTAATCTTAGATACAAATGTTGATTTATAGTTGCTATTGCTTGTATGTAAATTAATGATTTATAATGATTTACTTAAAACATTTATACTCAGTTCCTTAAAACAGTGTAAATTGGGAAATCTCTACCTCTTAAGGTAGGTCCGTACTTTCAGAATTTTCTGACAAACTCTTTATTTTTTTATTTGAATATCTTGAATAAGTCATTATCTAACTAAAAAACATATCTTTGCAGGTTAATGTTCATGCAACCTGTCTCGGAGTATATACCTCTAAAAATGCAACAGCAAAAATTCAACATATAGAATTGTAACATCATATTATATTTAGCTATGTACCAAATCACATCCAATTATTGTTAAACTTAGGAAAATCATAAATATTCATTTGTCAAGAAAATATTTGAAATTTCTTTTTGAAAAAGCTAAAAAATTAATGTTGATTCTGTCAAAATCTTTCAGATCAAATGCTCAAAATATCTTAATTTCAAATATTTTTCAAAATCTTATATGTTTATATGCTATTTTTTCTTCACAATTATTAAGAATTATATCTTAGGTTACCAAAAAAACATACTTTATTATGGTTGACTAGAAAATTTTTACAAAACAGCCTTTTGAACACCTATACCCCCATTTTTGGAATATCTATTTTTTTCAATCATTCTTCGCACAACTTATTAAAAAGTAAATTTTAAAAAGATGATATAGGCTAAAAATTAAAGATAAATTGTTTTTGTGTTCCTCACAAACCTTGAAGCAAGTAGTAAAATAAAATCATGGAATCGTCAGAATTTATTGAAAGCAATTAGTTGATACGTTTTTTGCATAAAAATACAGGTGGTTATGTTAGAAAGATACCTGCAGGGAAAGAAGTGAAGATAGCAACTCTGGTAAGAATTTAGGCCCGATTCATAAATTTTATCCATCCATAATTTAAAAGCAGCTTTTTTATCTTCGAAAATAAGCAATTTTATATAATTTAATTTTGGGGAGAAAATACTGAGTACATGTACTACATTTCCAAGGGGAAACTGCCTCTATTTCTGCAGTAATTTTGGGTCAAGACTGCACTGGTTGCATATTCTAGCCAGATATAATGCTAAAAAATATACATGTATTTTAAATTTGAAGCATTTCTTAATTTTACTATGCAATTAAGACTAATATTTGCAATTTCAAGGAATGATGATGCTTATCCCTGCCTTTGTGTTTATGGCCTTTGCCTACAATGCTAGCATGATGTACATAGGACTGACATTGTTTGCCTTTGGTGCGTAACTTCTAAATTTTCAATTCTCTCTGCTTCATATTCATTGAATATATCAGAGAATCCTGTACAAATAGGTATATACTTGCATACACAAATAAAAGCAACATGGCTTTATAATATTAGGAGCTATGTAGAAAATTCTTCCCATCTATGAGGGGTGATCAAAAAATTCCCGAACTATCTTTATATCACAAAACCTCATTTCAAATTGGAAAACAATTAGGTACACACATAGCCATACACAAGTTCTATAAATAGCAAATACTGAATAAAGTTTGCTCCTTGTTTGTGACGTCACAATGTGAAAATGACGTCACTATGTAGGTCACTTGTGACGAAAATGGCTGTCTCAGTTGTACTCGTTTAAAAATGGACTGTAAAATTTATTGTAAATCTTACAAATCACTTAAAAGTAATGTATGATAATTTGTACACAGTTTATTAAAACAAATGACTTCCTATAAATTCAATCAATAATTGGATTGGTCGTTATAGTGAAGGAAGGCAGATGGTTAAAAATGATACTTGTTATGTTGCCCAGTGAAAGCAAGAGGTGTGTTTTCAATTAAGCAATTTGCTATCAAAGAAGTCCAATTTAAAATTTTAAAAATAGTTGAATATTTTAACAATAATATAATTATGAAATACCTAAGATATTGTTTACTTTAGATTTAAAACACAGATATCCGGATGCTTCAGTATCTGGACGATTTTTCATCGGAATGGATTTTTTTTAACATTATTTTGTCTTGTTTAACTGGTAATTCATATATCCGGACGTTTCACATGACTGGACAAATTGACTACGAACCAAAGCGTCCGTATAAATGAAGCTCAATTGTAGTCTGAAAATAAATTAATGGTTACAGGTATGAAATCTGTTCTGTGGTATTAGTCAAATGAAATTTGTGATAAAAATAATTTTGAAATATGTGGCCCCAGGTTCAGTTGACCCTGTGTAGTGGGTTGCACAAATGGTTATAAAGTTGAAATGCATTTTCTCTTTATTACTCTGATCTAACTTTAGGTATTAAGTAACTTAGTAGAGTATGCATGCTAAGTGTATAATTATGATAAGTAGTGGTGCTTCTTTCATTTTATTATAGACTAGTTATTAGCTTTATATTACATGTAATAAATAAGGCAGAAATGAAAATATGAAATTAGAGGAGGATATGTAAATGATAATCTCTATCCGTGAACTCTTACAAATATATCCTGATAGTTAATTAGTTAAGGGAATCCATTGGCATACTCTCTGTATTCTCATTTCTGTAGCTGTTCGTATGTTGTTAAATGGGTGTTGTCTGAGGGATTGTTGGTATGAGTAAAGAGCAGCCTGGAGGTTCCCTGTCACCTGTTGACAGATTCCCAGAATCTGCCACGACATGTCGCTGTAATTTGAATGTATGAACTGTCCCTGATCATAGTGAACTAGGGTCTGTAGATCATCTAGAGCTGTTTGTACTCGCATTGTGTCTACATGTCTGTAGCACAAGATCTCTAGCATGTATAACAGTACCAAGGATGGTACAAATAATAATTTCCAGTTGTTCTGTAGAGCAGACTGTAGTTCTGGTTTCAGTTCACTGATGTAAAGGATGCTATTGTAAAGTCTGACATTCTCTGCTACAGCCTGTCTCATCTTTGTAGACCAGGACTGTCCCCCCACAGCCTCAGTATACATCTCTTTATCTACATTATTTATATGCATCGCATATGGCTGTGCTAACTTGACCTTGATCATCTCTATAATAGATAAAGTTTCCGTGTATCTTAGTGTCTTGTAATAATACATGGCTATGTACAGCATATCTGTAATACAGCCAAACTTGGCTGCTAATTTCAGCATGTGACAGGTCATTTTGTCAGCTCTATAACCCAGTTTGTTGTCAGGTGTGTAAGTTTCCATGTGAAATATAAAAGCAGTGTACTGAAGGAGCCTGGCAGTGATAATCTGTAGCTTGAGGACTTGATACTGTCTCAGGAGGGGTGAACCTATCATCTGTTCTATTGTATGTAGATATCTAATGCAGCTTGGTATGTCCAATTTGTCTGGTGTAATGCAATGATGTAGTATTTCACCAAATAGATATCTATCAAATTCAGCCTCAGAAATCAGAGTATGAACATCTGTACAGATGGAGTTTCTGGGGTTTTGTAAAACATCTATAATATAAGACCTAATGGAGGGACTGTGTTGCAGGAATGCTAAACCCTTCTCATACAACTCAGACAGTCTTATAATTAATTGATGTTGTTTCATGCCAAAAACTTTACTCAGAAACATGTTGTTTTCTGGAATAAAAAAGTTAGGACAGACCCCCTCATAAACCCATTTGAGGATGAGTTTAAAACAGACCCAGAAACCCCCCAGGAGATTTTGTGGACACCAGTGAGGTATTGTATTTTGTTGAATCACCCAGAAAATTGCCGTCTTCATGTGATAGGAACACAGTAATTTATCATCATCACCTACTCCATTGTTAATTATTTCTGTTAAGATCAATTTAAGTAAGCCGTAAGTTAAGAATTGACAGTGATTCATTACAAACACAAGTTTTTTTTCAGCTTGGGAGAAAGAAATTCTCCATTCATGATCTTCATGATTTCCTATCTTATGTCCAATTGCTACAAAGTGACATCCATTTTTCACTATATCATCAACAACATGAGGCTGGGGCCATGAGTGACATCTGTCTATCCATGAGGAGGCAGAAGGAGGCCAAAAGTCACTAACAAAACAGGTGGCATAATCATATTCTAGTATTCCAGATGTTCCACTGACACAGGGTCCATGTGGCGTTAGGTTACAAGGTGCAGTTAGTGATGCAGATAAAGAGTACTGTCTGTATTTAGAACTAGATACATAATATCTGTTATTCATTCTAACACGTGCTCTCTGGATTGTTCTGAACCTGCTTGGTGACAGTAAATATAACAAAGTAAATCCTGGTGGACTATCAGAACAGTCACAGAGCATCAGTGTTTGTCTTTGTGTGTTGTAATACTGAGACTGAGATAAGTCCCAGATCACACTGAGATCATTAAACCACCCCATAATGTCCACATCAGATCCTTTCAGTCTGAATCCTTCTCCATAACTTCCACTCACCATCACACTGTACTCATATCTTTTTTTCACTTGATTTCTCACCTTCTCCATGATTTCCATCACATCTCTCCTCATGGTCACCAGTTGTGAGTTCCCCACTATATAACACAGTCCCACAAACACCGACTCTGATATCCGTTGTATGGCTTTAGTACTGAGAATGATTAAAGTGGAATTTATATTCTTGTTTAATTAATGTTTCCCTTTTGTAAAACTATAATATAATTATCACATCGTAAATCTGGAAATTTTTGCTGTAGATAAATTTTTAGCAAATTTGTGAGTTCATTGCATTCGCAAAAATATTTTTCTTAAAAATAAATACCAATAAGAAAATATAAACAAAGCAGTGGTACATCGCAAAATTTTGAAATGTAAAAATTAATCAACACCATTTTGACCCGAATTCCCAAACTAAAAATGACATAAAATTTTCCAGATATACAGTAATTGATAAGCTTAATAAACTATTATGTTTTATTAAAAAGAAATGTTGACAGTGTATGTTTTCTCTTAATTAAAAAAAGAATTTTACATTCATACATGTAAATCATAAAATAAAAAAAAACTTCCTCAACTGAATCATTTACTTTTCAACACAACTAAATCATTCATTTATTTTAAATAGTGAAATTTATAACTGAAATTGTCTAAGGTATATATTTTAAATTCAGTGGTGTAAAAAGTTAAAACCAATTTTACTGTCAACAAATTACTAGTACACTGATTCAGATGATTAAGGAATTGTTTTTGGTTTAATAAATTTTTGTCATTAAAACTTACGTTTGTGAGCTTCTAATTGTGTCCATTTTTGGTGGCGGATATTCCTTTCTGCTAAATGTGTAGGCTAGTATGAAGTCACAATCCTTTCTGCTGATCTGTAGGCTAGCATGAAATCTCAGATTTAACCTGAGGTGCAAAGTTTGGTTAGACAAGGAGGTATTGGGGGTCAAGCTCAGACATCTACAATTCTAATATGACAAGTGAATATAATATTGTAGACGTATCTCAGTTAACTCTGCTTAGGAATATGGAAACTTTCTTACTGAATCAAATTTCATCAAAATGTTTAATTTCCTTATTACCCAATATAACTCAAGTCATCAATGTCATTTCCTGTATGTATATTTTGGACTCTTGTTGCTTCCGATGTAATTTTCTGATACAGACTTGAAATTAATAACACTTGAACTTTGGCTTAAAATATTTCCAGCTATGGGATTAGTTTTGTCCTTAAATATAAAGAAAAACTGTAGAACAATAGGATAGAATGGTTTTTATGTCCCAATGTGATTATTGCTTCGGCATATTTAGTGTGTGTTACGTCTGTCTTCTGTCCTTTTGTCACACTTTGCATTTATCTCTGTTCAAAGCTCAGTTTTTAAAAAGATATTTTCATCAAACTTCATTATGATGCTGTTAGGTATTGATGAGAGTCACTCAGGTGACCTGTTGCTATCTGTTTTCATCCGTCATTGTATGTCACAACCCCGGGGGAGGGGAGTTCTACTTATATACTGAATATAACACTGCGACATTTAAGTCCGGACACGACAAAGTCCGGACTTTTAGGTACCCTTTCGAAAAGACCTACATTAGATTTTTTTCTATATTTTGGTGGGATTTTTTATTCTTACCTCATCATGTCAATCTCAACTTCCACATTGTAGTAGTTTTCTCATAAACCTCTGTCAAAACCTAAAATCCCATGGGAGAATGGCAGGATTTTTCATCCCACCAAAAATCCCACCAAAATCCCATGGGAGAAAAAAATCTTTGAGGGATTTTTTCTCCCATGGGATTTTTTCTCCCATAATAGGCGACATAGGATTAAAAATCCCATATTTGCCCTTCTTAGGATTAAAAATCCTGCAAAGTACATAATACTGGGTATTTTTAATCCCATGGGATAAATAAATAAGCAGATATGGGAATAATGGGATAAGAATGCAATGTCTGAATATACTTTATGAAGCATTTTATCTTCAATCATATACAAATTCAAATTATTTTTTATGAGGCAGATCTAGAGGCATAACAATGCAAAACTGACTGCTATATATCCATTGTTTAACTGCTTTTGTAGAGCCATTTTAATTAAAGTGAGGGTCATAAACAAATCCTATTGCCAGAGAAAACTCAACCAAATGACTTGCCAAGAGAAGAGGAGTGTCTGAGATACTGATTTTTATTTGTTAAGAAAAAGTACAATCAACCGAAAGGGGACTTAAATTTGTGCGAGTGACACTGTCTTATCTTTGTTTGCATACAATACTGAAATCTCCTGATTCTGTTGAGTAATGACCAGTTTCCAAAACTGCTTCCTGATGGAAAAAAACTGCATTAGTGGGAATCTTCTGTAAACACTTGGATGGACAGCAATTCTTCTTTTTTAAAAAACTATAATAAAAAAATCCTTTGATCCACCACAAATATTTTAAAATAAAAAATTTACTCCTCAAGGATCCACCACTAATGTAAGTTAAGACCATGATCACACATGGCATATAAGCTTAATGTTGAAATCAGTTAGCCATAATCATTTATATCCTTTGATCCACAACAAATATTTAAAAAAAAATAAAATTAATATCCACTCCCCATGGATCCACCACTTATAAGTTTAGATCTTGATCATACATGACATATAATCTTAATGTTTGAAATCAATTAGCTATAAGCCTATAATCATTAATATCCTTTTACCCATCACAAATACATGTATTTAAAATTAATATCCACTCCCCTTGGATCAACCACAACTACTATATAACATAAATACCGTATAAGTAGAAATTTTAGCGAGACACAAATTTAGCGATTTGTCCTTAAAAACTGGTAATCTATTTTTAGCGAGATGTTATTTTAGCGATTTTTAAGTACACATTAAAGAAGCTATTACAAATAAAACGCAATTAATTTTTAGCGATATTCAATTTTAGCGATCTTGGCACCCTCGCTAATAATGCTAAAATTAAATCCTCGCTAAAATTTCTACTTATACATCCACTCCCCCTTGGACCCATCACTTTAAAATTAAGATCATGATCAAACATGACATATAAGCTAAATGCTGATATAAATTAACCACAATCATTGATCATTAATATTCTTTGATCCTGCACCCACCACAAATATTTAAAAAAGATTAATATCCACCCCCTTGGATCCACCACTTATAAGTTTAGATTTTGATCACACATGATATATAAGTTAAATGTTTAAAATCAATTAACCATAAACATCACATGATTATTATTGATTCCTTTGACACATTACAAAATTTTAAATTAATACATGTATTTAAAAATATATCTATCCACCCCCTTGGATCCACCTCAACTATCAAAACAATTACTGGTGAAATATACATGCCTTTGGTCCATCACTTATCACACAAAGAAAGGTTACTTAAATGTTTAAATAAATGCGCAATAATTATTAGTATATGTTATGATGATCTACAATAAGCATGATAAGTAATTAAAAATTCAATATCAACTCCCCTTGGATCCACCACTCATAACTTTGGACCATGATATCACATGACTTATAAGCAAACTGTTTGAAATCAAATAGCCATAATCAAAAAGATAAAGCCTCTTAATTAGATCAACCTACAAATAACTCATTTTGATTTGTCTGGGGTGAATGTGAAATTCAAAACCATGCAATAAACAAAGGAAAATATTGGAACCCATTACCTTTAGATCCACCATCCTGTCTTTTGGATATTGATCACCAATCTGATTTATTCTCTTTATCTTTTAATCATTATGTTGGGTATCTTCATCATCTTTATGAATGAATATATAAGAATGAAATTTAATTACATCTCGTATGTTTCTCTTTATTAACCTAACTGAAATAACCACCTACCGGCAAAAAAAAAAAAAAACCCCAGGTACATGTAATGAATATGATGAAATAAGACATTTTTATCAATGCATTCAAAGCTTAATACTACGGTGCTTTATTTACACCAGTTTTTGAAATGTATCCCTATCACCATGATCACATCCATCAGCTTGACTATTAAAACTACATTGGATAACAAATCAATTAAGTTTTTACATACATTATGTTCACTATAATTAATGTTAGAATTTATATGTTGGAAGTGAACAATAATTCTTTATGTTTCTAATTTAGTGTTACTAGGGGTTTTGAAAAAATATCAAATTGTGAAAATGTTTGCATTATTCAAAGAAATATACAAAAACAAGATGTGTATGTGAAACACTGTGCCCCCACAGCAACAAAGTTTGAAAAATCTATTCTTAGCATAAAGGTTACAGTCAAGGTCACAAGGTCATTGACCTCGGTGTCGTTTGAAAGCACTTAACTACTGAAGTAGGCATACCAAATATACTTGTCAAAATTTCTAAGTCCCCACTTTTATTTTTTCAAAATTTTAAAAACCTAACCTTCAATTTACTAGTTGCTTACAAATATGCCTTTCATTTGCAATACTTACCTGTCAAGGTAAAAAAAATTGTAATCGAATGTGTAATTACTCGACCGTGACCGTTTTTGTTGAAAAGCATGAAGTTCAAATTCCATATGTTTTTCGGGTTTATTCTTAATATTTTTTACTTCCATGTGTTCTCCATCTTTTATTGATAACGAAAAACAGAAAATGTTTGAATACAAGAGGCCCATGGGCCTTATAGGTCGCCTGAGCATTATGCAACAACTTTCCAGTGATTGAATTTAATTCATCATAACAATACACTTAGCAGTTGCTTAGTTTGTTTACTAAATACCCATACACAAGGTAGGGGAACAAAAAATGCATTTCAACTAATCAGTTATATTCAGCAATAATCAGTAGTGCCCCTACCACACATGAACCCCTGATCCTTAGGCCTTGATATTTGATTAATACCATGGAGCAGATTTCAAACCATTCATTCATTTTCAGTATATAAGTACAGTCCCCCCCTCTATGGTGCCCCTGACCCTGGGGCCTTGAAGTTCACAATTCTGGAAGATTAGGGCCCTTGTCCATCATAACTATATAGGTAGTTCATCTGCTTAATACCCTAGAGCAGAGAAGAAAATTTTTAAAAATTTAATGTATTTTCACTATATAATCTATAGAGCCCCGCCCTAACACCAAATCCCCTGACCCTGGGGCCATAAAATTCATAATTTTGGTAGAGGCACTCTTGCTCATCATAACTATGCACTTAGTTAGTTTATTTAATACCCAGGAGCAGAGAAGAAGATTTTCAAAGAATTCATGTATTTTCACTATATAATCAATAGAGCCCCGCCCTAGCACTAGAACCCCTGACCCTGGGGCAATAAAATTCAAAATTTTGGTAGAGGCACTCTTGCTCATCATAATTATGTACTTATTTAGTTTATTTTATATCCAGGAGCAGAGAAGAAGATTTTCAAAGAATTCATGTATTTTCACTATATAATCAATAGAGCCTCCCCCCCCTATAATACCGGAACCCCTAGTCCTGGGGCCATAAAATTCACAATTTTGGTAGAGATACTCTTGCTCACCATAACTAAGCACTTAGTTAGTTTATTTAATACCCAGGAGCAGAGAAGAAGATTTTCAAAGAATTCCTGTATTTTCACTATATAATCAATAGAGCCCCACCCTAACACCAGAACCCCTGATCCTGGGGCCATAAAATTCACAATTTTGGTAGAGGCACTCTTGCTCATCATAACTATGTCTTTAGTTAATTTATTTAATACCCAGGAGCAGAGAAGAAGATTTTCAAAGAATTCATGTATTTTCACTATATAATCAATAAGAGCCCCGCCCAAACACCAGAACCCCTGATCCTGGGGCCATAAAATTCACAATTTTGGTAGAGGCACTCTTGCTCATCATAACTATGCCTTTAGTTAATTTATTTAATACCCAGGAGCAGAAAAGAAGATTTTCAAAGAATTCCTGTATTTTCACTACATAATCAATAGAGCCCCACCCTTACACTAGAACCCCTGACCCTGGGGTCATAAAATTCACAATTTTGGTAAAGGCACTCTTGCTCATCATAACTATGTACTTAGTTAGTTTGTTTAATACCCAGGAGCAGAGAAGAAGATTTTCATAGAAATAATGCATTTTCACTACCTACTTATTTAGCCCCGCCCTAGCACTAGAACCCCTGACCCCAGGGCCATGAATTTCACAATTTTGGTAGAGGACTCATTGCTGATTACAATCATGCAAACAGTTTGACTGCTTGATGCCCAGAAGTAAAGAAGAAGATTTTTAAAGATTGCATTAATTTTAGTGGTTTTGGCCCCACCCCTCAGGCCCCTGGGGGGCAGGGATCATGAAATTCATAATTTTTGTTCCCCTTCACCCATAGATGCTTTGTGCCAAATTTGGTTGAAACTGGTTCAGTGGTTGCAGAGAAGAAGCTGAAAATGTTCAAATGTTAACGCACGACGACGGACGAAAACGGATAGCAATAGGTCACCTGAGTGTACTCAGGTGACCTAAAAATGCGGTGTATGTCCACACAACAATGTGAAAGTGAAGTTGAAATGGCCTAAGCTGGTCGTAGTAAACAAAAGTTCTGTTTTTCTTCACTGTATGACTTTATTTTACTTAAAACCTTTATAATTACCACCCGGAAAACCTACAAAGCGCACCTGAATTCCTTTTAACCGTTAAAAATTGCTAGATTTCAACAAACACCACAAAATCATCCTAGAGTTTATCCGGAAAAATCAATGGAACCGGAACCGGAAGTGCCCTCCCCTCAATGTCAAACTGGAGAAGTGGGGAATACATGTAAGAAGACGTTAAGTAACTATTGTTGACAAGGCACAGACAATTTCGATAAGCCCCCTTGTCTTCCTAATCTCAACCCTAAATAGCATGTATGGAAGCAGAAAGACCGGAGTGTGAAACAGCTTTCCCAGCAGCAGTATTTAGCGGAACTAGAGGACGACCTAGTATCCACATGGAAAAACATTCAATGAAATAGTTTTTCTTAAATAGTGTGAACTCTTTGAGGAACGGTTGTCTTGATTTGAATTCGTTTGAATGGAGAATAATGCAGTATTAAACGTTGTGAATTTTTAATTCTAGGGTGCCTTAACGTTTCTGCATATTGTGTTAAAGTGCTTCAATAAAATAAATCAAGTGAGGAAAAATTATTTTGCTATTTTATTATCCTGTATACTTATTAAGTAATACTGTTAAAATAATTCAATTTAAAAGCGGTATAAAGCAAAAACTTGCCTGGGGACTTAGAAATTTTGACTAGTATATCAAGTCTCTATCTCCTATTGTTTAAAAGTTATACTGAAAGTTCGAAAAATCTAATTTTAGCATATAGGTCACAGTCAGGGTCAAAAGGTCATTGTCCTTGGTGTCAGTTGAAAGTGCTTAATTAGTGGAGTCTATGCATTTTATATATGAAGTCTCTTTCTTGATCTGTTCAAAAGTTATGGCTTAAGTTAAAGTTGATAACAAATAGAACAAGCATTTTGAGAGCATTGCATAAGCAATTCATGTCCCCTACCGGGTTCCCCTTTTTCTTCTGGATGTCATTTTATAATATGCAAAAGTCTTGTCCAAGGTAAAACTGAAAGATTTTCAAGTTGTAAATGCCTTAAAACTAATAAAATAATCCACATTAAGACGAAAATTCAACTCATTTCTCCACCGTCCTTTCCTCGCTTCATATTTTTGTCGACAATCGGAAGTTAGCGCAGTTAGAATCTGATCTCAATTAAGCGATTATGAAAAAATATTCAAAATGCCCTAATTCTGTCAAAAATCAATGAAGCAAAGCAAAATTCAAACTTGATCTGTAACTCATTAAGACACTCACATACCAAAATTCAGCTCAATATCTGCAAGCATTTAGAAAAAAAAGTGTGGAAAACCAAGTGGGACAGACTGACGGGGACAGACAGCTAGACAGACGCAGAGGAAACCTATAGCCCCCCCCCCCGGTAGGGGACTAATAAAAGTAGGTCAAACTCCAAGGTCAAGGTCAAGAGGTCAAATTTGGTGGTACCCAAAGAAAGGTTATGTCACAAGTAACACACCTATGAATTATGAAAGCCATAGCCCCTACCACTCAATAGTTATGGGCTAGGTTAAAGTTGGGGGACAAACAGACAGACAGACAGAGAGGCAGGACAAAAACAATATACCCCCGATCTTTCGATCCGGGGGCAAAATTACAGAACATAATTTCCAGATTTCTTTTTCATCAAACATACTTTTAGAAGAGGTGTACAAATCCATATAAGACATTCAAAGTATTGTACCCAGGTCCTTCATTAAGTGAAACTCTGAAACTCCAGGGAAGATCCTAATAAAGTTCAAACTACCGGTATGTTGCGTATGACCTTTAGAGAACTGAATTTTCATTCTGCATAATGCAGTCAGGCGATATTGATCGATATTGCTTTTGCATTGAAATAGATCTAAATGTATGTCAAACTTGATATATTTTTTATTCTGTCAGCTACTTAAACTTCCTAAATATAAATTATTGTTAATTATTTAAAAGAAGACCTAAATTTTTATAAAAAGCATCTACCGGGTATGTGCAACATCATGTCAAGGTCAGTCAATCCCTTTTAGTGGTTAGTGGTTCTATTGATTTTTGTCATCCTTTTTATCAAATGCAAGATTTCATGATAATTAATAATTGAATCTAATCATATGTCATCTGTAAGTCTGTTTGTCTACTCATCTGTCACAAAAACTTAAAACCTTGGTCATAACTTTTGAATGAGATGAGATAGGGCTTTCGACATGTTCAGATTATACATGCATTCCCTGTGGTAATTCCTTTCATAATGAACTAGTACATGTAACTATGTTTTTAACTAATAATGATTTTTGACCATGGTACCTTGACCTTGAAGTATGACCTACTTTTCAAAAATCCTTTTGACTTTTGATTTAAAAGAGATAGGGTTTCATATTTTACATGTGCATTATCTGTGACATGATATTTCTGTGCATGCTATATCTGACACCTTAATATTTACCTTCATGTTTGACCTAATTCAAAAAAGTGGTGCTACATTACATTTTAATGACATATGATAGGTCTTTCATATTTCACAAAATATGTCGTATATGCTATCATGGCTTTTATAACAACATTTCACCAAATATGAATAATTCACATGATACAGAAAAAAAAATTATGATTCCATAAGGTACTTCCATAAATATCATATGATTGGTTCTTTGATTTTGACGTTATAATTTTTGGTTCACATTTTTTTAAAAAGAAAGATAGAGATTTTACATCTATACCACTGCAGCAGTTGATCAGATCCACCCTTGTGAGTACCCATAAAAGAACATAAATCCCCCTCCCCCCATTTAGGGCTTCATTTTTTAATTTATTCCAAATGTCAGACCGAACTTTTATTAGTATCCATAAAAATACACTGAACTTGAACTTGATTAACCTTAGACAGGCACAATGTGACATTAAAATCTAACTGATATGTGACATCCTAGCAGACAAAGTTGCAACTTGTGGGAAAAAGCTATCCATGCTAAAACATATTCCTCCTCCCTTGGGTAAGACAAAAAACTAATAAACGTTATAAAAAAAAATTGACCATGTTTACATCCCAAAAAATCTTCAGTCTCTGTGGTAATATCTACCACATAGAGATCCTTGATTCCATTTTGCAAGAAATAACCCCAATCAAATTCATAGCATGCACAGTGTAATGGGCTAGTAACAGCTGAGTAATATACAGGTCCAGTACTGGACCTGATATACTTACATCACTCCAGTCTCGTACACATATTCATTTCTTCAGACACTGACAGCAGAATTCCAATGGAACTTTTGGGGATGATGTTAATGGAGTAATTCACACACGCTAAATCAATCAAACTGATTTAAAAACCTGCGTGAATTAACCCTTGTTAAAATAAAGTTTAGTTTTAAAACTTCTTACTTCCATCATCATGACGGTGGTCTTCTTACAAAGCGCTCATTTGATTTTGACAAAGTGTGGACTAAAAGGCCGAATTGACTTTGACCTAGTGTTCACTAAAAGGCCGAAAAGATGATAACCCAACTGCAGTAGATTTATTATTTTTCTAATTGGAATTTTCAAATCTACTTATATCAACTGTATATTAACTGCTCAATCTGGTCTTGTTCTAATTAATTTTTTTTCTCATAATTAATTTACTGTTACAAGCATATGTAAGATACCAACATTACTCAGTTTTCTATAAAAAATATTCATTGAAATACAGCTAAATCCCCCCTCCTCTACCAAGTTAATACTATGGTAAAGTAATATAAAGAAAATGCAGTATATTATACCCCAAAATGGTACAGTAAGAAGTCGGCATAAGAAAAAGTTGCCCCCCCCCCCATCAAAATAGCATTTCCGAATATAGAAACTTGCGTATTTGGGCAATGTATTTTGTGCTTATCAACTTCTCCAGGCCAAATAATTAAAAAAAAAAAAAAAAAAAACAAAACAATCGTCTGGCTCCCCCTTTAAAAACGATGCTACGTGCCTGAATCATCAGTTGATTTATTTTTCATTTCCATGATTTTTTTTAATTGAAAGAATTAACTATCAATTAATAAAAGTTTTGTGTTGACAGTTGTGCCAGATGGTATAACAACATGCTATATTGCTATACAATAAAATAAATTTTATACATTTTATTTTATAATTTTAATTTTATTTTTATTCCACATTGCAAATGCATGGACATCGCGTACTAGGTATGATAGATCGAGGAGGCACATTATTAACTCGGCGCACAGAGCATGGTCGAACCACTCTATACACAGAGGATTGAAAATCTATTGTAAGATTCACCCTCAGGGCTGTATTCCGAGGGGTACACATACACGCACATGTGTATATTACAGGATTCGGATCCACACCTACATACTGACACCTGCCATTTCTTATTTATTGCATAACAATAGGCGTCTAGTCCCGTCTTCGAGCAATGTCTACATGTACAAGTTTCAAAATGTTTATTTCAGATTTTAAAATTATATATGGTTCATCATTTCTACCTCATCTGAGGAAGTATATAAAAGATTGCAAGCGTGTTTAATTTTTTTAAAAATTTTTATTAACAATTAATTTGTTAAATTTTTTTTTTCATTTAAAGTTTTAAAATATTCTTATTAAGATCTGCTTTTGAAGGAATATAATGATTTATTAAACATCTTTTTTTCCTTATAGGTTTTTGAACTCTGAACATATTTTATTTCAAATGTCAGTTTGTTCAGCATTAACAAATACTAAGAAGAATAAGTGATGGTACTACATCTGGGGGGGGGGGGGGGGGGTTAGCCTGCCCCCCCCCCACTTTTTTTCCCAATATATACTTACATATGTAGTATATGTTGAACATTGATGGGAAGGTTAGCCCCCCCCCCCCCCCACTTTATAATATTCTTAGTATAGTTATAATTGGTAAAAGTGTTGGCTTTGAAGAAAATTTCATGTACTCTTCCCTCCCCCCCCCCCCCCCCAAGAAATAGGATTTTTGTGTTTGGGAAATAGACATTTCCTTTTTTTTGGGGGGGGGGGGCTTGTCAGGTTTTTTTGGAGGTACAAAAAAAAATTTTCTTACACTTAGCCCCCCCCCCCCACTTTCAATTTTTCCGACGCCAATGATTAAAAAAATGTCAGTTTGTTCAGAAGTAAAAAAGAATAAGTGATGGTAGTGGAAAATCTACATCTGGACGTGTAGATATTTTTCTCGGGAGTTAGCAAAAGAAGGATGAAAAGGTTTAACTCCAAACTCTATAGTTGCTGTAATATTAATCAAACATAATGTGAGATTATGAAAATAAATAAAACCAATAATTTTGATAAAATTTCCGTGAATTCCAACTCGGATGAAAAATAACATAAAAAAATGCACGTTCAGTTTAAGTTAATACGTGGTCAATATTAATTTTCGAAGTAAGGTCTTTTGCCATTTACGGAAAAAACCTATTAAAGGTTGTCTAAAAGTTTATGGGAAAATAAATGATACACAAAATAAATGTTTTAATTCTTGCTTTCAAAATGTCTCATATCCGATCTAGTCTTCTTATACTATAAGATCCGCTTTGCAGAGTTATGTCCCTTTCTAGGATCGAAGATGAAGATTTGAAAATTTATACATATGATCATTTCATTACCTAGAATCATTTTTTAAACTAAACAATAATAGCTAATGTATTTTTTTATTTTACAATACGTAAGACGATAACTTTTTCTTTGAAAGTTTATTATAGAAAAATAACAATTTATAGATTATTGATTTAAATTATCTTAAGTAAGTAAAGCTGTCCCCGGGGAACTCTTGGTTTATAAGGAATGTAATAGATCAATTACGTATGTGTGTTTCACCTCTTGTTTTTCAGGTTATAATACTTTATAAAGAGAGAGAGAGAAAAAAAAAAATATTATACTGCTTGTTTAATTCAAGTCTTTCAAAAGTACAGTTTAATCTTCAAATTCGCGATGGGAATTTCAGAATACACAATTATTTAAATTTCAGTTATCAGTAATAGTGTAATTGGATTAATTGATATTGAAAGTAAAGAAGAGCAAAGTACACAAAAGTACACAGTACACCATCTACAGTCGCCAAATAACGGAAAGCAAAAATAATATTCCTTATACATTTTCTAGTAATTCAGTAAACAACAACAACAACTAAAGAGACCCCCGAAGTTTCAATTACGCTGCGAATATTATGGAACAAAATTTTAGAATTTATATTAAACCCCATCCCATCCAAAAAGAAAACAGAAAAGGCTTTCAGAGGCCTGATTATTTCAGTATGCATTTTACTTGATCTTTCTAGAATGATTAAAAAATAACAAAAAAATGATGTCATCTTTTCAAATAAAGTGTTTAGTTGCTTTTTCCCGACCGACTGACAATTTTCATTAAAATGACCCAAATCAAAACTTTTTAAATTCCCGGTCGTGTGCTATGTTTTCTCTCTCTCTCTCATACCGCTTATGCAATAATTTTATACTGTGTCAAGAGAGAGAAAAAGAGAGAGAGGGGAAGCCATTGATAGTCTGACCACTGAATGCTTACATGCAAAGCAGTACCCAATTGATTTAATTGCAGGAGTGTTGAATCTTGAAAAGCAGTCTTAATTAAAATCCCTTTTATTAGTGTTGTTATGAAAGAGATGATTTGCAGATGGGTTTTCAATTAATTAATTCTAAAAAATCTTTTTAACTTTGTACAAGAGCAATCAACCTGAAATCAGTGAATTTCACACCTTAAATTTCACACCTTTGTAAATATATTGAAATTTTGCCCGAAGGAAGGTTCTCACACCTTTCAGAGTTTAAGTCTATACGATGATATACACATATATTCCAGAATTCATCTCCACACTGCATGACTGATCATTACACGTGCCGTTTCCTGTTTATTTAATCCAATTGTGTATGTACATACCCTGGTAGCTTGTTTCAGAGTAACTACTTTCAAAATTATTTTCAAAAGTTTTCCAAGTAAAGAGCACATTTCAAAGTGTTGATTGATGAACATACATAAAATATTAATTATCATTATTAATAGATACTATTTTTTGAAATTTTATTAATTGATAATTATATTGACAAGTGTAATTACCAATGAAAACAGTCATGAAAATTATATCTTTTAAGTGAAAAATTCAACATATTTGGATGTGAGCAGAGACCTAGTAATATCTGGTATTTATGTCTCTGATGTAAGACTCATTCAAAAATCTGTTGCAACTTATTTCAATAACCATGATAACTAAGAATTCATACATGTATAATATATTTTTCAATATCTTCTTATATTTGGAGAATCCATCATTAGATTATACACAGTCAATGGTGTATTCTCTTAAATGGTCATAACTTTTCCCTCTCTTAATGAAATTTGGCAAGTATGGTTTTATATTTCTTACAATGGTATAAACTCTCTAAATCTTACATGATAAATTGTAAGAGATCTGAAATTTACATGGGGAGAATCCATCACCAGGCTATATGCTGAGTCATGCAGTCATACCTGTGTGTTCAGTTCTCTTAAATGGCCAAAACTTTTTCCTTTTTCACTGAAATTTGGTAAGTATAGTTTTATTTATCTTAAAATGGCATAAACTTTATAAATCTTACATGATAAATTGTAAGAGAACTGAAATCTACTCTTAAATGGTAATAACTTTTTCATTTTTCATTTTTCAATGAAATTTGGCAAGTATGGTTTTATTTTTCTTGCAATGGCATGAACTTTGTAAATCTTACATGATAAATTGTTAGAGAACTGAAATTTACACATTTACCAGGCTATATATATTCAGTCAGTCATACCAGGCTATATGCAGTCATGCAGTCATACCTGTGTGTTCAGTTCTCTTAAATGGCCAAAACTTTTTCCTTTTTCACTGAAATTTGGTAAGTATGGTTTTATATTTCTTAAAATGGCATAAACTTTATAAATCTTACATGATAAATTGTAAGAGAACTGAAATTTACAAAGGGAGAATCCATCACCAGGCTATATTCAGTCAGTCGTACCAGTGTGTGTTCTCTTAAATGGTAATAACTTTTTCATTTCTCAATGAAATTTGGCAAGTATGGTTTTATATTTCTTAAAATGGCATAAACTTTATAAATCTTACATGATAAATTGTAAGAGATCTGAAATTTACATAGGGAGAATCCATCACCAGGCTATATGCAGTCATGCAGTCATACCGGTGTGTTCAGTTCCCTTAAATGGCCAAAACTTTTTCCTTTTTCAATGAAATTTTGTAAGTATGGTTTTATATTTCTTAAAATGGCATAAACTTTATAAATCTTACATGATAAATTGTAAGAGATCTGAAATTTACAAAGGGAGAATCCATCACCAGGCTATATTCAGTCAGTACCAGGGTGTGTTCTCTTAAATGGTGATAACTTTTTCATTTTTCAATGAAATTTGGCAAGTATGGTTTTATTTATCTAAGAATGGCATAAACTTTATAAATCTTACATGATAAATTGTAAGAGAACTGAAATTTACAAAGGGAGAATCCATCACCAGGCTATATTCAATCATCGTACCGGTGTGTGTTCTCTTAAATGGTAATAACTTTTTCATTTTTCAATGAAATTTGGCAAGTATGGTTTTATTTTTCTTAAAATGGCATGAACTTTGTAAATCTTACATGATAAATTGTAAGAGAACTGAAATTTACACCAGGGTTTACACATTTACCAGATATATATTCCATCACCAGGCTATATGCAGTCATACATACCTGTGTGTTCAGTTCTCTTAAATGGCTAAAACTTTTTCCTTTTTCAATGAAATTTGGTAAGTATAGTTTTATATTTCTTAAAATGGCATAAACTTTATAAATCTTACATGATAAATTGTAAAAGATCTGAAATTTACAAAGGGAGAATCCATCACCAAGCTATATTCAGTCAGTCGTACCAGGGTGTGTTCTCTTAAATGGTAATAACTTTTTCATTTTTCAATGAAATTTGGCAAGTATGGTTTTATTTTTCTTACAATGGTAAAACTCTCTAAATCTTACATGATAAATTGTAAGAGAACTGAAATTTACAAAGGGAGAATCCATCACCAGGCTATATCAGTCGTACCAGGTGTGTGTTCTCTTAAATGGCTAATAACTTTTTCCTTTCTCACTGAAATTTGGCAAGTATGGTTTTATATTTCTTACAATGGTATAAACTTTATAAATCTTACATGATAAATTGTAAGAGATCTGAAATTTACATAGGGAGAATCCATCACCAGGCTATATGCAGTCATGCAGTCATACCGGTGTGTTCAGTTCCCTTAAATGGCTAAAACTTTTTCCTTTTTCACTGAAATTTGGCAAGTATGGTT
The DNA here is from genome assembly GCF_032062105.1 of Saccostrea cuccullata. Taxonomy (NCBI): domain Eukaryota; kingdom Metazoa; phylum Mollusca; class Bivalvia; order Ostreida; family Ostreidae; genus Saccostrea; species Saccostrea cuccullata. The sequence goes on along the minus strand of NW_026936003.1, from coordinate 16,335 downwards.
TTATTTTTCTTACAATAGCATGAACTTTATAAATCTTACATGATAAATTGTAAGAGAACTGAAATTTACAAAGGGAGAATCCATCACCAGGCTATATTCAGTCAGTCGTACTCAGGGTGTGTTCTCTTAAATGGTAATAACTTTTTCATTTTTCAATGAAATTTGGCAAGTATGGTTTTATTATTCTTGCAATGGCATGAACCTTGTAAATCTTACATGATAAATTGTAAGAGATCTAAAATTTACAAAGGGAGAATCCATCACCTGGCTATATGCAGTCATACCGGTGTGTTCAGTTCCCTTAAATGGTAATAACTTTTTCCTTTTTCATGAAATTTGGCTATGGTTTTATTTTTCTTACAATGGCATGAACTTTGTAAATCTTACATGATAAATTGTAAGAGATCTGAAATTTACATAGGGAGAATCCATCACCAGGCTATATGCAGCAGTCATACCGGTGTGTTCAGTTCCCTTAAATGGTAATAACACTTTTTCCTTTTTCACTGAAATTTGGCAAGTATGGTTTTATTTTTCTTACAATGGCATGAATTTTGTAAATCTTACATGATAAATTGTAAGAGAACTGAAATTTACATAGGGAGAATCCATCACCAGGCTATATTCAGTCAGGTACTCTGGTGTGTTCTCTTAAATGGTCATAACTTTTTTCATTTTTCAATGAAATTTGGCAAGTTTGGTTTTATTTTTCTTGCAATGGCATAAAACTTTGTAAATCTTGCATGATAAGCGGTAAGAGAACTGAAATTTACATAAGGAGAATCCATCACCAGGCTATAATAATGGAGTCAGTTGTACCGGTGTGTTCAGTTTTCTTAAATGGTCAAAACTTTTTCCTTTTTCACTGAAATTTCGCACGTATATTTGGTTTTATATTTCTTGCAATGGCATAAACTATGTAAATCTTACATGATAAATTGTAAAAGATCTGAAATTTACATAGGAAGAATCCATAACAAAGCTATATGCAGTCAGTCGTACCGGTGTGTTCAGTTCTCTTAAATGGTCATAACTTTTTCATTTTTGAATGAAATTTGGCAAGTATGGGATTTTTTTTTCTTATAAAAGCATGAATTACTTTCGAAATCTGAAATTATAATTTTTAAATATTAAAGGACTGAAATTTTCATGGGGAGAATCCATAATTATGTAATGCTCGAAGAGTCATAATGGTGAGTTCTCATAAAGGCAGTTTATAGTATATGATATAATAATTTTTTTTAAAGGAGAGGGGTGTTAAATTAAAATTAAAAAATATATAATTCAATACCTTAGTACTTGAGAAGCCTTTCTACTACTTATTCAAAGTTGTTTTAAAATCCCTATCACAGGTATAATTAGTTAATGACACCTTAGGGTATTTCACTGTGTATCCATTCATGCAGGTAGACTAGCTGCTAGCTCCAAGGCAATCACACCTGTACAAAATTAGCCCCTCCCTCACCTGGAATAAAAATACCACCCGGTAAAAATTCTCTGCCTTTAAATGACCATTTCTTTATTTTCTTTTTTTTTCTCAATCATATTAAGCCAATTTGGAATATTATTTTTGTTGTTGTTGTTGAAATATTTAAGATAACTTTCTTATCTGCATTATATCAAGTTACATTTATATCCACATATATTACTTGCACTTACAAAAAGAAGACTAATGTTAAAATGTAAAATTTTACATACATGTATATCTTGTTGCAGTGATGTTTATTAATCAAATTAATTAGTTGTCTAAAATATATAATATATTACCTTTACAATATTAAAATATGTAGGAGTTGATGCCTCAGATTTAATTACACCGGGAAAACAAAGACAATCTGCGCATAATGGTATAGGAAAAATCAGAGGCATAAAGAAAAACCTTTGTAGAGGAGTTGACTCCTCAATTTTTTTTAAACCTTAAGTACGACTTGGTTTGTGTACGAGTTGACTGTAAATCATCTGAGATCTCAACTGCGCTTGGCAATCGTAGTAAAATAATACATCATTTGATGAATTGTCGCAACAGAGATGCAAGAACTCGGAAAGAAAAATTTGGTGATTTGATCAGATTTTAGTCAATAATTGATTTAAAGACTAAATTTTAAGGATTAATTCACGTACATTTAAATCAATTTAGTCTCATTCATATTCATTTCTTTGAGATATTGGTTTAACATGCTTGAATTAGTCCATTATCATCTCAACACAAAGTGAAGCAACTAACAAGTGAGTATATAAATCAGTAAATGGTCAAAGTTATATCAACAGGTACAGATAGTATAGCTGTATATGAGCCTTGGGTAAATTCACTTTTCAACAGACACCAAACAGGCGTAAATAAAAAGAAATACATTTTATTATCAGAAAGAAGTGTTAGGAAGGAGCATGTTACATGTTACATGTGAACAAATAATGAAATATGACTGTATCAAACACAATAACAGAAGTACAAATCTGTGACTTTGACACATTTTTAATTGAAAGACATGTAAAAAGTACTGTCAGAATTATGAAGTTCATATCTTGGATTCATTAATCATGTTAATTAATTATGTTAGCAGCTGTCATTATAATCATAATCATTCAGAGAAGTTAAAGAAATATATTGTAACATAGATAACCTGCGTAGACCTAGATATTCATATGATAGATATAACAAATATCATTTCAATGTGTACAAACACTGCAAAGAAAATGAATGGCAACTGATGGTGGACAGACAAATCATCAGTAGCAAGACAATATGCCTTATTGGGGGGTAAATAACAAAAAATGATAATGAAAAAAAAATATATTTTGAGAATACTACATGTATACTGCATGTTACATTCTTCGGCGCTAGAAATAAAACACCACTCTTAACGGTGCTTAAGTTTACTTATTGTGGTTAATTTCAGATTTGTTATATATTTAATAGGTTGGTGGGATAATTTCTCCCATCACATACCAAAAATATGGGATAAATCCTATATTGACATCAATTAGTGGGATATTTTGTCCTGTGGGAGAAATAATCCCATTTTTGCAACAACCGTGGGATTTTTTTTCCCATGTGGGAGAAATTATCCCACAGTACTTTTTCTCCCATGGGATTTTGGTGGGATTTTTGGTGGGATGAAAAATCCCGCCATTCTCCCATGGGATTTTAGGTTTTGACAGAGGTTTATGAGAAAACTACTACAATGTGGAAGTTGAGATTGACATGATGAGGTCAGAATAAAAAATCCCACCAAAATATAGAAAAAAATCTAATGTAGGTCTTTTCGAAAGGGTACCTAAAAGTCCGGACTTTGTCGTGTCCGGACTTAAATGTCGCAGTGTTTCTATTGATTCCTAATGCAACTTTACGTAAAACTTTTCATACGCAAATGAGTTGCATGTTATTAATATTAATGTACTGTCATTTGTGAATAAATATTCGAGAAAACGACATCAAATAACTATTCTCTTATAGAAAATGAAAAAAGTTTCTACGAACTAACGGAACTCGTAATGACATAATAAATTTATTCATTATAACGTATAAGATTAACCATATTTAGAGAGATTGTTATCACATACATCCTATTCTATGCAGGGATCGAAATTAACTTTTTTAACCACAGGCTAATTTTAGCCTGTACATATAAAATCTACAGGCTAAAATGAAGATCTACAAGCTAAAATTAAAAGAAGGATTAAATGTCTTTTTCATGCTCATTTCAATCAATAATAATACAGGGCCTTCTATAGTAGGAAAGTACAGAATTAAGATCATCAATGTTTTTACATTAAAAAAAGGTAATATGGCCTAAAAAAAAATAACATTAAATTATATTGATTTCCTGTAAAATTCCCCCCACAAATTTTCACAAATTGACTTTTTGATAAATTCTGATAGCTGGACTCTTTCTGAATGCAAATAGACATAAATTTTGAAAATTACTCACTTTTTCGGTATTTTATGAGCATTTTAGTGAGGCACCCCAAAAACAATTTTAACGTTACTCACTGAAAACGTAATGACGTCGCCTGCGTCTAATTCAATTTTTAAAAATTCTTAAAATTACGTTATTTAAAAAACCTCAATCGTTGAGAATTAAAGACTTGAGAAATTATTCAATTTTTTTTCTTCCAAGCGACTAGTATGTAACTATTCCTAAGAGATTTCGTATGATATTACTATTTTCATGTTATTTTAAAGCAGATCTAGTAATTTCGTAAAGGGGGATGTGGGTCTAGATAGAATATAGGAACGGTTTATAACATAATCAGTAGGGAAATAATATTTGTTTAAATCCATACAAATTATTCTTTTGATATAAAACAATCTAATTCAATTTAGAAATTATATAAAGCACTTGTAACACTTAAAGATTAAAAGAAATACATGTATATAGATATAGACAGAGAATCCCATGCAGAATGACACCGCGCAAAACGGGGCACACCCTCGCGAAAAGCACATCGATCCCGATATAAAAAAATCTTTTAAGACAGCAATCTCTCACCAACACACACGCACGTAACTTTATTCCCTATAACTATTACGATAAAAAAAACCACACCATTTATTTTCTGCATCACCGAAAAATTCAATTGAAAAATAAAATCAGATACGCCAAGATATGTAAACTTGTTTTTAAAAAGTCTATTCCGTTTAAATAAACATTCATGAAATAAAAAAATATATATACATTCCCTTCTTCCATGCAAGCGGATTTTAATATTTTTACTTTTTTGAATATTTTATTTTAAAAGTTTAAAGCTCTAAGTTTCCATTGTTTATACAATTTATTTACTTTGCCTGTCTTATAGTTATGGAGAAGAAACATAGTAAATTGGCAAATAAAGGATTGTCTTATGTATGAATAATATGTTTATACCGTACCCTTTAATTGAGACTTTGTTTGAATTTATACTTCAAATTGAAACCGTCTTTTAACTTCTTACTTTTTTAAAAAGTAAATCACAATTAAAATCGGTTAAAAATATTTCTGGACATTTACTTATAAAAAAAATTGGCACCTATTCCCTGTTTAACTTGAAAACAACATTTATATATTTCTTACAAGGACCGCTACTACGATCTCAAAAAAAAAAAAAAAGATTTGTATAATTTAATCAAAGAGATGACGAACTGTGCTGTTATTGTCTCTTTTTATAATATATGTACACTAAACGGTGTTTGACTTTTCTGTGTGAAATTACAGTTCCATTAAAATTTCGACGAAATCTTTTTGAAACTGAATGAATACTGGTATTATTTGGGGGGGGGGGGGGGGCAGCTATATTTTTTTTTCAGTTGTGGGCACTTTAAACCACCAAATATTCCTGAACAAGCAAAACAAATTATTTTACGGCCATGAAAGATCATCTAATTTTTCTCGTGAGAATGGCTAATTAACTTGATACCTTATAACCTTTTCACATTTCGATGCGATTGTCTTATCCAAGAATGAAATATTACTCAAACACACGTTAATGCTTTTTTGTATGAGGCGATGCTGTTAATTAATTAATAATAAATTGCTCGAATTTGACTCTCTTTCGCTTAATATTTAGGCAAACCATTTTCCCATAGTTATTAATTCAAAACATACCAAACATATCACAATAAAAAAAACAAAACATTTGAATCATAACTTCGCATGTCTCCACACACACGTTTGAAAGGGGGGGGGGGGGCGTCAGCCAGAAAAAAAATAAATTTGCCTAAAAATCTGCTCAACCAAAAAAGAAAGAGGAGGGGGTTCGAAACCCGATTCCAATTTCGCCGTTTGGGAGGGGAGTAGGTTCAGTCTTCTTTCAGTATCAAATTTTCTTAATCAAACATTATACACTGCCTTATTCTTTTACCCCATGGTGCACAAATTTGACTGTGCTGCAACAAAAACTGTGTATGGGGGGGGACATCCGGACTTTCAATGTAACCCCCCCAGCCCCTGTTGCTACTTGCGTGCGGCTGTAATGAAAATATTTTTCTTCAAAAGCAGAAAAAGTTGTGATTGTTTAATAATTCCTTTCCGTAGAGTCATGTTAGGATTATTATATATAAAGTCTTATCTCGATTTCAACGGAACTTTAAGAAATTAATGTCGAGATATGCGGATTTTGATACATGTATCAGGGTTGACGATTTCAACGCAAAACGTATTTCATTTCATGAATTCAATAGACAGTGATGTATATTTCACGCTCATTAAAGTTTTTAAAGATTTTAAACATTTTCATAACTTTTGAAAATTACACCCAAAAGCATTGTCACTTATACTTTTTGCTCTATCAGTGATATACCCGGTATTCTAAAGAGATGTAGCAATATATCTGACATTGGGTATAATGCTCTTAGGAAAAGTCTACAATAGCTGCATTTAATATCTTTAAAAAATTGCAATACAGGTTCCAGTGAGATTTCATTCATTCATTTCATCGGAACAATTTCAGAAATTTGAAAAGACAGTTATTTCTAAATACAATTCTTTTCAATGTATTTATTTGATCATTTTAATAAGTTTTTGAAACAAAATTTATTTTAACAAAATTTCGCGGCTTCCCCATCCTTGGTATTTTTTTCTTTTTTCCCTTGGCACATTCTATTACTGTTAATTTAGTACAAAATTATTTATTGTTGATGTAAAAGGTTTGGATCTCCTATGTAACCAGTATCTTTATTCAATCAAAGAGGGATTATTTTTCTTAGCTGTAACTTTAACTGGTCTTTGTACATGTATTCGGAGATTTTTTTTTGGCTTGTCTTTTTAAACCCCCCCCCCCCCCTTTTTACACACATTTTAAAATCGACACTTCGCCGAAGGCTGGCTATCGGGATGTATCAGTATGATAACTAAGAATTAAAATCTAAATGGCTTAAAAATTTTAAACTATGGTTTATATTTTCCAGGAAAAAAGTAGCGCTTATAAGAAGGTAATTATTTAATGTGCATAGATCTCTCTCTCTCTCTCTCTGAAAAAAATATACATGTTTATGAAATATACCTATTAATATTAAGACTTCCTAACATGAATTCAAATTTAAGCATTTGTAAATTGCTCAGAAAACAAATATGCAGCATCTTTAATTTAGTCATGCATATACATCGTTTTAATCGCTGTTCCAGAGCTAGCAATGTGCATGTCCAATGTCCCGTATATCAACATCAATTAAAATACTTCAACAAAATTATGAATAAATTTACGTACTAAATAGTAATAATCTCATATACCTATCAAAAAATGTCCACATCAAATTTCAAATTTTTGTTACACTTTGAAATTCAATTTTATTTCTTGTTCACAAAATGCAGTCAACAAAAATTACTTCCGTGTTTTCAATACCGCGACTTTGACGTCGTTTTCTGAGCATTGTGACGTCAAAAGATAAGGGCCTTTTTGTCATGACGGCAGTCATTTTAAAACTTGTATGGTTGAAAACACTATAAAACTAGTCACAACTAAGGACAACATGTTTGTCAATCATATTTTTAAAAGAAATTTATTGAAACGAAATTGAAAATTTTTTGAGAAATTATTATTATTTTTTTTTAATATTTACCTACCTGATTAAAATTAAACTGATCCTGATGAAAATTAACACAAAATGAACAAATTTATTGCCTCTTCATGTATATTTACAATGAAGAAATCTATTTTATTGTCAGGTTCAATAATGTTTTAACCCTTATAACACCTACTCAGATTAGTGTTCTTGGGGAAATTTTATTTATTTTCAATAATTGTGCAATTATGGTTGGGATCGGTTTATTCTGATTGAGATATGTCAAAATTACAAAAAATAATTTCTCTAAAATTTGTTTTTTCATTTCAATTTCTTTTATAATATGATAAATGAACATGTTATCCCCGTTGTGACTGGTTTTAAGAAGAATATAACAACAAGTTTAAAAATATTCACAAATTCGGTGTTTTATTTTCATAAATATTCTATATACAGCTTTTCATTTCATATTTTATAAGGTTTTCATATGTGATGCATTCATTTACAGCAAAATATTTACAGGAAAGCATCTAATTTGGATGTTAATAATTTTTTGAATTTTCTTTGAAAAAAATACAAAAAAATTCATATAAAATAATAAAAAAAAGCTAATGTGGTTTTCAATGCTGAAACCATTATTTAAAAAGGTTGACTCAGAGATCTATAAAATAAAATGTCGGGGGGACATTCCTCCTTAAGCAAAAGCCAGCATGAATAACCAAATTACCAAGAAGAAAATAATTAATTTCTAATCCCTGGACACAATTTCTGTCAAGTTTTCAAAATTTAGATTGGAAGTTTATTATAATTTTATAAGAAATGGTTTTTGACTGTTTGGTTTCATTTTAGTGTACTGGAGCTTTGGAGACAAAGTCTGTTACATATCAGGGGCAAGTTCCACTCATCATTCCTTACATCATGCTCAGAAAGATCAGAGGTTCCTCCCACACAGCCTAACAAGCTCTCTGATTGGTCACAACCACCTTCAATTTGTTATTTGTTACAGCATCTGTGATTGGTACACAACAAAGAGAAATCTCAGGCATTACCATTGGTCCATATCTTCACTGTTAAAGTAGCATTGCATCCTAAAATAAACATTTTTTTGAAACTTACAGATAGCATTAATCATGGTGCTTTTGTGAAGTAAATCATAAATATGTTCATATAGAACTCTAAATCAAACTTTTATTTCCAACATCTTTTATTCCTGAATTACTGATGAAAAGTCTGTTTAGTTTTATTAATCATTTTCTGTTAATATCAGTTATTCCCATTTCTACTGGTTACATGATAATATAAGTTGTGAACCTTAAAATGCACATGTATTTTTTAAAGTGATTCGTTTTCCATGTTGGTATGGGGCCAGGAGGCTGTTGATTATTCACCTTGTTTTGGGGTATTTGTAGAACATCTCATTACTGCTGATTACTATGATGACAATAATATATCTAGTCCATGACAAAAATAAGAATTCTTGTTTACATGTGCCATTCTATTTCCTAGCAGAATATACCTGGTACTACATTGTACATGTATACCTTAATTTATACAGTACTTACACAAAGAATAAGTGAAATGTTTTGATGTTGTTTTTTTTTTTTTTTTTTTTGCTAATTATATATAATCATTTAATGTGCTGGTTGATTTGTTTACAATATCTTCATATTGTATATTGAATACATATGAGCATATGATTAAATGAGCATTGTGTGCAGGATAAAATATATTTATGTTTCAGAGTAAATTTTTGTGCAATTGTGAAATATTGCTGTTCTGTAAACTTGTATGTTATAAAGTTTTCGTCTTCCAATGTATCTTTTTGTAAGAATATACAGTTGTCTGCTTCTTGAGGATTTATTCAGAGAATTGTTTGGTATAACTTTGTTTCAAAGTTATTCTTCAAAGAAAGTTCAAGGTTACTGACAGAAAAAAACTCAGACATTTCTTTTCTATGTTATCATATTAAGAAAAATCATGACAAGCTCCATCTGTAGAAAGATTGCTTTGGACATGAGTGTTTGTCAACCTTGACCTCAGGTTCTTCTGGCAAGTTCAAGGTCAAGGGCAGAAAAAGATATGCAGGTCCAGTAATTTTTGTCCTGAGCTATAACATGCATTTAGCAATAGAGAATCATTGGAAGTTTTAAATTCTTTAAAATGAAAAAAAAATATTACCCTTAATTTTCCTAGAAATCTTGAAGTGATTCGACAGCTGACATTAGTGAGTTACAAGGACATATGCTGTAGTGTTGAACATTACAACTTTTAATGTATTGATGATATTTCCTGTTTCTATGAAAGGTGCTAAGAATATATGGAAAGAGGTGTCAAGTGTGCTTTGTTACAACGCACTTTGAAAAATTACGCACTTTGAAAAATATTTTCAAAGTGCGTTAATTTTTGGGACCAGGTTAACGCACTTTGAAAAATTTTTCAAAGTGCGTTGAATTTGGGACCAAATCAGCGCACTTTGAAAAATTTTTTCAAAGTGCGTTAAGACTGTACATCATAATTTTACCCCATGTAAACATTTAACGCACTTTGAAAAAATTTTCATGAAACAAAAGGAATTAGACTTATATTTTAGAAATAGACAACAGTATTACCCCCTCGCAACGTATGATGGGATATAGTGATGCGATTATGTGTGTTATTACTTTATGTGTATGTTATTTTTTATCTGTGTGGAATTGACGTAATTTGTATCGCGATCGATGTCAAATGCTGCCTTGATTTACTGAACATTCTTTTTGGGAAGGAATGCTCCACTTTGCGGTGCCCTTACTTTGATGTGTTTCTCTAAAAACTGATGGTTTGAAGAAAACCTAGAAACGGACCACGCAGAAAAGACTGGTTGAATTAAGGTATATCAGCTCAACTCTTTATCATTCCCACCCAGATGTATCTATTTCTATAACTCGTACATATCCCCCCCCCCTGTGAAACACAAAAAGCTTTGGCATAAATTTGTAAAATGACAGTCCATATTATCTGTAAAAAGGAATTTTTGTTTCACGGGGGGGGGGGAGTTGTTTTAAAAATATTTTCAGTTTTCCGTTGATTTCTATAGTGGAAAACACAAGTTTTGCCAAAATTATAGAGTTATCTCTCTTTGGTATCCCTAATAAGTAAGGTTTTATGAAAATTCATATAAATATGTATAAAAATTTTGAGAATCAGTCCAAGATGTTAACTTTTGAGAATTGACTTAGAGATAGGCGGATTAATAATACTATCGTTCGTAGTTCTTTACGACCTTGAATGTTGACCTTTTGACCCCAAATTCAAAAGGGGCTTCCTAAGGCCACAGGTATTCTGTTATGTTAAATTTCATTGCAAAAGCTCAAAGGGTTGTAGAGATATCGTGTGGAAACGAAAGCGTTACAGAAAGACGGATGGACGGACAGCTAGACGGACGGACGGACGGACAGGTAGACCCAAATTAATATCCCCCACTTTTCAAGCGGGGGACAAAAAGTATTAAATCAGGTTCAAATGATAAGTTATCATACTTAAGATTTGTAGGAATATTGACTAAGCCATGCAGAATTTTTTTTTCAAAGTGCGTTAGATGGTCCATATTAATGCACTTTGAAAAAAAAAATTTTTTTCAAAGTGCGTTAACCTGGTCCCAAAAATTAACGCACTTTGAAAAATTTTTTCAAAGTGCGTAATTTTTTCAAAGTGCGTTGCCACAGTGCTTGTTAATGAATATGTTACTAAAAATGAAAAGACTTTTATATATTTTTCTAATTTGTCATGATTGTTGAGTGTAAATTTTAAAACCTTGTTTAAATTTATTAATTTTTTTAAGGATTGTTAGTTTAACATTAATAGTATCAAAACCATTAATTTTTCTAAAATGTTATGATATTACTTTTTTCCAAATCTTTGTATTTTTTTTAATCATTTAAGTACTTAAAATTTGTACATGCAATGTTTTAAGGCGTATTTTTAATCTTATACTTGACTATGGGGTGTTTGGTTTATTTTCAATCTTATTTTTTACTTCCTTGAATTGATATATTTTACAATAGAATACAGAAGTTTTGATTCAACTTTCCTCACATAAGGGATTTAACAATGCTAAAAATATATTTATAAATACCAAAAAGTTTTGATTTTGATTTTGCTGAGATGACTTCAGTAAAGAAAGAAATCAAAAGAAAATTTATATGTGTTGATATATACATATTTATATATATTTATTTTCTGTTGAGGGAAATTTTCTTTTCAATAATGTAAAAAAAAATTGATAATTAATTGTACCTACCTATGGAATTACCTATTAAGTTTAAATCTAGTCTAAGCTTCTTCATTATAATTATTTTCCTCATAAATTAGTTTAAAAAGGAGGAAATGTTGAATAATGATAAATAATAAGATTGATATTTAAAAAAATAAATTTAATGACTAATTGAAATTATGTTGTTTCTTTTCTTATAATTCTGTTGAATATTAATACTTTGTATTCATTTATAAAATTAAAAGCAAACATAAAGAAAAGAGTTACAAAATTCAAAATGAATTGTTGGTGAACAATGAAGAGAAAAATTGAAGAATTTTATCTATAGTTTCAGAATAAATAGCATATTTCATTTTATTGAAAGCTTTGATTTGTGTCTGCTTCTTTTTATGTAAGTAAAAGTGGGTCAAACTTGAAGGTGAAAATCAAAAGCTCAAATACTGTATGTGCTTAAAAGAGCGGCCTTCATATTTTAGCGGTTTTGGCGCAGACGAGGATGCACAAATTCATGAATACCACCAAGAATTCATCAATAAATAGAGTATACGGTACAAACGTGTATTTCTAATTCATGATTACACCAACAACTCCATACCCATTGCTCGTGATAAATTTTGAATGCGCCAAATTATGGATATGTTCAGTATCGATGCTCAAGAAAGGGGGGCATGTTGCTTTGCTGATGTCTGATGGTCTGTCTGTCTGTCTGTCTGACGGTCCACCAAGAGTTTCTGTTCATTTTCTTCAAAGAGATTGCACATACTGAAATGAAATTTGGTATACAGATTTATCATAAGAATATCTAGTTTAAGTTCTGTTTTGGGTACGATTAGGCCATTTTAGACAGAGTTATGCCCCTTATACTCAGAAAAATTTGAAGTTTCCTTCATTTTCTTTGAGGAGGTTGTATATACTTAGTTAAAATGAAATTTGGTATGCAGATTTATCATAAGAATACATGTATCTAGGTTACCTATCAAGCCATTTATGAAAGAGTCATGCCCATTAGATATGGAAAAAATCCAATTATTTGGGGGAAGGAGCATAACTGTATTACAAACATCTCTTGTTCATTTCCATTGAAAGTTCAAGTCACAAAGTATATACCTTTGAAATAAGAAAGCTATAGTCTAACCCACTCAAAAGTTATGGCCAAGGTTACAGTTTTTGCGGACAACAGACGAACGGACAGGGCAAATCCTATATACTCCAAATCTTAGATTCATTGGGCATACAAATTCTTATTTAGGGAAATGCATCTACCCCACAATAAACAGTTAAACTTTATTTATTTACATTTACTAAAAACATACATCTTAATTTAATTTTAGAGACATTATGCATGCATAGTGTTGTTTACGTCTAGTGTATGTTTCAGTACTGTGACAATAGTTGTTGTAGATAAGTTTTTAAAAAGTTAAATAAATTATATGGGGTACTGTCCAGACCCCTTCTACAGTTATGCACGTGCTTTTTGACATACTTCTGTTTCCTCCTATAAAAATTTTACATGTAGTCTGTTTTAAAACTGGCAAAACATGAACTTTCGATCTGTAGAAAACAAGACTATAAAACCTGCCTTCTTGAGCTACTTCAATTAATGTATTCTCTTAGGTACGTTTAGATGTTAAGATTTTTTTAAAACGTCACTTAACTTCAATAAAACTTAATTTTTAAGAATGTTTACACAGATCACGAGAATAAAGACTCCCGCCTGCAAAGTCAATTATTTCTCATCCCTGGGATTGTTTCAAAGTTTACTTTTAATTCTGAGAATAATATCAGGGATTTATTGGAAGTAAGTCTTCTTTAGGAGGGCTGAATTATAAGGCTTTTGTTATTAAATTCTATCGAAGGTTTTATGAAAAGTTATCAGCGGGGAAAATTATTTCATTTCAAAATATTCTGCCCCTGTGGGTCCCGACTCTTATCTTAAAAGAGAAAGTTTAAAAGGCCACATTGAACAGTATTGTCATCTTTTCGGGTGTTTTGATGAGTTTTGTCAGAGATGATAATTATTTTTATCAACTAGTTTTGATAAATTACACATATAATGTGTCTGAAGATTCCATCAAACGATTGCTTTAATATAGGGTTCATCTACACGTGAAAGAAATTCTTAGGGGAGATTTACCAGTGATTTGTGGTCTTAAAGAGAAGCCTTGTTAAAGTCAGAAAAAATGTAAAATAAAAAGTACAAGAAGATTCACAAACAGGTTCACATCGAGTTGAAAATACTTTTCAACCATATCCCCACCTCCACAATTTTATAGATCCCTCTAAAAAAAGTCAAAAATAATCATGCCTACATCTGAAGATGATAGCATTTGAAAAGTGTCCTCTCTTTTTGCTTGTAACTGATCCCTGAATCTGACAACATAAATGTTGATGTTGACAACCCCCCCCCCTTAAAAAATATTGATGGTGGTTACGATGTCTGACATGTTTAAGCTCTTTTTGGAAATATTTATACGGAGACCTCATACATATATGGACAGGTACATGCTGTAAATGCTGTAGTCTTTTCAATGAAAGATATATGTAATATATGTCTCGTTGTATGTTCTAAATTAGAGGTGCGGCGGTAGGCTGCCACACTGTTAAAAATAAAATTTACAGAAAACTCACTGTCAAAATTCGTGATCTCGAATTCGAAAAGATTGAATATATCTAAGGTTTCGAGACACTGTTGTTAAAATTGATAAAGAACGCACTTTCACTCCATTTCGACTTATCCAAGGTACATATATTCGAGATTTCGATTTACTAAATATCGAAACACAGCAGTTTATCCATAGTATTCGAAATATCGATGTTCTAGATATCGAAGTTCGGCTGTATTTGTACTTGATTTGTTAGAGACACGGTCCATTATTGATCCCAATCAATAAGAAAATAGTATTTATTTTTTTGAACTTTCAATCCTATTCATGATTTTTTTTATTCCTTCGAGACATCGATGGAAAATACTTTCTTTATTTAAGGTTTTACACTTTAAGGATTTTTTTTCCTTCGGCGCGCAACGGTTAACTTTTTGGATACAGTTCTCACACTTCAGATTCTTATTTTCCAATATCCTCCACAATCAAAATCCTTTTATATGAATTTACCTATAAAGCCCTTTCATGCACAGATAACGAGCCCCTGCAAGTTATAATGAAGTATTCTCTAGACGGACAAGCGAGGATACGAGTACTCGAATGAATAATTTAACAATAAGTATAGATAGATGCTGCTTCAAGGACTATTCAAACGAGCTGAAATTTTCCTTTTTATACATTTTTAATCCATACATGTTTAGGTAGATGTGGTATTTAAAGTAACCCACCGGGCTAAAACTGCTGTGGGTAACTAAGGGCGTTATTGGAAAATCAAAACACATTGTGAGAGTTAGGAAAGTGCTCTAAGTTCACCATACACCTCCCCTCCACACTCACACACTCCCCTTCCCAACTCCTTCAGGGTAGGAAATAAAAAAAAATCTGATTTTGATTTTTTTAAAACTTTCTGATGTCAATTGCTTACAACTTAAAATTTCCCCTTTGCGTTGTATTTACTGTGAACTTTAAAAGAAAGCTAATGCATGAAACCTAAGATATGATATAAAAGTCGGTTTAAATCGCAATCTTATTCCCTTCTACACTTGTGTATGGTTATTGTAAAGAAACAGTTTGGGCCTTAGCAGTCGTTAGGAATATCATCGGTAAGGGGGAAAATTAAAAAATGGTAAGTGGATTTTAAATCTTTTTACTTGTTTTCCATAGCGACGACATTGTTTTACTAAACCGTGCTTGTTCATTTGTTGAATTTTGACGCGAATTTTATTTAACCGGCGACATCTCGATCTAAGATACGAGTTACTGATGGTTATTTAGTAGAAATTTAAATAGACGATTGTTGTTTGTGCATGTTGATCTACATCTTTAGATCGACTTCGTAAATCAAATTATTTTGCTTTTAAGAATTTAGTTTATTTCTCAACGTTAAAGATTATGTTCTTTTAGTTTTTGTTTTTGACAAATTTAAAAAAAAAAACAATTTTTAAAGTGCCAAGATGCTTAAAAACATGTTGTTTAATTAAATGAAAATTATTAAATAAAAAATAACATAAACATATTATTAAAAGAAATTTTTCCTATAGAAAATAGCGCCTTGCTGTTTTTGTTTAGATATTATTTTGAATGCATTCATGTCCTGTTCACTTAATCAATTCGATATTGTCGACATTGCAATGTTGACAATGTTGATACGATATCGTGTTTACATTGTCAACATTGTTATTATTTCTACATGACGACATCGTCGACATCGCAATGTAAACAATGTTGATACAATATCGCGTTTACGTCATCTACATTGTTATCATTTCTTCATGACGACATCGTCGACGTCGACATCGCAATGTTGATACGATATCGCGTTTACATTGTCAACATTGTTATTAATTACTTCTACATAACGACATCGTCGACATCGCAATGTTGATATGATATCGCATTTACATCGTCTACATTGTTATCATTTCTACATGACGACATCGTCGACGTCAACATCCCAATGTAAACGATGTTAATACGTTCTTAACTTTAGACTTAACCACAACTCGACA